>NC_069708.1:27930023-28562611 GCF_023699985.2 Odocoileus virginianus
CTATATCATTTTATATGTCAGAAATAAAGAAAAATGATAATACTTTCAGAAAGAAAAAGCGGGCTACCTCTCAAGAAACAAAAATCAGTTTTCTCATTAGCAACACCAAATGCTACAGTAATACTCGAAAATTCTGAGGGAAAATTATTATGAACCTAGAATTAAAAATCTAGCCAAATCACCAATCAAGTATGAGTACAAAAAAGATATTTTCAGAAGTGTAAAGACTCAAATAATACTTTCTGCACAGCCTATCTTAGTTTATTATTCGAAAGTGTACTTCAACAAAACCAAGGTAAATCCCAGAAAGAAAAAGACATGAGAAACAAGAAATAAAAGACTTAACTCATCAATCCAGTGACAAAAACCCTCCAGGATGACAACTGTGAAGCAGGCCTGGAAAGCAGTCAGTCCAATTTAGAATAAGAAACCAGCAGGCTACATAAAGAAGGTCTTCAAAAAGAATCAAATTGATTCTAAGTGATGGATAGATTAAGAAGCTAGAAAATATTAATGATTAGAAGAAGTGATATCTTTCCTCAAAATTAAAATATGAAAGGCAATTAGAAACTCCAAGAAAAAAAAGCAAAAACTATACCAGAAAATCATGACAGAAATATGAAGCAAAATTTCCATTCCTGGTTATAAAGTAGACTAGGTATTTGAACCAATCTTCCCACGGAAAACCACTTAAAGAGATTGGATAAAACAGAAAGAACTCTATTAAAAGCATCCCAAAACTGGTATGGTAAAAAAGTATTAATAAGATAAAATAAAAGGGAACCCATATACATGTGATACACTGAAGCTGCTTTGCCCTGGGAGCATCTACAAAACCTGGTGACCTTTGTGGATTCCTAGATCCCTCAAGGTGGGGAAAAGCCTTCTTCCTGTACCCCTGGAATTTAGCTGAATCCTGAAAGGGCCATAACCTTAAGTAAGGGCAAACTAGAAAGTAATCTCACCAAACCCTACTTCCTTAGCTCCAGGGAAATGAAAAAAAAATTGCCTTGGTTCTCTCTTATAGAAGGGAGAATCAAGTACTTGAGAAACTGAACAAAAAGCTGGTCCTTGCTCAAGTTTATAGCTGAAATACACGCCATCTGGTGGTAAAAACACACACACACACAAAACCTTGATTTAGTTTACAGTCCCAGATATTGCTCCTAAGTGCCTAGCAGAAGCAAACACAGAAACTTTCTGAAAGAATGTTCTTTCACCCTACTACTCAAAACATTTCCACAAATAATTTCCTAAGAAAAATGAGCAGCTCACTATTAAAAATGAGTAAAACACACTTTTCTTTCACTAGAAAGGTAATTTTTCTCATTTATTGAAAATACCAATTTTGACAAGAGCGTGGAGCAATCTGAATGCTGATAATTACTAATGGCAGTGTTAAATTGATATAAACAATTTGGAAAACTATTTGGCAGTATCTAAAGCATACATCTACTTTACAACTCAACAATTATACTTCTTAGGTAAAAATTCGACAGAAATTAATGTATATATCCATCAGAAGACATGTATAAGAACATCCATAGCAGTTTTATTCATAAAAGTCAAACATTATAAATCCATCAACAGGAGAATAAATGAATAAACAGTGGCACATCCATACAAAGGAATATACTTTGCATTAAAAAGAAACAAATTTGATACAGGCAACAACATGACAGAATCTCATTATACTGAGCGAAAGAATCCAGACACAAAAAAACGACATACTGTTGATACCATTTATATGCCATTCTGGAAAAGCAAATCTATAGTAATGGAAAGCAAATAAATGACTGTCTGGTGCCATGAGTGAGAAAGATTGACTGGAAAGGAGCACAAGGGAACTTTCTGGGATGATAAAAATGTTCTCTCTTGAAGGAGGTGGTAGGTTACACAGGTGTATTTATTTGCCAAAACTCATCAAACTATACATGTAAAATAGGCACATTGTATTATATTTTATTATATGTAAATGATGCTTCAGAAAGTTGATTAAAAACTTTTAAAACATAAAAATGAGAGATACAATAATTGCAATTGAAACTTAATGTACAGGGTGATTCCTGGAAGGTGATAAGGTGGCAGTTTTTTTTTTTTTTCAAGGTGGCAGTTTTTCAATTGCCCCGAGTTCCTCTATAAAAAGAGAAAATAGGATAGCAAACCCAAAACCCATGGACAATATCTGCAACAAAAATAGGTAATAAGATACCCCTGTGAACCCCAGAATATGAGGAAAAGGGACAAATTACCAGCACCTATAAGACATATATGGGTTTCAGCAAAAGGAAGCAGAGGGAAGCAATGGGGCATCCAACAGACCAGAGAATCCCCAAATAGCTAGTTATTCAGTGGAAAGCTCAGAGGGCCAGTTTAAGGAGAACAGCTAAAACTGGGAGAGGTTTTGCATATGCTTATAGCAGGGCAGTGGTAAGACCTAAAGAAGCTGGAACAATCTGGGCCTGGAGTAGAGTGAGCCCCGAACTCTCAAAACCAACCAGCTAAAGCTCCATTCTAGGACAAAGCCCACACTGAGGAGAAAATTCTGGGAGTAGAATCCAAACTAGGCAGTGCAGTGCAGCAAAAGAAGGTCCAGATGAAAATAGGAGAGCACCATGTCATTTGTTTTAATGTTACACAAAAGCAACAGAAGAGGGCGCTCAAAAGCCATGAAATTAAAAAATCTACTCAATCCAAATTTCTTTTAAAATTAAAAACTTTTCATGTAAAAATGAGCAACAGAAAGGATCAAGGTTTATTACAATGAAAAAATAAGGCTAACAACATCCCTTGACAACAAAAGCATGGTAGATAAATGACACTACAAAATATGAAAACTATAAACCAACTGTTTTAAAGCAAGTAAAAGGACATTAAGGAAATGATACAAGATGTGAAAGAACAATACAAATCAGAATTAGAAAAACTCAAAAGTTAGGTGACAGAAGTAAGGAAAGAATTGGAAATAAAAGAAAAAATCAGAAATGAATTCTAAACTAGAAGAAGCACAAGAGCAAATAAACTCAACACACAATTCCTTAAGAGAAAAAGAAAATAAAAAGAAGAAAAAAATTAAAACTAAAAAGAAAAAAGAGATAGAATCTGAGAAAAAGTGATAAATTCAGAAGAGAGAGAAAAGTCAACATACATAGAAGAAAACCAAAGCAAGGGGAAAAGAATGAATAATAAAGACTATAAGAAAGTTTTCCTAAAACAACTTTCAACAGACTTGAAAAAAACATTAAGAAGGAAATTTGTGAAACTGACAAAATTAACCCAAGATGATCATATCATAGTAAAATTACTGGACTTTAAAGAAAAAAGATTTTATGTATCCTAGTAAAGAGAACAAGGGAAAGAAAATCAGCCAGTTATCAGATGTATTGACAGCAACGGCTTATGCCAGAAGAAAATAAATTTACACGTTCAAGATATATAAGGAAAGAAAACGTGGGCTAAAGTGTATCTCTAGCCAAACTGATTGGTGTGGGCTGAATCGTGTCCTTCCCTCCCCACTTATAGTGTTCTTATGCTGAAACCCAGTATCTCAGAATGTGAACTGTATTTGGAGACAGGACTTTTCAAGGTGATAAAGTTAAAATGGGACCATTTTTAGGGTGGGCTGTAATTCAGTCCCACTCTCATCGTAAGAGGAAATTTGAAGACCCAGAGAGAAACCAGGAGTGTATATGCACACAGAAAAGATTATGCAAGGACACAGTAAGAAGCTGGTCACCTGCAAGCTGAGGAGAAAGGCCTGAGGAAGAATCAAATTTGCCAACACCTAGATTTTGGACTTCAAGCCTACAGAACTGTGAGAAAATGAATTTCTGTTGTTTAATTCATCCAGTCTGTGATATTTTGTTATGGCAATCCTAGTTAACTAATATACTGACTTTCTAGATTAGAGGCTACAAACTACAATCAACATGTAATCATTCAAGAAAGATTGGTTTTGTGACCCCCTACCTCAGGAATATACTAGAGAATAAACTTCAGAAAACCAAAATAACTAGAAAGACATTGACATAAGGACTGGTGAGTGCTTCGTAGCTCAGTCATGTCCGAATCTTTGTGACCCCATGGACTGTAGCCCGCCAGGCTCCTCTGCTGAGGAGGATTTTCTAGACAAGAGTACTGTGAGTGGGTTGCCATGCCCTCTTCCAGGGGATCATCCCAACTCAGGAATCGAGCCCAGGTCTCCCACATTGCAGGCAGATTCTTTACCATATGAGCCACCAGTGAAGCCCAAGAATACTAGAGTGGGTAGCCTATCCCTTCTCCAGGGGAATTTTCCAATCTAGGAATCAAACCAGGGTCTCCTGCATTGCAGGCGGATTCTTTACTAGCTGAGCTACCAGAGAAGCCCATAAGGACTGACAGTGAGCATTAAATAAATAACAAACACACATACACACACATGTAGAACTAAGATTCAATGAAGGTTCTAAGTAAAAGTATAGTATATAATTGCTACTAAAGGGGGAGAAATGGAGAGATGACATGCAGAAATGTTTAATTGTTCTCATTATTATATAGGTGGTGGTAGTATTAATACTGCCATTTTGAGACAGTTGTGTATGTTAGTGGTTTAAAGCAAATGAGTAATTATGTGATATTTTCTTATTCCCTATATCTACGGGAACCATAGTGGGCCTTAGGAAACATTACTAGGAACAAAGCTAATGGAGGTGGTGGAATTCCAGCTGAGCTATTTCAAATCCTAAAAGAGGATGCTGTTAAAGTGCTGCACTCAATATGTCAGCAAATTTGGAAAACTCAGCAGTGGCCACAGGACTGTAAAATGTCAGTTTTCATTCCAATCCCAAAGAAAGGCAATGTCAAAGAATTTTCAAACTACCATACAATTGTACTCATTTCACATGCTAGCTAGGTAATGCTCAAAATCCTTTAAGCCAGGCTTCAGCAGTATGTGAATCAAAAACTTCCAGATGTACAAGCTGGATCTAGAAAAGGCAGAGAAATCAGAGATCAAATTGCCAACATTTGTTGGATCATAGAGAAAGCAAGGGAATTCCAGAGAAACATCAACTTCTGCTTCATTGACTACACTAAAGCCTTTGTGTGGATCACAACAAACTGCAAAATTCTTAAAGAGATGGGAATACCAGACCATGTTACCTGTCTCCTGAAAAACTTGTAGGCAGGTAAAGAAGTAACAGTTAGAAGTGGACATGGAACAATGAACTGGTTCAAAACTGGAAGAGGAGTACATCAAGGCTGTATATTGCCACCCTGCTTATTTAACTTACAGGCAGAGTTGCCGTTCAGTTGCTCAGTCGTGTCCAACTCTTTATGACCCCATGAACTGGAGCACCCCAGGCTTCCCTATGCATCACCAACTCCTGGAGCTTGTTCAGACTCATGTCCATTGAGTTGGTGATGCCATCCAACCATCTCATCTTCTGTTGTCCCCTTCTCCTCCTGCCCTCAATCTTTCCCAGCATCAGAGTCTTTTCCAATGAATTGGCTTTTCGCATCAGGTGGCAAAAGTATTGGAACTTCAGCTTCAGCATCAGTCCTTCTAAAGAATATTCAGGGTTGTTTTCCTTTAGAATTGACTGGTTTGATCTCCTTGCTGTCCAAGGGACTTTTAAGAGTCTTGAGCACCACACTTCAAAAGCATCAATTCTCTGTTGCTCAGCCTTCTTTATGGTCCAACTCTCACATCACTCTCCTCAGGCTGGTTGAATCACAAGCTGGAATCAAAATTGCTGGGAGAAATATCAACAATCTCAGACATGCAGATGACACCATTCTTATGGCAGAAATCAAAGAGGAACTAAAGAGCCTCTTGATGAAAGAGAAAGAGGAGAGGAGAACAGTGTGGAGATTCCTTAAAAAACTGGAAATAGAACTGCCATATGACCCAGCAATCCCACTGCTGGGCATACACACTGAAAAAACCAGAATTGAAAGAGACATGTGTATCACAATGTTCATTGCAGCACTGTTTACAATAGCTAGAACATGGAAGCAACCTAGATGTCCATCAGCAGACAAATGGATAAGAAAGCTGTGGTACATATACACAGTGGAATATTACTCAGCTATTAAAAAGAACATATTTGAAACAGTTCTAGTGAGGTGGATGAAAATGGAGCCTTACTTACAGAAGTAAGTCAGAAAGAAAAACACCAATACAGCATGTTAACACATATATATGGAATTTAGAAAGGGTAACGATGACCTTATATGCGAGACAGCAAAAGAGATACAGATATAAAGAACAGACTTTTGGACTCTGTGGGAGAAGGTGAGGGTGGGATGACTTGAGAGAATATCAGTGAAACATGTATATTACCATATGTGAAATAGATCGCCAGTCCAGGTTCGATGCATGAGACAGGGTGCTCAGGGCCGGTGCACTGGGACAACCCTGAGGGATGGGATAGGGAGGGAAGTGGGGGGGGGGGCTTCAGGATGGGGGACACATGTACACTATGGCTGATTCATGTCAATGTATGGCAAAAACCACTACAATATTGTAAAGTAAGTAGCCTCCAATTAAAATAAACAAATTAATTTTTTAAAAAGTGAAAGAGGAGAGTGAAAAAGTTGGCTTAAAACTCACCATTCAAAAAACTAAGATCATGGCATCTGGTCCCATCATTTCATGGCAAATAGATGGGGAAAAAGTGGAAACAGTGAGAAATTTTATTTTCTTGGGCTCCAAGATCACTGAGGATGGTGACTGCAGCCATGAAATTAAAAGACGCTTGCTTCTTGGAAGAAAAGCTATGACAAACTGAGACAGCGTATTAAAAAGCAGAGACATCACTTTACCAACAAAGGTCCATATAGTTAAAGCTATGGTTTTTCCAATAGACATGTACAGATGTGAGAGCTGGTCCATAAAGAAGGCTGAGCACTGAAGAATTGATGCTTTTGAACTGTGGTGTTGGAGAAGACTCTTGAGAGTCCCTTGGACAGCAATGAAATCAAACCAGTCAATCCTAAGGGAAATCAACTCTGAATATTCATTGGAAGGACTGATGCTGAAGCTCCAATAATTTGGCCACATGATTCGAAGAGCCAGCTCATGGAAAAGACTCTGATGCTGGGAAAGATTGAGGGCACAAGGAGAAGGGGTGACAGAGAATGAGATGGTTGGAAGGCATCACCGACTCACTGGACATCAGTCTGAGCAAACTTCAGGGGATAGTGAAGGACAGGGAAGCCTGGGGTGCTGCAGATCATTGGATCACAAAGAGTCAGACACAACTTAGCAACTAAACAACAACAATGGGAAGCAAGATTCTCAAGTTTGAAAGAAAGGAGATTCAAATATATCATAGGAGTTAAGTAAAATCCCACAGGCTTGGCTTTGAATTAAAGTGTCTGTGGGAACTCATGAGGCATTTTTTATTAAAAGGCTTAGAAACAGTGACCAACCCTGTACCTATGAGCACTGCTAGCATCTAGACTGTGGCCTTAAAATACCTTTTTCCACTAAAGAGAATCCAGGGCTTTTGGAGAAGTGGCTAATTCCAGGTTTGGGGCAGGAAATGTACATGGTGAATCTGAGATATCAAATATATTCAAATCCATGAGTTCAAAAGGAGTGAATTTTTGTTGAAAAATAAGTAAAATCATACATGTCAGCAGTTTGCAAAGGGCCTCTGTAAAAGTACAGCAAATACATAGCTTATCTCTTGGGACTAGGATCATAGGGAATTTTTCTTTCCAAGCCACAACTCTCCGGTTGTTTGTTTAAAATTTAACGAGCATACATTATTTCTGAGACGAGCAAAAGCAGTGATTAAAGAAAAAAATTTTAAAGGCTGATAATCACATAGTTTTCAAGAATCAGTTAATAAAATGAAGCATTCTCATTGACGTAATCAAAATTGAGCAATGACTAACACTAGGCTTTGGTAAAATAAAGTTTCTTAAACTCACTTTTAGAATGTTTTTGTATTATTGTTCAAAATTCATAGTTTTGAATAGCTAGAGGACTATTCTTATTGATAGAAATTCATATACACTCACAAATGGATTTCTGATCAGGTGGTTCAGTAGTTTGGAAAAAAAAGGTGGAATCCTGCTTTAAGTTTTAAACATTTCTTTCCTTCTGCTTTGGTGGAATGTGAGGATCAGAGGGAAAAGCTTCCCACAGATTTTTTTATCTTTCATCATTTAACCTAAGTGGCATGGATCTCAAAAGTGGTCTCTATACCAGCAGGTACCAATTCTCAGTCCTCATCCTGACCTACAGAATCAAAACCACTGGGAAGTGAGGCCCAGCAAGCTGTGTTTTAATAAGGCCTTCCAGGCAAGTTTACCAGATAAAATACAAAATGGTTCAGTTAATTTTGAATTTCAGATAAACAACAAATAATTTTTTGTTATTGTTCCTTGTTGAGTTGCTCAGTCGTGTCCAACTCTTTGCAACCCATGGACTGTGGCATGTCAGGCTTCCCTGTCGTTCACCATCTCCTGGAGCTTGCTCAAACTCATGTTCATTGAGTTGGTGATGTTATCCAACCATCTCATCCTCTGTCATCCCATTCCCCTCCTGCCTTCATTCTTTCTCAGCATCAGGGTCTTTTCTAATGAGTCAGTTCTTCACATCAGGTGGCCAAAGTATTGGAGCTTCAGCTTCAGCATCAGTCCTTCCAGTGAATATTCAGGATTGATTTCCTTTAGGACTGACTGCTTTGATCTCCTTGCAGTCCAAGGGACTCTAAGAGTCCTCTCCAACATCACAGTTCAAAAGTATCAATTCTTCATCACTCAGCCTTCTTTATTGTCCAACTCTCACATCCATAAATGACTACTGGAAAAACCATAGCTTTGACAAGATGGACCTTTGTTGGCAAAGTAATGTCTCTGCTTTTTTAAAAATTTTTTAATTTTTTATTTTTTTTTAATGTCTCTGCTTTTTAATATGCTGTCTAGGTTGCTCATAACTTTTCTTCCAAGGAGCAAGTGTCGTCTAATTTCATGGCTGCAGTCACCATCTGCAGTGATTTTGGAGCCCAAGAAAATAAAGTCTGTCGCTGTTTCCATTGTTTCCCCATCTATTTGCCATGAAATGATGGGACAGGATACCATGATATTAGTTTTTTGAATGGTGAATTTTAAGACAAATTCACTCTCCTCTTTCACTTTCATCAAGAAGCTCTTTAGTTCCTCTTTGCTTTCTGCCGTAAGGGTGGTGTCACCTGCATATCTGAGGTTATTGATATTTCTCCCAGCAATCTTCATTCCAGCTTTTGCTTCATCCAGCCTGGCATTTTGCATGATGTACTCTGCATATAAGGTAAATAAGCACGGTGACAATATACAGCCTTGAGATATTCCTTTCCCAATTTGGAACTAGTATGTTGTTCCATGCCCAGTTCTAACTGTTGCTTCTTGAGCTGCATACAGGTTTCTCGGGAGGCAGGCAATGCGTCCTGGTATTCCCATCTCTTTAAGAATTTTCCACAGTTGGTCGTGATCCACACAGTCAAAGGCTTTAGCATAGTCAATGAAGCAGAAGTAGATGTTTTTCTAAAATTCTCTTGCTTTTTCTATGACCCAACAGATGTTGGCAATTTGATCTCTGGTTCCTCTGCCTTTTCTAAATCCAGCTTGAACATCTGGAAGTTCACAGTTCACATACTGTTGTAGCCTGGCTTGGAGAATTTTGAACATAACCTTGCTAGCATGTGAAATGAGTGCAATTGTGTGGTAGTTTGAACACTCTCTTGCATTGCCCTTCTTTGGGGTTGGAAGGAAAACTGACTTTTTCCAATCCTATGACCACTGCTGAGTTTTCCAAATTTGCTGGCATACTGAGTGCACACTTTAACAGCATCATCTTTTAGGATTTGAAATAGCTCAACTGGAATTCCATCACCTCCACTGGCTTTGTTTGTAGTGATGCTTCCTAAGGCCCACTTGACTTTGCACTCCAAGATGTCTGGCTCTAGGTGAGTGATCACACCATCGTGGTTATCTGAGTCATGAAGATCTTTTTTGTACAGTTCTTCTGTGTATTCTTGCCACCTCTTCTTAACATCTTCTGCTTCTGTTAGGTCCATGCCATTTCTGTCCTTTATTGCGCCCATCTTTGCATGAAATGTTCCCCTGTCTCTAATTTTCTTGAAGAGATCTCTAGTCTTTCCCATTCTGTTGTTTTTTCCTCTATCTTTGCATTGATCACTTAGAAGACTTTCTTCTCTCTCCTTGCTATTCTTTAGAACTCTGCATTCAGATGGGTATATCTTTCCTTTTCTCCTTTGTCTTTTGCTTCTCTTCTTTTCTCAGCTGTTTGTAAGACCTACTAAGACAACCATTTTACCTTTTTGCATTTCTTTTTCTTGGGTATGGTTTTGATCACCGCCTCCTGTACCAGGTTATGAACCTCCATCCATAGTTATTCAGGCACTCTATCAGACCTAACCCCTTGAATCTATTTGTCACTTCCACTGTATAATCATAAGGGATTTGATTTTATTTTAAAAACAAAGAATTTTAACTATAAATATTCACAATATTTGGTATATAAGTATATTCAAATTAAAATTTAACTGGACATCTTGGTTTTGTTTGGTTGGTTTTTGTCTTATTATTTTTCAAAATCTGGCAATTTTACCACCAAGGAATTCTGATCTATACTAAAGTTTGAAAACCATGGAGGGAAAGGTAAGAACCTGGGCCTTGGGTTCAGGTAGATCTGACTCCACCATTTTGTTAATAATCGGATGGAATCTCACAAATACGACTGGTATCTCCATGTGACAAAGGAAAACATCGGGGAGAGAGCCAACCAGCCTCAGGGACTAGAGTAGAGTTTGATAGCGGAGAGGGCCTGGATTTTACGAGAAAGTTCAAAAACACCCTGAGTTGCCTCGGGGGTACCATTCTTACACAAAGCATAACTTCAGACTAAATGGAAGAAAGGGCTGGGGAGCCAAGGAAGGGAAAAAATAGAAATACACAACAGAGAGGAGGGAGAATAAAGGGTACAGAAAAGGGCTAAGACTTAGAACTGGCCAAGTCACCTTGTATTCATAGCATGTTTGCTACCACTGACTTTGTAGGGAGAAAAGACTGGGGAAGAGTTACTCTCTTTGGGTATAAAGAGGCTCCTGGGCAGCACCTGCTGTGTTCTGTGAACCTCTAAAGCAGTGATTCTCAATCAGGGGTGATTTTAACCCTTAGCAATGTCTGGAGACAATTTCGATTGTCACCATGTGGTAGGGCTGAAGGGTATGCTACAGTCATCTAGTGGGCAGAGGTCAGAGATACTAGTAAACATCTCATATTCATGAGACAACCCCCCACAACAAAGAAATACCCAGCTGCGAGTATCAAATTTCAAGGCTGAGAAACCCTGCTCTAAAGCAAGTCAGTGTGAAGAAAGCACTATCCTCTTTGCCACAGCCTCACCCCTTTTCCCAAAGCTGCATTTGCACTGCACTAAAGACATTTTATACATGCACATTCCCATAGGTCTAAATTTGAGCAGGCTACTAAATTCTCTAAGCCTTTGTATCCTAATCTATACAGTGTGGGTAAAATTATTTACCTCATAGGGTTATTGCAGGGATTAAATGAGGTATTTTAATACTCTAGATTCAAACATTTATTGAGCACTGACACTGTGTGCTGGGTGTTGAGGGTATAGACACAGTCCTTACTGTTAATGATTTAAGTCTAGTAAGTTTTAAGTCCCAGAGTACACTGTTAAACATAGGCTAATTTCCTTCACACTAAGTCCCTACCCATGTCCTTCTCTTTCATTATTAGACGGTGTCTAATACTCTCTTTTCCTTGCCAGAGAACCAGAAAGAAGAGCAGAATTAATACCTATTATGAAGAGGAGCTATGTCACCACTCTGTGCTATTTTGTTGATGCTTCTCATCACTAATACTGAGGACAGCATTGAAGCAAATGTATTGTTCTTAATATCAAGAGAGTCAGTTAGCTATTTAAGACTAGCCCCTGCTCTGTTCTCAGACTTGACTATTACCTTTGAACACGGTCAGGAAATAAAAAAAAGCAAGTTCACTCTCTTTCTGACCCTGACCTTCATGGCTTCTACATCCTGCTCTGACAGGGCTTCAGTGAGCCAGGTAAGGTTATTGGAATATTAGAAAATGTAGGTGCTCTCCCAGCATTCCCACTTGTTCATTAAATGGAATGAGAGAAAGGGAGAACTCAAGTGTCATATCCAGGTTTGGGGGTTGAGAAACTGATAGTGGTGCCATTTACTGAGATTGGAAAGTCTGGGGAAGCAAGTTTTGAAGGGAAATCAGGAGTGCCACTTTAGACATTTTAGAAAATCTCTCTTCCTCTTGCCTCTAACCTTTCCTTCTCTCAGACTCTATAAATGATCAAGTCTCTTTTTTCTTAAAACAAATGAAGCCCTCCACAAACCTATAATCCCTTTAACTATTGCCCTCTCTCCTTCCTTTTAGGTCTGAACTTCTTTAAAGGATCATCTACTTCTCACTATGTCTACTTCCCTACCTTTCCCTACCCCTTCTTGACCCCCTGTAATCTGGCTTTGGGCTATCACCATATTATTGGAACTACATTCACTAAGGTGGTAAATAATGCCCTATTTGCCAAATGTAATGGATACTTTTCAGTCCTAACCTCACTGAACCTCTCTGTAGCCTTTGACATGGCTGATCATATCTTCTTTGAAGATCTCTCCTCCCTTGTCTTCCCTGGCATCACTTTCTCCTGCTTCTCTTTCTCCTTGCATTCTTCCTGACTCTTCCTCTATCTGCTGCTTAAATGTTGAATTTTCAGGGGTTTTGCTCAGCTTTTTTCCCTCACTTTACACTGTTTTCAAGGATGAGCTTATCATTTAGATTCCATTTAGATGATTCTGGCTCTCATCTATAAACTGTCAACTCCCAATTTGCTATTTACCAACTCTAATTCTCTTTGGAACTAGAGGCTCATATTTTGAGTTGCCTACTAGACAGGTCATCTAGATGCTCCTAGATGACAAACTCAACACATTCAGAATTCAGTTCTAAACAAGGCAATTTACAGAAGAAATTCAAGTTGTCAAAAACAAATGAGAAGATGCCCAATCTCACCTAGTAATCAGGAAAATGCAAATTAAAGCAATAAATGCAGTATATCTCACCAAGCCTGGCAAAAAATTAATGATACTGATAACATTCAACACTAGCAATGATTAGAGAAAACAGGGACTCTTATACACCTCTGTGGAGAAGGAAATGGCAACCCACTTCAGTATTCTTGCCTAGAGAATCCTGTGGATGGAGGAGCCTGGTGGGCTGCTGTCCATAGGGTCACACAGAGTCAGACATGACTGAAGCGACCTAGCATGCATGCATGTTTTGGAGAAGGAAATGGCAACCCACTCCAGTGTTCTTGCCTGGAGAATCTCAGGGACAGAGGAGCCTGGTAGGCTGCCGTCTATGGAGTTGCACAGAGTTGGACACGACTGAAGTGACTTAGCAGCAGCAGCAGCAGCAACATACACCTCTGATAGACGTAAGACTTATAACCTTTCTGGAAAGTAATCTGGCAATATCTATTAAAATATAAAATACATGCATGTCCTTTATATGCCAAAGAAATTGCTACACAGGTTCATAGGGTGCATGTATGAGTATGCTCATCACATTGTTGTTTTTGTTACCAGGAAGTTGGAGGTAATCTGCTTGTTCATCACTGGAGAAACTGATAGGGAAAATATGGTAGACGTGTACCTTGGAGTACTACGTACCAGTCAGAGGGAATACCTTAGATGTATGTATGCAGTAAACAGGAAGGGCTTTTTTTTTCTTTTTTAAAAATTTTATTGGAGTTACAATGTTGTGTTAATTTCAGGTGCACAGCAAAGTGCTTCAGTTACACATATACATACTTTCATTCTTTTTAGATTGTTTTCTCATATAGCTTATCACAGAATGTTGAGTAGAGTTCCCTGTGCTATATAGAAGGTCTTTGTTCATTATCTGTCTTATATATAGTAGTGTGAGTGCGTTCACCCCAAGCTTCTGATTAGAATGACTTCTACAACAGAGTGCTGAGTGAAAAAAAATTGAATGTTTAACACAATATGATTCATATAAATATAAATAATACATATATAAAATAAAAAATTGCATTTTACATTCAAACAAAAGGATATACATTAAGGAATGGTTGCATGTGGGGTGAAGAGGGCATGGGAGTGGGGAATGGGGCTAAAAGAAAATATATAAACAAATAAAGGAGGAATTTTGCATGGGTCAATGAAGACAATATGCCATAAATTGAGGAATATGAGTCACTCAGCCCAGAGCACTGAGAACCTCTCCTCAGTTAATAATACATTCTCTTTGATCCTATAGTCTATTTCTATTTTTGCCACTAATGATAATGTTACAATAAATATTCTTTTTTTTTTACAAAAAATATTCTTTATATATTTTTGTATTAGTGATTCTATGTCTGTAGCATATATTTTAATTGTGATATCTTCAAATATAGAATACAATGCAGTTATTAGAAAGGATGAATTACAAAGAAATCCATGCTAAGACACATTATAATTGAACTTCTGAAACTGAAAGACAAGAAATCCTGAAGTCAGCCAAAGATAAAAGATGCACTATTTATGCACACAAAAAAAGGAAATCAACTTGGATGATGACAGATTCCTTACCTGAAACCATGCAGGTCGGAAGATAGTGGCACAAAATTTTTCAAGCACAGTAAAAGAACAGCTGTCAGACTAGGGCAGGAAATACATAAGATGAGCCTAGAACATCTTATAGAGCCAGAAAGTAAGAAAGTGCTGAGGAAAGTGCAAAGGGAAAAAAAAAACCACAATGATGGGAGTATGTCAAAGGGACAGAGGAGCCTAATGAAAGACCTCCCAATGGTCAAATCCAGAACAATTTGAGCAATATAATAAAGTAGTATTGGGTTATAACCCAAAGTATAAAATAAATATCCATGAGTATATATTTATACTCATATAATGATTGATTTGGAGAAGGCAATGGCAACCCACTCCAGTACTCTTTGCCTGGAAAATCCCATGGACGGAGGAGCCTGGTAGGCTGCAGTCCATGGGGTCGAAAAGCATCTGATACAACTGAGTGACTTCACTTTCACTTTTCACTTTCATGCATTGGAGAAGGAAATGGCAACCCACTTCAGTGTTCTTGCCCGGAAAATCCCAGGGACAGGGGAGCCTGGTGGGTTGCCGTCTATGGGGTCGCACAGAGTCGGACACGACTGAAGCGACTTAGCAGCAGCAGCAATAATTGATTTGATGGATAAATACATACATACAAGCATATTAATACATTTATTCATAACACCACATATATGGAGGAAAAGAGACAAATCTCCCATGCAAAATTCTAAATAATTTATTTTGATAGTTTGCTCCCAAGGAGGTAGTAGAGCAAAACTCTACTCAAGTTTCGGTATACACAGTGACTTCTAAGAGTACAACATGGGAAGGGGGATAGAACAGTAACTTTACTTTGAGGAAACCTGACAAATACCACCTAGCCAGGTGTTCATTGTGAACATCTAAAGTGAGAAATCATTCAATAGTGTGTACACTTGATACGATGCAGTGAAAATGGTACTTTACCTCTGTGGTCTTCCTTCCCAAAACCTATAACTCCAGTTTTATCATGCACTGGATAAATTCTAGTAAAGGATATTCTGTAAAATAGCTGTCTAGTGTTCCTCAAAACCATCGAGGTCATCAAAAGGAATACAAATCTGAGAAACTGTCACAGCCAAGAGGAGCCTAATGGTACCTCATTGTGGTTTTGATTTGCGTTTCTCTGATAATGAGTGATGTTGAGCATCTTTTCATGTGTTTGTTAGCCATCTGTATGTCTTCCTTGGAGAAATGTCTGTTTAGCTCTTTGGCCCATTTTTGGGTCATTTATTTTTCTGGAGTTGAGCTGGAGGAGTTGCTTGTATATTTTTGAGACTAATCCTTTGTCTGTTGCTTCGTTTGCTATTATTTTCTCCCAATCTGAGGGCTGTCTTTTCACCTTGCTTATAGTTTCCTTTGTTGTGCAAAAGCTTTTAAGTTTCATTAGGTCCCATTTATTTTTGCTTTTATTTCCAATATTCTGGGAGGTGGGTCATAGAGGATCCTGCTGTGATTTATGTCGGAGAGTGTTTTGCCTATGTTCTCCTCTAGGAGTTTTATAGTTTCTGGTCTTACATTTAGATCTTTAATCCATTTTGAGTTTATTTTTGTGTATGGTGTTAGAAAGTGTTCTAGTTTCATTCTTTTACAAGTGGTTGACCAGTTTTCCCAGCACCACTTGAGAAGACATGATGACTAGATGTAATGTGGTATCTTGGGTGGCTCTGAAACAGATAAAGAACATCAGGTTAAAACAAAGGAAATTTGGATAAAGTATAGACTTTAATAAAAATGTATTGATATTACTTCATTAACTGTAACAAATTTACCATACAAATATACTAATGTAAGATGTTAACAATAGGGAAAACAGTGTGGAGTATATGGAAACTGTACTATCTTCTCAATTTTTCTGTAAACCTAAAGCTGTTCTAGAAAATAAAGATTAGTCAAAAATAAATAACTGTTGGACTTCCCTGGTGGCAGAGTTGTTAGGAATCCACCTGCCAATGTAGGGGACACCAGTTTGATCCCTGGTCTAGGAAGATTTCACATGCCTCGGAGCCACTAAGCCCATGCACCACAACTACTGAGCCTGTGCTCTAGAGTTTGCGAGCTGCAGCTACTGAAGCCCACATTCCTAGAGCCCATGCTCCACAATGGGAGAGTGCAGGGGGCTCTTCAGCTCCCGCCCTCTGCAACTAGAGAAAGCTTGCTTGCAGCAACGAAGGCCCAGCATAGCCAAAAACAAATAAATAAAGCAGTGTGTACATGTCAAAAAATTTTTAAAAATAAGTAACAGTCAACAACAAATTCTATATCTGTCAAAACTATCCTTCATTCAAAGGAAAACTGAGAGAATGTGCTGCTAGCAAACCTGCCCTTAAAGAACAGCTAAAGGAAGTTCTCTAAATGGAAAGGAAATGATAAAAGGAGGTCTGGAAATTTAGAAAGGAAAGTACATCAGAATGGGTGAAAATGGGGGAATACTATCTTTTTCATGAGTTTCTTAAATCATATTTGATGGTTAAAGCTAAAATTATAACACCACCTGATGTGGTGGCTCAATACATGGAGAAGAAATATTTAAGACAATTATACATTTTTAATGTGGGTATCATAAAGCAATCTAAATGAAAATAAGGTCTCTCTACTGTAGTTGAAGTAGTAAAATACTAATAAGAGTAGACTATTTATGGGGTTCTCAAACTTGCTTAAAACTCAACATTCAAAAAACTAAGATCATGGTATCCAATCTCATCACTTCATGGAAAATAGATGGGGAAACAATGGAAACAGCGACAGACTTTATTTTCTTGGGCTCCAAAATCACTGCAGATGGTGACTACAGCCATGAAATTAAAAGATGTTTGCTTCTTGGAAGAAAAGCTATGTCCAACCTAGACAGCATATTAAAGACAGAGACATTACTTTGCTGACAAAGGTCCATACAGTCAAAGCTATGGTTTTTCCAGTAGTCATGTATGGATCTGAGAGTTGGACCATAAAGAAAGTTGAGCACTGAAGAATTGATGCTTTTGATCTGTGGTGTTGGAGAAGGCTCTTGAGAGTCCTTGGACTGCAAGGAGATCCAACCAGTTAGTCCTAAAGGAAATCAGTCCTGAATATTCATTGGAAGGACTGATGCTGAAGCTGAAGCTCCAATACTTTGGCCACCTGATGTGAAGAACTGACTCATTGGAAAAGACCCTGATGCTGGGAAAGATTGAAGGCAGGGGGAGAAGGGGACGACAGAGGATGTGATGGTTGGATAACATCACCAACTCAATGGACATGAATTTGAGCAAGCTCCGGGATTTGGTGATCGACAGGGAAGCCTGGAGTGCTGCAGTCCATGGGGTCACAAAGAGTCAGACACAACTGAGCAACTGAACTGAACTGAACTGATTATAAGTTACATATTTATATTGTAATACTTAGAACAACAATTAAGAAAACTATATAGAGCGGTGTGCTCAAAAATACTATAAATCAAGATTCAATCCTTAAAAATGTTCAAGCAAGCACAGGAAAGCAAAAGAAGAGAAAGAAGAACAGGGGAAACAAACAGAAAAGAATAAAATGGCAGGCTCAAGTCTTAACATATCAGTAATTACTATTTTTATCACTAATTACTATTATAGGTTGAATTGTATCCCATAGAAAGATATATTGAAGTCCTAATACCCGTACCTGTGAATGTGGCCTTATTTGGAAACAGGGTTGTCTTAGTTCTGGCTTCTATGACAAAGTACTGTAGAGGGGGTAGCTTATAAACAACAGAAATTTGTTTCTCACAGTTCTAGTGGCTGGAAATTAGATATCAGGGTGCAAGCTTGGTAGGGAAGAACTTGTGTCTCCTGCATTGGCAGGCAAGTTCTTTACCACTGCACCACCCAGGAAGCCCAATATAATACAACTGGTGTCCTAATGAGAAAAAGGGAAGCTCCCTGCATTGAGAATGGTTAAGAATCCAATATGGAATAAATTGGTGGAAATAGATAGGGCTCAGTGAGGTGCCCTGTACCGCCTCACAGGTATAATTCCACCAGCTGCCCCCAAGCCCTGATTGGTCTGGCGGTGGGGGGTGGGGAGGTCCAGGATTGAGCCCCCTCCAACAGCTGGCCCTCTCCTCCCAGCGGTCCCCACCTCTCAGCAGTGTGGTAGTTTTTCCACCCAAATTGGTAGTTTTTCCTCTCAAATTGGTAGTTTTTCCACCCAAATCGTTTCCATCTCCCCTCTACTGACTCCCCAAGTCCCCTGAGTCCCTCCTGGCCTCCATCCTCTTGCCTCATGGGTGCTCAGTCCCCGCTCCCCCCATCAGATTGTCTATGCACCCCTGCCCTGGCACCCCAGTCTCTCCAGTTGCTACCATAAAACTCAACATTAAAAAACTTAAGATCATAGCATCCAGTCCCATCACTTCATGGCAAATAGAAGAGGAAAAAGTGAAACAGTGACAGAGTTTATTTTCTTGGGCTCCAAAATCACTGAGGACAGTAACTGCAGCCATGAAATTAAAAGACACTTGCTCTTTGGAAGAAAAGCAATGACAAACCCAGGCAGCATATTGAAAAGCAAAGACATCACTTTGCCAACAAAGGTCCATCTAGTCAAAGTGATGGTTTTTCCAGCAGTCATGTATGGATGTGAGAGTTGGACTATAAAGAAGGCTGAGCACCAAAGAATTGATGCTTTTGAATTGTGGTGCTGGAGAAGACTCTTGAGAGTCCCTTGGACAGCAAGGAGATCAAACCAGTCAATCCTAAAGGAAATTGATCCTGAATAGTCACTGGAAGTGATGCTGAAGCTGAAGCTCCAATACTTTGGCCACCTGATGTGAAGAGCTGACTCACTGGAAAAGACCCTGATACTGGGAAAGATTGAGGGCAGGAGGAGATGGGGGTGACAGAGGATGAGATGGTTGGATGGCATCACTGAGTCAGTGAACACGAGTTTGAGCAGACTCTGGGAGATAGTTGGGACAGCAGCCTGGTATGCTGCAGTTCATGGGGTCACAAAGAGTCAGACACAACTTAGTGACTAAACAACAACAACAACAACAGTTTTTTGCAGAATTATTCACAACAGCCAAGATATGGAAACATTCTAGGTGTCCACTGACAGATGAATGGATAAAAAAGTTGTGGGATACACACACACACATATGCACATACATACAATGCAATATTCAGTCATAAGAAAGAAGGAAATTCTGCCATTTGCAACAACATAGATGAACTTTAAGGGCATTATACTAAGTGAAATAAGTCAGACAAAGACAAATATAGTATGCTGTCACTTATATGTGGAATCTAAAAAACTGAACTCATAGAAACAGAGCAGAATGGTAGTTTCTAGGTGCTGGGGAGTAGAGGAGAAGGAGAAATGTTCAAAGGGTACATAATTTCAGTTATAAAATAAATGACGATTATCTAATGTACAGGACTGTGACTGATTAAAAATATTGTATTATATACTTGAACATTGCTAAGAGAGGATCTTAAATATTCTCACCACAAGAAAGAAATGGTAATTATGTGGCTGGTGGTAATCATTTTACAATATATATGTGTATAAACTCAACACATTGTATACCTTGAACTTACACAGTGTTATATGTCAATTATAGCTCAATAAAGTTGGAAAAAATAACTATCAGACAGATGGTTTAAGAATAATTAAGCTGACACAATAAGAGAAGTCACCACAATGAGAAGCCCATGTGCTGCTACTAGAGAAAGCCCTCACATAGCAAAGACGACCCTGCTACTGCTGCTAAGTCGCTTCAGTCGTGCCCAACTCTGTGTGACCCCATAGACGGCAGCCCACCAGGCTCCTCTGTCCCTGGGATTCTCCAGGCAAGAAAACTGGAGTGGGTTGCCATTTCCTACTCCAGGGGATCTTCCTGACCCAGGAATCAAATCCACATCTCTTGCGTTTCTTGCATTGGCAGGCAGATTCTTTACCACTGTGCCACCTGGGAAGGGCATTAAGCCAACTAATTTATGGTCATTGATTATGGCAGTTCAAGGAAACTAATATACTTCCTAACTTATCTCCCTGCCTCTGCCTGTTTACTTCTAATCCATTTTCTACACTGCCACCAGGATGGCCTTTTCTAAAATACACATGTAATCATATTACTCTTCTGCTTAAAAACCTGCCATGGTTCCATAATGATCCACGCTGATCCTTACAGCTTCAGTTCTTGCTACTCCTTTACATAATCCCTACACATTAATAACATGTTACTTGAAATTCTTCCCCCAATACTATGGTCATACATACTTATCTGCTCATCTATTGCTCCCTCTGCCTAGATCATAGCCCTTGAATACCATCAAATTTTTCTTTGCAACCACATATGCAAGAAGAGGCAGTAGTGAATATAGAATGGTTTTTCAAGAAATCTGGCTGTGAAGGCTGAGAAACTTTTGTCAGTGACAAATTTTGAAATCAGAGCTTCTGGAATCCTCTTTCTAACAAACACTTCTAGAAAAGGATCCCTTACTTATACAAAGCCATTCTCCCAAATTCTGTCATTGGCCCTCTTCTGTTTCACCTCTGTTTTCTCCCTCTGCAATGGCGTCCAGTCTTATGGCTTCAAATACCACCTATTATCATTGAGACTAGCAAATCTCTATCTCTACTTTCAATATCTCTCCCAAGTTCAGACCACTGGAAGTTGTCCCACTGCACACTGATACTCTGTTAATTTTTTCTTCTACTCATTTTTTTCTCTGTGTGTTTCATTTCAGATAGTTTCTACTGCTGTGTCTTCAAGTTCATTAATTTTTCCTTTGGTTTGTCTAATCTATTAATCCAGTCAAGTAATTTTTTTCTCAGACATTAATATCTATAAGTTTAATTTCAGTCTTTTTATATCCTCCATATCCTCAATGTGATCACATTTTCCTTTACTTTATTGAACAAATAGAGTATATTCAAACTTTAAAGTCTTTGTCTACTGATTCTATCATCTGTGCCATTTCTGGGTCTGTTTCTGTTGATTGATTTTGCTCATAGTTTCTTGCTTTGTATACTTCATTATTTATTACTGGATACAAGACATTGGGGATTTTATGCTGTTGAGTGCTGGAATTTTTCTTCATTTTTCTTTTAAATACTTCTGCAATTTGTTCTGAGATAATAAAGTTACTCAGAAACAGTTTAATCCTTTAAGGCTTGCTCTTGTTTTGTTAGGCAGAATTAGAGCAACCTTTGTGTGTGTGTGTGTGTGTGTGTGTGTGTGTGTGCCTGCGTGCGCACACATGTGTGCACACGCTTAGTTGCTCAGTCGTGTCTGACTCTTTGAGATCTTTTGGACTGTAGCCTGCTAGGCTCCTCTGTCCATGAGATTTTTCAGGCAAGAAATACTGGAGTGGGTTGCCATTTACTCCTCCAGGGGATCTTCCTGACCCAGGGATCAAACCTGCATCTCCTATGTCTCCTGCATTGCAGGCAGATTCTTTACCTGCTGAGCCATCGGGAAAGTCTTTGGTCTAAAGCTAATTTATCTGTACTACTGAGGCAATACTCTTTCTCTTTCTTTCTTTGTCTCTTTGTATTTCTCTCTCTCTTTGTCTCTCTATGTGCATGTCTCTTCTCTTTGTTACTATGCCCTATGAATTTTAGCCACTTCTGTTTCCCCCGATTCTCAACTCTGCCTTCTAAACTCAAAGAGATTGCTTGACTCTAGCCAGGCTCACTCTCTCTGAACTATTGTTTCATTTATTTTGTCCAGTTTTGTAGTTATTTAAAGTCAAAGAGTAAATCCAGTCCTTGTTAGTCCATTATAACCAGAAGGATAAGTCCTTACCCTTTTGAAAAGATCACTGTATCTACTCTGGAAAAAACCAAACTGTTGAAGGGCAAAAGTGGAAACAGAGAGACTAAGCTATCACAATAATCCAGGTAGAATTTATTATCTAGGGGGGATAGCAGTGGAGATGGGGCTTTACCTGCTGGGGCTTCCTTGGTGGCTCAGCAGTAAAGAATCCACCTGTAACGCAGGAAATTCAGGAGACGTGGGTTCGATGGGTCAGGAAGATCCCCTTGAGGAGGGTGTAGCAACCCACTCCAGTATTCTTGCCTGGAGAATCCCATGGACAGAGAAACCTGGCAGGGTTGCAAAGAGTTGGACACGACTGAAGCAATTTAGCATGCATGCATAGTGCCTGCCACACAATCTGCTCTCTATAAACGTTAGTGATTATTATATTACAGTTCAGTTCAGTCGCTCAGTCATGTCTGACTCTTTGCAACCCCATGAATCGCAGCACGCCAGGCCTCCCTGTCCATCACCAACTCCTGGAGTTTACTCAAACCCATGTCCATCAAGTCAGTGATACCATCCAGCCATCTCATCGTCTGTCATCCCTTCTCCTCCCACCTTCAAACTTTCCCAGGGTCAGGGTCTTTTCAAATGAGTCAGTTCTTCACATCAGGTGGCCAAAGTATTGGAGTTTCAGCTTCAGCATCAGTCCTTCCAATGAACACCCAGGACTGATCTCCTTTAGGATGGACTGGTTGGATCTCCTTGCAGTCCAAGGGACTCTCAAGAGTCTTCTCCAACACCACTGTTCAAAAGCATCGATTCTTCGGCGCTCAGCTTTCTTTACAGTCCAACTCTCACATCCATACATGACCACTGGAAAAACCATAGCCGACTAGATGGACCTTTGTTGGCAAAGTAATGTCTCTGCTTTTTAATATGCTGTCTAGGTTGGTCATAACTTTCCTTCCAAGGAGCAAGCGTCTTTTAATCTCATGGCTGCAATCACCATCTGCAGTGATTTTGGAGCCCAAAAAAATAAAGTCTGACACTGTTTCCACTGTTTCTCCATCTATTTCCCATGAAGTGATGGGACCAAATGCCATGATCTTGGTTTTCTGAATGTTGAGCTTTAAGCCAACATTTTCACTCTCCTCCTTCATTTTCATCAAGAGGCTTTTTAGTTCCTCTTCACTTTCTGCCATAAGGGTGGTGTCATCTGCATATCTGAGGTTATCTTGATTCCAGCTTGTGCTTCTCCAGCCCAGCGTTCCTCATGATGTACTCTACATATAAGTTAAATAAGCAGGGTGACAATATCCAGCCTTGACGTACTCCTTTTCCTATTTGGAACCAGTCTGTTGTTCCATGTCCAGTTCTAACTGTTGCTTCCTGACCTGCATACAGGTTTCTCAGGAGGCAGGTCAGGTGGTCTGGTATTCCCATCTCTTTCAGGACTTTCCACAGTTTATTGTGATCCACACCGTCAAAAGCTTTGGCATAGTCAATAAAGCAGAAATAGATGCTTTTTCTGGAACTCTCTTGCTTTTTCGATGATCCATCAGATGTTGGCAATTTGATCTCTGGTTCCTCTGCCTTTTCTAAAACCAGCTTGACCATCTGGAAGTTCATGGTTCATGTATTGCTGAAGCCTAGCTTGGAGAATTTTGAGCATTACTTTACTCGTATGTGAGATGAGTGCAATTGTGCGGTAGTTTGAGCATTCTTTGGGATTGCCTTTCTTTGGGATTGGAATGAAAACTGACCTTTTCCAGTCCTGTGGCCACTGCTGAGTTTTCCAAATTTGCTGACATATTGAGTGCAGCACTTTCACAGCATTACAGTTACCACTCCCCAAATTTGTTTTGTTGCCAACAGTTTTATTCTTAGTTAATGGTCTCATCATTAACCTAGGCTCCTCAACCAGGGCCTTTTAGGGCTTTAAGCCATTTTAATGCTACTCCCTTCTTTTTTTTTGTTTCTTTTTAAAAAAATTTATTAATATTTATTTGACTGTGCTGGGTCTTAGTTGTGGCATGCAAACTCTTAGTTGTAGCATATGGGATCTAGTTCCCTGACCAGGGATCAAACCCAAGCCCGAAGCATTGGGAGCTTGGAGTTTTTAGCCACTGAACCACCAGGGAAGCCCCCCAGTGCCACTCCCTTCTTAACTCCTCTCATACTCTTCACAGTCACTTAGTCAGCAAAGGTCTATTGAATCTTCTTCAGAAATACTTCTCTAAATCTATCATTTCCTCTCTTTTGTTTAGGACCTCACTTCTCCCTGAGACAATTCCAATAGCCTTCTAAACTAATCTCCCTTCCTCTGGTCTTTCCTAGTCTGTTCTTCATACTGTAACCAGTTGTCTAAAACACAGTGGACTTTCCCCTTTAACACTCTCCAATGGGAATGTCCTGGCAGTTCAATGTTAGGACTCAATACTTTCACTGCTGGATGGGGTTCAATCCCTGGTTGGGGAACTAAGATCCTGTAAGCTATGTGGTATGGTGAAAAACAAAACAAAAAACTCCAACTCTCCAACGGCTACCACGTAGTTTGGTATAAAAGGCCCTTTTGTGTTCTGACTCCTGCCCACCTATCCAACTTTATCTTCTTTATCTTCTATCAATTCCTTATACCAGTCTATTTTCAATTACAAGAATGGGCCATGCGGTTTTACCATTTCATGCCTGGGCAATTTGATTTCTTCCTGAAATGCCCTTCCTTACCTTGTGCACTTAGTAAGTGCTTATTCATTCTCTGTCTCTATTTAATTGTATTCTCTCTGAAGATATCTCTAATCTCACTCTCTGTTGTTACTTTATCACATTTTTTCTATTTGTTTCCCTTACCACTAGATTGTCTTTATTCCTTAAGAGCAAAAGTCACATTCATACTTTTATTCTCACAGTGTTCCATAGTGTCTAGTGAATAAAAATATCACCGCCAAAGTTCCTGATTTATTAACTGGGTGTGGGACCTGGGAATTGGCTAAAAAAAATTCCAGGTGATTCTAATGCAGACGAGTTGGTCTGCACATGCCCTTTGGGAGGTTCATGAACTCCATGAAATTACACGAAAACTGTAAATATATTAATATATGTGTATTTATCTGGAAAGAGTCTACACTTTATATCATCTATGACCTCCAAAAAACTAAAAAACTCAGTGATTAAATGGGAAACATATATTGCTGACAAGTTACAAAACAATTAAGCTAAATTCTAGAGCAAAAATATAAATAAGGTGCTGTGGGAACATAGACCAAGGAGCAACTATGTGTGTCTAGGGTAGCTAGAAAAAGCCTCACATGAAGGTAATATTTTAGCAGGATCTTCCAAAGTGAGTATAAGTTTGCAAGGTGGAATTAAAATTAGTATTCTAGGCAGAGGGAATAGAATATGTAAAGACACAGATACAAAAGGGAAGTATTACATTCAATATATTTAGAGTATTTGTGAGAGGAAGTATATATATATTATGAAAAGAGACCTTGTATGCCAAGTTAAAGAATTTGAACTTTATCCTGTAAGTAGAGAAATGTTTTTGTAGTTGAGGTAAAGTTTTCATAACATAAAAGTCACTGTTTTAACTATTAAGGTGTACAAATTCAGTAGCTTCTAGTACATTCATATTGTTGTGCAACCATTACCATTAAGTCCAGAACATTTCATCATTCAAAAAGAAACTATGTGCCTATTAAGCAGTCATTCCTCATTGCCCTCTTAACCCCCCAAGCCCCTGGCAACCACTAATCTGATTTCTGTCTCTAAGAATTTTCCATTTTAGATATTTCATATAAATGGAATTATACAGTGTGAGGCTTTTTCTGTCTGGCTTCTTAAACTTAAGACTTTGTTCTCTTCATCCTTGTTGTAGCATGTATCAGTACATCATTCATTCATTCTTTTTTTTTTTTTTTTTGCTGAATAGTGTTTCATTGTATGGCTATATCACATTTTGCTTATCAGTCAATGGATATTTGGGTTATTTCCATTTTGGGGCTATTACAAATAATGCTGTTATGAACATTCATGTACAAGTATACATTGGAAAGCCTATTTTCAATTCTCTTTGATAATATATCTAGAAGTAGAACTGCCAAGTCATATGATAATTCTGTGTTTAACTTTTTGAGGAACCGCAACAGAGACTTTTAAGCAAAGTAATGAACAGTAGGATAGGAGCTATAGCAAAGTATAGAAGAAAGCTGGAATGGGAAAGAGACAGGAGGCAGGAAGACCACAGGCATGACTATTGTAATAGTCTAATAAGAGTAGAATAAGCGTTTAGATTTCCCTGGTGGCCCAGTAGATAAGATTCTGCCTGCCAGTACAGGGGACATGGGTTTGATCCCTGATCCCTGATCTGGGAAGATCCCACATGTAGTGGAACAACTAAGCCCATGCTCCACAATTACTGAGCCTGTGCTCTAAAGCCCGTGTGTAAGCCACAATTACTGAGCTCACATGCCACAACTACTGAAGTCCACATACCCTAGAGCCCATGCTCTGCAACATGAGAAGTCACTGCAATAGAAGCCCGTGTACCACAACAAAGAGTAGCCCCTGATCACGGCAAATAGAGAAAGCCTGCACACAGCAATGAAGACCTAGTGCAGTAAAAAAAAAAAAAAAAGTCTGTCACACACACATACACACAGATTAAAAAGAGACTAGAGAAAAGGCAAAATAATAGTGTGTGTGTAATGTTCAGGATAAGGAATAGGGATAAGTCAAGAAGATGACACTGAATTTGCTAGCTTAAAAAGCCAGATGGATGGTGACATTAACTGAAATTAAGAACAAAGGAGAGAGAAGAAACTTAAAAAAGGTAGTAGAGCATAGTGGTTAAAATTATTGGCTCAAAAAAAAAATTATTAGATCTAGAGACAGACTGCTTAGGTTTAAATTCAGACATAGCCACTTACTAGCTGTGTGACCTTGGATAGGTTACTTACCATTCCATGTATCAATTTCCTCATCTTGAAGATGAATATAATATGCAACTTCATCAAGGTGTTGAGAAAATTAAAATGACTTAAAATATATAAAGCGCCAAGAATAGTATTAAGCATGTAGTAAGTGCTCAATATCATCTAGTATTGTGTTATTTTTTGTAATGATTTAAATCTTTTTAATTTATAAAGATTTGTTTTGTGGTCTAACATGTGGTCTCTCCTGCAGAATGTCCCCCATGCACCAGAAAAGAATGTGTATTTCTGATGTTGTTGGGTGGGATGTTCTGTATATATGTCTGTTAAGTCTAGTTGGTTTCTTGGTTTTTTATTTGCATAATATTTGGTACTTACATAAGAACATATAACATATGAAGCATATGGTAAAAACCCATGAAGTCACCACTCCCCTTGAGCACGAGAATGTCATACACCTTCACTCTCCCCAAAACATACCCCATAGGGGAGCATTGTGGCCATTGTGTTGATTCCCTTGCTTTCCTTCATAATTATAGCACATATATATAAATCCTATGAAATGTATATTTAGTATTGAGCTTTATTAAAATGGCATCATATTGATAAACTTCCAAACCTTGCATT
This sequence comes from Odocoileus virginianus, assembly GCF_023699985.2. Lineage (NCBI taxonomy): Eukaryota > Metazoa > Chordata > Mammalia > Artiodactyla > Cervidae > Odocoileus > Odocoileus virginianus. The sequence goes on from NC_069708.1 coordinate 27,957,977, forward strand.
TATTCTGCACTGTATGATAAGAGTCCAGGGTGATTTCAGGGCTGTGGTCCCTGTTTCACTGACTTAATATTGAGGTACAGTCATCCCTCAGTCCTCTATCCATCTTTCTATAGTGGGCTTTTGGGTGGCTTGCAGTCTTTTGCTCACCTCCATCTCCTGATTTCTCTGTATTCCACTCAAGAGCAACCAAAATATAACAGACTAAGGGTACAGAGATGCCCAATGAGACCACCTGGTAGGATGACACCCCCCAATTATGCCCATACCCTCGGAAAGGAGGGCCTGATATTCTTAATGATGATGATATTATTTGAGGTGAATAATCTAAGTTTTAGATGCTAAGTTTGAAACATTCAGGGAAGAAGAGTCCAGTACAGAGTTAGAAAAAATAAACTGAATTTTGAAAAAAAAAAGTATTTAAAGCCATTAGTATACATAAGACTTCTTACAGAGAATGTATAAGATAAAAAAAGAAAAACCAAGGATAGAAGATAGAAATCTTCTTTCTGGGCTATTTCTTAACCCATCTTCTAAACATTCCCTTGGGTACTAACATTAACCTGTTCCTCTTATTATAATCTCCGTAAGCAATCTCATATATCCCCATGCTTTTAACCATTAGCTAAGTGCTAGTAGTTCTTAAATCTCTACTTCCTACGTTCACCTCTCCTCTGAGCTAGAATTCTTAGATCTCATTTCTGAATAACTGCATCTTCTTGAATTCCCTAAACATGTCTAAAACTGAACTTATTGTCACTCTGACAACCAAACTTGTTCCTCCTGTATTCCTTATCTCAGTCAATGGTACCATTTTCCTCAAGTCAAGCCAGAAACCTGGAAGTCATCTTTTATTCAACAATGCCATCACCAATATATACATATCTTAGTTCACACTAAAGTTGTGTTCTACTCTTATAAAGATCTCTAGAATCTATCCTCTCCAACTCTACAATTGGCCTAGTTCTTGCCCTTGCCATCTTGTATATGGTATAACTATTATGTACTCACTAGTCTCCCAGCCTTGGATCTTGGCCAATAACTATTTCATTCCCACCTACCACATAGCCACCATTATTATCCATTTAAAACTAAATTCTATTTTCTTAAAACCTACTTGAAGTACTATAAGACTCTTTTCCAATAACCACAGCAACTGATAGAGGTTAGCAGTCCCCATCAGTCCTAGCCTCTACCTGCTTATCCTCATCTTTAGTCACTCACCATTTCATACTTCTCAGTGCTATTCAAAGTTCATCAAAGGAGTGGGACTTCCCTACTGGTCCAGTGGCTAAAACTCTGTGCTCCCAATACTGGGGGTCTGGGTTTGATCCCTGGTTATGGAACTATATTGCACATTCCACAACTAAGAGTTTGTATGCCATAGCTAAAAAGATCCTGCATGCTACAACTAAAGAAAGGAAGAATTAGAAAATATAAATGAGACCAATCACAAGTAATCAAATTGAAACTGTAATTAAAAATCTTTCAATGAACAAAACTCCAGGATCAGATGGCTTCACAGGTGAATTCTATCAAACATTTAGACAAGAGCTAATACCTATCCTTCTAAAAAAAAATGCAGAGGGAGGAACACTCTCAAATTCATTCTACGAGGCCACCATCACCCTGATACCAAAACCAGACAAACATATCACAAAAAAAGAAAATTATAGACCAGTATCACTGATGAACATAGAGGCAAAAATCCTCAACAAAATACTAGCAAACTGAATCCAACAACACATTAAAAGAATCGTATACCATGATCAAGTGGGATTTATCCCAGGAACACAAGGATTCTTCAATATATACAAATCAATCAATGTGATATACCATATTAACAAATTAAAGAATAAAAACCACATGGTCATTTCAATGGATGCAAAAAAAAACTGACAAAATTCAACACCCACTTATGATAAAAACTCCAGAAAGTAGGCATAGAGGGAACCTACCTCAACATAATAAAGACCATATAAAACAGACCCACAGCAAGCATCATTCTCAATGGTAAAGAACTGAAAGCATTTCCTCTAAGATCAGGAACAAGACAAGGATATCCACTCTCACCACTCTTATTCAACACAGTTTTGGAAGTCCTAACCATGGCAATCAGAGAAGAAAAAGAAAAGGAATCCAAATTGGAAAAGAAGTAAAACTGTCACTGTTTGCAGATGACATGATACTATACATAGAAAATCCTAAAGATGCCACTCAAAAACTACTAGAGCTCATCAATGAATTTAATAGTTGCAGGATACAAAATTAATACACAGAAACCTCTTGTATATCCTATACACTAACAACAAAAGACCAGAAAGAGAAATTAAGGGAACAATCCCATTTAACATTGCAACAAAAGGAATAAAATACCTAGGAATAAACCTACCTCAAGGGACAAACCTACCAAAAGAGACCTGTACTCCAAAAACTATAAGACACTGATGAAAGAAATCAAAGACAACACAAACAGATGGAGAGAGATACCATGTTCTTGGATTAGAAGAATTAGTATTGTGAAAATGACTATACTACTCAAAGCAGTCTACAGATACAACGCAATTCCTATCAAATTACCAATGGGATTCTTCACAGAATAAGAACAAAACATTTTATAATTTGTATGGAAACACAAAAGACCTTGAATAGCCAAAGCAATCTTGAGAAAGAGAAACAGCTGGAGGAATCAGTCTCCCTGACTTCAAACTATACTACAAAGCTACAGTAATCAAGCGGAGAAGGCACTGGCGACCCACTCCAGTACTCTTGCCTGGAGAATCCCATGGACAGAGGAGCCTGGCAGGCTGCCATCTATGGGGTTGCACAGAGTCAGACACAACTGAAGCGACTTAGCAGCAGCAGCACAGTAATCAAGAGAATATGGTACTGGCACAAAAACAGATATATACATCAACTGTACAGGTTAGAAAGCCCAGGGATAAACCCATGCACCTATGGTCACCTAATCTATGTCAAAGAAAGCAAGAATATATTAACACAATGGAAAAAAGACAGCCTCTTCACTAAGTGGTCCTGGGAAAACTAGACAATTACATATAAAAGAATGAAATTAGAACATTCTCTAACACCACACACAAAAATAAACTCAAAATGGATTAAAGACCTAAATGTAAGACCAAATACTCAGGATGGGGGACACATGTACACCCACGGCTAATTCATGTCAATGTATAGCAAAACCACTACAATATTGTAAAGTAATTAGCCTCCAATTAAATAAATTAATTTTAAAAATTCTTAGAAGAAAACATAGGCAAAACACTGTTTAACATAAATCACAGCAAGATCTTTTTAGACTTACCTCCTAGAGTAATGAAAATTTTAAAAAATAATAAACAAATGGGACCTAATTAAACCTAAAAGCTTTTTCATAGCAAAGGAAACCATAAACAAGATGAAAAAACAATCTTCAGAATGAGAGAAAGAATTTGCAAATGAGGCAATGGACAAAGGATTAATCTCCAAAATACATAAACAACTCATGAAGCTCAATATTAAAAAAAAATTAAAAATGGGCAGAAGACCTAAATAGACATCTCTCCAAAGATGTTCCTTTTTTCTTCTTTTAGTTTCTTCACTTGTTGTTTGATGATTTTCTTAAGCGGTGTTTGTGTTCAGGGGCTTCCGTGATGGCTCAGTAGTAAAGAATCCACCTGCAATACAGGAGACACAGAAAACAGGGGTTTGATCTCTGGGTCAGGAAGATCCCCTGGAGGAGAGCATGGCAACTCACTCCAGTGCTCTTGCCTGGAGAATCCCATGGACAGAGGAGCCTGGCAGGCTACAGTCCGTGGGGTGACAAAGAGATGGACACAAATGAGGTGACTGAGCACATATGCATGTTTGTGTTCCTTTCTCTCTAGTTTTTGTGTATCTATTGTAGGTTTCTGATTTGTGGCTAACATGTTGTTCATATATGTTAACCTGTGTATTTGTTTTTAAACTGGTAGTCATATTTCACTACAAAAATTTTCTAAGAGATCTATATTTTTTTATTCCCCTCTCTCACAGCTTTGTATTTCTGCTGTCATATTTTACATTCTCATGTTTATTCCTTAATGGTTTGTTATAGCTGATTTTATAATTTTTCTTTTTAAATCTTAGTTATAGCTTATTTAACCACTGAAAGGTTGATCCAAAGCCCTTACTATATATTTGCCTTTACTAGTGGGACTTTTCCTTTCCTATAGATCCTTAACTTCTTGCTGTAGTCCTTTTTTGCAACTTAGAGAAGATCCTTTAGCATTTCTTTTAGGGTCAGTTTAATACTGATGAACTCTTTTAGTTTTGGCTTGTCTGAGAAGTTCTTTATCTCTCCACCAGTTTTGAATGATCTTGCTGGGCAGAGTATCCTACTTTGTAGAGTTTTCCTATTCAGGCCTGCAAAGCTTCTGCAGAAAAATCAGCTGATAGCTTTCTGGAGGTTCCCTTGTATATGACTTTATTTTTCTCTTGTTGTCTTTATAATTCTCTTTTAACTTTTACCATTTTAATTATGATATGTCTTGGTGTGGGTCTGTTTGGGTTCATCTTATTTGAGACCCTCTGTACTTTCTGTACCTGGATATCTGTTTCATTCAGGTTCATGGGTTTTTTTTAGCCATAGTTTCATCAACTACATTTTTGACACCTTTCTCTCACTCTTCTCCTTTTGAGACTCCTTTAATGTGGATGTTGGTATGCTCTATTTTGTCCCAGAGGCCTCTTAAACTGTTCTTAATTTTTTTCTTTTTTCTGTTCTGACTTTGTGATTTCCATTACTCTATATTCAAGATCACTTACACATTCTTCTGTATCACTTAGTCTACTGTTAATTCCTTCTAGTGTGCCTTTCATTTTAGTTATTATATTCTTCAATTCTGACAGGTTCTTTTTGTATTTGCTAGTCCCTTATTAACATTATCACTGTGTTCATCTATTCTTTCCTCAAGTTCAAATGCTTTGAACTCTTTACCTAATAAATTTTCTGTTTTATTAGTTGTTTTTTCAAGGTTTTTAAAATTGTTCTTTGGTTTGAAACAAATTCCTCTGTCTTCTGATTTTAACTTTCTCTGTGTCTATGAAATTAGGTGAAAGAGTTACCTATCCTGGTCTTGAAGACGTGTCCTTGTATGGGCACACCTTTATATAGTCTACATGTGCCCAGTGGCTTTGGTGGGAGAGTTGGACCTGAAGTGAGCACAGGTCATATCTTCCCCTCAGGTTTGACAGCAGTTATCACCTTGGTGGGAGGTGGGACTGGAAACAGAGGGGTTAGGGCCAGAGCCAGGACTTCTCCTATGCTCAGTGGCCAGTACTCGGGACAGGTTTGGGTCCCAGGGTGCTAAAACAGAAGCGCTGAGGGTCAGGTCTGAACTGATTCTGTTGCCTCTAAGTATGTTCTCTCCCCACTCCTGGCAACAGCAACTTCTTTCCCAAAAGGTAGCAATGCTGGAGCAAGAGGTGCTGACCCAGGCTCCCAGTATGGTCCCAGCACACCAGTCAGAGTTCCAGACTGCTCCTGATCTGCTACTCCTATGAGCACCAGTAAGGCTGCCCTCACACCATTCAGATTCAGATGCAGTGCCGGGTATGAGCCATCTCTGTCCCCCCTAAGTGTGCACTTTCCTTGGTAATAGCAGCCTTTGTCCTAGTGCAGAGCTGTGCTGGAGAAGCTAGTCAAGCTAGAGCCAGTGCTTAGTATGGGCCAGTGCACAGGAAGACAGTGCTAGCATGTCAATTAGAGCTCCAGACCACTTCTGATCTACCACCCCCACAGGCACCAGTAATGGCTGACCTCACCACATGCAGGTGCAATGCTCATGCTAAGCCAGCTCTGTTCCCACCAAGTGTGTACTCTGCTCAGCAACAGCAGCCTTCATACTAGTGGGGAAGCTGTGCCAGAGCTAGAGGGGTCGGGGAAAGGACTGGGATGGTCATGGGAAACTGGCCAAAGCCCCAGGCAATTTCAGTCTGATTCTTCCACCTTATTCCCAGGAGTAAGCAAGCATGTGCATTCTGTTTATGAGTGGAGTCTGGGTTTCTTACAGCCCTCCTGAAGTACCACTGGTTTTCAAACCAGCTACGGGGACTCATTATTTCTGGTATCTGACCCCTGGGTTGAGATACCCAGTATGTGGTTCAAACCCTTCACTCCCCAGGGAGGATCTCTGAGTGATATCCTCCTCCTCTCCTGTGTTCCCTCCTGGAGGCACAGGTCCTGACCTGATTGCTTTTCCTCCCTCCATAACTGACTCTGTATGGCTCTTTCTTTACAGGCTTGATTATAGAAGAAACTTTCTGCCTGTGTCCAGTTTGTTTTCAGTGAGCATTATTCCACAGGTAGATCTATTTTTGATGTGTTTGTGTCGGATGTGAGCTCAGCATCTTCCTACTCTGCCATCGTGATATCCTCCCTACAGGAGAAACACTTTATATCAAAGATACAAAGAGGCTGAAAATAAAAGGATGGAAAAATATATACCATTCAAATAGCAACCATAAGAAAGCTGCACTGGATATACTAATATCAGATAAAATAGACTTTAAGAATAAAGTGTTTCTAGAGATAAAAAGGGACATTTTATAATGACAAACACATAAGGAATATATAATAATTATAATATATATGTACCTGACAACACAACCCCAAAATATGTGAAGCACACATTGACAGAACTGAAGGGAAAAAATAGAGAATTCAATAATAATAGTTGGAGACTTCAATATTCCACTTTCAATAATGGCTAGAACTACAAGACAGAAGATTAACAGGGAAACTGAAGACCTACATAACACTATACACAAACTAGACCTAATAGACATCTATAGAACAACATGTCCAACAACAGAAGAATATTCATTCCTCTGAAGTACAAAGGAACATTCTGTAGGATAGACTATATGCTAGGCCTCAGTAAACTTAAAGTGACTGAAATTGTACAAACTATATTCTCCAATCACAATGGAGTGAAATTAAAAATTAAGTAACAGAAAAAAATTTGGAAGAATTAACAAAAAAGTGGAAATTAAACAATGCACTCCTGGAAAAGCAATGGTTTAAAAGAAGAAACCATAAGGGAATTTAGAAAATACTATGAGATGAATAAAAATTCAAACACAACATACAAAAACTTATAGAATGCCGCTAGAGCAGTACTTACAAGAACAGTATAGACATAGATGTCAACATTAAAAAAAGAGATTGCAAATCAGCAACCTAACCTTCCACTTGAAGACAGTGGGGGGAAAAGAGTAAACTAAACCCAAAGGAAATGAAAGGAAAGAGTAAAGATTAGAATGGAAACAAATAAAATAGAGACTAGAAAAACATTATAGAAAGTCAATGAAATTAAAAGGTTAAATCTTTGAAAAGATGAACAAACCTACTAAAGCTTTAGTTAGATTGATGAGGAAAAAGTGACTCAAATTACTAAAATCATAAATGAGAGGATTTCTCTGGTGGTCCAGGGGCTAAGACTCTGTGTCCCCAGTGCAAGGTGCCTGGGTTCAATCCCTGGTTAGGGAACTAGATCCCACATACTATAACTAAGAGTTCACATGCCGCAACTAAATATTACACATGCTGCAACTAAAAGATCCTGCATGCTGTAACAAAGATCAAAGATCCCAAGAGCTGCAACTAAGACCTGGTACAGTCAAATTCATTTTTAAAAAAGAAATGAAAGTGGAGACTTCACTACTCACATTAAAAATACAAAAATGATTACTAGGGGATGCTATGAAAAACTGTATGGCAACAAATTAGATAACCTAGGTGAAATTGACAAATTCCTAGAAAGACACAAAGTAACTAAAATTACTCAAGAAGAAATAGAAGATTTTTTATTCTAATATTTTAGTTTATTTTTTGATGTCAATATTCTTCAAAAAAATTTGTTTAATTGAAGGATAATTGCTTTACAGAATTTTGTGGTTTTCTGTCATACATCAACAAGAACCAGCCATAGGTACATCCATGTCCCCTCTCTCCCAAACCTCCCTGCCAAACTTCCCTCCCATCTCCCTCCCCATCCCACCCTTTTAGGTTGTCACAGAGCCCCTGTTTGTGTTCCCTGAGTCACAGAGCAAATTCCCATTGGCTATCTATTTTACATATGGTATTGTAAATTTCCATGTTACTCTCTCCACACATCTCACCTTCTCCCTCCTCCCCTCCACTCATGTCTGTTTCTCCATTGCTGCCCTGAATATAAATTCATCAGTGCCATCTTTTTAGATTCCATAATATGTGTCAGAATATGATATTTATATATTTCTTTTTCTGATTTACTTCACTCTGTATAATAGGTTCTAGGTTCATCCACCTCATTAGAACTGACTCAAATACGTTCCTTTTTATGGTGGAGTACTATTCCATCATATATATGTACCACAGCTTCTTTATCCACCCATCTGTCAATGGACAACTAGGTTCCTTCCACATTCTAGACCCTGAATAGCCAAACCAATCTTGAGAAAGAAGAACGGAGCTGGAGAAATCAACCTTCCTGACTTCAAACTATACTACAAAGCTATAGTCATCAAGACAGTATGATACTGGCACAAAAACAGAAATATAGACCAACAGAACAAGATAGAGAACCCAGAGATAAACTCACACACCTATGGGTACCTTATTTTTGACAAAGGAGGCAAGAATACACAATGGAGGAAAGACAGCCTCTTCAGTAAGTGGTGCTGGGAAAACTGGACAGCTATGTGCAAAAGAATGAAATTAGAACACTTCCTAATGCCATATACAAAAATAAACTCAAAATGGATTAAAGACCTAAATGTAAGACCAGAAACTATAAGACTCTTAGAGGAAAACATAGGAAGAACACTCGATGACATAAATCAAAGGAAGATCTTCTATGACCCACTGCCCTGAGTAATGGAAATAAAAACGAAAATAAACAAGTGGGACCTAATTAAACTTAAAAGTTTTGCTCAGCAAAGGAAACTATAAACAAGGTGAAAAGACAACCCTCAGAATGGGAGAAAATAATAGCAAAGGAAACAACTGACAAAGAATTAATTTCCAAACTATACAAGCAGCTCATACAACTTAAAACCAGAAAAACAAACAACCAAACAACCAAAAAGTGGGGGAAAGACCTAAACAGACATTTCTTCAAAGAAGACATACAGATGGCTAACAAGCCATGAAAAGATGCTCAACATCACTCATTATTAGAGAAATGCAAATCAAAACTACCATGAGATACTACCTCACACCAGTCAGAATGGCCATCATCAAAAAGTCTACAACCAATAAATGCTGGAGAAGGTGTGGAGAAAAGGGAACACTCTTGCATTGCTGGTGGGAATGTAAATTGATACAGCCACTATGGAAGATTCCTTAAAATTTAAGATTCCTTAAAAAGCTAGGAATAAAACCACCATATGACCCAACAATTCCACTCCTAGGCATATCTCCTGAGGAAACCAAAATTGAAAAAGATGCATATACCCCAATGTTAATTGCAGCACTATTTACAATAGCTAGAACATGGAAACAGAGGATTTGAATAGATCTAAATAAGTAAAAAGGTTGAAATTGTAATCAAAGCCCTTCCCACAAGGAAAAGCCCAGACACAGATGATTTCACTAGTGAAGTCTACCAAATATTTAAGGAAGAGTTAATAATAATTTTTCTTAAATTCGCCCCCCAAAAATGAGAGGCAAACACTTCCCAGCTCATTCTATGAGGTCAGTATTACCCTGATACCAAAACCAGAAATGTTACTATAAAGAAAATTATGGACTCTCTTATGACTATAGACACACACATGCACACACACACACAAACACCCACAGTCATATGCAATATTAATCCAGCAATATGTAAGAAGAAATATAAACCATGCTCAAGTAGGATTTATCCCAATAATGCAAGGTTGGTTTAAAATCCAAAAATCAATTAGTGTTAAACACCATATCAATAAAGGACAAAAAATATATTATCATCTCAATAGACACAGACTGACAAACCACAAAAACTATTCATGATAAGCAAATTTTTTTTTTAAAAAGGGAAAAAGGTAACCTCCTCAACCTGGTAAAGGGCATGTATGAATAATATTTAATGGTGAAAGACTGGATGCTTTTCCCTAAGTTCAGAAGCAAGACCAGTATGTCTACTCTCACTACTTGTATTCAACACTGTATTGGAGGATATAGCCAGGGCAATTAGGAAGAAAAAAGAAAGGAAGAAAAAAGGGAAAAGAAAACAAAGCATCCAGACTAGAAAAAAAGTTAAACTAACTCTATTTGTAGATGACTTAGTCTTATATATAGAAAATTCTAAGAAAAACACTAGAAAATAATTAGAATAAATGAATTCAGCAGAATTGCAAAATACAAGATAAATATATAAAACTTGATGATATTTCTATACGCTTGCAGAAAAAAAGATGTTCAACATCGCTCATTATTAGAGAACTGTAAATCAAAACTACAATGAGATATCATCTCCCACTGGTCAGAATGGCCATCATCAAAAAGTCTACAAACAATAAATGCTGGAGAGGATGTGAAGAAAAGAGAACCCTCTTGCACTGTTGATGGGAATGTAAATTGATACAGCCACTATGGAGAACAGTATGGAGATTCCTTAAAAAATTAGGAATAAAACTACCATATGACCCAGCAATCCCACTACTGGGCATATACCCTGAGAAAACCATAATTCAAAAAGACACATGTACACCAATATTCACTGCAGCATTATTTAAAATAGCCAGGACATGGAAGCAGCCTAGATGTCCATTGACAGAGGAATGGATATAGAAGTTGTGGCACATATATACAGTGGGATATTAGTCAGCCATAAAAAAGAACAAATATGAATCAGTTGAACTGACATAGATGAAACTTGAGTTTGTTACACAGAGTAAAGTAAGTCAGAAAGAGAAAAACTAATATCATATATTAACTCATATATATGGAATCTAGAAAAATGGTACTGATGAACTTATTTGCAAGGCAGGAATAGAGATGCAGACACATAGAGAACAGACTCATGGACACAGTGTGGGAAGGAGAGGGTGGGACGAATTGAGAAAGTTAGCACTGACATATACACTACCATGTGTAAAATAGATAGCTAGTGGAAAGCTGCTGCATAACACAGGAAAGCCAGCCTGGCACTCTGTGACAACCTAGAAGGGTGGGATGGGGTGGTGGGAGGGAAGCTCAAGAGAGAGGGGATATACATACAGTTGATGAAAGTGAAAGAGGAGAGTGAAAAAGTTGGCTTAAAGCTCAAAATTCAGAAAACTAAGATCATGGCATCCGGTCCCATCACTTCATGGCAAATAGATAGGGAAACAGTGGAAGCAGTGGCTGACTTTATGTTTCTGGGCTCCAAAATCACTGCAGATGGTGATTGCAGCCATGAAATTAAGAGACGCTTACTCCTTGGAAGGAAAGTTATGACCAACCTAGACAGCATATTAAAAAGCAGAGACATTACTTTGTCAACAGCGGTCCATCAGGTCAAGGCTATGGTTTTTTCAGTAGTCATGTGTGGATGTGAGAGTTGGACTATAAAGAAAGCTGAGCACCAAAGAATTGATGCTTTTGAACTGTGGTGTTGGAGAATACTCTTGAGAGTCCCTTGGACTTCAAGGAGATCCAAGCAGTCCATCGTAAAGGAAATCAGTCCTGGGTGTTCATTGGAAGGACTGATGTTGAAGCTGAAACTCTAATACTTTGGCCACCTGATGCAAAGAGCTGACTCATTTGAAAAGACCCTGATGCTGGGAAACATTGGGGGCAGGAGGAGAAGGGGATGACAGAGGATGAGATGGTTGGATGGCATCACCAACTCAATGGACATGGATTTGGATAGACCCCGGCAGTTGGTGATGGACAGGGAGGCCTGGCATGCTGCGGTTCATGGGGTTGCAAAGAGTTGGACATGACTGAGTGACTGAACTGAACTGATGACTGATATGCAGTATTGTACAGCAGAAATTAATGAAACACTGTAAAGCAATTACCCTCCAATTAAAAAAAAATAATAAATATAAAAAAGAAGCAATGTCATTTATAATAGCATTAAAAATAATTATGAATAAACATATCAAAAGAAGTACAAAATGTATATGCTGAAAACTATAAAATATTGTTAAAATAACTTGAATAACTATATAGGAACTTCCCTGTCAGTCCAGTGTTTTAAGTTTCCACACTTCCACTGCACAGGGCAGGTTCAATCCCTGGTCAGGGAACTAAGATCCTGAATGGCACAGCTAAATAAATAATTAAAATGGAAAAGACCTCATTAAAAAAAAACTAAATAAGTAGAAAGACATGCCACTTCATGGATGACATTTTAACAGTATTAGACATAATGTCTAATGTCTAACATAATGTCTAATATTGTTAAAATGTCAATACTCTCCAAATTGATGTATGGATTCAAAGTAATCTCCATCAAATTTCCAGCTTTCTCCTTTACAGACATTTATAAGCTGAACCTAAAATTCATAAGGAAATTCAAGAGACACAGAATGGCCAAACAATCTTGAAAAATAAAAACAAGACTAGAGTGATCACATTTCCAAATTTTAAAATTTATTAAACACAGCTACAATAATCAAGACAGTGTGGTTCTGGAATTAGAAGAGACACATGTGTATGTGTCTTCAGTTACTCAGTCATGTCCAACTTCTTGTGACCTTAAGGACTGTAGCCCATCAGACTCCTCTGTCCATGGGATTTTCCTGGCAAGAATACTGGAGTGGGTTGCCATTTCCTCCTTTAGGAGATCTTCCCGACCCTGGGATCGAACCCATGTTTCCTGTGTCCCCTGCATTGTAGGCAGATTCTTTTACCAATGAGCCATTGGAGAAGTCCAGGATAGACATACAGATCAATGGAATAGAATTAAGAGTACAGAAATAAACCCATGTATCTGTGGTCAATTGATTTTTGAAAAGGGTGCCAAGGACATTCAATGGGGAAAGTTGTGTTTTCAACAAATGGTGCTGGGTACACTGGATAGCCATATTCAAAAGATGAAGTTGGACCCTTATCTCACATCATATACAAAATTAACTCAAATGGATCAAAGGCCTAAATGTAACATAAATGTAAATATTCATTATGTTGAATTGGGCAATGGATTCTTATGTATGACACCAAAGATATGAGTAATTAAAGAAAAAATAGATATACTTGACTAACCAAAATTTTAAACTTTGGTATTTCAAAGGATATATCAAAAAAGTGAAAAGACTCCATCAATAAAAGGACCCATGGCAAGACAGTCCATGTCAGACCCCAGGAGAATAAGAAACGAGATCTCCAAATATAAGCAGGGGCTGAAGAACTTGGACAAGGAGAATAAAAAGGTCATAGCTATTAACTGCATCTAAAATTAATTTTCTTACAGGTTTAAAGTACAAGACATTCAGGATTATGAAGATCTCTTCAAATGCAATCAACCTATCTAACTTTATTTTTGAAGGTAATCTCACATACCCAAATTTAAAATGTTCAGATATAGTATAAAACATATAACTGCTTAGAGAAAGCAGATGCATAGGTACCTGAGATGCACAGGATACTTATAAAGATGCAATTCAGCAGAAAAAATATTTTAAAGCACAAAAATTTATTTGGGGAGAATTCAGACAATGATTTACTTAGACAATAATTTGTGTTTTATTCTCTCTGCTGTAAAACATCAAAAAATGAAAGGTATTAGACCTTCTCCATTCTAAATCAGTGGCCACATGAATGTGTCCAGAATGTAGGCTCCATAGCCAAGGACCTTCTTAATAACTGTTCTATGACAGAACTTAAAATAAGAAGTTGACAAACACATGAAAGACAAAAATCCCCCAGTGCCTGCCATCAGATCTTGTTTGAGAGATGGCAGCTTATAAAAAGGTATTGGTATAGACAGTGGCTTAAATATCTGAGGGGAAAAATAATGGAAAATTTTGAGCTTCTCCAGGACAACGAGGAAAGAAGGCACTAGACTTCCAGGGAGTAATGAAAAAAGAAAAAGAAAGAAAGTGAAAAGACACGTTCCTTTACCTGTTGGGTATTCTCTGCCTTTTCATCTATTGTAAAGTAATTAGCCTCCAACTAAAAAAAATAAATGAAAAAAAAATCCTATGACTCACAAGGTGAAAAAAAAAGTGAAAAGACAACACACAGAATGGAAAAAAAATATTTTCAAATCATATATATGTTAAGGGACTAAACATACATAAATACGTAAATTCTTGCAACTTAATACTAAAATGAATAATCCTATTAAAAATTGACAAAGGAGACTTCTAATTTCTAGTCTGGCACATAAGAAGAAGTCATCACTCCATCCTAACAAGTAAAAAGCTGAACAAACTAAAAAATTAACAACTCTTCTAGATCTGTCAGTGAGGTAACAAGGCAAACACTGCCTCCCAAGTTGGGGAGCAAGCAGGCAGATTCAGAGAATTACAACTTGCCAGAACAGAAACCCACGAGCAGAAACTTCCATGGGAACCAGTATTGGGGTAGAAAATTCTGAACTATTGATGAAATGCTAGAGTATCAGAGTGGACAAGCCTGAGAGATTTAAAAAAAAAAATCCAGGAAGACCCAGTCACGGAGATACCGCACTCTCAGGATTCCAGTAGGAGGAGGAGAAAGTAATCTTTTTAAATACGCTAGGCCACTCTGTTCTGCCCGTAAGAGAAACTGTTTTACAAGAGCCTAATCTATTGGGGTCTTATTAGAGCCTGCTCAACCTAGAGGAAGGGAAATAGTCAACTCTCGCCCTCCTCTAAACACTCTGTACCACCTAAGTGGGGAGAATAAAAACCCGAGAGACACATAAATTTCACAGCCCAGGGACACAGGGTCACTGAAAGATTAAGGCTTAATCAGAGGATTTATAAAACACTTCTCCTCCCACCATACTTTACCAGTACATTACAACAGTCCTATTTACCAAAGTTCCTTTTACCTCATACACCATGTCTGGTTTCCAGTGAAAAACAACAAGGCATGCCAAAAGGCAAAATACAGTTTTAAGTGACAGAGCAAACATCAGAACCAGATCCAGACATACCAGATGCTAGAATCAGGCCATGAATTTAAAGCAACTATGATAAATATGCTAGGGGCTCTAATGGAAAACGCAGATAACATGCAAGAACAGATGAGTAATTTGAGCAGAGAGATGAAAATTCTAAGAATCAAAAAAATTTTCTACAGACAAAAACACTGTAACAGAAATGGAGAATGCCTACGACAGGCTCATTAGTAGACTGGACATGGCTGAGGAAAGACTCACTGAGCTTGAGAATATCAATAGAATCCTCCAGAAATAAAAAGCAAAATGTAAAGGACTTTTCTAAAAAAGGAAAAGAATATCTAAGAACTGTGGGTCAACAAAAATAAAAGTGTAATATATGCAAAATGGGAATACCAGGAGAAGAAATTTAAAAAAGATGAAAGTTTTCTTATTCTAAATTGATCTATTTTAATAGATGTCAGTTTGCTCAAATAGCAACAGTGCATTCAATTATGTATATGTGTGTATGTGTGTTTATAATGAAGTGAAATGAGTGACAGCAATGATAAGAAAGAACAAGAGGAAATTATGATTATTTTGTCATTATAAGGCACTTGTGCTACCTGTGAAACAGTATACAGTTGTCCCTAGGTATCCACAGGGGATTGTTTCTAGGAGTCCTTAGTCCATGGATGCTCAAGTCCCTTATATAAAATGGCATAGTACAGTTGCCCCTCCATATCTGTAGGTTTCACAACTGTGGATTCAATCAACCACAAATGGAAATTTCAACATGCAGTTGGTTGAACCCACAGATGTAAAACCTGTGAATACAGAGGGCTAACTATATATTTATTGGAAAAAAAATCTGCATATAAGTGGACCTGTGCATGGAGAAGGCAGTGGCCCTCCACTTCAGTACTCTTGCCTGGAAAATCCCATGGACAGAGGAGCCTAGTAGGCTGCAGTCCATGGGGTCGCTAAGAGTCGGACATGACTGAGCGACTTCACTTTCACTATTCACTTTCATGCATTGGAGAAGGAAATGGCAACCCACTCCAGTGTTCTTGCCTGGAGAATCCCAGGGATAGGGGAGCCTGATGGGCTGCCGTCTACAGGGTCGCACAGAGTCGGACACAACTGAAGTGACTTAGCAGCAGCAGTGCATGTTGTTCAAAGGTCAACTGTAGTGTTATTTGAAAAGTGGACTTGGATTAGCTACAAATGTATATTGAAAACTCTAGGGCAACCACTAAAAAGGGAAAAAAAGTATAGTTGCTGTTCTAAGAAAGGAAACAAAATGGAACTATATAAAATGTTCAGTTAAAATCACAGAAGATTATCTAGGGTGAAACATCACCAGCCCAGGTTGGGTGCATGAGACAAGTGCTTGGGCCTGGTGCACTGGGAAGACCCAGAGGGATCGGGTGGAGAGGGAGGTGGGAGGGGGGACCGGGATGGGGAATACATGTAAATCCATGGCTAATTCATTTCAATGTATGACAAAATCCACTGCAATGATGTAAAGTAATTAGCCTCCAACTAATAAAAATAAATGGAAAAAAAAATAAAATCACAGAAGATACAAAAAAAAGATAAAAACAGGAACAAAGAACAAGGGCAGCAAATAGAAAACACTAATGAATATGATAAATATTATCATTTTGAATGTTAATGGTCAAAATGTACCATTGAAAAGATAGAGATTATAAAAATGAATTAAAAAAATAAGACCCAGGTATATGTTGTCTATAAGAAGCCCATTTTAAATATAAAGACACATATAGATTAAAAGTAAATGGATGGGGAATTCCCTGGTGGTCCAGTGGTTATGAATCTGCCTTGTAATGCTAGGGGCATGGGTTGGGGAGCTGAGATCCCACAAGCTGCAAAGCAACTAAGCCTGCATGCCATGTGCTGCAACTAAGACTTGATGCAGCCAAATAAATAAAAATTTTTTTTATTAAAAAGTAAATGGATGAGATAAAATATACCATGCTAATACTAACAAAAAAGAGGAGTAGCTATATTTCACACAGAGTGAAATTTAAGCAAGAAAAGTTATCAGGGATAAAGAAGAGCATTACATAATGATAGAAGGGCTAATTCTCCAGGAAGACATAAGTCCTTAATGTATATACAACCTAACAACAGAGCATTAACTTATGTGAGGCAAAAACTAATAGCATTGCAAAGAGAAATAGATAAATCCAATATCTTGTTCAGATACTTCAACATGCCTCCATAAAACAGAATTGTCAGAAATGAACAGTTCTAGCAGACAATGAGGATCTAGCTGAACTTAACAACACCATCAATCAACTGAATATAATTGACATCTATAGACTACTTCAGTCAATAATAGTAGGACACACATTTTTTCTCAAGCTCACATGGAACATGTACCAGGATAGATCACAGTCTAGGCCATAAAGCACACGTTAACAATTTGAAGAACAGAATTTAAAAGAATAGAAATCAAACAATTTTCACTGTCAGGCCACAGTGGAATTAAACCAGAAATCATAACAGAAAGATGACTAGAAAAATTCCAAAATATATGGAGATTAAACAACACACTTCTAAATAACACATGTCATGGAGAAATCTCAAGAGAAATTTTAAAATATTTTGACTAGATGAAAATGAAAATATAACTTATCAAAATACGTGGGATACCACAAAAACAGTGCTTAGAGAGAAGTCATAGCATTGAATGCATGAAAGAAGAAAGATCTCAAATCAGTAATCTCAGTTTCCACCTTAGGAAGCTAGAAAAAGAAGAGCAAATTAAATTCTAAGTAAGTAGAATAAAAGACAATAATAAGAATTAGAGCAGAAATCAATGAACCTGAAAATAGAAATCAATAGAAAAAAAATCAATGAAACTAAAAGCTGGTCCTCTAAAAAGGTCAATATACTAAATTATACATTGGATTGTACACTTTAAATGGGTGAGTTGTGTGGTGTGTGAACTATACCTCAGTAAAGCTATTTTTAAAAATCAGATCATGGGACTTCCCTGGTGGTCCAGTGGTTAAGAATCTGCCTTACAATTCAGGGGTTGCAAGTTTGATCCCTGGGCGGGGAAGTAAGATCCCACATACCTTGGAGCTACTGAGCTCTCATGCACATGCTGCACTTAAGACCCAATGCAGCCAAACCAATAAATAAAAAATAAATTAAAAAAATTAAAAAAATAAAATCAGATCAAAATTACAAAAACAGTAAAAAGGCCAGTGGTTACCAGGAGTTAGGGAGGAGAGAGGGATAAATAAGAACACAGAAGATTTTCAAGGTGGTGAAACTATTCTATGATATAACTATAAGTGTTATATGTGAACTATAAGTGGTTGATAACTATAAGTGGTTGATGTGAACATAAAACTGCTCTAAAAATAAAGTCTATTAAAATTGTTTAAATCAGAGCCTCTTCAAATAGGATGTAAAATAACAATAAAACAAAAATTACTATACCTTTATACTTTCTCTCCCATGGCTGTTTTTTAGGCCTAGCAAAATTAGGTACATAAAAAGTACAGTCCATGTCCTCCTTTGCTATTTAGACTGAGAAGCCTACTTCCTCCTCCTTAACTTAAATAGGCTGATCAGAGAACCTCGTTAGGACCTCTGTTTTAGACTCCCTGTGGCACTTCAACTCCAGGCATTCTGTTTCACTCTACCCAGACAAGTGACCTAATGAAGTAAATCCAAAAGGTGATCTACACTAACTATGGAGAAATCTGTACCTTTTATACTCTTATCACTTACCATCTTCTGTTTTTAACTAGCGTGGTCTGTCTACTTGGTCTGTTGATGGTTTTGCCATTTTACCCAGAATTCAAGATCCATGTCAAACAAACAAAAATATTAAAAACACTAAAGATAAATCTAGCTAAAAGGTAATGTTAAATGCACTGTTCTGGAAGGGAAGTGTAGAAGACTTAATTTGCTACAAACTTAAGAAACAAAGGAAGCTACCCTCCTTCAAACTGTCCTGATTAGCACCCATTGTAGCCCTGATCTCCAAGATGTTCTGACCTTGAAATTTCTTGCTGCAAACTGTCCTGACAAGAAATAACTAACTGCATGCCTACCTGTGAAGAATCATTCATCACATTACTGCACTCCCATCTCATTTACTCTTCCTTCCAAAGCCTGATAATAGTGTGCTAGGCATCATGTTATATACTTTATATATTTTTAAATTTAATTTGTACAATAACCATATAAGTATACCTAATCTATTTGATAGGTAAAGAAACTGAAGTTTGAGAAGGTAACTAATTTTCCCACGATCACACAACTAGTAAGTTAAAGAGCTGGGATTCATTCTCCTAAATATTAAAGAAATCTTTAAAATGTTATTATCATCTCTATAGAGTTAATATTTCTTTAGAAAAAGATACTTCATAACTGAATCACCTTACTGTATACCTGAAACTAACATGACATTGTAAGCCAACTATATAGTCCAATATAAAATAAAAATTTTTTTTCAATATAAAATAAAAATTAAAAAACAAAAAATAAAATATTGCTAGTTTTCTAAAAAAAGAAAGAAAAAGGTACTTCATTAAAATTAAGCTTCTATCCATTTTAACTTCAAAGCATACTTCTTTCCTATTTAACCTTGCCTTCATAGGTATTTTTATTGCAGTTCAACCTAAGTTTCTTCATGCTTGAAGTCAAGCCAGGTCTCAAAACAGACGTAATTCTCCCAGTATTTTTTTCATGAATTCCACTCTAGTGAACTTGTCTATAACCCCCAGGGTCATCTCCACCTGTTTTGCTGCTTATGGCCCAAGCCTTAACTTCTCCTCTAGGGCCTAAGATTCATATCTAGATTTTTTCATACTCTTCTACTTTGGTTTTTTTCTTTCTTGTTCTTTTCCGAGAACAAGAAATTAGTCCATAGGGACTACTCACCTGGCTAGACCAGAATAACATAGATTGCCTCATGAACTGGAATTCTGACAGCCCAAGAGCTCAATATCTTAGGTTACAAACGATGAAGAGGACTGTACAGGCAATTGCTTTCTTGTGGCCTCTTTTCTGATGGCTGCTGGAATGACATAAAAAAAAAGAAAGGAAGAAATATTACATCTTATAAGAGTAACCATTAAACTCTTTCATATTATTACAATGTAGAATCAATATAACAAGTCCTCAGCATAATCATAAATAATTTTCCTGCTGTTATCAACCAATGCCAAATATAAAGTATTAACATAAAAATAGCTGTAAGTCTTCTTGCTAGCTAACCAACTCCCCTCCTCCATCCCATTGCCAGCAATTATGCACCTCAGTATCCAATTATTTCAATGTTCTTTCAGTTCATAACAAATGATAGCTAGAATTGAAAATGTGCCAGATTACCATCACAGCAGTTAATCTTCTTAAAGTTTTCATAGCTGGAGCTCTACATCTACAATTCAGTCTCATTTTTGCTTTACATTTTCTCTTCTCCTACATGCCTATGTTTCTTATACATAGACACAATCATATCAAATAGAATCAGTCAGGACAACTGAGATCAAAACTCCCATACTAAAGCAGATTCTACACAGTCTTCTATATATAGTGAATTACAGATGGTTCTGGAAAATAGAAGATTATTCCAAAAAGTCAATACATTTTTAAAGCTCCAATTTTCTAATTACAAAAGGCCAAAACTCATTAGTCTCCTGGATATACTCCTATCAGAATTATGATTTATAGTCACCTTCAATTCCAGTGGTGGCATTAATAACTTATCAAACATACACCAATATCCCATTTGTCACAAAGTATTCTAAAGTTGTCAAATTGCTTCCCAGCTACCAATATCAGTTCCAAAATTTCCCTAAGATCTAAACACAATAATTTCAAAAAGTTTCCTTAGTATATCATCTAACTATAATATTTTTAGCAATAACTCTATTTATAGTCTAGATTCAAACTAGTTTGAATTGTTTGAATTCAAACAATATTATCTTCTAATATACTCCAAATTACTGGCTTCTCTGGTGGCTCAGTGGTAAAGAATCCACCTGCAATGCAGGAAACACAGTAGACATGGTTCAATCCCTGGGTTGGGAAGGTCCCCTGGAGGAGGGCATGGCAGCCCACTCCAGTTTTCTTGCCTGGAGAATCCCATGGAACAGAGGAGGCTGATGGACTACAGTCCATAGGGTCGCAAAGAGCTGGACACAACTGAAGCGACTGAGCACGCACACACGCATATTCTGAATCACACCTATGCTTAAGCGAAAAAAAAAAAAGAACTATCCACCATTTCCTAAAACCTTCTTGCTTTTGGTTTTGCTCATCCATTCAAGGAGTCTCTATCTCCTCTCCTTAACTCTGGGTGTCCCAATTTTGTTTCCCTTGCAAAGTTCTTAATTGGAAACTATTCATTTTCCTTTATTCATCCCTTCCCATAAATCAAGACCAAGTTAGCATCATCTCATGTCTTATTCACTGGATCCCCAAAGTATTATTTTACTCAACAGCCCTTCTTTCTTCAGAGTTTATACTGCTTAATTTTATCATCCTGTTAAAGTTTTTTTTTTCATCCTGTTAAAGTTAAATGTCAACTTTCAGATCTCCCCCTGACATTCACTGAGGACTTTGGTACCAACTGTTTTCTTTCCGCTTTTCATTCTGAAAGCCTTCACTATTCCCCTTGATGATCTAACATCCAAATTTCACAGCTCCATGACATATCCTATTTTAATTTCTTCAGCTCAGTCATCCATTTCTGAGTGACACCTGGAATGGCTCTACCTCCAAAACCAGAGTCTGCACTCAGAACTACCTGTTTTTCTGCCTGTCTACAATTTACAGTCTTTTAATTTACCTTTCAACTTTTCAAAGGCCTTTGATTCATCAACCCTCTTAACTCTTCTCAAAGTCCTCAATGTCCCTTTGGACTTCAGTTCCTTCTCTACCTAGGAAAGATTCCATGGACAGTGGGACTTCAGTGACAGTAACCAGCACTCTCAATTCTCCTATCCCCTTGATTTTCCACTATATTTATCCTGCCAATCCCTACTCACAAATCAACCCAACGATTTCTTTTTTCTATTCCTGTTTACAAATTACAAAGTACTATTAAGGAAAATCCTATACTCCTGACCACTAGTTTCTCCTCCACCCAATTGATCTTCTATTGCTATCAGAGTGATCTTTTACTTTTTGCAGGGGAGGGGGCTGCACTGAGTCTTCTTTGCACCACACAGACTCTCTCGTTGTGGTGCGTGGGCTTAGTTGCCCTCAGTATGTGGGATCTTAGTTCCCTGATCAGGGATCAAACTCATGTCCTCCGTATTGGAAGGTAGATTCTTTTTTTTTTTTTTTTTTTGAAGGTAGATTCTTAACCACTGGACCGCCAGGGAAGCCAGAATGATCTTTTAAAACATAGATTAAGCAAGACTTCATGAATGGCAGAATGAGGGGCTCAGCTAATTTTCTCCCCGTGAAAACAATGATATAACTGTACAGATTTGTCAAAAACAACCATTTCAAGATTCTGGAAATAGACAAAAATTTAAAAATAAATTTAAAAGTATTTAAGAAAATCTATTAAATGTTGGCTAAGAACAGTGGGAATCTATGGTGTTTTAGCCTGAGGCTTGTTCACATTCCCACCTCCCACCCAAGCTCTACTGGAGCCGATATTATAAGGTTAGAGCAAGTCAAGCCATAAAAACCAACAACTTGGCTGCTGGAGGGGAATTACTTGTATGGGAATGAGCACACACAAAAAAATTTCTATGCCCAGGGGTGTTGAAGATAACAGCAAACTCCTTAGATCAGAGAAAATGATCATCACAGTTACCTGAGATTACAGCATTGGTTGGGGCAAGTAACAGAACAGCAGGCCTGCTGAAAGTTTAGCAGAGAGATGCAGAAAGAAAGACAACCCTGGTAGGGCTTAATAAGCTCACTCATAACCCCATGGGTCTACAATGCTATGCGTATGTACAAGGTTGCACTCAAGCTCAAGGTACTAGAGAGGATCCTACTTAACTACATTTCCCTGCCTGAATATGAAGCCTTACAAAGGTACAGAGGAGACACAAGGAGGCCTAGCAGAAAGTAAAAATCAAAGATTTTTAAACTCTCCTGAACTTCAACTATATTTCCAAACCTACGCACAATTCCATCGACAAAGAGTAGAAGACAATACTGGCCCAAGGTATTTAGAGACTATCTCTAATAAAACAATTGGCTGAATGCTAAGCTATCCTGACCCGTATGACACTAAGGAAGCCAAGCTTACAAATAAAAAGAGTAGAAACATTAATAGGTTACACATTGAAGAGACAGAATTCACAGAATTGATTCAGGCAAGCTACCACAGCAACCTCAGAGACAGAATGGGTAGGAATCAGAACCTGAAATTAACCTTTTGAGGAACTGGCAACTGTTTTCCAGAGTGGCTACATTGCAACCAGAGAGTCTGTGTGGTGCAAAGAAGACTCAGTGCAGCCCCCTCCCCTGCAAAAAGTAAAAGATCACTCTGATAGCAATAGAAGATCAATTGGGTGGAGGAGAAACTAGTGGTCAGGAGTATAGGATTTTCCTTAATAGTACTTTGTAATTTGTAAACAGGAATAGAAAAAAGAAATCGTTGGGTTGATTTGTGAGTAGGGATTGGCAGGATAAATATAGTGGAAAATCAATAGGATGGCTATGGTCAAAAAGATGGACAATAAACAAGCTTTGGCAAGGATGTGGAAAAAGCTGGAACTCTCATACACTGTTGCTGGGAATGTAAAATTGTGTCACTGCTTTGGAAAACAGTGTACCACTATTTACAATAGCTAGAACATGGAAGCAACCTAGATGTCCATTGATAGATGAATGGATAAAGAAGCTGTGGTACATATATACAATGGAATAAAAGACATAAAAAGGAACACATTAAGTAGTTCTAATGAGGTGAACAAAACTAGAGCCTATTATAGAGATTGAAGTAAGTCAGAAAGAGAAATATAAATATTGTATTCTGACACATAAATATGGAATCTAGAAAGATGGTACTGATGAACTTATTTTCAGGGCAGCAATGGTGAAACAGACCTAAAGAACAGACTTATGGACATGGAGGAAGGGGAGGAGGAAGAGGGTGAGATGTATGGAGAGAGTAACATGGAAACTTACAATGCCGTATGTAAAATAGATAGCCAATAGGGACTTGCTGTATGACTCAGGGAACTCAAATAGGGGCTCTGTGACAATCTAGATGGGTGGGATGGGGAAGGTGATGGGAGGGAGGGAGGGGACATGGGTGTATCTATGGCTGATTCTTGTTGATGTTTGACAAAAAACCACAAAATTGTGTAAAGAAATTATCCTTGAATTAAAAAAAGCAAAGTGGCAAAAAAAAAGTGTTGCCAGTTTAAGGTTAAACTTAGAGTAACCTACCATATGTCTCAAACAACCCAAAATATCCATCAATTGAAAAATGGATAAACAAAATATGGTATATTCATACAATGGAATACTATTCGGACATAAAAAGGAATAAAGGAAGTTTTGTCACATAACATGGATGAACCTTGAAAACACTATGCTAAGTAGAAAAGTCAGACCAAAAGGAGACATATTGAATGATTCCATTTATATAAAATGCTCAATTCAGTTCAGTTCAGTCATTCAGTCGTGTCCGACTCTTTGCAACCCCATGGCCTGCAGCACGCCAGGCTTCCCTGTCCATCACCAGTTCCCGGAGCTTGCTCAAACTCATGTCCATTGAGTCAAAGATGCCATCCAACCATCGCATCTTCTGTCGTCCCCTTCTCTTCCTGCCTTCAATCTTTCCAGGATCAGGATCTTTTCCAGTGAGTCAGTTCTTCACACCAGGTGGCCAAAGTATTGGAGTTTCAGCTTCAGCATCAGTCCTTCCAATGAATATTCAGGACTGATTTCCTTTAGGATGGATTGGTTTGGTCTCCTGGCAGTCCAAGGGACTCTCAAGAGTCTTCTCCAACACCACAGTTCAAAAGCATCAATTCTTTGGCGCTCAGCTTTCTTTATACTCCAACTCTCACACCCATACATGACTACTGGAAAAACCATAGCTTAGACTAGATGAACCTTTGTTGGCATAGTAATGTCTGCTTTTTAATATGCTGTCTAGGTTTGTCATAGCTTTTCTTCCACGGAGCAAGCATCTTTAAGTTTAATGGTCTTGCTTTTTTTTTTTTTTTTTTGCTATATATTGCTTCAATTTCATGCAGTCACCATCTGCAGTGATTTTGGAGCCCAAGAAAATAAAGTCTGCCACTGTTTCCACTGTTTCCCCATCTATTTGCTATGAAGTGATGGGACCGGATACCACGATTTTAGTTTTTTGAATGTTGAGTTTTAAGCCAGCTTTTTTAGTCTCCTCTTTCACCTTCATCAAGAAGCTCTTTAGTTCCTCTTTGCTTTCTGTGTAAGTGTGGTGTCATCTGTATATCTGAGGTTATTGATATTTCTCCCAACAATCATGATTACAGCTTGTGCTTCATCCAGCCTGGCATTTCACAAATTCTGAAAGAGATGGGCATACCAGACCACCTGACCTGCCTCTTGAGAAACCTATATGCAGGTCAGGAAGCAACAGTTAGAACTGGACATGGAACAACAGACTGGTTCCAAATAGGAAAAGGAGTACGTCAAGGCTGTATGTTGTCACTCTGCTTATTTAACTTATATGCAGAGTACATCATGAGAAACAGTGGGCTGCAAGAAGCACAAGCTGGAATCAAGATTGCCGGGAGAAATATCAATAACCTCAGATATGAAGATGACACCACCCTTATGGCAGAAAGTGAAGAAGAACTAAAGAGCCTCTTGATGAAAGTGAGAGAGGAGAGTGAAAAAGTTGGCTTAAAGCTCAACATTCAGAAAACTAAGATCATGGCATCTGGTCCCATCACTTCATGGCAAATAGATGGAGAAACAGTGGAAACAGTGTCAGACTTTATTTTTTGGGGGTCCAAAATCACTGCAGATGGTGACTGCAGCCATGAAATTAAAAGACACTTACTCCTTGGAAGGAAAGTTATGACCAACCTAGACAGCATATTGAAAAGCAGAGACATTACTTTGCCAACAAAGGTCCATCTAGTCAAGGCTATGGTTTCTCCAGTGGTCATGTATGGATGTGAGAGTTGGACTATAAAGAAAGCTGAGCGCCGAAAAATTGATGCTTTTGAACAGTGGTGTTGGAGAAGACTCTTGAGAGTCCCTTGGACTGCAAGGAGATCCAACCAGTCCATCCTAAAGGAGATCAGTCCTGGGTGTTCATTGGAAGGACTGATGCTGAAGCTGAAACTCCAATACTTTGGCCACCTCGTGCGAAGAGTTGACTTATTGAAAAAGATCCTGATGCTGGGAGGGATTGGGGGCAGGAGGAGAAGGGGATGACAGAGGATGAGATGGCTGGATGGCATCACCGACTCTATGGGCATGAGTTTGGGTAAACTCCGGGAGTTGGTGATGGACAGGGAGGCCTGGCATGCTGCGATTCATGGGGTCGCAAAGAGTCGGACACGACTGAGTGACTGAACTGAACTGAACTCTGCATAAGTTAAATAAGCAGGGTGACAACATTCAGCCTTGACGTACTCCTTTCCCAATTTGAAACCAGTCCATTGTTCCATGTCTGGTTCTAACTGTTGCTTCTTGATCTGCATACAGGTTTCTCAGGAAGCAGGTAAGGTGGTCTGGTATTCCCATTTCTTTAAGAATTTTCCACAGTTTGTTGTGATCCACACAGTTGAAGGCTTTGGCATAGTCAATAAAGCAGAAGTAGATGTTTTTTTCTGGAACTCTTTTGCTTTTTCAATGATCTAACGGATGTTGGCATTTTAATCTCTGGTTCCTCTGCCTTTTCTAAATCCAGCTCGAACATTTGGAAGTTTCAGTTCATGTACTGTTGAAGCTTCGCTTAGAGAATTTTGAGCATTACTTTGGTAGTGTGTGAGATGAGTACAACTGTGTGATAGTTTGAACATTCTTTGGCATTGCCTTTCTTTGGGATTGGAATGAAAACTGACCTTTTCCAGTCCTGTGGCCAATGCTGAGTTTTCTAAATTTGCTGGCATATTGAGTTCAGCATTTTAACAGTAGCATCTTTTAGGATTTGAAACAGCTCAAATGGAATTCCATCACCTCCACTAGCTTTGTTCATAGTGATGCTTCCTAAGGCCCACTTTACCTCACATTTCAGGATGTCTGGCTCTAGGTGAGTGATCACACCATTGTGGTTATTTGGATCATTAAGATGTTTTTTGTATAGTTCTTCTGTATATTCTTGCCACCTTTTCTTAATATCTAATGCTTCTGTTAGGTCCGTACCATTTCTGTCCTTTATTGTGCCCATCTTTGCATGAAATGTTCCCTTGGTATCTCTAATTTTCTTGAAAAGATCTCTAGTCGTTCCCATTCTATTGTTTTCCTCTATTTCTTTGCACTGATCATTGAAGAAGTCTTTCTTATCTCTCCTTTGCTATTCTTTGGAACTCTGCATTCAAATGGGTATATCTTTCCTTTTCTCCTTTGCCTGTCACTCCTTTTTTCTCAGCTATTTGTAAGGCCTCCTCAGGCAACCATTTTGTCTTTTCCATTTCTTTTTCTTGGAGATGGTCTTGATCATTGCCTCCTGTACAATGTCACAAACCTCTGTCCATAGTTCTTCAGGCACTCTGTCTATCAGATCTAATCCCTTGAATCTATTCATCACTTCCACTGTATAATCATAAGGGATTTGATTTAGGTCATACCTGAATGGTCTAGTGGTTTTCCCTACTTTCTTCAATTTAAGTCTGAATTTTGCAATAAGGAGTTCATGATCTGAGCCACAGCCAGCTCCTGGTCTTGTTTTTTGCTGACTGTACAGAGCTTCTCCATCTTCGGCTTCAATAAAATGTTCAGAGTGGACAAATTCATAGAGACAGAAAGTAGATCAGTGGTTGCCTAGGGATAGGGGCGAGTAAGGAGACTGACAAAGGGTACAAAAGATCTTGTGGTCTGATGGAAATATTCTAGAGTCAGATAGTGGTCATAGTTGTACAAGTAATTTACTAAAAATCATTGAATTGTATACTTCAAATAGGTGAATTTTATGGTAGGTAAGTTGCACCTCAATAAACATATTGTTAAAAAAGAAAATATAAATAAACTAAGGCTCCTTAGAGAAATGGCAAGTCTCAGGCAGGAAATATACAAGGTAATCCCTATGCCAAAAATCAAGCAAGCTATGAAAACCTAATGACTAGTGTTGAAGGGATACAGGAGGTAACATTTTGGCAAGATATGGGACAATTTGATTGTTAAAAAGGATAATGAATGCAATCAATTGAAACTCACTGAATATATTTTTAAAAACACAGGTTCATAATGATAAAGTGAGAACAGACACATACAACTCACTGGATATCATTGAAAGTAAGTAACGAGGGCACAAAGCCTTTATTCTAAAAACTGGCAATCAAGTCCAAGATAAAGAATTAAGTATCTCTCCTGTCCTCTCTGTACAAGTAACTCAATAGCTGTAATTGATGAGAGAAAGCTTATTTTCAGAAGAATTCCAACTAATTAATGTAGAAGATAAAATTAGAAAATCACCACCTTGAAATTCCTAGTAAAATAATTAATTCTGCTAATAATCATCAATGAATTAAATCAATAGATGAAAGGTTGATGGGAAACATCATAAAGAAGAAATCAGACTGTCACCTGCTCATTAAAAGTGGAATAGACATGAGGCTCCAGATGTGACTCAAAGTGCATCACACACTGACCCTTGTGAAATATTCTTGACAAAAAACATAGTTGAACCTGAATCAAGCCTCTAAAGCTAACTTCCATTATAGAAAACTATGGAGTGTATAGAGGAATAAAGTAAATGACAGCATAAGAAAGGTAACAGACAAATCCAAAATGTGAGATTTTCTATAGGACAACTGACCCACTTTTTGTGACATGTCGGTGGCTTGAAAAAGTAAAATCCAGACTGCTCTAGATTAAGAGAAGCTTAAGAAATAATAACCATCTTGTGTAACTGAAACTTTGTATACCTTGACCAATATTTTTCCCTTTAACCCATATCCTCTCTGGTCATGGTAAATATTCCCTAGTGTATACCTGTATCAAATCATAAAGTTGTACACCTTAAATATATGCTTTTTTTTCTTTTTGGCAGTGCTGCCTGTCTTGTGGGCTCTTAGTTCCCTGACCAGGGATCAAACTTGGTCTCCTGCATTAGAAGCATGGAGTCCTAACCACTGGACTGCTAGAGAATACCTTAAATATATATACTACTTTTATTGTCAATTACACCTTGTCTTAGTCTGTTCGTCCAGGCTGCTATAACAAAATACCATATACTTGTGTGTGTGTGTGTGTTCAGTTGGTCAGTCATGTCCAACTCTTTGCAACCCGCCAGGCTCCTCTGTCAGTAGGATTCTGCAGGCAAGAATACTGGAATGGGTTGCCATTTCCTATTCCAATTACACCTCATCTTAGTCTATTTGTCCAGGCTGCTATAACAAAATACCATAGCTTATAAATAACATGAATTTATTTCTTATAGTTCTAGAGACAGGTAGGGAAGTCCAAGATCAAAGTGCTGGCAGATTAAGTGTCTGGTAAGATCCCCTTCTCTTCATAGACAACTCTCTTTTCTCTGTGTCCTCACAAGGTGGAGTGGGTAAGGCTCACAACGTAATCATCCTCTAAATGCACTACCTTCTAACACCATCACAATGGGGGTTAGGTTTCAACATACAAACTTGGGGAAGGGGGTGGAACACAAACATTTAATCTATAGCAATGTCAGTAAGCAGGTAAAAATGATGATAACCAAATGTAATATAAGAACATTGTTTGGATCTTTATATGAACAAACCAACTGTTGGACAATCTTTTGAGATAACCTGAGAAATTCTATAATGAACTGGGTACTAGATACTATTAAGGAATTATTAATTTTGTAAGATAGCATAACCACAGCATAACTGTTATATAAGAAAATGTCTATACTTTAGACATGCTTACTGAATATATATGGTGATATAACATGATGCCTGGGGTTGGCTTTAAAAAAAATTTCAGCAAAGTTTAAAAAAGAAAGAAAGGAAAGAGAAAGGAAAAAAGAGATAGCTGAAACAAGATTGGCAAAATCTTGGTAATTATTGAATGTAGTTAATGGGTACATGAAGGTTCATTATATAATTCTCTTTACTTATGAGTACATTTGAAGACATTTATTTAAAGTCACAAATCTGACCATGTAACTTCCGAGTATAAAAAAAAGCTTCAGGAGTTCTCCAAGGTCCACAGAGATAAAGTTCAAATCTGTAGCATGGTCTATAAAGCCCTCCATAATGCAGTTCCCAGCCTCATCTCCTACCACTCCCTAAATTACAGTAATTAAACCTATTTCACATCCCCATGCCTTTGTACCTGTTTCCTCTGTCCTTTGTTATCACACTTTTCCCTAAAACTTTCTGGCCTGAGGAGAGCAGGCTTTCTGTGCTTTCTGATTCCAGCACAAGTCTCCATGAAGCCTTTCTTGACCTCCAATATTCAATCTACTTTGGTTTGAACCTTCTTCTCCTATCACATAATATCTGTGTTCTTATATGTAGCCTTAGAGTCTTTGCTCAGGTTCGAACTGTACCTAGGAACTGCTGTACCAAACCCTTCCACAGATCTCACTGGACTGTTTCCCACTGAGAGAGCTCAAAAGTCACTATCCTACAGCACAACATTTAAGGAGGCACTCACTCTCAGAGTCAAGCAAATGTAGCATCAGCACTAGAGGCATCTCATTTTGCTTCACCCTAGATCTGGCCCTAGTCCCACCTCACACCTAAGTCCAAACATTGAAGTCCTTCTATCTTTTATCACTCTGGACTCAGGTGCACTCACATATGCCTCTTTAATTCCCTTCTGACAGTTGGCATATGGGAAAATGTGCCTCTCTCCATTTGTAAGTTGAAAATTTCCCCTGACTGTGGGCCCTGGTTGCCAAATACAAGGGAAGTGTTGGTGCTACACCAGTCACAGAAATGGAAATAGCTTAAATCCTTAGTGAAATTAAACATTAAACATAAGAACCAGTTTTTTGGCTGAAACCACCATCTTCCAGTAATTCGCCAAAATGACCAACACAAAGGGAAAGAGGAGGGGCACCCGCTACATGTTCTCTAGGCCTTTTAGAAAACATGGAGTTGTTCCTTTGGCCACATACATGCGAATCTACAAGAAGGGTGATATTGTAGATATCAAGGGATTGGGTACTGTTCAAAAAGGAATGCCCCACAAATATTACCATGGCAAAACTGGGAGAGTCTACAATGTTACCCAGCATGCTGTTGGCATCATTGTAAACAAACAAGGGCAAGATTCTTGCCAAGAGAATTAATTGTGCGTATCGAGCATATTAAGCACTCTAAGAGCTGAGGTAGCTTCCTGAAACGTGTGAAGGAAAATGATCAGAAAAAGAAGGAAGCCAAAGAGAAAGGGACTTGGGTTCAGCTGAAGCACCAGCCTGCTCCACCCAGAGAAGCACACTTCGTGAGGACCAATGGAAAGGAACCCGAACTGTTGGAGCCCATTCCCTATGAATTTATGGCCTGATGGGTGTAAAAATAAAGACCTGGACTATACAAATGTTTCTCTTAATTGAGTAGAGGTGTTGTGTCCAAATTCAGTGGGTGATGTCTTTTCAAATTTAGTGTTTTTTCTTCCTGAAAAATGATGCCCCATTTTTTAATAAACTGCCAGATATTAATTATAAAGTAAAAAATAAATAAATAAACATAAGAACCAGTGCCATCAAATTCTAAAAACTCTTGAAAATACTCCGCAGATTCCTTCAAAACACTGTAAGTATCTACCTACATCTTCTTCCTCTAAGTGTATACAAGCTAAGTCACTTCAGTCATGTCCGACTCTTTGAGACCCTATGGACTCTAGCCCACCAGGCT
This sequence comes from Odocoileus virginianus, assembly GCF_023699985.2. Lineage (NCBI taxonomy): Eukaryota > Metazoa > Chordata > Mammalia > Artiodactyla > Cervidae > Odocoileus > Odocoileus virginianus. The sequence goes on from NC_069708.1 coordinate 27,989,973, forward strand.
CCTCTGTCCATGGGATTCTCCAAGCAAGAATACTGGAGTGGGTTGCCATGCCCACCAGGAAATCTTCCCCACCCAAGGATCAAACCCACGACTCTTAAGTCTCCTGCACTGGCAGGTGGGTTCTTCACTATTAGCACTGCCTTTCTCTCCAATACTCAAGTTAAACTTCAAAAACTCATCTAATTTTCATTTAATAACTAATATTACAAAAATATTTTCTATTTTTCATTGCTTATGTGTAATGCTTAATTTACCCTGTAGGCTTTTTATCTGCTACTCTGAAAACACAACCACTATTCTTAAATAGTTTCTCTGATAAAATTGTCCAAAACTTCAAGTCACTAATTTTAAAAATGTTTAAAAATATAACCATAAAAGAATTAAATATTCATCCTGCCAATCATGTTCAAACTATGTTTCAGTATACCAAATAGACCTAGCCAGTCAGAGAAAATTCTTTACAAAAGATTTCCAGCTAACAGATGTAGAAAGAACGATAGAACTAGAAAAATCATTAGTCTGAAGCCTCTTATAAAATAATTGATTTAGACAATGATCACTGTGCATACATTCATGCTTAGTCGCTCAGTCATGTCTGGTTCTTTGTGACCCCATGGACTGTAGCCCACCAGGCTCCTCTGTCCATGGAATTTTCCAGGCAAGATACTGGAGTGGGTTGACATTTCCTACTCCAGATAAAGATTATCACTGGATGCTAAAACTAATAGAAGGCAAATAGGGAACTTTACAGTGGGGGGATCAAATGGTCACCAATCTGCAACCATATACTAGAATAGCATGTGTGAAGGTTTCGATTCGAGAGGAAGAGAGCATGGAATTCTCAAGAATGGAAAAATGGGGTTTAGAATGACTGAGATAAAGAATTTGAGATAGAAAGCTTTGATAAAAGAAGCTGATACAGGAGCAAGATGTAGGATCTTGGAAGCTACTCAAAGAATTGTGGACTTTCTCTTACAGGGACTAGGAAGCAACTGAAGGGTCATGTTTTAGAAAGTGTTCTCTGGCTGTAGTGTGGAGAATGCTTTGGGAGTAGAAAAGTGGGGGTAGGTAGATGAATTAAGAGATAGTTGCAATAGTGGAGGTGAAAGGTGATGGTGGCCTGGACCAGAATAGGAATAGGCAATAGGAAAATAGAGAGAAATACATGGATTCAATAGATATTTAGCAAGTAGACCTAAAAGGATTTGGTGGTAGAATAACTAGAGGGAGGACAGTATGAAGGTTTCAGGCTTGGGCCACTGAACTAACAGCAGTGCCATTCTCTGAGATAAGGAACAGAAGAGGAGGAACAAGTTTTGACAGACAAGGTAAGAACAAGCTCAATATGGGAAATGGTGAATTTGAGATGCCTAACCACATAGGCAGATGGATACACTGGGTCTAAAACTCAGAAAAGAAGTCTGAGTTGAACACACACTTGCATAAAGTGAATGTATAGTAAGCAACTGAAGCCATGGGAACAGATAAGAGAACCCCAATTAAAAAAAAAAAAGAAAACAGCAGAAGTTCCCTGATGGTCTAGTGGTTAGGATTCTGGGCTTTCATTGCCATGGCCTGGATTCAGTTTCTAGTTGGGGAACTGAGATACCAAAAGCCATGCAGCCTGGCCAAAAAACAAAATAGAACAGCAAAGCATAACACATTCCCTGTAGCCCCATATCTTTAACCTTATTATCTATGTCAGTTCAGTCAGTTCAGTCACTCAGTTGTGTCCGACTCTGCGACCCCATGAATCGCAGCACACCAGGCCTCCCTGTCTATCACTAACTCCCGGAGTTTACTCAAACTCATGCCCATCGAGTCGGTGATGCCATCCAGCCGTCTCATCCTCTGTCGTCCCCTTCTCCTCCTGCCCCCAATCCCTCTCAGCATCAGGAACTTTTCCAATGAGTCAACTCTTCGCATGAGGTGGCCAAAGTATTGGAGTTTCAGCTTCAGCATCAGTCCTTCCAATGAACACCCAGGACACCACTCCTTTAGGATGGACTGGTTGGATCTCCTTGCAGTCCAAGGGACTCTCAAGAGTCTTCTCCAACACCATAGTTCAAAACCATCAATTTTTTGGCACTCAGCTTTCTTCACAGTCCAACTCTCATATCCATACATGACTTATTATCTATGTAGTTTAAAGCAAATAAACCTCAGAAAAAGCTAAAGAAACAAAATATCATTCTTCTCCTTTCTAGGCTCCTTGCTGATAACCACCCTTCCACTTCTATGCACAGTTTTCTATCTCAGAGGACCAAGTTATAAGGCAGCTGAGTAAGTTAGGATTTTTTGCATTATTACATTTCATTCTCTGATGGAAACTTGAAAGTACCCTAGTCTCATTAAAAGAAAACTTAGAAGCTCTGTCTTAAGGTAGGTTAATTCTCTTAGAAGCATGCTTTCAGATAGCTGCTTTTATTCATTATATTTAATTTTAAGACAATGACCTTTCCCCATCCTTATTTGCAATTCTGAGAGCACCTTACAGAATAAGGCATATTTCCTCCTTTTTAATAAGGTGTGTAAGTACTTGTTGTCAAATGTAGCAGATTAAAGTAGAAGGGTACATTATTAGGAGGTTTTGACAGTCAGATTTTTGAAGCTTGAACTAGATGACCCTTAAAGTTCTTAGGTTCAATAAAGATTATATGATTAAAGTAGAATAGTCTTGGCTCCCTGAAACATTTTCCCTTGTCTCTGTCACCAAGGATGACACAGAACGAGCCAGACCAGGTCAGTTTTCACGCAAAAATAAGTTTGGACTATGTGAAAGGCCTCTATTTTACAAGAAATAAGCCTTCTTATGACCTTGAAGCACTGACCCTATGTCCCTAGAAATTGGACCTACTTTGTGTACTGTGACAGGTCTGTTAGCTCAGATCCTATATACAACAGTAACTGAAGGTATATGAACAGCAGTAACCCTTATTTGACAGACTGATTTCAACATGGGAGAAAAATCTCCAGTCAGGCTGAAAAGAGTTGAGCTGCAAATTGCCCTTCTTGATATTTTTAAATAGTTAGTTGTATGACCACACCAACAGCATACTAAGCAAATCTGCAGATGATAGATGGAAAGAAAGCTAGTACAACCAGATGATATTTAGGACTCAAAATAAGCTTGACAAGCAGGAATAATAGGCTAAATTTAACAAGGTGAAGAGAAAGCAATCAACTTAAAGAGTGCATCTTGAGTCCTAAAACACAACTGTGCAAGTACCAAATGGATGAACATAGCAGCAGAGTTAGTCTTAGGAATTTCAACTACCTCAACATAAGTCAACAGAGTGATTGACGTGATTATCCAAAAGAAAAAGAAAAAAAAAGGCAAAAGCTAAATAAATCTTGGCCTGCATGAGTAGTAGCATAGGATCTAAAACAAAAAGTCATTGACTCCCTCCTCTGTAGTGAACAGAACATTGCTTGAAATAGTACATTTCATTCTAGATGCCAGTCTTCAAAGACACATATTAGTGAACTGAAGTAAGAGCATAACAGAATAACCAGAATGATGAGTGGATCTTAAAACTCTGTCATGAGAGAAAAGGGAACCCTCTTACACTGTTGGTGGGAATGCAAACTAGTACAGCCGTTACGGAGAACAGTGTGGAGATTTCTTAAAAAACTGGAATTAGAACTGCCATATGACCCAGCAATCCCACTGCTGGGCATACACACTGAAAAAAACAGATCTGAAAGAGACACGTGCACCCCAATGTTCATCGCAGCACTGTTTATAATAGCCAGGACATGGAAGCAACCTAGATGCCCATCAGCAGACGAATGGATAAGGAAGCTGTGGTACATACACACCATGGAATATTACTCAGCCATTAAAAAGAATTCATTTGAATCAGTTCTAATGAGATGGATGAAACTGGAGTCCATTATACAGAGTGAAGTAAGCCAGAAAGATAAAGACCATTACAGTATACTAACACATATATATGGAATTTAGAAAGATGGCAACGATAACCCTATATGCAAAACAGAAAAAGACACACAGATGTATAGAACAGAATTTTGGACTCTGTGGGAGAAGGCGAGGGTGGGATGTTTCAAGAGAACAGCATCGAAACATGTATATTATCTAGGGTGAAACAGATCACCAGCCCAGGGTGGATGCATGAGACAAGTGCTTGGGCCTGGTGCACTGGGAAGACCCAGAGGGATCGGGTGGAGAGGGAGGTGGGAGGGGGGATCAGGATGGGGAATACATGTAAATCCACGGCTGATTCATGTCAATGTATGGCAAAAACCACTACAATATTGTAAAGTAATTAGCCTCCAACTAATAAAAATAAATGGAGGAAAAAAAAACTCTGTAATGAGAATAGTGGCAGTAACGGAATTGCAGAGGTTTAGCACAAAGACAAGACTTAGTAGAGGAAACCAATGACCACTGTTTTCAAATGTAAATGTCATCAAGTACCAAAGCTGCGCAACAATAGAAAAGACTGTCTCTGAAGCATATCCTCAAATAATGAAGTGTTCAAGCACAGACCTAGACAATCACTTTATGGGAATATTGAGAGAGATTCAAAAGCCTGGGATAATTCCTAGGTCTCTCTGCTAAAAAAGCCAAAAGCCATGATACTCCAGTAGTAATAAATATACCTAGTACAAGATCTTGGTTTCTAAATATCATTCCTCATTTAAGAGAGCCAAAGCTCCTGGAGAAATAGCTGGTCCCAGGGCAATAGCAGGTATATGATAAGCAAGTATATGATAAGCTTGAAATGCATATATATCATATAACAAGTATATGATAAGCTTGAAATAGTCTTATTGTCCCAGAAAGTAAGGAAGTGCTAAATAATGATGGGGATATGTAAATAGACACAGATATCAGCGTGAAAGAGCTCCTACTGCCCAAGTCTGGGCCAATTTAAGTATAAAACTGAATAATGACAGTAAAACATTACTGTTGTTGTCGTTCAGTCACTAAGTCGTGTCTGACTCTTTGCAATCCCAAGGCCTCCCTGTTCCACACATTATAACCCACGTTATAACACATTATAACTCATGCAAAAAATAAGAATCCATGTATCCATACTGATAATCAATCTATCAATACATGGGGTAAAAGGAAAGCTCTTTGTTTCAGCAGAATGCCAGCTAATGTAGAAATAAAGATATATTTAGAAAATCACTATTTTCCAAACTACACAGTAATGAGTAATTCAGGCAAGAATTATCAGTGAATGTTAAAAACTATTGGGTGAAAATTTGATGAGGAACAAGACATTTATACAGTCTCAAATTATCCCCTCACAAATTGTATATTGATTACAAAGGAAAAAACAGTAAATTTACAGTGGAGAAGCCTGGCAGACTTCACTTTACCAAATAGCCAAACTTAGCATCAGTGATCATGGGACAGGCAAACATCATGTGCTTCCTGTTGTAATGTATTGAGAGCAAATCACTTCTGCAATACTCCTATTAAAAATGCATAACCTGAAGTTAATCATTAGGAAGCATCAGACAAACCCAAACTAAGGGACATTCTACAAAATAACTGGCCTGGACTCTTCAAAAATGGCAACACAATGAAAGAAAAAAAGACAGGAACCATTTCAGATTAACGAATAATAAAGTGACATGACAAATGAATTCAATAAATAATATTGGCTTGTAGTCTGGACTGGGGGAAAATTGCTATTGAGGACATTCCTGAGATAAGAAGTAAAATCTGAATATAGATAGTGATAGTACTGCATTAATATCAATACTAGTTTTTCTGACTTTGATCATTATGCTGTGACTTTGTAAGAGAATGTCTCGGCTCTTAAAAAAGGCATGCTTAAGGATTTAGGAGAATAGGAAATTTATGTCTGAAAATTACTCAAGTGATTAAAAAAATTACAGAGAGATGATGATAGAATAAGAAAGCAAATGTGGCAACATGTCAAAAATTTATGAATCTGGGTAGACAGTATATGGAAATGCTTTGTGCTATTCTTCCAACTTTTAAGTTTGAAATTACTTCAAAGTGATAAGTTTGTTTTTAAGTTTTAAATGATATTTTAAAAGGGGAAAACTACACCAAATGTTCACTAAAGTTCTATTAAGACTAATAGCAGGAGCCAAATTCCAAAACCAAAGCTTTTAGCAAAAAACATAATAACCTTTTTTAAAAATTGAAATATAGTTCATTTACAATATTGTATTTAATGTTTCAGTTCAGTTCAGTCACTCAGTCATGTCCGACTCTTTGCGACCCCATGAATCGCAGCACGCCAGGCCTCCCTGTCCATCACCAACTCCTGGAATTTACTCAAACTCATGTCCATCAAGTCGGTGATGCCATCCAGCATCTCATCCTCTGTCATCCCCTTCTCTTCCTGCCCCCAATCCCTCCCAGCATCAGGATCTTTTCCAATGAGTCAACTCTTTGCATGAGGTGGCCAAAGTATTGGAGTTTCAGCTCCAGCATCAGTACTACCAATGACCACCCAGGACTGATCTCCTTTAGGATGGACTGGTTAGATCTCCTTGCAGTCCAAGGGACTCTCAAGAGTCTTCTCCAACACCACTGTTCAAAAGCATCAATTTTTCGGCGCTCAACTTTCTTTATAATCCAACTCTCACATCCATACATGACAACTGGAAAAACCATAGCCTTGACTAGACAGATCTTTGTTGGCAAAGTAATGTCTCTGCTTTTATTTTTTTCCATTTATTTTTATTAGTTGGAGGCTAATTACTTTACAATATTGTAGTGTATCTCTGCTTTTTAATATGCTATCTAGTTTGGTCATAACTTTCCTTCCAAGGAGTAAGTGTCTTTTAATTTCATGGCTGCAGTCACCATCTGCAGTGATTTTGCAACCCAAAAAAATAAAGTCTGACATTGTTTCCACTGTTTCCCCATATATTTCCCATGAAGTGATGGGACCAGATGCCATGATCTTAGTTTTCTGAATGTTGAGCTTTAAGCCAACTTTTTCACTCTCCTCTCTCACTTTCATCAAGAGGCTTTTTAGTTCCTCTTCACTCTCTGCCATAAGGGTGGTGTCATCTGCATATCTGAGGTTATTGATATTTCTCCCGGCAATCTTGATTCCAGCTTGTGCTTCTTCCAGCCCAGCGTTCCTCATGATGTACTCTACATATAAGTTAAATAAGCAGGGTGACAATATACAGCCTTGATGTACTCCTTTTCCTATTTGGAACCAGTCTGTTGTTCCATGTCCAGTTCTAACTGTTGCTTCCTGACCTGCATACAGGTTTCTCAGGAGGCAGGTCAGGTGGTCTGGTATTCTCATCTCTTTCAGGATTTTCCACAGTCTATTGTGATCCACACAGTCAAAGGCTTTGGCATAGTCAATAAAGCAGAAATAGATGTTTTTCTGGAACTCTCTTGCTTTTTCGATGATCCATCGGATGTTGGCAATTTGATCTCCGGTTCCTCTGCCTTTTCTAAAACCAGCTTGAACATCTGGAAGTTCTCAGTTCACGTATTGCTGAAGCCTAGCTTGGAGAATTTTGAGCATTACTTTACTAGCATGTGAAATGAGTGCAATTATGCGGTAGTTTGAGCATTCTTTGGGATTGCCTTTCTTTGGGATTGGAATGAAAACTGACATTTTCCAGTCCTGTGGCCACTGCTGAGTTTTCCAAATTTGCTGGCATATTGAGTGCAGCACTTTCATAGCATCATCTTTCAGGATTTGAAATAACTCAACTGGAATTCCATCTCCTCCAGTAGCTTTGCATAGCAATTCAAAATTTTTACAGATTATGCTCCATTTATAGTGGATATAAAATTGGTTACATTCTCTGTGCTGTATAATATGTCCATATGGCTTGTTTATTTTATATATAGTAGCTTGTATCTTTAATTCTGTAGCCCTCTCTTTCCCTTTCCCCTTCTGTCTCCCCACTGGTAACCACTAGATCTCTATATCTGTGAATCTATTTTTGTTTCATTATATTCATTAATTTGTTTTGTTTTTAAGGTCTCACATATAACTGATAACGTACAGTATTTGTCTTTCTATCTCTGATTTACTGAGCATAGTAGCCTTCTTTTACATGTAGCTGTCCAGTTTTCACAGCACCATTTACTGAAGAGATTGCTTTTTTGCCCCAGTGCAATCTCAAAATGACAGACTGATCTCGGTTTGTTTCCAAGGCACACTATTATATATCACAATAATCCAAGTCTATGTTCCAACCACTAATGCCAAAGAATCTGAAGTTGAATGGTTCTATGAAGACCTAAAAAACCTTTAAAAACTAACACCAAAAAATGGAAGTCCTTTTCATCATAGGGGACTGGAATGCAAAAGTAGGAAGTCAAGAGATAAGTGGACTAACAGGCAAGTTTGGCCTTGGAGTACAGAATGAAGCAGGGCAAAGGCTAACAGAATTCTCCCAAAATAACACACTGGTCATAGCAAACATCCTCTTCCAGCAACATAAGAGATGACTCTACATATGGACATCACCAGATGGTCAACATAAACTCAGACTGATTATATTCTTTGCAGCCAAAGATGGAGAAGCTCTATACAGTCAGCAAAAACAAGACCAGGAGCTGACTTTGGCTCAGATTATCAGCTTCTTATTGAAAAATTCAGACTTAAATTGAAGAAAGGAGGGAAAACCACTGTGCTATTCAGGTATGACCTAAATAAAATCCTTATGACTATACAGTGGAAGTGACAAATAGATTCAAGGGATTAGATCTGATAGAGTGCCTGAAGAACTATGGATGGAGGTTTGTAACACTGTACAGAAAGTAGTAATCAAAACCATCCCCAAGAAAAAGAAATGCAAAAAGACAACATGATTGTCTGAGGCGGTCTTACAAATAGCTGAGAAAAGAAGCGAATCTAAAGGCAAAGGAGAAAAGGAAAGATATACCCATCTGAATATAGGGTTCTAAAGAATAGCAAGGAGAAAAAAGAAATCCTTCCTATGTGAATAATGCAAAGAAATAGAGGGAAACAATAGAATGGGAAAGACTAGAGATCTCTTCAAGAAAACTGGAGATACCAAGGGAACATTTCAAGCAAAGATGCCACAATAAGGGACAGAAACGGTATGGATCTAACAGAAGTGGAAGATATTAAGAAGAGGTGGCAAGAATTCACAGATGAACTATACAAAAAAAGATCTTAATGACCCAGATAACCATGATTGTGTTATCACTCACCAGACATCCTGGAGTGTGAAGTCAAGTGGGCCTTAGGAAGCATCACTATGAACAAAGCTAGTGGAGGTGATGGAATTCCAGATGAGCTATTTCAAATCCTAAAAGATGCTGCTGTGAAAGTGCTGCACTCAATATGCCAGCAAATTTGGAAAACTCAGCAGTGACCTTGGAGTACAAAATGAAGATGGCAAAGGCTAACAGAGCCCAGTGATTTTTTGGGCTCCAAAATCACTGCAGGTGGTGACTGCAGCCATGAAATTAAAAGATGCTTGCTCCTTGGGAGAAAAGCTATGACAATACTAGACAGCATATTAAAAAGCAGAGACATTACTTTGCTGACAAAGGTTCATCTAGTCAAAGCTATGGTTTTTCCAGTAGTTATGTATGGATGTGAGAGTTGGACTAAAGAAAGGTGAGCATCGAAGAACTGATGCTTTTGAACTGTGGTGTTGGAGAAGACTTGAGAGTCCCTTGGACTGCCAGGAGACCAAACCAATCCATCCTATAGGAAATCAGTCCTGAATATTCATTGGAAGGACTGATACTGAAGCTGAAACTCCAATACTTTGGCCACCTGATGTGAAGAAGTGACTCAGTAGAAAAGATCATGATGCTGGGAAAGACTGAAGAAAGGAGGAGAAAGGGGACAACAAAGGATAATATGGTTGAATGGCATCATTGACTTGATGGACATGAGTTTGAGCAAGCTCCAGGAGTTGGTAATGGACAGGAAAGCCTGGCATGCTGCAGTCCATGGGGTCGCAAAGAGTCAGAAATGACTGAGCGACTAAACTGAATAGCCGTAGCTACAGGACTGGAAAAGGTCAGTTTTCATTCCAATCCCAAAGAAGGGCAATGCCAAAGAATGTTCTAACTACTGCACAATTGAGCTCATTTCACATGCTAACAACATAATTCTCAAAATTCTTCAAGCTAGGCTTCAACAGTATGTGAACCTAGAACTTCCAGACGTACAAGCTGAATTTAGAAAAGGCGAGGAACCAGAGATCAAATTGCCAACATCCATTGGATCATAGAAAAAGCTAGAGAATTCCAGAAAAACATCTACTTCTGCTTCATTAGCTATGCTAAAGCCTTTGACTGTGTGGATCACAACAAACTGTGGAAAATTCTTAAAGAAATAGAACTACCAGACCAGCTTAACTGCTTCCTGAGAAACCTGTATGCAGGTCAAGAAGCAACGGTTAGAATCGGACATGGAACAACCGACTGGTTCCAAATTGGGAAAGGAGTACATCAAGGTTGTATATTGTCACCCTGTTTATTTAACTTATATACAGAGTACATCATGCGAAATGCCAGGCTGGATGAAGCACAAACTGGAATCAAGATTGCTGGGAGAAATATCAATAATCTCAGATATGTAGATGACAACATCCTTAGGGCAGGAAGCAAAGAGGAACTAAAAAGCCTCTTATGAAGGTGAAAGAGGAGAGTGAAAAAGCTGGCTTAAAACTCAACATTCAAAAAACTATGATCATGGCATCCAGTTCCATCACTTCATGGCAAATAGATGGGGAAACAATGGAAACAGTGACTGACTTTATTTTCTTGGGCTCCAAAATCACTGCGGATGGTGACTGCAGCCATGAAATTAAAAAGATGCTTGCTCCTTGGAAGAAAAGCTATGACAAACCTAGACAGCATATTAAAAAGCAGAGACATTATTTTGCTAATAAAAGTCCATATAGTCAAAGTTATGATTTTCCAAGTAGTCATGTATGGATGTGAGGGTTGGACTATAAAGAAGGTTGAGTGCCAAAGAATTAATGCTTTTGAACTGTGAGGTTGAAAAAAAAAATGAACTGTGAGGTTGGAAAAGACTCTTGAGAGTCCCTTGGACAGCAAGGAGATCCAACCAGTCAATCCTAAAGGAAATCAATACTGAATATTCATTGGTAGGACTGATGCTGAAGCTGAAGCTCCAATACTTTAACACCTGATGTGAAGAACTGACTCATTGGAAAAGACCCTGATGCTGGGAAAGATTGAAGAAAGGAGGAGAAGGGGAAAACAGGATAAGATGATTAGATGGCTCACCAACTCGATGGACATGAGTTTGAGCAAGCTCCGGGAGATAGTGAAGGACAGGGAAGACTTGGAGTGCTGCAGTTCATGGATTTGCAAAGAGTCGGACATGACTGAGCGACTGAACAACGAGAACAATATTTTTGCTTACCTTGTTGTAGATTAATTGACCATAAATGTATGAGTTTATTTCTGGGCTCTCTATTCTGTTCCATTAATCTAAGTGTCTATTTTCGTGGCAAGAAATCAGTGAGCATACTTCTGGCTCTGTTCTTTTACTCAAGATTGCTTTGGCTATTGGGGATCTTTTCCGATTTCCATCTAAGTTTTAGGATTATTTGTTTTAGTTTTGTGCAAAATGTCATGAGTATTCTAATAGCAATTGCATTAAATCTGTAGATTGCCTTGGGCAGTATGGTCATTTTTATTTATTTATTTATTTTAAATGTTTATTTATTTTTTTAGTATGGTCATTTTAAAAAATACTTTTATTTATTTATTCTATTTTTGGTTGTGCTGGGTCTTCATTACTATGCAGGCTTTTCTCTAGGTGTGGTGAGCAGGGGCTACTCTCTAGTTGTGTGAGGGCTTCTCATTGCAATGGCTTCTCTTGTTGCAGAGCAGGGGCTCTAGGGTGCACAGGTTTCAGTAGTTGCAGCATGTGGGCTCAGTAGTTGCAGCTCCCAAGCTCTAAAGTACTCAATAGTTGTGGCTGATAGGCTTAGTGGCTCCACAGCATATGGGATCTTCCTGGACCAGGGATCAAACCCATGTCTTCTGCACTGTCAAGAGGATTCTTTACCACTGAGCCATGGAAGCCCGGTATGACCATTTTAACAATGTTAACACTTCCAGACCATGAACACGAGATATCTTTCCATTTCTTTGCATAATTTTCAATCCCCTTCATCAGTATTTTATAGTTTTCAGAGTATAGGTCTTTCAGTTCCTCTAAGTTTACTCCTAGATGTTTTATTATTTTTGATGCAATTTTAAGTAGGACTGTTTTCTTGCTTTCTCTTGCTGATAGTTCATTACAAATGTATATAAAAGCAACAGGTTTCTGTCTACTAATCTTGCATCCTGCAACTTTACTGAATTCATTGATTAGTTCTAATAGTTTTCTGATGGAGACTTTAGGGTCTTCTATATTTAGTATCATATCATCTGTAAATAGTGAGTTTTACTTCTTCCCTTCCAATTTAGATTCATTTTATCTCTTTGTCTTGTCTGATTGCTGTGGCTAGGGCTTCCAATACTATGGTAAATATATGTAGTGAGAGTAGGCATCCTTATCTTGTTCCTGATTTAAGAGAAAATGCTTTCAGCTTTTCACTATTGAGTATGGTGCTAGCTGTGGGTTTGTCATATATGGCCTTTATTATGTTGAGATTTGTTCCTTCTATTTCCACTTTGATGAGAGTTTTTATTATGAATGAATGTTGAATTTTGTCAAATGTTTTTTCTGCATCTAATGAGATGAGCATGTGATTTTTATCCTTCCTTTTGTTAATGAGGTATATTACATTGATTTGCAAATGTTGAACCATCCTTGCATCCCTAGAATAGATTCTATTTGTTCATGCTGTATGATCCTTTTCATATATTGTTGAATTCAGTCTGCTAAGATTTTGTTGAGAATTTTTGTATCTGTATTCATCAGAGATACTGGCCTGTAATCTCTTCTACTGTAGTGCTTTTGTCTGGTTTTGGTATCAGGGTAATGATGGCCTTGTAGAATGAATTTGGGAGTGTTCCCTCCTTTTCAACATTTTGGAATCGTTTGAGAAGGATAGGATTCTTTATATGTTTGGTAGAACTCCCCTATGAAGCTCTCCAGTATTGGACTTGTGTTTTCTGGGAGTTATTTAAATCACTAATTGAACTTCCAGATGTTCAAGCTGGTTTTAGAAAAGGCAGAGGGACCAGAGATCAAATTGCCAACATCCGATGGATCATCGAAAAAGCAAGAGAGTTCCAGAAAAACATCTATCTCTGCTTTATTGACTATGCCAAAGCCTTTGACTGTGTGGACCACAATAGACTGTGGAAAATCCTGAAAGAGATGGGAATACCAGACCACCTGACCTGCCTCCTGAGAAACCTGTATGCAGGTCAGGAAGCAACAGTTAGAACTGGACATGGAACAACAGACCGGTTCCAAATAGGAAAAGGAGTACGTCAACGCTGTATATTGTCACCCTGCTTATTTAACTTGTATGCAGAGTATATCATGAGAAACACTGGGCTGGAGGAAGCAGAAGCTGCAATCAAGATTGCCGGGAGAAATATCAATAACCTCAGATATGCAGATGACACCACCCTTATGGCAGAAAGTGAAGAAGAACTAAAGAGCCTCTTGATGAAAGTGAAAGAGGAGAGTGAAAAAGTTGGCTTAAAGCTCAACATTCAGAAAACTAAGATCATGGCATCTGGTCCCATCACTTCATGGGAAATAGATGGAGAAACAGTGGAAACAATGTCAGACTTTATTTTTGGGGGCTCCAAAATCACTGCAGATGGTGACTGCAGCCATGAAATTAAAAGACACTTACTCCTTGGAAGGAAAGTTATGACCAACCTAGACAGCATATTGAAAAGCAGAGACTTCACTTTGTCAACAAAAGTCCATCTAGTCAAGGCTATGGTTTTTCCAGTGGTCATGTATGGATGTGAGAGTTGGATTATAAAGAAAGTTGAGTGCCGAAAAATTGATGCTTTTGAACAGTGGTGTTGGAGAAGACTCTTGAGAGTCCCTTGGACTACAGGGAGATCCAACCAGTCCATCCTAAAGGAGATCAGTCCTGGGTGTTCATTGGTAGGACTGATGCTGAAGCTGAAACTCCAGTACTTTGGCCATCTGATGCAAAGAACTGACTCATTTGAAAAGACCCTGATGCTGGGATAGATTGAGGGCAGGAGGAGAAGGGGATGACAGAGGATGAGATGGTTGGACATGGGTTTGGGTGAACTCTGGAAGTTAGTGATAGACAGGGAGGCCTGGCGTGCTGCAATTCATGGGGTCGCAGAGTCGGACACGACTGAGCAACTGAACTGAACTGAATTCAGTTAGTACACTGTATACTCTCCTCAGCAACAGTAGCCCTTATCCTAGTGGGGAGCTGTGCTGGAGCAAGAGAGGCCATAATGGGTTCTTGGTGTGGGCCAGGTGTGATACTGGTCAGAGTCCCACGCAGTTTCTATCAGCTTCCTCTGCCATGTTTGAGAGTAAGCAAGTCTGTGCCTGCTCTTCAGGGGCATAGTCTTGGTTTCTTATAACTCTTTTAGTCTCATTAGTTTTCAAACCAGCTAAGAGTATTTGTCTTCCCAGTATTGGACCCCAATAAGTGGTTTGAGCCATTCACTCCCCAGAAAAGGTCTCCAAGTTCATATAATCTCCTCTTCTGTGTTCTCTCTGAGGTGTGCAGGTTCTGATCAGATTGCTGCTTCTCCCTCTCTACCGAATTCATTTGAATCTTTCTTTACAGCCTTGGTTGCAGAAGAGTCTTTCTGTCTTTCTCAAGTTTGTTTTCAGGAGAACTGCTCCACACGTAGATATATTTTTGATGTATTTATAGGGGTAGGTGAGATCAAGATCCTCATACTACACCACTTTGATATCTTCCCCCAAAAGACAATAATCTTAGAGAAGTTTCACAAATCTTAGGACTTCCCTGGTGGTACAGTGGGTAAGAATCTGCCTGCCAATCCAGGGGACACAGGTTCAATCCCTGGTCCAGGAAGATTCCACATGCTGCAGAGCAACTAAGCCTGTGCTCCATAGCTACTGAGTCCATGCTCTAGAGTCCATGAGCCATTTACTACTGAGCCCCTGTGCCACAGCTACTGAAGCCTGCTTACTCTAGGGCCCATGAGCCACAACTACTGAAGCCCATGCTCCCTAGAGCCTGGAAGTCACAACTGCTGAGCCTGAGTGCTGCAACTACCAAAGGCCGTGCAACTAGAGCCTGTGCTCAACAAGAGAAGCCACAACAATGAGAAGCCCATACACTGCAACTAGAGAGTAGCCCCCACTCTCCACAACTAGAAAAAGCCCATGAGCAGGAATGAAGATCCAGTGCAACCAAAACTATAAATAAATAAATAATTTTTAAAAGAATTTTTATAAGTCTTGAAAAAGTTATTAAGAGACTAAAAATAATATTTTTGTAAAAGAAGGAAAATAGTATTTTGTGTCACACAGGCCAGGATTCAAATCCTTGCTCTGTCACTTATTTGCATGGTCCCCTGGAGAAGGGATAGGCTACCCACTCCAGTATTCTTGGGCTTCCCTTGTGGTTCAGCTGGTAAAGAATCTGCCTGCAATGCAGGAGACCTGGGTTCAATCCCTGGGTGGGGAAGATCCCCTGGAGAAGGGAAAGGCTATCTACTCCAGTATTCTGGCCTGGAGAGTTCCACAAACTGTACAGTCCATGGGGTCACAAATGGTCAGACACGACTGAGTGACATTCCCTTTCACTTTCAGGCAAGTTGCTTAGCTTTTCTGAGCTTCAATTTCTTCATGTTGTAAAGATAATACTACTTAGTTCTCTAGTTATACACACACACTCACCCCTCCCTAACTTACAAAGAGCTTTTACAAATCATTACAAATCAACAGGAAAATGATGAACACCCCAACAGAAAATGGGCAAAAGATAAGAATTTATTAAAAATTACATATAGATAATCAATAAATACAGTTTGTGGAAAAAATGTTCAATCTCATCACTAGTCAATAAAACTGAAATATAATTTTTAATCTATGAGAGACTGGCAAGGAATAAAAACATTGATAAAATCCAGTGTTGATGAAAGTATGGGAAAATGTACTATTGGTAATAATGCAAACTGGTATAACATTTCTATAAAGCATTCAATAATATCCATTAAAACTGACCTAGAAAGTTCTACACTGAAAACTATAAAACATTCCTATAAGAAAATTTTAAAGGCCTAAATAAATGGACATACCATGTTCTTAGACTGAAAGACGCAATATTGTTAAGGTGTCAAACCTCTCTAAATTCATTTATGCTGTTAAGTTGCTTCAGTCGTGTCCAACTCTGTGTGATCCCATAGACGGCAGCCCACCAGGCTCCTCCATCCATGGGATTTTCCATGCAAGAGTACTGGAGTGGGTTGCCATTGCCTTCTCCAGAATTCATATATAGACTCAATATAACCCCATCATGTTTTAAAATAGAAATTGGCAAGCTGATTTTTAAATGTACACGGAAATGCAAAGGACCTACAATATCCAAAGGAATTTCAAAAAAGATTAACAAAGTTGGTAGATCTATATTCCTGACTTTAAGACTTACTACAAAGAAAGCTACAGTATTTGATAGACAAATAGGTCAGTGGAACAGAATAGAGAGTTCTATACATGCAAAGCAATTTGATTTTTGACAAAGCAATATTGAATTGGGGAAAGGAAAAGTCTTTCAACAAATGGTGCTGGAAAAATTGGATATCAATACAGAGAAAATAAACCTCGACCCCAATTCTACATCATTCATAAAAACTAACTGAATGTCAATTATACCTCAATAAAGCTGAAATTTTTAGAAAACCAATTGAAGATATATTGTGGAACCAGTCATAAAATATAACTTTTAAAACTATAAAGTTTCTAGAAGAAAACTCAGGAAAGGATCTTTGAGACTTGAAGAGAGACAAAGCTTTCTTAGAAAGAACACAGAAAGCAATAATCATATAAAAGAAAAAGCATAAGTTAGATTTCACCAAATTTAAAAAAGAAACCTGTTCATCAAAAATCACCACTAAGAAAATGAATGGTAAGTGACAGACTAGGAGAAGATATTTGTAAAACATATACCTGACAAAGAACTTGTAACCAGAGTACATAAGGAACTCCTATCTTAGAAGACTATGTCAAAAGATATAGAATGTGTTGAAAGTCACAATCTAGGAGGAAGATAAATGCCATCATTGTTTATTGGATGGTCTGTGGTCACAGCAACCAGACCTGTATGTAGAACAAGAGGAGGTGCCTTCCCCACAGTCTTAACAGGAGCTAGAGGAACCACTTCCACAGGCTTGGCATGAGTATACTCATTTTCCTACCTCCCTGCCAGCAATAGCTATAAAAACTTCATTTGTATGCATATATACATGGAGTATATGGGAAATCTCTGCCCCTTCCCCTCAATTTTGTTGTGAACCTAAAAATTTCCCCCCAAAAAAGTCTTTATTAAAAAATACAGAAAAAAGAACTCATGCTTGGTCGCCAAGTCTTGCCCAATTCTTTGCAACCCATGGACTGTAGCCCACCAGGCTCCTCTGTCCATGGGATTCTCCAGGCAAGAATACTGGAGTGGGTTGCCCAATTCAATAGTTTAAAAAGGCAAGCAATCCAGTTTGGAAAATGGAGAAAATATTTGAATAGACACCTCACAAAGAAAAATGTATAAATGGTCAATAAGCATGTTAAAAAGTGCTTGACATCACTAGTCATCAGAGAAATGCATGTTAAAACTACAATGGATGCTACCACACAGCAGAATGGCTAAAATTTAAAATACCAACCATATCAAATGTTGGAGAGGATATAGAACAAGTGGAATTCTTATACATTATCAATATGAATATAAAATGGTACAACTATTTAAGAGAACTGTTTCAAAATATCTTATAAATTTAAATATATATATCTACCCTACAGTTTAGAAATGCCACTTCTGTCTAGATACTTACCAAAAAAACTCTCCAAAAGACAAAGCAACAAAAATATATGTTTATGAAAAGACTTTAGTCATAATAGATAAAAAAAAATAAACAATCCAAATGTTCATCAATAATAGAAAGGACAGACTGGCAAATTCACACAATGGGATATCACTCAATAACAAAAAGGAGAAAACTTGACATGCACAATTAACATGGGAAAATCTCAAAAACATTATGCTGAGCAAAAGAAGCATTATATATAAACTGTTCCTTACAAGCTATAGATTTTGAAGCAAATGTTGGTTAATAAATGCATTAACAAGTAATACATTTTACTAAGGAGAGAACCAGACAATTACACAAAGATTCATGGGTAAGAATGTTCATCACAGGTACTTATAATAGCAAGAAAACCTGAAAACAACCTAAATGTCCATTAAGAGAAAATTAAATTATATTACATCCACAAATTAGAATACTACACAGCCATTTAAAATTATGGTACAATGTATATTCATTGACACAGAAAAAAGTTCAGAACATGCTACTGAGTGAAAACAAAATGGATTACAAACAACTCTCCTTGGAAAGAATATAAAATGATTAATAATACCTAATATTGACAAGTATGTGGGGAAAACATACCTTCATATTCTCTTGGTAAAGGGTATAAAATGGTAGAGTCTATGACTGTAATTGAAATTCTAAGTGTGCATACCATTTTACATAGCAATACATTTCTAAAACTTCATCCTATATACTCACATAGGCACATAGATACATGTACAAAGAATGTAATAGTCAAACATTATAACAACCCAAATGTCTATCAGTGGATTTGGCTAAATAAAATGATAGTCCATATATACAATGGGACACTATACAGCTATTAAAATTAATTAGTTGGCATTGAGTTAGAAAGTATAATGGTGGTTACCACAGGCTGGGGGTGGAGGGAAAAGAAAAAATAATTTTTTTGTATCAAGGGGTACAAACTTTTAGTTATAAGATAAATAAGTTCTGGAAACCTAATATATGCATGGTGACTATAGTTAATAACAATGTATTATATAGTTAAGAGAGTAGCTCTCTAGTGTTCTCATTACACACACCAAAAAGTGGTAACTATGGGAGTTATGTTAATTAGTTTGGTTGTGGTAATCATATCACAATGTGTACATATATCAAAGCATAACATTTTACACCTTAAATATATACAACCTTTAAATATATATACATATATATAATTCTTATTCATCTAAATAAATAAATAATATTTTAAATGAATGAGCTAAGACTCCAAATAGGCAAAATAATCTTCAGAAAGAAGAACACAGTATCACACTCCCCAATTACAAACTATACTGCAAAGCTACAGTCATCAAAACAGTGTTAATGGCATAAAAACACATATATAGATCAATGGAACAGAGTACAGAGCTCCAAAATAAACCCATGCTCTTACGGTCAATTGACCATATGACCAATCTATGACAAAGGAGACAAGAATACACAATGGAGAAAGGGCACTCTCTTCTATAAATACTGCTGGGGAAGCTGGACAGCTACATGTAAAAAAATAAAATTAGAACATTCTGGGACTTCCCTGGTGGTACAGTGGATAGGAATCCACCTGCCAATGCAGGGAAAATGGGTTTGATCCCTGGTCTGGGAAGATTCCACATGCCACAGAGCAACTAAGCTACTGTGGGCCATAACTACTGAAGCCTACATGCTCTAGGGCCTGCAAGCTGCAACTACTAAGCCTATCTGGGGCAACTACTGAAGCCCATGTGCCTGGAGCCTGTGCTGTGCAACAGAGAAGCCACTTCAATAAGAAGCCTGCACACTGCAATGAAGAGTAGGTCCACTCACCACAACTAGAGAAAGCCCATGTGCAGCAATGAAGACTCAGTGCAAGCAAAAAAAAAAAAAAAAAAAAAGGAACATCCTCCAACACCATATACAAAAATAAACTCAAAATGGATTAAAGCCCTAAATTTAAGATTGGATACTATAAAAACTCCTAGAGGAAAACTAAGTTCCTTCACATGGGTCTTGGTGATGGTTTTTTGGATTCGACATCAAAACCAAAGGCAACAAAAGCAAAAATAAACATGTGGGACTACATCAAACTTAAAAGCTTCTGCACAGCAAAGGAAACCATCAATAAAATTAAGACAACCGAATGAATAGAACATATGTGAAACTCATATATCTGCTAAGAGGTTAATATTCAAAATATATAAAGAATTCATACACTCAATAGGTACACTCAATAGTGTGTGCACTCAGTCATGTCCAGCTTTTTGCAACCCCATGAACTGTAGCCCACCAGGCTCCTCTGTCCATGAGATTTCCCAGGTAAGAATGCTGGAGTGGGTTGCCATTTCTTTCTCCAGGGGATCTTCCCGACCCAGGGATCAAACCTGCGTCTATCGCATCTCCTGCATTGGCAGGCAGATTATTTACCAACAGTGCCACGTGGGAAGCCCACACTCAATAGTAACAAACAAACAAAAATCTGATTTAAAAATGAGCAGAAGATCTGAATAGACATTTTTCCAAAGAAGACATTCAAATGGCCAACAAGTACATGAAAAATGAAACATCAATAATCATCAGGGAAATGCAAATCAAAACCAGACAATATCACCACACACCTGTTAGAATGCATGCTAAGTCACTTCAATCACATCCGAATCTTTGCAACCCCATGGACTATAGCCCGCCAGGTTCCTCTGTCCATGGAATTCTCCAGGGTGAGAATACTAGAGTGAGCTACCATTTCCTCCTCCAGAGGATCTTCCCAACTCAGGAATGGAGCCAGGTGTCTTATGGCTCCTGCATTGGCAGGCAGGTTCTTTGGCACTAGCACTACCTGGGAAGCCCCCTGTTAAAACGGCTAATATCAAAAAGACAAGAAATAACAAATGTTGGTAAGGATGTGGAGAACAGGGAAACCTTGTGTGCGTCACTGGTGGGAATGTAAATTGGTGCAGCCAGTAGGGAAAATAGTTTGGAGATTCCTCAAAAAATTAAAAACAGAACTACCATATGATCCAGCAATTCCACTTTTTGTATTTATCTGAAGATAATGAAAACACTAACTCAAAAAGGTATATGCACCCCCATATTCAGTGGAGCATTATTTACAATAGTCAAGATATGGAAACAACCCAAATGTCCATGAATGATGTGGAACAAGACTGTCTCTATATCTGATAGTTCTCTCTTGCTTTGCTTTTTCCTTATCAGTATCCTCCTGTGATGGCTATATTGCCTAGCAAGCACACCTGTGGTTGTAAAAATAGTAGAGCAAAAGAGAAAAAAACTTGGTTATTGATATACCAGATTTGTGTATGTCTTTTAAACATATATAATTTCCACCTTACACGGAATAATCAGGAAAAGTGTAAAAACTCAAAAGTTAAATAAAAAAATTCATCAGTTAAAAAAAATAAATGTCCATCAATGGATAAGTAAAATGATGTGGTAAATATATACAACAGAATATTATTCAGCCCCCAAAAATGAAATTTTGCCATCTGTGGCAACATGGATGGACCCTGAAGGCATTATGCTAAGGGAAATAAGTCAGAAAAAAAATACCATATGATCTCACTTGTGTGTAGAATCTAAAAACAAACAAACAAAAAAAAAGACAAATAAAGCTCATAGATATGAGAGAAAAAATTAGTGGTTGCCAGAGGTGGGAGGCAATATGGGAGAAGGGATCATGGGATGTAATATAAAGCATGGTGACTGTAATTAATAATACTGTATTGCATATTTGAAAATTGCTGAGAGTAAATTTTTTAATATAATCAACAAAGACACACTGTATCACACAAGGAACTATATTCAATACTCTACAATAACCTTTATGGGAAAGAGATCTGAAAAAGAATAAATGAATATATATATAACTAAATCACTTTGCTGTACACAAGAAACTAACACAATATTATAAATCAACCATACTCTAATAAAAACTACTTTTAAAAAAAGGAGAGTAAATCTTAAATAAGTTCTCAACACAAGAAAAAGAAGTTCATAACAATCTATAGTGATGGATGTTAACTAGACTTATTTTGGTGATCATTTCACAATATGAAATTCAACAACTGATACTGAATCATTATGTTGTATACCTGAAACTATATGTCCATTTACACCTCAATAGAAAATTGTTTGAATTTTAAAAAATGAATGCATTGATGCTGTATGTATAAAATGACCAAATGTCCAAAATAGATTATGCAAAAAGGAAGCACAGAATGGCATATAAAATATAACATGTGCCCGTTATTATAAAAATATAAAAGTATGTGTATAGATGAAACTCTGGAAGACCTACACTAAATTCTTAACAGAGGTTACCTCAGAGTGATAGAACTACCAGAGAGAACTCTCTAGACTGTAGGTTTATGTTATTAAGCCATTCTTTTATAATACACATTGTTTTTAAAATAATAAGAACACCTTTTGAAAGATAAAGTGAAGGGTGGACTTCCCTGGTGGCTCAGTGGATGGGAATCCTCCTGCCAATACAGGGAACACAGGTTTGATCCCTGGTCTGGGAAGATTCCACATGTTGCAGAGCAACTAAGTCTATGTGCTGCAACTACTGAGCTCATGCACATAGAGACTGTGCTCCACAAAAAGAGAAGCCACCGCAACGAAAAGCCGGTATATCACAATGGAAAGCCCATATATTGCAGTGAAGAATAGCCCCTGCTTGCCACAACTAGAGAAAGCCCGAGCACAGCAATGAAATCCAGTGTGACCAAAAATCAATTAATTAAAAAAAAAGAAAGTGGAGGGGTTATGGATTTGAAGGGAAATTACAAAAGGATTAAGGTAGTGAGAAAGCCATAACAAACCAAAGTGGAGGACAAAGACTGCAATAATGGAATTTTACATTTTCAGTAGAGTAATTCTGGGAAATGGCCAAATCCAGGAGCAGGCAGAGAGATTTTTGTCACAGAACTAGAGTGGCGAACACTAGCAGTGGCCAGAGAACTGTGAAGCTGGGGTGCTGCTTGGTTAGTCAAATCACAGAGCTCTCTGATCAGGTGAAGAGCTGGAGTTTGGATAGGGGGGAGAATAAAAGCTAGGTGCCTGAAAAATTGGGACTTGTCTGACCAGGGATCGAAATCTGGCCCCCTTGCATTGAGAGTGTGGAGTCCTAGCCACTGGACCACCAGGGAAGTCCCAATTCCTTCCTGATGTATTAATTTATTAACTTCTTTTATATTTCCTTATTTTTTTTGAGAACTCAGGCATCTGGCTCTTATTCTCCCCTCTACCCAAATTCTACACTCCAAAAGTAGGGGGCCCAGATTCGATCCCTGTTGGGGGAACTAGATCCTGCAATCTGCAACTAAAATCCTGCATTCCACAACTAAGATCGAAGATCCCATGTGCCGCAGTAAGACTTGGCACAGCTAAAGAAATAGATACTTTTTTTAAAAAAGAAGGAATAAAAAGAGAATTCCTCAGCAGTCCAGAGGTTGGGACTCCACACTCTCACTGCCAGGGGGCCCAGGATTTGATCCCTGGTCAGGAAATGAAGATCCCACAAGCTGTGGGAGGCAACCAGAAAAAAAAACGAAGAAGAAAAAGTAATAATACCAGAAGACATGAGCATTGAATACTACCAGAAGGCATGAGCCTTTTAATCTGGGTGTTGAAAGTAATGGTCTGAAAATAGTAAAGAATAAGAATGATGATCATTTCTACTGTGAAACAAATAAAAAAGACTAACGACTAAAATGACTGAAAAAGACAAATAACTCTCCAGCAATGGCGACATATAATAATATGGGTACTCTCATGTATGACTGGTAAGAATGTACATTAGAACGAACTTTCAGGAGTAGTGTGGGTAGTGTTGACTTGCTGTTGTTCAGTCACTCAGTCCTGTCTGACTCTTTGCAGCCCCAGAACTGCAGCACACCAGGATTCTCTGTCCTTCACCACCTCCCAGAGCTTGCTCAAACTCATGTCCATTGAGTAGGTGATGCCATCCAATCATCTTGTCCTGTGTTGCCCCTTCTCCTGCCTTCAATCTTTCCCAGTATCAGGGTCTTTTCTAATGAGTTCGCGCTTCGTATCAGGAGGCCAAAAGATTGGAGCTTCAGCTTCACAGCATCAGTCCTTCCAATGAGTATTTAAGGTTGATTCCTTTAGGATTGACTGGTTTGATCTCCTTGCAGTCCAAGGGACTCTCAAGAGTCTTCAGCACCACAGTTTGAAGGTTTCAATTCTTTGGTGCTCATCCTTTTTTATTGTCCAGCTCTCACATCCATACATGACTACTGGAAAAACCATCAGCTTTGACTATATGGACCTTTGTAGGTAAAGTGATGTCTCTGCTGTTTAATACACTGTCTAGGTTTGTCATAGTGTTTCTTCCAAAGAGCAAGCATTTTTTAATTTCATGGCTGCAGTCACCCTCTGCAGTGATTTTGGAGCCCAAGAAAATAAAGTCTCTCACCGTTTCCATTGTTTCCCCATCTACTTGCCATGAAGTGATGGGACCAGATGCCATGATCTTACTTTTTTTGAATGCTGAGTTTTAAGCCAGCTTTTTCACCCTCTCTTTCATCTTCATCAAGAGGCTCTTTAGTTCCTCTTCACTTTCTGCCATAAGGGTGGTGTCATCTGCATATCTGAGGTTATTGATGTTTCTCCCAGCAATCTTGATTCCAGCTTGTGCTTCATCAAGCCTGGCATTTTACACGATGTATTTTGCATATAAGTTAAATAAGCAGCGTGACAATATACAGCCTTGATGTACCCCTTTCCCAATTTGGAACCAGTCCTTGTTCCTTGTCTGGTTCTAACTGTTGCTTCTTGACATCCTTGCAGTTTTCTCAGGAGGCAGTTAAGGTGGTCTGGTTTTACCATCTCTTGAGTCTCCTTCATTGGCAAATGTGTTCTTTACCACTAGCATCACCTGGGAAGCCTTGCTAGCATGTGAAATGAGTGCAGTTGTGTGGTAGTTTGAACATTCTTTGGCATTGCCCTTCTTTGGGACTGGAATGAAAACCGACTTTTTCTAGTGACCCCATAAGAGAGTGAGTCAGACTTGCCTGTTTGTGTTGAGGAGTCTCCAGCGGAGACAAATAGTCCACAGTTTGTTGTGATCCACACAAAGGCTTTAGTGTAGTCAATGAAGCAGAAGTAGATAGATGTTTTTCTGGAATTCTCTTGCTTTTTCTATGATCCAATGGATGTTGGCGATTTGATCTCTGGTTCCTCTACCTTTTCTAAATCCAGCTTGAACATCTGGGAGTTCTCGGTTCATGTACTGTTGAAGCATAGCTTGGAGAATTTTGAGCATTACTTTGCTAGCATGTGAAATGAGTGATTGTGAAACTTTCAATTGATATACTGAACTTCATCAAAATTATGAACTTCTGCTCTTCAAAAGATACTGGTAAGAGAAAAATTACAAGCTACAGACTGAAAGGAATGTCTGCATATCTGATAAAGGACTCATACTCAAAATACAAGAACTCTCAAAACTCAATAATGAGGAAAAAAATCCAATTTTTTAATGGGCAAAAGATTTGAACAGACATTATATCAAAGATGCTCAATACATTAAGTCAAATACAAATTAAAACCACAATGAAAAACTTAACAGAATTTTAAAAAACAGACACTACCAAGTGCTGAGGAACTAGAACTAACTGGAACTCTCACACATTACTGAAAGGAATACAAAATTGTATAACCAATTTGGAAAACAGTTTGGCAGTTTCTTATAAACATACACTGACTATACAGCCTAGCAGTCCCATTCCTATGCATTCACCCAAGCAAAATGAAAGTTTGTGTTCACACAAAAACCCTAATGCTAATGTGAACAGTGACTGCATTTGTAATCACAAAACACCAGAAACAACCCAAATGTCCCTCAACTGGGGAATGGAAAAACAAACTGTGGCACATCCATACACTGAAATCTATTTAGCAAAATAAGAAGGAACAAAGTACTGGTACAAGCAAGGGCATGGAAACATTTTAAAAGCTGTGCATGGATTGGAATAAGCCAATTTCAAAAGGCTATATACTGTATAATTTCATATATATATATATATATATATATATATATATATATAAAACTTTTTTAGTCATCCTGTGCGGCATGCAGGATTTTAGTTCTCCCCAACCCATGCTCCCTGCATTGGAAGATTAGAGTCTTAACCACTGGACCACCAGGGAAGTCCCTGTATGATTTAATTTATATGACAGTTTTGAAAACACAAAACTACAATGACAGAAAATAGGTAGTGAGTACTAGGAAATAGGGAGGAGTTGACCATAACGGAGAACTGGGGAATTTTTTGAAGTGATGGGTCTATTCTGTATCTTGATTATCATGGTTGCTACACAACTAGAATGCATTTGTCAAAACATGCAGAAATGCACACTAAAAGGAGTGAATTTAAAAAAACAATAAAAGGAGTGAATTTTACTATACATAATTATACATTAATTAAAAAATGAAAAAATAATCCTAGCACACACATGCATACACACATATAAACACTTAGAAATGTATGAGAACAAAAGAACAAGGAGATTTGGGGGGTGATAGACATATTCATTATGGTGATAGTTTAATGGGCATGTACATATGTCAAAACTCACCAAACTATATTCTTTATGTACAGTTTACTGTACATTGATCATAGCTCAATAAAGCTTTTCTAAAAAGGAGGAAGATACATGAGGGGACTTCCCTAGTGGTCCAGTGGCTGGGACTCTATGCTCCCAATGAAGGGGGTCCGGGTTCAATCCCTGGTCAGGGAACTTGATCCTGCATGCTCCAACTAAAGATCCCGCATTGCTTCAACAAAACTGAGGGCCCCGTGTGCCACAACTAAGCCTCAGAACAGCCAAATAAATAAATAAATAAATAAATAAATAAATAAATTTTTGGTTGTACTGGGCCTTCACTGCTGCATGTGGGCTTTCTCTAGTTGAGACGAGCAGAGGTTATTCTTCGTTGAGGTGTGCAGGCTTCTCATTGCGGAGGACTCTCTTGTGGGGTATCACAGACTCTAGGCACACAGGCTTCAGTATTTGTGGTGCACGGGATTTGGCTCTGCAGCATGTGGAATCTTCCCAGACCAGGGATTGAACTCATGTCCCCTGCACTGGCAAGCAGATTCTTATCTACTGTACCACCAGGGAATTCCCTGTCTTACAGGTTTTTAAGTTTAAAAAGATTGATATCAATTGTTGGCAGAGGTATGAGGAAATATGTGCTCTCATACACTGTTGTTGGAAATATTCAGCCTTTTGGTGAGCAATACTGTACTATCTATTAAAATGTAAAATGTGCATAACCTTCAACCCAGTAATTCTATTCTTCATTACCTATCCTATAGAAACACTTGCATATATCCACAAAAAATAGGTAATGGTAGGAGGATAAATTAGGAATTGGAATTAACATATACACACTATCATATACAAAATAAACAAGGACCCACTATATAGCACAGGGAACTGTACTGAATATCTTGTAATAACCTGTAATGGAAAAGAATCTAAAAAAGGAAACACACACACGTATATATAACTGAATCATTTTGCTCTATACTTGAAACTAACATAATATTATAGATCAACTATATTTCAATAAAAAAATTTTAAGCCTTAAAAATATAATGTTTTTAAAAAATGCAAAATGCTTTGACCCAACAGCAATTCCAGGAACTAGTTCTAAAAAAATAATCAGAAATTTAAAAAAAAGACCAACATACCAGGTATTTATTACAGTATTATTTATAATAACAAAAAATTCCAGTGTATATCAATAGGAGAATATGAGATAAATTTTAGACATTGCTTAGAAAAGACTGACATCCACCTAATGACACTAATTGTCATAGCAATGATTTCTTATTTGTATTTTCTCATTTTCTACAATAATGTTATACTTTCATAATAAGAAAACAATTTAAAAATTTTCATAGTAAAAGTTTTTAAAAAGAGTTAATGGAAAAAATAAATAAAAAGAGTTAATGGGAAAAAACCAAAAATTAGAAACTCTCTCAGTGATCCTCAAACTATATGTGGCAAAGGACCAATATGCAACACCTGTAATTTATGTAATCTTGCACATCAATTATATGTTAATTTAAAATGAAAATAATTGTTAAATGGTAAATTTTATGTTATGTTTATTTTATCACAGTTAAAAAAGGGAAGTGGGAAATGGTATATGCATACTGTAGAATATGATACAGCATGTCTTATGTAAGAAACACTGATTTAACCTCATTCTCTTAGGTATAGTGCCAAATAAAAAAGTAAGCTGTGGAACAATGTAGAGTATATCACTTATATAGGGAAAAATAAACAAACTATATATATTTGTATTTTTAAATACACAGAAGATGATCTGGAAGAACAAACATCAAATTGGTAAAAACCAGCTTCCTCTGGGACAGGGACCTACATTGGAGAATCTATAATGTTTGACTCAAACAATAAAAATATATTCACAAATTACTTGAAGAATCAAAACTTCAACAGTATGTGAACTGTAAACTTCCAGACGTTCAAGCCGGATTTAGAAAAGGCAGAGGAATCAGAGATCAAATCGCTAACATCTGTTGGCTCATCAAAAAAGCAAGAGAGAGTTCCAGAAAAACATCTACTTCTGGTTTATTGACTATGCCAAAGCCTTTGACTGTGTGGATCACAACAAAGTGTGGAAAATTCTTCAAGAGATGAGAATACCAGATCACCTGACCTGCCTCTTGAGAAACCTGTATAAGGTCAAGAGGCAACAGTTAGAACCAGACAAGGAACAATGGACTGGTTCCAAATTGAGAAAGGAGTACATTAAGGCTATATATTGTCACCCTGATCATTTAACTTCTATGCAGAGTACATCATGAGAAATGCCAGGCTGGATGAAGCACAAGCTGGAATCAAGATTGCTGGGAGAAATATCAATAACCTCAGATATTCGGATGACACCACCCTTATGGCAGAAAGCAAAAAACTAAAAAGCCTATTGATGAAAGTGAAAGAGGAGAGTGAAAAAGCTGGCTTAAAACTCAACATTCAAAAAAAGTAAGATCATGGCATCTGGTCCCATTACTTCAAGGCAAATAGATGGGGAAACAATGGAAACAGTAAGAGACTTTATTTTCTTGGACTCCAAAATCACTGCAGAGGGTGACTGCAGCCATGAAATTAAAAGATGCTTGCTCCTTGGAAGAAAAGCTATGACCAACCTAGACTGCATATTAAAAAGCAGAGACATCACTTTGCTGACAAAGGTCCACATATTCAAAGCTATGGTTTTTTTCCAGTAGTCATGTATGGATGTGAGAGTTGGACCATAAAGAAGGCTGAGCGATGAAGAATTGATGTTTTTGAACTGCGGTGTTGGAGAAGACTCTTGAGAGTCCCTTGGACTGCAAGGAGATCAAACCAGTCAATCCTAAAGGAAATTAGTCCTGAATATTCATTGAGAGGACTGATGCTGAAGCTTAAGCTACAATACTTTGGCCACCTGATGTGAAGAACTGACTCATTGAAAAAGACCCTGATGCTGGGAAAGATTGAAGGCAGGAAAAGGGGAGGACAGGGGATAAGACGGTTGGATGGCATCACTGACTCAATGGACACGAGTTTGATCAAGCACCGGCAGTTGGTGATGGACAGGGAGGCCTGGCATGCTGCAGTCCATGGGATCACAAACAGTCGGACATGAGTGAGGGACTGAACTGAACCGATACTTTTCCACAATTTACTGATTAAAAAAGAGTTTTAAAGAGGACTTTAACTGGCAGGATGAAGGAAAATGCATGATGCCAAGTTCATTTTATAACAACTACACAATGTTGCCTCTATACATCAAATATCTTCTAGCTTTATTTACGGGCATGGACAATGTGGGGAGGGAGGACAGGAAGTGCTCAGGAAGCTTTTGGACTCATAATATTCCTAAAAGAATTTTTTAAAATAACATTTACATATTTATTACTACTCATAAATAACCATGGAAAAGTAGTATTGTTGATCAAGTTACAAAAAAAAGAGTATCAAAAACAGTATCAGATTAGAGAAATAAATACATAAGACACCACTTTCTTCAATATTATTAATAGGAAAAGTCTAGGGGGGGATATTGGCCACAAAGAAGAATTTATAGTAAATTGAAGGAGCGAAATAAGAAAGTGACTTAAGAGAAACAAAATTGATTTGTAAGTTGAAAAGAAAAGTATAGGTCAAAGAGTTCTTATTGGCAGAACAACAGGGAGAAGTTGGCAGAACTGCTAAATGGTTTACCTCTTTCCTCTGAAAACTGAGGGTGTAAAAAGCATGGCTAAGGTCTACGCAAACAGAGTTGACATTTCAACAAAACATTTCAAATTTCAAGACTGACACTGATGCATACCCCCTTGTGTTCAGATAATAGGGACTCCTGATGATATTAAAGTAAGAAAGGGCATGTGCTAATGAAGTACAATGTTAGATCCTAGCTTCATCTTAGGAAAAGATCTGCTGAGAAATTCAGGAGAACTGTTACACTTAAAATGGATG
This sequence comes from Odocoileus virginianus, assembly GCF_023699985.2. Lineage (NCBI taxonomy): Eukaryota > Metazoa > Chordata > Mammalia > Artiodactyla > Cervidae > Odocoileus > Odocoileus virginianus. The sequence continues at coordinate 28,020,478 of NC_069708.1, forward strand.
AGACTGTGAGGAAACAGACATAAATTATACATAAAAGCTTAAAATAAAATTTCCAGGCTCAAAAGCTTGCAAGTCCTATGTATTTTTCAAATACTCAAATATACAAATGTGATCCACATGTGACTGATAATGGATAGACACACTTCTTATATACAAAGAATTTTCTCATGTCATTACAAAACAATACAGGCATTACATAGTGGTACCAGTGATTTTATGGTGGTAGCTGTGTTTTCTTGATTTAATTTCAGATTTAAATGCAGGGCAATAGTGCATAAATAGTAAAAGAAGATAAATGAAGCCAGAAATAAGTAAACAAACAAGAAACTAAAAAAATTAATATATGGAACTCAACAATTAGAATATCTGCATGCACAAGCCATACAAAACATACAGCTATTAAACATTAACTTCAAATTGTATGAGTGAAATGGCCTGAAAGAACATGGCACAACATCATATTGTGTGTTCAATTTCTTATAATGACAAAAAAATGGAGACATAAACTATAATTTTTAACAACCAACAAGGACCCACTATACAGCACAGGGAACTATATTCAACATTATGCAATAACCTATAAGGAAAGGAATCTGAAAAAGAATATATTTGTATATATGTATGTCTTCTCTAGTGGCTCAGATGGTAAAGAGTTTGCCTGCAAGGCGGGGTCCTGGGTTCGATCCCTGGGTCAGAAAGATCCCCTGGAGAAGGGAATAGCAACCCACTCCAGTATTCTTGCATGGAAAATTCCATGGACAGAGGAGCCTGGCGGGCCCCAGTCCATGGGGTCGTAAAGAGTCAGACACGACTGAGCAACTAACACACACATAACTGTGTGGCTGAGTGACTGTGCTATATACCTGAAACTTACATGATATTGTAAATCAACTATACTCTAATAAAACATTTATAGAATAAAAAATTGAAAATTCTTTTTATATAATTTTTAAAACTTTATTAATTTTAATGAAATTTTGGCCATACCATGTGGCATGCATGATCTTAAGTTTCCTGACCAGGGATGGAATCGTGCCACCTGCAGTGAAGGAGTGGAATCTTAACCACTGGACCATTGGGCAAGTCCCTGAAAATTCTTAAATGAGTTATGTACTCAATGTTCTTCCCACTTCCCTTCACTCCACAGAAACTGCCATTGCAAAGGTCACTAAATCTCACAGATGCCTTTCAGTCCTCATCTTACTTTGGTCTCTCAGCAGCATTTAATACAGTATTAAACGTACTCCTTCCTTTTTTCCTGCCAACAATACTCTATTCCCTTGGTTTTCATGACCTCACCCTCTGGCTTTTCTTCCTATGTCTCTTCCCATTCCTCAGCTTCTTTTGTGAGCTTCTCCCTTCTACCTCCTATTCCCTTTATAATCCAACCAAAGGCAGATAGGATATGATTGGGAAATTATTATGGAAAGATTATCAAACTGCCAACATCTGTTGGATCATAGAAAAAGCTAGAGAATTCCAGAAAAGCATCTATTTCTGCTTCATTAACTATGCTAAAGTCTTTGACTGTGTAGATCACAACAAACTGTGGACAATTCTTAAAGAGATGTACCAGATCTCCTTACCAGCCTTCTGAGAAACATGTATGCAGGTCAGGAAGCAACAGTCAGAACCAGACATGGAACAACAGACTGGTTCAAAATTGGGAAAGGAGTACATCAAGGCTGTATATTGTCACCCTGCTTATTTAAATTCCATGCAGAGTACATCATGAGAAATGCCAGACTGGATGAAGCACAAGATGAAATCAAGCTAGAATCAAATTTTTTTGGGGGGGAAGGTAAACCTTTATTTAGAAAAGAGAATTCAAATGACCATTTAAATCCCCCTTTCATTTCCAAAACAGAAACAAATAAGAAAACAAGGAAAAGATTATATCTATCAAGCTCCCACCCTCTATCATCTTTAGCCATTTTTAAACTACATTTCCTGGCAGAAGAGAACAGCTGATGATGGGCTCTAGTTCTAGGCTCTAGGAACCAAGGAAGAGACAAACAGAGTGGATGGTGGGGTGTGGACAGATGGGCCTGGGGCTCAGACAGGCACATGTCTAGTACCCAGGAAACAATGTTTAAAAATATACATGCATAGATAAATTCCCCAGAACCTAGGCATGGAAAGCTTATAACCATGAATACAGCAGCAGGATTCAAGCTGGGTTTTTGGCTTTCAAAAAAAAAAAAAGAGAAAACATGAACCTCAGCTAACTGTCCCTAACTTTAGCCTCTCAGTTATATCCTCCAGTCCCATTCTGGGGGCCACATCTGCAGGGTCAACAGCTACTCTGAATGATGGGAGGTGTGAGGAAGAGCCAGCCAGGAACACCCCATGCCAAATCCAGCAATGAAAGATTAAAGCCTGCAGGTGACTTGTGTGGGCAAGGGAGCCCCCTGAATGGGCCAGAGTGCCCTGCCATACCAGGCAAGGGAAAGCAGAGGCAATAAGCAGTCGAGGCCTTGCCAGCTGAATCAAACCCTCAAGCACTGCCACCTCCAGGTCTTGGGCCACTTTTGCCCAAGGCTGCCTTTCTATAAGAAGGTTTGGCCTGAGCTAAATATCAGACTTTTCTAGGGGCAAAAAAAGGGGAGGGAAAGGGGGACGTAGCAAAAAGTAAAAAGCAGTAGGAGGAGAGGAGCAGAGAGTTGCAGCTGAAGTGTGTGAGGAAAGGGAGCAAGTCCCTGAAGTCTTGAGTCCTAGCTGAGGCCGCTACCTGCTCTCCCTCCGCTGGCACTCCCACCTTCACCCCAGTCCTCCAGTGAGACCAGAGTTTGCTGACAGCTCTTTCTCCTCAACCTTAAAGAGCTTTGAACCTCAAACCACTATCTCTGCCCACTGACCCCCCAACACGGCAGCCTGGGGAAAGGGACAAGTCCTAGGGGGAACACGCAGGCCTGTGGAGAGCTCTGGGCCAGAAGCTCAGAGGCTGCTAAAACAGCAAATGCAACCCTTAGTCTGCCGCTCCAGGCTGTGGCAACCACTTGTTCCAGAGCCCGGATGAAGAGGATCCCCTGGTTGGCCAGATGAATGCCTAATGAAACACAGAGGATAAAAGGACCTGGTCACGCCCTCCACTGGCCCCAAGGCCAACAGCCCCAGTGTGGAAAGCAGGATAGTCAGAGACAGGCATGACCGCACAGAGCAGTTCCACCCCGAGAGGATGCAGACATGACACACGTCTCACATGTGTGTGTCTGCAGGAGGGGTGGGTCCACAGGTCTCAGGCAGGGAGAAGGTTGGGTCAGAAGGCACCACCAAGAAATGGCCTGAAAAATAAATAACCAATGAGATCAATGGCTCCTGCAACCCTGGTAATTAAAAAATCAATGGGGAGTGCTGGATACATAGAAGGAAGGGGGAATCCCCCTTCTGCCTCTCCCAGGGCCACCAAGAAATTATGAGGCACAGGATTAGGAAGAGGTTGGGGCGGGGCAGCGACCACAGGCAGAGAATGTAGACAGGCCTGGAGAAAATCTAACCATGGGAAAAAGGGAACAAGGAGGAGGCGGGGAGGGGACGAAAGTTTCTAGGCTCTAAGTTTCCAGAAGCATGGAATACTTCCACAGTCTCTGATCTGGTAAGCTCTTCTGGAAAAGAAGTGCTCTTCCCCTGGGAGCCCATCATGGGGCCGTGACTTCCATCCCAAAGCTGGACAGTAGGCAGAGGTGGTCTGAAAAGCAGAAGGTGTTAGGTAAGCCATTGGTAGCCCAGAGAATTGCCGGGAAAAATATCAATAACCTCAGATATTTGGATGACACATTCTTATAGCAGAAAGTGAAGAATTAAAGAGCCTCTTGATGAAGGTGAAAGAAGAGTGTGAAAAAGCTGGCTTAAAATTCAACATTCAAAAAACTAAGATCATTGCATTTGGTCCCATCACTTCATGGCAAATAGATGGGGAAACAATGGAAACAGTGACAGACTTTATTTTCTTAGAATTCAAATTCACTGTGGATGTTGACTGCAGCCATGAAATTAAAAGATACTTGCTCCTTGGAAGAAACGCTATGACAAACCTAGACAGCATATTAAAAAGCAGAAAAAGCAGAGCATCACTTTGCCTACAAAGGTTTTATAGTCAAAGCTATGGTTTTTCCAGTAGTCATGTATGGATGTGAGAGCTGGACAATAAAAAAGCCTGAGCGCCAAAGAATTGAAGCCTTCGAACTGAGGTGCTGAAGACTCTTGAGAGTCCCTTGGACAGCAAGGAGATCAAACCAGTCAGTCCTAAAGGAAATCAACCTTAAATATTCATTGGAAGGACTGATACTGAAGCTGAAGCTCCAATACTTTGGCCACCTGATGTGAAGAGTTGACTCATTAGAAAAGACCCTGATGCTGGAAAAGATTGAAGGCAAAAGGAGAAGGGGACAACAGAGGATGAGATAGTTGGATGACATCACTGACTCAATGGACGTAAGTTTGAGCAAGCTCTGGGACATGGTGAAGGACAGGGAAGCCTGGTGTGCTGTAGTCCATGGGGTCGCAAAGAGTCAGACATGACTGAGCAACTGAACAACATTAAATTCTGTTGCATATAATCCTGCAAGCCTAAAAGATACTTCTCTCCCCATTATGAATCAATATCAAATGAATAAGCACAGCTTTCTGCTGAAGTAAACCACTGTGGTAGGCTAAATAGCCAAAGATGGCTCTGCCTTAATCCCCAAAACCTGTGAATATTTTACCTTACATAGCAAGAGAGACTTTGCAAAAGAAAAAAAGACTTTGCTGATGTGATTAAGTTAAAGATTTCAGTGATTCTGTTTACAATAGCTAAGACATGGAAGCAACCTAGATGTCCATCAGCAGACGAATGGATAAGAAAGTTGTGGTACATATACACAATGGAATATTACTCAGCTAGAGAAAGGAACACATCTGAGTCAGTTCTAATGAGGTGGATGAACCTGGAGCCTATTAGATACAGTGAAGTAAGTCAGAAAGAGAAACACCAATATAGTATATTAATACATATATATGGAATTTAGAAAGATAGTAGTAACGATTCTATATGCAAGGCAGCAAAAGCAACACAGATGTAAAGCACAGACTTTTGGACTATGTGGGAGAAGGCAAGAGTGTGATGATTTGAGAGAATAGCACTGAAACATGTATATTACAATATGTAAAACAGATGACCAGTGCAAGTTCAATACATGAAGCAGGGCACTCAAAGCTGGTGCTCTGGGACAACCTAGAAGGATGCGGTGGGGAGGGAGATGAAAGGGGGTTCACGATGGGGAGATACATGTGCACCCGTAGGTAATTCATGTCAATGTAAGGCAAAAACCACCAAAATATTGTAAAGAAACTATCCTCCAATTAAAATAATTAATTCTAAAAAATTTTTAAAGATTTCAGTGATTTAAGTTAAAGTTAGGGAGATTATTCTGGTGGCCTCTACATAATCATAAGGGTCCTCATAAGTGAAAGGAGGAGGCAGGAGAGTCAGAAAAGGAGATGTAAAGACATAAGTATAAGTTGAAGTGGAGACTGCTGGCTTTGAAGATGAAAGGAAACCATGAGCCAAGGAATACAGACAGCCCCTAGAAGCTGGAAAAGAAAAGGAACAGATTCTCCTGGAAAGTCACCAGAAGGGACATGGCCCTGCCAACATGTTGATTTTAGCCCTGTGAGTTTGTACTTCTGACCTCTAGAGCTATAAGACAACAAATCTGTTTAGGTCACTGGGTTTGTGATAATTTGTTACAACGGCAACAAGAAACTAATATGCTTACTTTAAAAGGAAAAAAAGAAGAATAAACTGAATCCTAGGGAAAAGAAGGCTCGCCCAAAGAAACCTCTTAGGACCTTCTAATCATGACAAGAAAGAACTCAAGGAACCTCTTCTCCAGAGTAAGTTGAGAGACCATCTGGTGATTTTTCTTCTGTCTTGCCTTAAGGGCTGTTTGCCTAGATGGTCTGTCAGAAGTCCCCAACCTTTTTGGCACCAGGGATTGCTTTCATGGAAGACAATTTTTCCACGCACCAGGAAGTGGGGGCATGGTTTCAGGATGATTCAAGCATTACCTTTATTGTGCACTTTATTCTAATCTTGGGCTTCCCTTGTGGCTCGGCTGGTAAAGGATCCGCCTGCAACGCAGGAGACCTGGGTTCAATCCCTGGGTTGGGAAGATCCCCTGGAGAAGGGAAAGGCCACCCACTCCAGTATTCTGGCCTAGAGAATTCCATGGACTATATAGTCCATGGGGTTGCAAAGAGTCAGACACAACTGAGCGACTTTCACTCACTCATTCACTCTTATTTCTAATCTAATGCCTCCACCAATCTGACAGGAGGAACCAGTCAGCAGCCCAGAGGTTGGAGGCCCCTGGGCTTGGTGACTCTCCCACTCCCACCCTTCAGAAAATACCTGAAACTGGGCTGCTTCTTCCCTTCCCTTCATCCTAGATGAGGATTTCTCTAGGAAGATGTTAGCTCACCTATAGGCTACTTCCTCCCATCATGAGGGTGGAGGCCAGGAAAGAACTAGTGCCATATAGGAAGTTCCTATTGATTAACCGATAAAACCTGGGCGTGGGGATACTGAGCTCTGAATGGGATCCTTCTTTACAGGAAATGGCCCTCTCATCAGGTGTCACATTGAATGCAGCCAGCTACTAAGGTCAGAAAACATCACGGACAAGAAATCAATTGAGGAACCCTGGAGAATCACAATCCTAAGTTCCCTTTATTCTCTGCTGTATTCCAAGACAGACAGACCTTTTGAAAACAAAGAACAAAAAAATATGTCACTCAGGCCATCCACAAAAATAAATCCTAGCAGTATCAGAGATGTAATCAAATACACAGAAATCCCTATACAAGTATTAGAAAACAAAGAGAAATGTTTATGACCTTGGCATATGGAAGACCTTATTAAACAAAAACAAAAATCAAAAGCCAAAAAAGAAAAGATAAATCTGACCTTGAAATTTAAAACTTCTACTCAATAAGAGTTACCATAAAGTTAAAAGGCAAGAGACTGAGAGAAAATATTTGCAATATATATAAAATACAGGACTAATATTTTTCTTTATTTATACTGGATAAGAAAAAGACAAACAACATAGAAATACAGGTATAGAATATGAGCAGGCACATCACATGAAAAATATGAATGACCAACGAGTGGATGTTCAACTTCCTTCTTAATTAGAGTACTAAAAATAAACAATGAGATTCTATTTTCATATTGGCAAAATGTAAAGTTTGTTAATATTCAGTGTTGGGAACAGTAAAAAGAAATACCTCTAACACCCTGCTGGGGAGAGCATAAGTTAATACAGCCATGTTGGAGGAGCATTTGACAATATCTCAGTCAGTTCAGTCACTCAGTCGTGTCCGACTCTTTGCGACCCCATGAACCGCAGCATGCCAGGCCTCCCTGTCCACCACCAATTCCCAGAGTCCACCCAAACCCATGTCCATTGAGTCGGTGATGCCATCCAACTATCTCATCCTCTGTTGTCCCCTTCTCCTCCTGCTCTCAATCTTTCCCAGCAGCAGGGTCTTTTCAAATGAGTCAGCTCTTCGCATCAGGTGGCCAAAGTATGACACTATCTACTAAGATTATAAATGCATATAGTTTATGATACCACTCCTAGGTACATATCCTGAAGTAGATGCTCAGATGTTCTCAAAAGGTGGTCCACAGATCCCTAGAAACCCCCAAGATCATTTTGGAGGGTCTGTGAGATTCAAAAAACTTTTCATAAAAGTATTAAGACAGCTTCCTTGGTGGTCCAGTGGTTATGAATCTGCCTGCCAATACAGGGGACACAGGTTCGATCTCTGGTCCAGGAAGATTCCACATGCTGTAAAGCAACTAAGCATGTGCCACCACAACTAACCATGCACTGCAGCTACTGAAGCCAATATACTCTAAAGCCTGTGCACCACAACAAAAGAAGTCACTGCAATGAGAAGCCCACAAACCCCAACTAGAGAGTAGCTCCCACTCACTGCAACAAGAGTAGCCCCTGCTAGCGCAACTAGAGAAAGTTTGTGCACAGCAATGAAGACCCAGCGCAGCTATAAATAAATAAAGTATTAAGACGTGTTTGCCTTTTTTACTGTGCTGACATTTGCACTAATGGTGCAAAAGCAAATATGGGAGAAAAAGAAAAAGCAAAGATGGGTAAAAGGCAGTGGGACCAAGCTGTACTAGTAGTCACTATTTTTTAACCACCACACACTTAAGAATGTCCTTGATGAAGCAGTAAAAGTTATTACATCTCCATTGTTGGTTTAATACTTTGTATAACAAAACAGGAAGTACAGACAAAGTATTTCTGTTGCATACTCAAGTTGGGTTGTGCCAAGGAAAAGTACTTGTGAAACAGTTGTGAGCTGAACTAGTCACTTTTTAAATGAAACACCATTTTTCTTGAAATAACAACTGACAGATAAACCATGGATATTCAGACTTGGATTCTTGGCAGGTGTTTTCTTGAAATGGATAAAATGAGCCTGTTGCTTCAAGAAAAACTGAAAGAATCTGAGCTTTCTTTTTTTTTTTAGAATCTGAACTTTCAAGCAAAAAATAGAATTTTTGAAAACTTACACCTCCACAATAGATAGGTTTGGCAGCTTTTCAATACTTAAAAGACTTCTGATGAGAGCAGTGGTGATATTAATGAATGTGACTTTTTTGACACTGTATAATGAACTGTGTCAACATTTGAAAGATCTGTGTAACAGTGAAAACAACATTTTCCAAACTGCCAATACATGTTATAAAATCATGCACCCAGTAAAAGATCTATTAAAGTACAAGGTAGACTAATGGATTTTAATGTAACAAAATATGAAAAGTTGACTGATACAGTTTCAAAATCCACATTAAAAGTAACCTTTTAAAAAGTAATCTTTAAGAAACTACCACTTGTTAAGGATTGACATAATATTAAACAATATACACAATTATTTGAAAAGGCTATTAAAATACTGCTCATTTTTCTAATTACACCTATGTGATATACTTCAACCAAAACATCATAATAGATCAAATACAGAAGCAGATATTAGAATCCAGATGTTTCCTATTTATCCTATTTAAGAGACTTGCAAAAATGTAGCACAATTTTACGGTTCTTTTTTGGCTTTGCAAAAGTAATTTTTATCTACAAATATCATTTAACATGTAATTAGCTTATTGCTGTTATTTTTAATGATTATTTTTAAATTATCACTTTGTAATTTCTAATACATTGAATAGTGATAGATATAAGCCCACATAAACAAATTCTCTTAGGAGTGTAGAGGGTCCTGACATTAAAAAGTTTGAAAACCACTTTCCTAGAGAAACTCTGACAAAAATGTCAAGTCAGGAAATGTTCATAGCAGGGCTCCTTGTAAAAGCCGCCCCCCCCCCTCCAAAAAGGTAAAATCTAATTGTCTATCAATAAGGAATGGTTAAATAAACTATTTAATAGCCATTCTATGGCATGTGTGTGTATGGTCAGTTGCTCAGTCCTGTCCAACTCCTTGCAACCCCATGGACTGCAGCCCACCAAGCTCCTCTGTCCATGGAATTTTCCAAGCAATAATACTGGAGTAGATTGCCATTTCCTTCTCCAATTCTGTGGCATACTATGCCACATTTTTTAAAATGAAGTAAATCTTGATATTAGTGAAATTAAAATGCTTCCAAAACATTGAACAAAAAACTTTCAGGATATGTACAGTATGGTATACTTTTTGTACAAATGGACACAACACATTGTCTTTTAAAAAGACTTGGAAGACTACAAGGATATATACAAAACAGTTGATAGTGGCTACCTTTGGGAAGGGTAAGAGGACTAGGATTGTGGGTAATGGCCAACGTGTACTTTAGCACCATTTTTCTGTAATGTTTTGAGGGATTCCCCACCCCCCCACCCGCCGAGGAGAATGTACTAGTGTAATTAAAAATAATTGGGGGAAAGGAATAAAGCAACAAGGTCAGGTCCACTGACACTGAGAAAGAAAGGGCACTGGCTCTGAATCCAGGCTGAGATGGCCAATGTATTTGCTGCAGTCGTTCTGGAGCTGATGAGTCTAGGAAAAAGCGAGCAGTGAAATCAAGCAACGGAGGGTATGGTTGGCTCAAACGGTTTTGACCACCTGGATGGAGAAATCTCTGAGTCAGGCACCCCCTGCTTCCTTCTTGGTATTTAATTCAAAGGAGGCCTTCACGGCCGCAGAGCCCAGCCTTTCCCGCTTCCGGCTTCACCTCTCTCTGTGGTCCCCGTCCGGGTCCCCGACCCCTACTCCCCGGGCCGCATCAGAGGAAGAGCTCGGGACCAGCGGTGGTGGAAGGAGCCCTGCAGGTTAAGGCACGGCCCCTCTTAAGTGCTAGGCAAGGAGACTACAGGCAGTGTCGCGGCGGCACATCCGGAGACACTCTGAGACGCCAAAGCGTGGGCCTGGGGTGACGGGGTTGGGGGATGGGTTAGAGGGTAGCTAGGTCGCTGGATGCAGGAAGTTACCGAACAAGCCAAACGAGCTCCGAGGTATCCCGCCGACTCTTCCAGGTGCCCTGAGGCAGGTTATGCTTTCGAAACCAGTGCCACAAGGTCCCCATTGGTCTTCCATCCCAGCCAACCAGCTGTAACCCCTATGGCCCACCCCTCGATTAAGAAGCCAATCAGAGGAGAGCGTGTGCTTCCCGTTGCATAGGACCAATTAAGTTTGCTCATTTCTGACGTGTGGATAGCCAACCAGAAGAGCGGAGGCCTGGCGAGTCGGCCTCTTATTTCAGTCACCAGCTCGATCTACGTCACTGTCCTTGTCCTGTCCCTACCTGTAATCTAAATAACCGAAAAGGAGATCAAAGCTGGAGGGATCGTGGTCCAAAAGGCAAAGTGATATTTCCCTGAGTTTCTAAAGAGATTAGCCCTGAGGTCAGATGAGCCTGTGGTTGGGCTATCAGTCCTGTTCTGGGATTGGCCTCAAGTAGTGCCAACCTGAGAAAAATATTGGTCGTCATGAGAGCGCCTCAGATATGCTGCTTTGCCACTAGGCTAGTAGTTTCATTTTCCTCCAAATTGAGGTGGGAAGAAGGCTAGGAACATCCTGAACCTTTAATTGAGATATTGGTTTTTCTATAATAAGTGTAGAGATGCTCAATTAGCAGCAATAGATACTGCTTATAGAACAACTAAAATGAAAAGTATGGGGGAATTTTTAAAAACCTGACAGTGGTATCATTACAAATAAATGTGCCAGGAAATGCAAATTAAAACTAAGAAACACCACTTTCACCAAATAGTATGGATAATTAAGAATTTTTTTCCACTTTTGGCAAAGAAACATTTTGGAGGGAAACAGGATTTCTCCACTTTTGTAAAGTTACAGAAATTCTCATTTTCTGTAAGTGGGAAACTAAACTGCACTCTTTAAGAAGGTAGCTTAGTAGTACCTAACAAAATGTAAAATGCACACATCCTTTCACCCAGGAATTCCTTCTCTCAGAATCTATCCTACAGAAACACTTAAAACACACAAGGTTATATGCAGCATTACTTATAATAGTAGATGATTTCCACCAATAAGTGAATCATTAAATGTTGATACAATTACACTGTAAAATGTTATGTCACCATTTTTTAAAAATGAGGTAAATTTCCATGTACTAATGAGAGGAAGTTCACACAATATTACAAAATAAAGTTGCAAAATACTTCATAAAATATCCCATTTTGTTTTCAAATAACTATATACAAGTATGTGAGTATTCAATGATGTTTATGTGTGTATGAGTATAGGTATGTATTCATATACATGCATTTGTGCATAGAAAAATGCCTCGGAAGACACATACCAAATTAGGTTATTCCTGAGGAATGGAAATAGGGTTAGGGAATAAGGAGAAATCTCACTTTCTACATATTTATGTTTTGTTTGAACTTTGGCAACTAGCATTAACTACTTTTGAACTTTCATCACAATAAAACATTTTAACAAAACTGGCACTTTCGTAATCAAAGTTATAATTTATATATTTTAAATAATAATAACTACATATAGTTATGAGGTGATTATTTCATTTAAAAATTTTGGCTAGGGTCTTCCTGGTGGTCCAGTGGTTAAGGGTCCACCCTTCTACTGCAAGGGATGCAGCTTGATCCCTGGTCAGGGAACTAAGACCCCTCATGTCACTTGGCAAAAAAAAAATTGTTTTTAAATAATAAAAATTTTGGCTAGAAGACCTATGATAAAATTATGGCAACTGTAAATCAAATCACCACTGAGATTCAATGGGGTACTCATGACACAACAGAATATGTGCAAAGAAAATCCAATCAGGGTAAGTGAAGAGTCATTCATTTCTGGGAGAGAAAACCTAACTGCACCATAGCAAACCACATCACAGAGGGAAAACTGTGCTTTCACCTTTTTTGATAGCATCACCTCCAGGGTTTCTCAACTCCTTAAGAAACAAGGGTTGAAAAACTTTATAGCTGAGAAAACAGGCCCAGAGTGGTGATGCAATTTGCTTAAGGAGCTATAGTCATCTAATAGCATAGCCAGCTCTGAACCCAGTCTTCTCTTCCAGGTTTAGTACTCTTTCTACTACTTTTCAGATCTTCCTGGGTCTTTGATGACATATTATGGAATATTTTTAAGTCTTATGAATATTAGACATCTCTGCATTTAAATTTTAGGACAAAAATGCATAACAAAACATTTAATAATATCCCTCCACTAGCACAGATGATCAAAATTGACTGTATTTGGACAAAAGAAATTACTGGATAAGAAATAACATTTTCTTGAAAAGTAATGCATAAATTTCTGTGAATTTAACTGTATTTTACTATTCACTTAAGAACTACCATTTTATCCAATTTGATTGCTCTTCAATTTGCAGTGCCTCTTAATCCTTTACCTTCAGTTTCTCTATATTAAGTAGCTGTTGATCTATATACAAACACTTAAAACCACCACAGAAGTACATATTTAAAAGAAGCCTGCTGTGATTTTAAAATTCCTTTATTCTGTATAATGTTAATAATTACCCGTTTGTCTCCTTCATAAGGAATGACTTTTCTGTTCTCAGAAGGGTAAATAGACAGACAGGAGGGAGAGAGAAAATAAAAGTAAAATAGGGAAAAATTTTTTTGTATAATGTAAAAAAGATAAGAAGAATGAGGGATGGTGGGTGGTTGGGAAGGGAGTGGCAGAAAACCACAAGCTAAATCAGTCACAGAGTGTTTGTATTTTTAAAGTAAACTTGAATACTGTGATATATAGATGGACTAACAACCACCTAAACTTCAGGCTATAATTAAAGTGGTATCCAGTTTTAGACTCTATGACTTGGGGACATATGAGGACCTTGGAGAGACTTCAGAATAATAAAGATAAAAGGGTTAAAAATGAGTGAAGTAAGGAAAACTTAGAACTGTTATTGTGTCTGAGAAGACCAGAGATGACTCAACAATCCTCAAAGATAGGAAGAAATATCTATTTCAGTCAGCAGTTAGTCTGCATTTCCAAAGCAAGAGAGTAATTTTACTTAAATTATTACAGCATGTATTTGAAGATGGAAATGCCTTACCTAGGACACCTCATCAAACAAAAACTCCAAAGCCTGAATGCTGTTCATCTCTCCCACCCTATACTAGCTCAACTCATCTCAAAGAAAGGTTCAAAGGGTAGCTAAGCCATCTTTGGAATGTGAAGATTTAGACTTCCCTTGGGTATAGCTACTATATTCAAAAATTTTTGTTAGCCTGTCGCCCAGCTCCCAGTGAAAAGTTGAGTTGCTTCTGCGCTATGGAAAAAGAGGATTAATTAAGTAGTAAATACCTAGATACATGCATAAACTTGAATTTCTTATAAAAAGTATGCTGCTCCTCACTGATCGTGGGCTTGGATTTGGGGTTCTTTCAGAACCCACTTATATTTGAATCCAAAGAAATAATTTATCTAACACTAAAAAGAAAAAAAGTTAGGACAACTAACTAGACATATCTGGACCTCTTAATTTGTCTCTAGCATTTTTTGTCTTATTGAGATATCTCCCAAACTAAAGTATAAAGTCTATGAAGAAAGAGAATGTAATCATTTTATTTGTACCTTGAGCACCCACCCCATCACAGTTCAACTTTTAGCATAAGGTTGGGTGCACAGGAAGCTATTGATTAGTACTTGTAACATATCATTATCTGTCAAAATTTTGTTAATATTTTTATAGCTGCTTTTTCTGGTTATTCTGTATTCATTCTCCAATATTGCTGCCTATGAAGGCTGCATTTCTCTTATTACTCTTCCTTTTTCTCATCTCATAGAAATAGCTATTCTTCCCTATTCCCTCAGTTATCTTTAGGCATCTGATTCCCAAATCTCTTTAACTTCTTCAATTCAGTCCCCACTTATCTACCTGGACTCAAATATCACTGTTAAGTCATCTTAATTCATAATGTTTTAATGACATCACTTTCTATACCTTCTTTCCATGCTCAACAACATGATTAAAAGTAGCTTTGACTTCCCAAATGCCAAGATTCCTAACTAACCTCTCATTCCAAACCTTTCCCAAAACCCACTTTGTGCATGAAGCCATTTGAGAACCCACTGGTCAAGTGAAACTATCCATTCATCAAAAATTCTCAGAGTTCACTCACCTTTCTGCCTACATCAAATTTATCTGAAAGGAAAACATCTCAATTGAGGTAAAAAGCCTATGAAAAAAAGTGTTTGTAGGGCGTGTGTGGGTGTGTTGGAGGATGAGCATATGCACACGTTTATGTACACATATAGCATTTGCATATACATACACACACACACTATAAATATATTTTGCCAAAATTAGCACAAACCTACAAGCTTAAAAACCAAATTTGCTAAATCTGACCCAAACCACAGTTACTGAGCCCTGTGGCTACTTCCTCCAAGCAGATGCATTACCTCTGTGACAAAGTCAATTGAAAGTTGCAAAAAGGACAGGTAAATACTGTTACAGGTAGCTTGGATTCTGCTTTTTAAAAATTTAAATGTAAAAATTACTTATCACTTTAGGACATTGACCATGTTAATATAATTCTGCACAATACCCAGAATATTCTAGAAACTAAAAAGTACTAAATTTATAACTTAAACAGGAAAACAGAGGCTTGCTTCACAGTGGTTTAACATGAACAGAGTTGAATATGACATTGTCTGACAGAAGAATGAACATTTTGCTGAATAAAAGCCCCGAGTCAGGATATATACACAGCAGAAATGGGGCCTCAAGGCTCTCAGCACTTGTGCACAATGAAAGAAGGAATCTTTAAAAACAAGTAGTCAATAACAGAGGATACAGATGAAAAAGGCAGCACCACCACCAATACTGGAAAGGTGGGAAAGGGAGCAGAGCATCTCTCTAGAGGCTGCTCAGGCCCGGTAGCTGAAGAGCTGGTCTGTCTCAGGGAACTTCAACATATAGATGGACTTAAACCCCATGTTAAAATCCAATCCTTAACCTTTCTGTTCAGGGTCTTGTCAGAATCAGTAATCCTTTTCCCTAAGACCCTATATAAAGAACTCCAACCCTTCCATGTCAGGAAGTCTAAGCAAAGAGACCCCACTTTTGACCTGACACCAGAGTTAACCTGCTCCCATCCCACCGCTTGGGATAGACATTGGGCTCCAGCAAACAAACCACCACCTCCCAGATAGAAGCCCAGGAAAGCTGCCGGCCTCAAGAAGCTGCTTCAGGCTCTAAGATTTAGGAAATCTATACCCAGCAGCTAACCCTAGCTCAGCTTCTGGGGAGAATGCTGGGGTTCCATGGGAAACAAGTATAGGCAGTTCAATAACCCTGTGACCAAGCTGGGGAGGGCAGCCACACCTCTTGCCCCTAAGCCCCATTCAACAGCTCAAAGTACTCAGAAGTCAGACTGTGTGGTCTGTTCATGTGTTTCTAGCTTGTGACAGCACTAAATAGGATGAGGGGGTAGGGAGAATGGAAGGAAGAGAGTGGTGATGTCCTTCCCTATCACTGGGAGGTACCTAGAAAATGATCTACTCCCACCCTTCAGGGAGTTACCTGGCAGTGGTGAGTTTCCCCCGGCCCTCAAGCCACCAAACCTGCAAAGCTAACCCATAAAAGTAGTGAGGGTTTGGGGAGAGAGAACTGCTGGCCCAGCCCATACTGACTCACCTGCTGGTGAGCAAGAAACAGGCAGCCAGAGTGGGGAGCCACAAAGGAGGGGCTAGGCAACAGGATCTCCCTGACTGTCCTATGGCTTTCTTCTGACTCTGAAGCAGCCATGATGATGGGCCCAAAAAACCCACACACCTTGCTCCATAAACAGACTGCTTAGACTCTAGAATTACTGCCATGAAAAGCAACAAGGGAGAGAGAAAGTATAACAAAAGAAACTCTTGAGAAAACTGGGAAAAGGCCTAGAGAAAATGAAAGCTTCGGGGTCTCTGCCACCTTCCCCAAAGGAAAAAGTTCATGCAGGTAGGAAAGGCAGGGTCTTTCCCTGCTCAGTGTTCCTGGTTAAACCTAAGAGTAAGAAAACGCCCCTGGACTTGCAGCATCAGTGTGTACCCAAGTGTCCCACCAGCACAAGAACCCCACCCCCAGGTTAGCCCTCTGGTATGGGTAAATGCCCAAGAAATTGCCTTCCAGTCCAATACCCCCCCCATCCACTACCCAACCCCAAGCAGAGGGCATCTGCCTGTGGTTTCCTACCTCTCCTCAGAGAAAAGGATCCTAGTAGAGTGCCCATGGTATAGTCAGGTACCAAGGAACACAATGCCAGACAGTCTATCAGGCCAGGGGATGGGCAGACAACTTCAGGTCAAAGAGAGAAAGAGGCTTCGCGCAAAAACCAATGTCAGTTCAGCAGGAAAGTAGAGGGCAAGTGGTGAGAGAGGCTCCTACTGGCGCACCTTCCTGGGGACGTAGTTCCTGTCAATTGCCTCCTCCTGCAGGAACATGTGTAGGCAGCGTTCCTTCTGAGCCAGTGGGTGCCCAGCAATTCTATAAAGAGACCAAGATGGTTATCAGTAGTTTTGGGGACCAGAGAGAATTCACAGAGGGGCAGGGCTGTGGATGCAGACAGAGGAAGAAGGGTAAAGAAACCCTGAGGTTCAAGCAAGTAAAGGACAACAGCAGGGCACCATTTCAACCGTAATACCTGCAGAGCGGAAGGGGACGGAGAGGTAAGGGAGGGGCAAATTCCGAGACACATCCAACATGCAGGGCTTCCTCAGGCCCTGGGGCACAGAATCAGAATTCTGCTCAAAGGAATGGAGTTTTACTGTCCAGTGACCCCAGTACACAATCAGCACCACATCATATTACCCATTACAAAACGGCAGGGAGATGAAACATACAGAAAAAGACTAAGATAGCAAAAGTAGCAAAAGGAACCCCCAGGAACTTGGCTTACTTGTTAATAAACTGTTCCAGGCCCTGCCTCTTTCTTCAATAAAGGACTCCTCAAAGATCCCTTCATCTCCTCGGAAAGGGAGCTGCCGCTTCGAGGCTTTCCCAGGGAGTGGTGGTACTACAATCTGTAGGCAGACGCAAAAATATTGGTGGTAACGCACTGTACATTTCATTTCCTATTAGGAATAGGGTCCATCCTATGCCATAGTTCAGCAACTTGCAAGAACTGAGATCATAAGAACAGTCAGGGGTGTGGAGAAAAGGGAACCCTCTTACACTGTTGGTGGGAATGCAAACTAGTACAGCCGCTATGGAGAACAGTGTGGAGATTCCTTAAAAAACTGAAAATAGAACTGCCATACAACCCAGCAATCCCACTACTGGGCATACACACTGAGGAAACCAGAAATAAAAGAGACACACGTACTCCAATGTTCATTGCAGCGCTGTTTACAATAGCTAGGACATGGAAGCAGCCTAGATGTCCATAGACAAATGGATAAGAAAGTTGTGGTACATATACACAATGGAATATTACTCAGCTATTAAAAAGAACGCATTTGAATCAGCTCTAATGAGGTGAATGAAACTGGAGCCTATTATACAGAGTTAAATAAGTCACAAAGAAAAGCACCAATACTGTATATTAATGCATATATATGGAATTTAGAAAGATGGTAACAAAGACCCTATATGCGAGACAACAAAAGAGACAGATATAAAGAACAGACTTTTGGACTCTGTGGGACTCTGATTTGAAAGAATAGCATTGAAACATGTATTCTACCATATGTGAAATAGATGACCAGTCCAAGTTCAATGCATGAAACAGGACACTCAAAGCTGGTACACTGGGACAACCCAAAGGGATGGGAGGGGGAGGGAGGTGGGAGGGGGGTTTGGAATGGGGGACACATATACACCTGCGGCTGATTCATGTCAATGTATGGCAAAAACCACCACAATATTGTAAAGTAAGTAGCCTCCAATTAAAATAAATAGTTTTTAAAAAAGGAACAGTCAGGATGGCTCAGGTCAAAAATTAATCCAACTCTGTTTCTGCAGGAGCACAGGTTTACCATCTCAAAAGAAAGAAAATAAACTTCAAATATTCTTCACTCTCTTTAACAGTCCACTACCATCCAAGAATTTAGCTCAACTTTCCATTTTTAGCACCTATAGGAATTAAGTTGTATGATTTTTCTATCCACTGCGTCAAGTAATAATTTTTCTTTACAATTTCTCCTGAACTTCCCACTTTCAGGTCTCAAAGGGTATCACTCAGATCCAACATATTGGGATTTGGTAGATAAGAGTACGTTCACCCTCCCTATTGCCGTCAAGATTTTATAAACCTATGGAGATCTCCTCTCCCAAGGGTCACACAGGGAACAGGGCCATACCTTACTATCTCGCTCCAGCTCATTTTTTAGCCATTCAAAGTCACTATAGCGCCGTCGTACACAGGACTCCTTCAGTTTGAAGATAGGTAGGTTTGTCTACAAGGACGAAAGAATGAGAGAAAAGAGATGGTAAGTAACACTCAGCCTGTGACGGCCACCTGTCACAACCACTTGAACATGTCTTAAGAAAGAAACAGCTCCTAAGGACCATGCTCCTATAACCCTTTCGAAACACCACTGGGTGAATACCAATCCTCACCACATCCAGCCTTGTCAGAGGTGGTGATCAGAAGTCCCATGCTGCTTAGAATTTATCCCACAAATAGACTTGAAGTTATACATAAATACGTGTATACAAAGGTTTTCACTGAATTTTTCTCATTTATAATAATAATAAATGTCCATCAATAGATAATTGGTTAAATAAATTATGGTACACTTGCAGAGTGGAATACAACTATGAAAAGAATGAGAAAGATATATATGTCCCAATACAGAAAGATATTAAGCGTTAAAATCAAGGCACAGAACAGTATATATAATCTGTGTTTTTAAAAGGGATATGTATATGTGTATATATTTATATTCATGAATTAAAACATTTGTGAAAAGACACTGATAATAGTGACTGACTTTGGAGACTAAAACTAGACAACTGGAATGGGTACGTCACATTTTTCACTGTACAACTTGAGTTTATCATGTGCATGTATTACATTTTCAATTGAAAAGTGAATTTACAGTCCGTGTAAAAAAACAAGAGATAAGCACCTTCAAAGTATGCTTTCCTTTGCTTTTCCTGTCCAAATCCTTTCCAATCTCAAAGTCCCAGATCAAGTCCCACTTCATCCAGGAAATCTGTCCTGACAACACTGGCTTAATTTGTTGGTCTCCTCGTCTGAACCCTTAGGACACATAAGACTTTGGTATTGCCTGACACACTACCGTTTTATGCATTATGTTAGTCTTGTTACCAAAGTAAATTATAATTTCATTGAAATCAAGAGCCATGACTACTGCTGCATCTCCCTAAATGCAGATTATGCAAGTTATTCAATAAATACTCAATTGATTAACAGTGAACTATGTATCTGTTTACCCTCCCCTTATCCAGAAAGTGCAGCAGAAATAGCAATTACATTAAGTTGGTTTTCCATAGTTTGCTCCCTGATATACATCAGCTGATTCCCACATTTTAATCACTGAGAATTTTCCCAAGGCTCCATTGGCAACATGAACCTCCGACAAACAAAAAGCCCTGATCCTCACTCCTATCTATAGGTTCTAAACAGAAATAGCCAAACAAATGTATTAATACTGACTATACTTCCTACCAGTCAATTCGAATCAGTAGATGGAAATAAAAGGAGCTAGTTTTTCTACTTTCTCCACAACTAACTCAGAGCAGGAAAAGGGCATTGGCACTATGCTGGAGCTTCACACATTCCTTGCTATGTTACATTCTGTAGTCCTCAAGTCTGGATACTGTCTTTCTAGGATCTAGGTATACAGCATCAAATAATAAAGCCAAATAACTGGCCAACTTACACCAGTTACAACTCTACTCAGGATCAACATCTCAGGAATGGCAGTGGATTGAAGTGGAGTGAGAAATGTGTAAAGTAGTATCTTATTAATGGAAGCAGTAGTTTCTTCAGAAAGAGGAACCTCCAGAAGGCAGGAGAGGGAGAACTCATTGTTACAGTACAGCTTACCCTTGAACAACACAATTTTAAATCACATGGATCCACATGGGTACACAGATTTTTTTCAATATATATATCATTTTTGTACCTTTTGAATTTATTTTGTACCATGTGAATGTATTAACTATTCAAAACAAGCCATTATAGAGAACACTCTCAGAATCCTGCACACAAATACATATATATATATGTATCAATATGTATCAAATCATCACATTCTATACTTTAAACCAACACAATGTTATCACTGACTCAATGGACAGAATTTGAACAAGCTCCGGGAGATGGTGAAGGACAGGGAAGCCTAGCATGCTGTAGTCCATGGGGTCGCAGAGTAAGACATGACTGAGCAACTGAACAACAACAACAACAACACACAACGCTATCTGTCAATTATATCTCAATAAAGCTAGGAGTAAAAATAATCATTCAAGAAAAAAAGCCATTCAGTATCTTGAGATTCTAGGTTTCCACCAGACTTCATTACAAATACTGTGATCCCCAAACAGTAAAACCTTAACTAGTAGGCCAACAGAAAGATGTAAGGAAAAAAGTGCTGAGTAGATTCTTCCAAGACACAGTAAAACCACCCACTGTCATTTTGTGGACTTCCTCCTTTGACTTACAAAAATGGTATTCTTTCCCTACCCCCATAGGATGGTGACAATAATGGCCTTTCATCTCAGCACCTAGCCATCTAAGGAAGGGGCTACTACGTACTAGGATACTCTCTCAGCTCCAACCTACAAACTGTATGAGGGAGACAGGATTGCGTAGTACAGGATACACAGTCCTTTGGCTCTGATCAAAACAAAATCAAGGGAAAGGAAAGAAAGAAGCAACGTTCAAGTCCAAAGGATAAATGACATTTGAAAAGTCCCATACATATCATGTGAAGTCTCCAGAACACCTCTCCAGACTCATTTCTTGCGGGGTTAAGGGGGGTAGATATTCCTTCCTTGAGCTATTATTATACAAATAAAAGAAGTCAGTGCCATCTGCTTCTACCATATGCAATGCCCAACTCCCAAAGCCCATTCGCTGAGCCTCATACTCCCTATAATACCTACCATGATCAGTCACTTAAATTAGCAATTTAAAACCAAATGATTTCATCAATTTCCCCTCAGAGCTCAACAAAATATTAAAAGTCTATATAGCCATACAAATTAACAAAAATACAAATTAACTCAAACCCACAGAATTAGGAACTGCCATCAATCCTATCATTACCATACAATTAGTAACTGTGGAAAGGCCTGATGAAAAGCTTAGTAGGGAAAAAAAACTTGCACACTAAAGTTTTGCAACTAAACACTGCCAAAGACACTACAGTGTAGTGGAAAGAGTATGATGGGCTTTGGAGTCAGACAGATCTGGGTTCAAATCCCAACACTGCCACTTATTAGCTATGTGTACTCGGGCAAATTACTTATATTGCATTCCTCCTTAGTTTGCTATCTGTAAAATGGTGTTTTGTAAGGATTTAGAAATTAAATCCTAGTTCAGTGCCTGACACACAACAGGCACTAGATGAACAGTTCTTGTTATTAGAAGTAGAGTAGCAAACAGTTCCATTCATAATCCCTACAGCTCTTGGGTAATACATCAAGACAATGTCTCCAAAACCCCACAGCAGAGAGTTCTTACACTGAACAAGTTATGCCCAGTCCTCCTTAGGTAATTAAGTTCTCTACCATTAACAGTTCTCAGTTTTTATCATATTTTGAGGGATCTAACATCCATTCTTCCCCAAAGAGATGATTTCATATAATTCTTATATAGATGAGTTTTTCTCATTTTCTGCTATTCGCATTTCTTTCTTCAGTTTGGACTTTGCCAAACTTGGAATCTGAAGATCATCGCTTCTCAGTTAGATTTCAAAGTTCAGTTGGGACAGCATACTCTCTCATTCAATTCATTCATTCAAAAATAAAAGCACATACACTCTTTTAGGTCTTCAAATGCTGTTTGAGCAGCATGCTGTCCATAGAGAATATTCTGGCCCTCTAGTCTGAGAAGAAAACATAAGGAAAATTAGGAAATGGCTCTCAACCTTTTTGCCTGTAACTACTTCAGTGGGGGCAAAGAACCTGCAAACCATGTACTCTGCACATTCCATCCTTGCATGGTGGACTAAGAACTAGAGAATAAAGTCCTCTGTAGTGCACACTGGAAGAAGCCACTCCTAGGGCAGTACTTAAATGTCATATATTAAAGCTAACTACAGACCAAGGACTAATATAATGAATCCAAAAGGTTCATCTAGGGCAGAAAGGGCAAATGACCATTCATATACAGAAAACCCAAATGAGAGCCAGTAAATACTGAAATAAACATTCTGGATACTTCAAATCTAAAGGGTCAGCACAAGATGAGGGCAGCGACTAACAATCCACCAATCCGAGTTACAAGGTCAGGTTTTCCAGTGAGCATGTAGTACCTGAGAAAACAAGCACTGAACACTTCTCTCTTTCTGATGTTAATTCTACACAAGCCTGGGAAGCACTCAAGGAGCCTCCCCTTCTTATTTCTGCTCCACCAAGTCCACTGTCTCCCTTTCCTGTAGTCTCTCTTCCCTTTAACCCAGGCTTTGCTCAACCCCATCATCCACAACAAAGGATGAGATTGTTGGATAGCATCACCGACTCGACGTGAGTTTGAGCAAGCTCCGGGAGTTGGTGATGGACAGGGAAGCCTGGTGTGCTACAGTCCATGGGGTCGCAGAGTCGGACACGACTGAGCAGAACTGATCATCCAGGGAGACCACATTAGGAGGAAGTTGGGCCTTCCTGATCCCCTACCTCAGACTGACTTCCCACAACCTCCTTTTGGGACCCCGCAGCATATCGCTTTGGCTTTCCATCCCCCAGCCCTCTTCCACTCTTCCTTCCCTCCTTCTGTTGCTACAGCTCTGATTCCTACTTCCTGGAATTCCTCACTCTAATCCTCTCTACCCCCACCGTCTCCAGTCTTGCTTCCTTCTTGCTCCTGGGTACTTGTTTTCCCTGAGGCTGGTCATCGGGCCAGGAGTCCCCCCTCAGGAGTTTTCTGCATCCTCAGGCCACAACCTTGTGTGCAGACTTCTCAGCAAACCTACTAAGCCCCTAACCCCCAAATGACCCCTCCAGTGTTTCCTCCACCGTTAGCCTTCCCTATGGCAGTCTTCCTCCTCCCCTCCCCCGCCCTTCCCGCCCAGCCGCCCGGTCCTCCCTCAGCCGTCTCCCTCACCCCGTGACTCACCCGCATGCGAACCTCATAGGTGGTGAAGCGCGCGCGGCCCAGGCCCACCGTCTGTGGATTAAAGATGGCGGCCTCCAGGCAGTTACTCGGAGGCGTCGGTCAGGTCCTGCGGCTTCGAGTGAAGGCGCGGCGTGTCAGCTACTGCCGTGTCCGACATCTTTCCGAAGGAGAGAGCCAGACCGGGGAAAGGGGGGGTGGGGGGGGACAGAGGCCGAAGACAGAGAGCGCGCACGGCCCCTCCCGCTTGCAAAACAACCAGCCAACCCACAGACGGCGGCGCCGCGCACGCGCGCCCACGCACGCACGCACGCACGCGCACGCCGTCACGGCCAAGGGCCCGGAACCCTGAATTGCGCCTACGCTGATGGCTGGCTCTCCTGTACCAAGAAGGCATCATTCAGACTTCCGGGCGGTGTGTGTGACTGCCCTGGAACCTGCATCTCCAACAAGCATTCCCCCAGTATCCTAGGAAGCACTACAGGGGAGATCCGCCAATCGCTGCTCCTCAACCCAAGAAACTGTTTTTATATTATGCATCCATCAGCAGTGGGTACTGCCCCGCAAGCTGGGATCCTACAGTGATAGGCCGAAGCCCCGGGACCTGAATAAGTCCTGGTTTTGCGCGAAAATAGAAGGGTGGTCTCCTGAGGGTGGGGTTCCAACAATAGTAAAAACGTAGAACGCAGCCTGGCCACTTGTGCCACTGATAGTTTCATTTCACACGCAGTTGAGCACTCAGTGAGCGCTACTTACGATGCCAGGAAAGCAACAAAGATGAGGTAAACAAAGATGATTTCTCATCCTCAGTTTTCAGGAAAATGTGGACATACCTTCATCCTCCACTTGTTGCCACATAAAAGCTAATTTCAGGTATACTCAGATATTACATTTCTCAGCAAACTGAGAGCATTTATTTCAACACCTTCTATCTCTAATCTGCAAAATTCCATACTTGGCACTGCTCTGAGGTTGCTTACAGCCCATTATGGAGACAGAATATATGTCTACATGAGAATATCTAAAGAAATACTAATACTTATATGACTAATTTGCACATGACCCACATGAAGAGGGTAGTGCCCACAGTAAAGGTGATAGTTTTAAGTCATCCTTCTCTTTTCTCTAGCCCTCTTCTACTAAAAAAAAAATCCCATATCATTGATGCCTGAAATTCTTTCAACAGAGTACATGGCCCTATAATTTCACAGTTAAGCTTTTTAATTCAATTTAACTGATATCTCTTAGCAACTACTTATGTGTAGTTTCCTAAGCAACTACTTACGTGTAGTTGCTTATGTGCGTTGGGTGCTCAGTCCCTCAGTCATGTCCTACTCTTTGCGACCCCGTAGACTGTAGCCAGCCAGGCTCTTCTGTCTATGGAATTTTCCAGGCAAGAATATTGGAGCAGGTTGCCATTTCCTACTCCAGGGGATCTTCCTGACCCAGGGATCGAACTAGCATCTCCTGTTTTGGCAGGCGGATTCCTTACCACCAAGCCACCTGGGAGATCTACTTATGCTAAATATTAGAGACCTAGAGTTCAATAAGAGAGTCCCTGCTCTCAAGGAGTTAACATTATAGAAAAGGAGATGAGTAAATAAAAGTAAAAATAATGTGACAAATAGGAAATAAGTGAATGTTCACAGCAGCATGTAGGACATGAGTAACTGGAGGAATTTAGGAAGGCTTCCTGGAGGAGGAAACATCTGAGTTTGACAGACATGAAAAGACAACAGGAATGGAAATGGGGAAAGGTGATTTCATGCAGAAGGAATAGCATATGCAAAGTCATCCAGATAAGAAGCAGCACAATATTTTTAGACAGTTATCACCAATTCAGGTTGTGTTATGGAAGTGCTTAGAGAGGTAGCCTGGCTGGGGATGGTCAGATGAGGATGATCCTTCTATATTAAGCAAAGGATCTTTGGCTTTATGATGTAGAAACCACTGAAGGATCTTCAACAGAAAGAAAAATAAGACACAATTAGATTTGTGTTTTAGAAGGATTATTTTGCAGGCAACATGGAAGAAGATGTATCAGAGTTGAATGTGACCAATTATGAGTATCTACAATAGTACTTAAAATCAGGTGGTGGCGGTGGGAGTGGAGAAAGGGGAAGACAGAAGGCTGAGACTGAGGAAATAAAATAGATAGGAGTTGTATCTGATTAGATATGGTGGTTGTAGGGCCTAAATGTGTGAGCTATGGGCTTTGGCTGCCTGGGTTTAGATCGTTGCTTCCTAGCTATACAACGTTGACATCTTATCCAACAAGTTTTCCTCCCCTGTAAAATGGAAATAAGACTAAAAACTACCTCTGGGGCTTTGGTGAGAATTAAATGAAATAAAATATGTGCAAATAGTAAGTGTTCAGTAACTATTAGCTATTATTACTATTTGAGGGAGAGAGAGAAAATAATAAAATGACTCCTAGGTTTCTGAGATAGGTAACTAGGTAGATTGCTGGTGAAAGTGAAGTAAAGTGAAGTGAAAGTCACCCAGCCATGTCCGGCTCTTTGTGATCCCAAACACAAGCCTTGTGTACTTTTTAAGTTTATCCAGTGATTGTTCATTTCTTGCTATGCAGTGAATGTGAAAGTGTTAGTCACTCAGTCAGTCGTGTCAGACTCTGTGCGACCCTATGAACTGTAGCCCACCAGGCTCCTCTGTCCATGGGATTCTCTAGGCAAGAATACTGGAGTGAGTTGCCATTCCCTTCTACAGAAGATCTTCCCAACCCAGGGATCGAACCCAGGTCTCCTGCATTACAGGCAAGTTCTTTACTGTCTGAGCCACCAGGGAAGCCCAGATTGCTGGTACCACCAGTCAAAACTGGAATTACAGAAAGAAGAGTGAGCTTGGGAGGGAAGACAGTGAGTTCAGTTTAGATGAATCTGGGGTATCTATAGGACCTCCAAATGTTCATGAAGTGGCTGGAGATACTGGCCTGGAGCTCGAGGATGTGATTAGGGCTAGAGATTTGGGAACTATCAGCATATAGTGTAGAAAGAAAAATGTGAAGAGGCAAGGACGGAATATTCAAAAATTGGTGACGGCATACAATATTGATGAGAGTATAAATCCATACAATCTTTTTGGGAGGCTGGCAGTATGTATTTGTTTAAAAAAAAAGCCTTTGACCTCAAGAAACTTGTAATACTGCTTGTCTCTGGAGAACACAATTGGAAAACAGGAGTCAGGGACAGCAGGGAGAGTTGTTTTTCATTTTCATTTATGTTTAAATGCTTTTGTATTAAAAAAATTTTAATAGGAATTCCCTTGTGGTCCAGTGGTTAAGACTTGGCTCTTTCACTGCCAGGGCCCAAGTTCAATCCCTAGTCAGGAAACTAAGATCCTGCAAGCCTTGGGGCATGGCCAAAAAATTTTTTTGTTGTTGTCTATCAAAACATTTGGCTCAAAATTTTCACCTCAATAGTAAAACTCACTGTCTTGTGTAAATTGCCAAATTCATGATTTTCCTACGTATCCATTTAAAATAATGTTCTTATATTCATTGATATGGAATGATGCCCACAAAAAAAGTGGGAGAAAGCTGGTTAAAAAAAATATCCTCGATCATGGTGATTGGCAAGAACAAGTGCCTTAATGAAAGGCAGCAAAAAGGAAGCCAAAAAGAAAGTACCATGATTGAAGCTACATTGACATCAAGACTACTGATGATTATTTGCTTCATCGGTTCTGTGTGGGTTTTACTAAAAATGCAACAATCAGATTTATAAGACTTCTTATGCCCAGCACCAGCAGATCCGTCAAATTCAGAAGATGATGAAGGAAATCATGACCCAAGAGGTGCAGACAAATGACTTGAAAAATAAATTGATTCTAGACAGCATTTGAAGAGGCATAGAAAACTCTTGCCAATCTATTTATCTGCTTCATGAAGTCTTTGTTAGAAAAGTAAAAATGCTGAAGAAGCCCAAATTTGAATTGGGAAAACTCATGGAGCAACATGGTGAAGGTAGTAGTTCTGGAAAAGCTATTGGAGATGAGATAGGTGCTGAAGTTGAATGAGCTGATGGATATGAGCCACCAGTCCAAGAATCTGTTTAAAATGCAGACATTTAATGGTGACAAATAAAAGACCTTATTTGTGAAAAAAAGATACTGTAATATGATACTGCTTGTATTACTGTATGTTGTTGTTCAGTCGCCCAGTCATGTCCAACTCTTTGTGACCCCATAGACTGCAGCACGCCAGGCTTCCCTGTCGCTCACCATAACCAGAATTCTGCCCACGTTCATGTCCATTGCATCAGTGATCAGTTCAGTTCAGTCACTCAGTCGTGTCCGACTGTTTGCAACTCCATGAATCGCAGCAGGCCAGGCCTCCCTGTCCATCACCAATTCCCAGAGTTTACTCAAACTCATGTCCATCGAGTCAGTGATGCCATCCAGCCATCTCATCCTCTGTCGTTCCCTTCTCCTCCTGCCCCCAATCCCTCCCAGCATCAGGGTCTTTTCCAATG
Source organism: Odocoileus virginianus (assembly GCF_023699985.2). Taxonomy (NCBI): domain Eukaryota; kingdom Metazoa; phylum Chordata; class Mammalia; order Artiodactyla; family Cervidae; genus Odocoileus; species Odocoileus virginianus. Next base: position 28,048,718 of record NC_069708.1, read on the forward strand.
AGTCAACTCTTTGCGTGAGGTGGCCAAAGTATTGGAGTTTCAGCTTCAGCATCAGTCCTTCCAATGAACACCCAGGACTGATCTCCTTTAGGATGGACTGGTTGGATCTCTTTGCAGTCTAAGGGACTCTCAAGAGTCTTCTCCAGCACCATAGTTCAAAAGCACCAATTTTTCAGCGCTCAGCTTTCTTCACAGTCCAACTCTCACATCCATACATGACCACTGGGAAAAAACCATAGCCTTGACCAAGCGGACCTTTGTTGGCAAAGTAATGTCTCTGCTTTTTAATATGCTGTCTAGGTTGGTCATAACTTTCCTTCCAAGGAGTAAGTGTCTTTTAATTTCATGGCTGCAGTCACCATCTGCAGTGATTTTGGAGCCCCCAAAAATAAAGTCTGACACTGTTTCCACTGTCTCCCCATCTATTTCCCATGAAGTGATGAGGCCAGATGCCATGATCTTAGTTTTCTGAATGTTAAGCTTTAAGCCAACTTTTTCACTCTCCTCTTTCACTTTCATCAAGAGGCTTTTTAGTTCCTCTTCACTTTCTGCCATAAGGGTGGTGTCATCTGCACATCTGAGGTTATTGATATTTCTCCCGGGAATCTTGATTCCAGCTTGTGCTTCTTCCAGCCCAGTGTTCCTCATGATGTACTCTACATATAAGTTAAATAAGCAGGGTGACAATATACAGCGTTGACGTACTCCTTTTCCTATTTGGAACCAGTCTGTTGTTCCATGTCCAGTTCTAACTGTTGCTTCCTGACCTGCATACAGGTTTCTCCAGAGGCAGGTCAGGTGGTCTGGTATTCCCATCTCTTTCAGAATTTTCCACAGTTTATTGTGATCCACACAGTCGAAGGCTTTGGCATAGTCAATAAAGCAGAAATAGATGTTTTTCTGGAACTCTCTTGCTTTTTCAATGATCCAGCAGATATTGGCAATTTGATCTCTGGTTCCTCTGCCTTTTCTAAAACCAGCTTGAACATCTGGAAGTTCACGGTTCATGTATTGCTGAAGCCTGGCTTGGAGAATTTTGAGCATTACTTTACTAGCGTGTGAGATGAGTGCAATTGTGTGGTAGTTTGAGCATCCTTTGGGATTGCATTTCTTAGCGATTAGAATGAAAACTGACATTTTCCAGTCCTGTGGCCACTGCTGAGTTTTCCAAATTTGCTGGCATATTGAGTGCATAACAGCATCATCTTTCAGGATTTGAAATAGCCGAACTGGAATTCCATCACATCCATTAGCTTTGTTCGTAGTGATGCTTTCTAAGGCATCAGTGATACCATCCATTAAAATGCTGTGTATTCAAAGACAGAAATATAGATCAGTGGAACAGAACAGAAAGCCCAGAGATAAATCCAGGAACCTATGGTCACCTTATCTTCGACAAAGGAGGCAAGGATATACAGTGGAAAAAAAGACAACCTCTTTAACAAGCGGTGCTGGGAAAACTGGTCAGCCACCTGTAAAAGAATGAAACTAGAACACTTTCTAACACCATACACAGAAATAAACTCAAAATGGATTAAAGATCTAAATGTAAGACCAGAAACTATAAAACTCCTAGAGGAGAACATAGGCAAAACACTCTCCGACATAAATCACAGCAGGATCCTCTATGACCCACATCCCAGAATATTAGAAACAAAAGCAAAAATAAACAAATGGGACCTAATGAAACTTAAAAGCTTTTGCACAACAAAGGAAACTATAAGCAAGGTGAAAAGACAGCCCTAAGATTGGGAGAAAATAATAGCAAACGAAGCAACAGACAAAGGATTAATCTCAAAAATATACAAGCAACTCCTCCAGCTCAACTCCAGAAAAATAAATGACCCAATCAAAAAATGGGCCAAAGAACTAAACAGACATTTCTCCAAGGAAGACATACAGATGGCAAAAAAACACATGAAAAGATGCTCAACATCACTCATTATCAGAGAAATGCAAATCAAAACCACAATGAGGTACCATTACACGCCAGTCAGGATGGCTGCCATCCAAAAGTCTGCAAGCAATAAATGCTGGAGAGGGTGTGGAGAAAAGGGAACCCTCTTACACTGTTGGTGGGAATGCAAACTAGTACAGCCGCTATGGAGAACAGTGTGGAGATTCCTTAAAAAACTGGAAATAGAACTGCCATATGACCCAGCAATCCCACTTATGGGCACACACACCGAGGAAACCAGATCCGAAAGAGACACATGCACCCCAATGTTCATCGCAGCACTGTTTATAATAGCCAGGACATGGAAGCAACCTAGATGCCCATCAGCAGACGAATGGATAAGGAAGCTGTGGTACATATACACCATGGAATATTACTCAGCCATTAAAAAGAATTCATTTGAATCAGTTCTAATGAGATGGATGAAACTGGAGCCCATTATACAGAGTGAAGTAAGCCAGAAAGATAAAGACCATTACAGTATACTAACACATATATATGGAATTTAGAAAGATGGTAATGATAACCCTATATGCAAAACAGAGAAAGAGACACAGATGTATAGAACAGAGTTTTGGACTCTGTGGGAGAAGGCGAGGGTGGGATGTTTCAAGAGAACAGCATCGAAACATGTATATTATCTATGGTGAAACAGATCACCAGCCCAGGTTGGATGCATGAGACAAGTGCTCGGGCCTGGTGCACTGGGAAGACCCAGAGGGATCGGGTGGAGAGGGAGGTGGGAGGGGGGACCGGGATGGGGAATACATGTAAATCCATGGCTAACTCATGTCAATGTATGACAAAAACCACTACAATATTGTAAAGTAATTAGCCTCCAACTAATAAAAATAAATGAAAAAATAAAATAAAATAGTTCAAAAAAATGCCGTGTATTACTGTATATGATATACATAATAATTTTTAAAGACCAGAAGGTTATAAATCAAAATGTTAGTGGTAGTTACTTCTGTGTGGTGGTAGAGTTTCACTTTTGTGTTTTCAGTTATAATTTTCTAAAGGATCTAATTTTTAACAATAAGTGAAGTGAAACTGAAAGTCACTCAGTCATGTCTGACTCTTTGTGACCCCATGGATAGTCCATGGAATTTCCCAACCCAGGGATCGAACCCAGGTCTCCCACATTGTAGGTGGATTCTTTACTGACTGAGCCACTAGGGAAGCCCTTTAACAATAAATATGTATCTTTTTTCTTCAGAAAAATAAAACTGTTTATAGTTGGGAAAAAATTAAAAGGCAGGCACAGGAAGAGAAGCTTGTGAAGGAAACCTAGGAAGGAGTTGTCAGAGAGGTAGAAAGAGAACCAGAAGACACTAGTGATCTGAAGGGAGAGAGATAAAAAATGTTTCCAAAAGGAACAAATAGGTGGTTAACAGTATTTAATACAATAGAGTGGTCAAATGAGACCTGGAAGATGTCCACTCAGTTTAACAATTATCTAAAGGTGAGAGGTTTGGTAGAGCACTGAAAGTAGAACCCAGATTGCAGAAGAACTGAATCAGAGGTGAAGTGAAAACATTTAGTAGAGACTATTCTTTTGAGAAGCTTGCCCAAGAATCCAGGAATGTGGTAGATAGAAAGCAATGCATTGACAAAGAAAGATTTGTTTATTTGTTTAAAGAGAAAGGAGGTTTGAATATGTTTAACAGCTGTGGAGGGGGGTAGAAATTTATAGAAAGAGAGAAGTTGATTATACAGGTAAATAAAATGAAAATGCTTAAAATCAAATAGCCCTAGAAGTGTGAAAGTTAAATTCACAATGAGGTGTAAATTCACTGTCTTTTTTTTAGACTTTTATGTGGACAATTTTTTAAATCTTTATTGAATTTATTACAATAATGATTTTGTCTTATGTTTTGGTCTTATGGCCCCAAGGCATGTGGGATATTAGCTCCCTGACCAGGGATCAAACTCGCACCCCCTACATTGGTAGGGGAGGTCTTAACTACTGGACCGCCAGGGAAGTCCCAACACAGTCATTTTTTAAGAGGAGGATTTGATAAGATGGAGAAGAGAGTAGCAGGGTACTGGGCTAATTAAATCCTTTGCAGTAATAATGCAATTGACAGCTGTTATCATCTGGCTCCTGTTGTCATCTGGCTCACACACACACACACACACACACACACACACACACACACACACACAGAATAGAATAGCCAAGTCAGATCTCTTGGCAAACAGGTGACATCAGAGTGTGATGTGAGAGCAGTGCCTATTTTCTTTTCTATTGGGTCTCTTTGACTGTGTTCATTCTTTGTCAAAAGGAATCCAGAGTTGGGGGGAGGGTAAGAGAGAATTTAGGATCCTCAAATTGGAAGGAATCTCAGTAGTTCATCCTCCTGCCCACAGGCAATACTATACCTTAATCAAACATACATCTATCCATCTTTCTGCCCTTAAACTTTTCTCAAAGGAGATTGCACAATATCTGAATCAGTCATTTGCAACAATAGTGACAAGAACTTCTTTTTAGTCACTATTCAGCCTGTCCTGAGGAATTGGCACATCAAGAACCCCTATAATTTGGAGTGTTTTTGTTCTTGGGAGCAGGGGTCTAGAACTGCAGGGAGGGAGTAGAGGAAAGGTCTGAGTGCAAACGAGGTAGTGAAGAGAGGAAATCCAGAAAGTGGGACTCATGATAGACAGTCTACTCCAGGGAATGTTGACCCAGAGTTTACCTGCCTTCTTATGATGCCCCACTCTCTCTCTGCACACATTTATCCAGCTGCCTACTACTAGTAGTGATTTATCCCTTTGAAGTTCATTTAACCCTAATTTCACCTGACACCTCCCTAGGGATCATCTTTACTTTAACTAAATCCCTTCTAAAAGTTGTCAGTTCCCTCACAATGTTGGTGAAAAGTCCTTTAAATACTCAACTTGTCTACTTGAGTTGGTAATTGTATTTATTTTACTAAAGTATCTCTGGATCACCTAGGGGTGAGGGCTATCTGGGGAAAAGTGGTGTGGCCTAAGTGTGTGTGTATCTATGCATGTTTATCAGGTGTTACTAAAGATCTAACCTTTAGCTGACAAGAGGCTGGCCTCCAACTTCCACACAGGTGTTTGTTAATTATTTAACAAATTATCTAGCAACAATAAGACCTGGAAAGATAATAATGTTGTAGTTAGCTAGCCTTCTTTCCTTAATAAAAGCTAACATTTATTGAACACATACTATATGCCAGGCACTCTTTTAAGCACTTTATATATTTTAACTCAGTTAGTTAATCCTCAAAACAATCCTATGGCATAGGTGCTATTTTTATAGCTGATGAGGCACAGACAGATTAAGCAATTTGCCCAAAATCACACGTCTAATGAATGATAAAGCTGGGATTTGAACTCACACAGTCTGGCTTCTGAGCCCAGATTTTCAACCTGCCTCACAAAAATTATTTTAACACTATATATCACCATAAAGGGAGTAAGATGAAAAAAAGAATTAGGAAATGAAAAAGGGGAGAAAGACCCAAAAAAAAATGGAATAAGGGGTAGAATTTCACTAACAACAGCTTAGTAACATTCTGGTGTAAATTGCCTGCTCCTGCCTAGATGTTCTTCATCTGACCTTTAATCTGAAACTTTTTGTATTGAATTCTATCTTCTTAATGCCTATGGTAACTTCGAGATTATTTAATTTCTGTCCATCCTTCAAAGCCCAGTGCAGGTCCCACCTCCTCCATAAAACCTACATATTCATCCAGTCTACAGTAATCTGTACTTCTGAAATTTTCTACAGACTTATCCTCTGTAGTGTTCATTTGGCTCTGACTCACATTTTTAATTAGTTTTGTACTTTTACGTCTCATCTTACCAACCATACTGTAAACTCCTTAAGTGAAGAGACCACAACTTTTATTTTTCTTGCATCATGTATCCCCCATAATGCCTAGCATGGCGTATTGCAAATAATAGGCACTCAGCAAATATTGGTTGGTTGACTGATTGATTGGGAAAGGTCAGGGACTACATCAAATCTTGGTTAACCCCTGCATCATTTAGTGAAGAAACTATGCACTCAACATGTACTCAATAAACATTAATGATGATTACAAAATGATTCAAAATGTCTTTATAGAGTTTCTACAGTGTGTGGAGAATGGGTGCTGTGAGGATAGAAATTGAACAGAGGATACAGCTTCTGCCTTTGAATAGCTTAGTCTTCTCTTACTACTTCAATGCACACTATCCCCTTTCTCTGAATTCCTGCTTTCATTTGAAGTCAGAACTATCACTCAATTGTTTTCTCCCCCAGTTCGATTCACAGCTCCTTGAAGGAAATGGATAACACTGTGCTGGAACCATAATGGAATCACAGAATTAGGAGGGACTTTAGAACATTCTGTATTGTCCAACTTCCCACCCAACATGAGAATCCCTTTTGCAATGGCCCTTATTTAATTATACACTTACAGTATCAAGAATTAACCAAAATAAAAAGCACAGGAGGAAGAGTAGGTTCAGGAGCTAGATAATGAGTTGGATTTTGTCTATGTGCAGCTTAATGTAATTGTTAGGCAACCAAGTGGAGACAAACAGCTGAAATTCAAGTTTCAATCTCAAGAGAGATATGAGGACTGAAGATAGAGACTTGGAGTCTGGCGCATGGAAGTGGTAGTTGAAAAACTAAGATTCAGTAAGACTGTCAAGGACAAGAGAAGAAAGGAGCCAAGGACAAGGTCTCTGAGAATTCCTCTACTTGGAAAATTAAAAGAGAAATCAATGAGGTGAGAGAACTGAGAGATAAAGGAGAGTTTTAAGGAGAGACTGGTTACCAGAGTCAATAGAGGATGGATCAATGAAGTTAGAAAGGATGAGACTAAGATAAGGTTATATGATCTGGTGATTAAGAAGTCAGACCTTTGATCACCTTGAAGAAAGCAATCTCAGTGAAGTAAGGTCTATTTTGACTTGCTCTTATTATTAATACCTATAATGCCTAGTTCGATGCCTGATTCAATACATATTTGTTGAATAACTGAATAAATAAAATGATTGGAATAACTATAGTTCCTGCTAAAAACAGGAGGTGATGGGAAAAAGAAAACAAGTTAGCCTTTTTTTTCCTATGAAGCAAGAGGAGGATATGGGTAATAATATAGAGAAACGTTAAGGTGAAAAAGAAAGAAGTTGAGGGCTATGATTCTTCCTCCCAAAATGTAAAGTAAGCTCATCTGAGAATCTCTCACAGGTTTGGTGGAATAAGCTCTCAATAACAACTATAAACTCTGGACAAAATACACATATACACACAACACACACACACACACACACACACCCGAAAGCTCCAGAGAGAAAACAAAAGTAGGCAGACACTGGACAGAGGTTGGAGCTTGGAAGAAAGGGACAGCATGGGCCAAGGTTCCTACTTTTTATGGATTTAGCCTAACAGCAGACTGCAGTCACCAACCACATGGCTCAAAGTATAATAGAAAACCCTCCTATTTCTAGCCTGAGGAGCCAGAGAACAGACTCTGGGGAAACCAGTCTCTAGAAAGGGAGGGAATAGATCAGAAAGAGATCTTGAGAAAAGTAGCCCTAAATTATCTGTATAAATTCTTCTCAAGACTTATCCTAAACCATGCATGCACAGGGCAGACTGAAAGCAACTTTCATCTAAGATAAAAGGATGGAACTGAGATTTGAGCTGCCACCCAGCACAGGCAAGGCAGGGTTTTTATTTTTAATTTAACCAAGTTAATTGCCTGCTGAAGCAAATGCATCCTTACTTTTAAGAGAAATATAACAGTATCCAGAGACTCCACAACATAACATTTACAATGTCTAGGAAACACTCTAAAATCACTCAGTATATGAAGAATCAAGAAAATGTGACACATTTTCAAGGGGAAAACAAATGGATGCCAACCCTGAGATGATGATGCTCAGTGAGGAGAGTAAAAATGCCCTGGTAATGAATGAAAAGATAGGAAACTTCAGCAGAGAATTAGAAAATATTAAAAAAGAAAGTAAATGGAGATTCTAAAACTGAAAAACACAATATCTGAAATTTTAAAAATTAACTAGAGGCATTTAATAGCAGAAAGAAACAAGAGGAAAAAGTAAGTGAATATGATGGTACAGCAATAAGAAGTATCTGATCTGAAGAAAAGGGTTGAAAAAAGTGAACAGATCCTTACAGACCCGTGAGAGAACATCAGCAGTCTAAAATATGTGTGATTAGCCTTCTGGAAGAGGAGAAAAGAGAGAATAAGGCCAGAAACATTATGGGAGGAGATAATGGTTGAACACTTCCAAATTTGGTGAAGGACAAATTATTTACAGATTCAAACTCGGCAAAGCCCGCACAGGATAAATACGGAGAAAACTGCACTTAGGTGTATCATAGTCAAACTGCTAAGAACCAAAGATCAAGAGAAAATCTTGAAAGCAGCCAGAAAAAAATAGTACATCACATGTAATGATTCAAAAACAATTGACTTCTCAGAAACCATGGATGCTAGAAGACAGTAGAAAAACATCTTTAAATTACTGGGGGGAAAATCACTATTGACCCAGAATTCTATTAATATGTTCAGTAAAAAATGTTATTTAATAATGATGGCAAAATAAAGACCGCTTCAGATGAAGAGAGTCTCTGTTATGCTTGTAAGCCTTTATCCTTGCTGTTCCCTCTGTCTGGAACACAGAGTCTCCCCTCCAGTCCCCTTCCTATCTTTAGCCTGCTGACTCCTACTCATCTCTTACAACTAAGCTTAGATGCCACTTCTTCCAGGAAGCCTTCCTGACCCACAAGTTCAAGTTAGGTGTCCCTCACTAATACATCAATAGCCCCCATATTTTTCCAATCTTAGTATTTATCATGCTGTATGTAATTAACTATGTTGATTGTCTGTGACCTCCACTAGACTAAATGTTCCATTAGGGCAAGCACTACGTTTTCCTTATTGGTGTATTTACAGTGCATGTAATAGGCACTCGATTAATATTTATTGAATAAAGAAAAGAATATCTGATTCAAAAATATTTTTCCTTTCTGCTATGCCAGGCTCTCATCTTGGAAAGGGAGGTTCTAACACTACTATAAGATTGAAAACTATTACACTCTCTTAAACTTTATGGAGAAATCTACTGTGCTTTGAAAAACTGAAGCTTTTATTGAACTATCATTTTCCTGTGATTTCATGGGCAATTACTGTTTGGAGACTATCATATGTGCTTAACATAGATTCTTGGTAATCAATGCTTGTGAAAATCCTCATTCAATACCACTTCAAGATAAATGTCTAGTAATAAGGAAATCATTAAACTATGATACATCCAACTGATAGAATATTATGTAGGCACTAAAATTGTATTTATAAATCTGTGTAATCATTTGAAAACATACTTATATGTTGAGTGAGAGCAAGACAAAACCAAAATTACAAAATTGTATGTATAGTATGAATACAACATTGTTTAAAAATCTATGTGGAAGGGAAAAATAATGCTGGAAAGAAATATAACCAAATTATTAACTGTGTTTTTCATTGGGTGATGGAACCACAGTTACTTTAAGCAATTCTTTTCTGTATTTCTCAATTTTTCTTTAATGAACAAATTATTCAAACAGCATTATTTCTATTCTGACTGTAGGGGGACTTTCTTGTTTAAAAAGCTTGAAATAGAAAGTCTAAAGGTGGGTAGAAGTCCTCTGATATTCCAGGCTAAATCATAAGTAAAACAGGGTTGTGTTAAACCTCCTTTTTCTTTAACTTGTACCTTAATGGCCTGATCCCACACTCAGATTAACTGAGTGCATGACCTTGTTGAAGGATGCTATAAGACCGTCACAGGAAAAGAAGAAAGTGAATCCGCAGTGGAAACTGCCAGAGGCAAAAGGAGAAAGAGATCAGAGAAAGTAAACATAAAAGAACAGGAAAGGGCAGGGGGGGGAGAAAGACAAAGGGATAGATATATGTATATACACTGATACATCAGCACCCACATGAAAAAGAGGAGCTGGTCATGGATTTTTATTACAGGCATAGCTAGCATATTTTTTGTGTTATTTTATTATTATCTGTATTAAGAGTATGTGTGTTTGTGCCTCATGCTTCACTATTCCCCAGGGGCAGACTGTGTATTTCTTCAGCCCACATGTGCTGTCATATCTGCCTGATGTTGCCAGGGAAGATCAACTGGACACTAGGTCTGGACATTCTGGAGCCTACTCTGAGAGCAAATTGCATAACCACGTGCTTAACTATGTGAGCTATAGATTTAGCGGACTATGTGGGATGGTTGGGAACATTCTGAGCGATAAAAGAGATCTGGATGAGGATTTGGGAAGTCCCAGAGGCATTTATAGAAAACAAGTAGATTAGTTCTCTCTGGATCTAAACCCATTTATGACAAACAACTCGACTAACTGTACAACGCTTGCTCATAGCCAAGACTGTTTTTGTAAGATGTTCATATTATTCTGTTGACTTTGCATACTGCTCTGTTATCCCTGAAGCTTTTGCTGGGCTAGTGGGATGGTTGGTGGGGGGATTCAATTATCAAATGTCAGGTGAAGGCGCTGCAATTAGAAATTAATTTCTACATGGTTTGATTTGAGTACAGTCATTTCCCAGAAAGCTTTTCTAGCAACTCTGTCTTTTCAATATGATAATCCATCTTTTAACCCATCTGGAAATCAGGAACAAGGAGACTAAACCTTAAAGGTAGGATATGTAAAGGGACCAACACAAGATCTTAGCATCATTCATTGACCTTTAGAGAATGGGACACAATTGTCTTAGAGGTCTTGATGATATAATTTGTAGTATAGAAAATTGTGGCTTCCATTACTGTGTGCTAGAGTCTTGCACCATCCAACACAGTAGCCACTAGCCACTTGACCAAATTTAAATTAAAACTTCAATTCCTCAGTAACCTGGCCACATTTCAAGTGCTCAATAGGCACATGTGGCTAATGGTTACTGTACCAAACAGAACAGATAGAACATTTCCATCAACACAGATGTTTCTATTGGATAGCACTGTGAATCTAGACTCACATGATGGTGATCTGAGGACCAAGCATCTCTGTATCTGCATATAAAGTGACTTCAAATTTTTTTTTATGAAAGTATAGTTGATTTACAATGTTGTGTTAGTTTCAAGTGTATAGCAAAGTGAATCGGTTATACATATACATATATCCACTCAATTTAGATTCCTTTTTTTTTTAGATTTTTTTTTTTAGATTCTTTTCCCATATAGTCCATTACAGAGTATTGAATAGAGTTCCATGTGCTATAAAGTAAGTGTTTATTAAGTTATCTATTTTATATAGGTTTCCCTCATAGCTCAGTTGGTAAAGAATCTGCCTGTAATGCAGGAGACCCCAGTTCAATTCCTAGGTCAGGAAGATCCTGTGGAGAAGAGAAAGGCTATTTTATATAGAGTGGTGTGTATGTGTAATTTCAATCTTCCAATTTATCCCTCTCCTCCCTCATCCCCTGGTAACCATAAATTTATTTTCTACATCTGTAACTTTATTTTTTTTTGTAGATAAGTTCATTTGCAGCCTTTTTTAAGACTCCACAAACAAGCAATATCACATGATATTTGCCCTTCTCTGCCTGACTTACTTTACTCAGTATAACACTCTCTAGGTCCATCCATTTTGCTGAAAATGGCATTATTTCATTCTTTTTTATGGCAGAGTAAGCTGCACGACTAAGCACAGCACAGCACAACATTCTATTGTATATATTTGCCATATCTTCTTTATCCATTCTTCTGTTGGTGAACATTTAGTTTACTTCAATGTCCTGGCTACTGTAAATAGTGCTGCAGTAAACATTAGGGAGAATGTATTTTTTTCAAATTATGGTTTTCTCCAGATATATGCCCAAGAGTGGGATTGCTGAATCATCTGGTAGCTCTGTTTTCAGTTTTTAAAGAAATCTCCATATTGTTCTCCATAGTGACTGTATCAGTTTACATTCCCACCAACAGTGTAGGAGTGTTCCTAAAGTGACTTATTTTTTTTAATTTCAGGTTGTCTCTTTGCATTAATATACTCAGCTCAGAGTGACACTGGGGAAGCTGAGGCAGTTTAGCAAAATTATTAACCCTCTTACCACACACACACACACACACACACACACACACACACACACACACAAAGATAAGAATTCTCCTTCATGGAATGGTTAAATGAAATGTGGTATAGTCATTAAATGGAACACAGTACAGCAGTTAAAGGGAATGAACTAGAGATATCAATAAGGATAGATCTCAAAAACATTTGTGTGTGAAAAAAATTGCTAAATGTAATAATTTATTGCACACAAAGCAATATTACATTCTTCCTATGTAAGAGTATTTTTTAAAATGTCTGGAAGAGTACATATCAAACCCATGAAAGTGTTAGCTTCAAGGAGGGAGGAAAGGTGAGTGAGATAAAGGACCAAAGGAATTTTCAGAATTTTCTGTAATGTTCTAAATTTTTAAAGAAAAATGTACTCATGTATTACTTGTACAACTGCAAATATTAAAACAGGACACAGGGACTTCCCTGGTGGCCAGTGGTTAAGAACATGCCTTGCAGTGCAGGGGACGTGGGTTCAATCCCTGGTCAAGGAAACTAAGGTCCCACATGCTATGGGGGACCTAAGATTTCACACACCTCGGGGCAACTAGGCCAGTACACTGCAACTAAGACCCAGGCCAAATGCAGCCAAATAAATAAATATTTTTTTAAAAGGACACAAATTTATATACATAACATGAATATAAATATGTAAAAATATGGTGTTGAAAAAAATAAGAGAAGTACACAAAATTCTAATGATAGTTGTGTTAAGATGGTGAGTTCATGGGAAATTATTTTCTCCTATTTCTCTATTTTAAAAAAATTTTTTTCTTGTGGCTATAATGTTAATACAATAAAAAATAAAAAAAAAAAGAATCCAAAAAAAAAAAAGAATCCACTTTTATGCTGCTGACATAATATTACTACAGATTAGATGTAGTTCTTAAGAGGCAATGGGCTCTGGTACACAATTAGTGCCAGAAATAAAAGCTCAACATGATTTATGTAAAAAATTTCAATTGTCCTTGTTGACAGTCTCCAAGATTCAATTGGTCAATACAAAACCCCATTCTGCAGCTCATTCATACTGGCAGACACATGGGATCCCACAGTTCCTAAAAGCAGAGGGTCCATTGGAATATCTACGAGACTTTCCTTCATATGCCCAGGCCACCTGACTGGTTATGGGCTTTGAAAATTGTTCAGATCAAAAATACCTCCTCTGCGGTGTGGAACTCAGTTCCAAAAGCTGCTTCCTAAGAAAAATCTGACTTCACCTGCACCCTACCTCCATGGTGATGTGAGGTAAACTTCCATGCAGGCAACAAAGCTGGTCAAGCTTCCCAACTTTCAAGCCAGAATGTTAACGTGTCACCCAACCACTCGTTCATTTGGCTTCCAAAACATATGGATCCTGCCTCAGTCAACAACAGAGCATACCAACACTTCTAGCCTTCATCAGAGAACAAGTATAGTCAGTTTCTGAGGTCCTGTCAAAAGCCTGACTGTGAGAAGAGATATTTACGGAATATATTGTAAGGGACATTCTATCCATCCACTTCTTTAGGTGGTTTTAAGTTGTGTCCTCAGATCAAGTTAGAGCACCAGAAGGTTACATGCCTGAACCATATTAGCTCAGCCCCTGCAGAAATGCTTTAATGTTATACCCTTGGCTTTTAGCCAGGACAGTTACAAGAAAGTAATATGAAAATCTCTTCTGTGTGCGTTACAAAACTGTTACTGAGGACATTGTCCCTTATGGTAAATCCCATATGAGAAATTTCTTATGGAATTTAGTGCCAGCGATGAACCATTAGCTAGCTGTTAAAAACTGCAGTTCTGGAAGACTAAATATGAAAACGTGTTTATGATATGTTCATTGAAAAAAGCAACAACACAAAATGGTACATAGAGTCTAATTGCAACCATGTAAAATTATTTGTGTCTGTGGACAAGGACGGGAAACTTGAAAAAAGTTTCCATAAAAATTTAAAAGGCAAAGCTGAAAATTGTATGAGGGCAATAGGATTACAAATTTTTTATTTTTTTCAAAAAATTTTGTTTGCTGGAGCGCTGTCTTTTCAAGTGAGGGAAAGAAGAATTTAGTGACGAAAGTCTCTATCTCTCTTGAGGAATGGCCACGTGTCTTTCATTCTGATAACAAGAATTGTGTAATTTACTGTGTTTTCCCTGTTCCCCTAGGCGGCTCAGGAGATTAATTTAATGTTCAGTCATCGCACACTAGCTGCTTCATCCTCTACATGCTTCTGCTGATCTAGTTCTATAATCTGATGACATTTGTACTGTTTTTCTCAGGTAAAGTGCCTCAAATTCCTTATAGAAAGAGAAAAACATAAAGCAGTTCCCTTAGTTTAAGAGTTATACACAAAGAAAATTGGAAATATATAAGAAAGCAAAAAGAAAAAAAACACTGTTAACACTTTTAAACATTTCTTCCTATTTTTTCTCAACATATTTTAAACAAAATTATGAGCATATAGCATATAAAGTATCACATCTAGCTCTTTTCATAAAATTTCAAAATGCAAGCATCTTGGGGCTTCCCTGGCTGTCCAGTGGTTAAGACTCTACACTTCCACTGCAGAGGGCTCGGGTTCAATCCGTGGTTGGGGAAGTCCACAGGCTGTGAGGTGTAGCCAAAGATAAAAATAAAATACAAGCATCTTTTTGTGTTTTGGACACTCTTCTGATAATAAGCCTAGTAAATATCATGTCATTTGAAGGTTGGAACCATAGAGGCCTACACGACTAGTTAATGAGAAAGCTCAAAGATCAGTTCAAAGAGCCAGAATACTGATAGATGAAGCTTTGTGGACCTTATTCCTGCAGGGAGCCAGGACAGAATTTGTGTGGGTGTGAAGTGTAAGCTCAGGGCAGTCTAAAGCCAAAAGTTCAATCTGGAGTCTTGTACCCATCTTAAGCACCACAGAAAAAAAGGATTTTAGACCTAGGAGAGATTTGAGAGATCACCTAATACAAAATTCCCATTTTGCAAAAGAAAAAAACAAAGCCAAACAGGTGAACTGATTTGTGCAGGCTCTGGAGTCAGATGGCCCGAATTTGTATCTCTGTTCTCTCACTTAGTAGCTCTGGATCTTAAGTAGGTCCCTTTACCCCCTCTAAGTCTCATTTTCCTCTGTGAAATTAAGATAGTAATGGTATTTAATTTACATGGATTAAACCAGATAATCCTTGTAAAGCACTTAGCACTGTGCCTAATACATAATAACAACTCAATAGGGACTTCCCTGGTGGTCCAGTGATTAAGACTCTGCCTTTCAGTGCAGGGGGTGAAGGTTCCATCCCTGGTCAGGGAACTAAGATTTCACATGCTTCAGGGCAACTAAGCCCTCTTGCCACAACTAAGAGCCAATGCAGCCAAATAAATAAATGAAAAAAATTAAAACTCAGTAAATGTTACTTATTAATAGTAGTGCAATTATTATCATGATTCAACTAGTTTGTGACAGAACTACAATGAGGACTCAATCTCCCAACTCAGTCTAGAGCTCTTCTCACTACATCAGACTGACTTCCAGGGTTTGGAAAGGACTGAAAGCTGCTTCAATCTTAGTAGTAGTGCCAACTCAAATCTACTTGGGGCTAAATCTTAGGACTTTAGTCTGGGGTGTACGTTATGCAAAAGCACATAGCCTAGTGTCTGGAAATGTAGGCTCTTACGAAATGTTTATTAACTAAAAAGATTTTTAAAAACAACGACAGGGTTGGGAGGGTGTTGCTGGCTTCTAAGAGAAGAACATGAAATCTTTCACAGAAACACATAAAGAAGGACTTAGGGAAGAGGGTTACAAAAACACATATGTTCCATACTCGTCCGTGAAGACCAGGGACAAGTTGAGATTCTTTGAGCTTTCTTGTTGTTATCTTTGTTAACCCCTGCATCTTTCTCTATAGTTAATAGCAAAAGTCCTGTGCAAACCTTAGATAGGAGGGGTTTTTTCCAAAGCTGGGTATGGTAAGAAAAAAGTGAGGAAATGTCTATCTCAATTCAGATGAATAAAGCCGGTTTGGCAGCAGGCTTGGGGGGTGGCACCCAGGTAGAAGAGTGGGTGGTGGCGGTGAAAGAGGCAAGAGAGCCAAACCCTTTGACAGTCAAGAGGGAAAAACAAGTGGGTAAAGGGGAGCCAGTTGAGATCATCAACTTTGGGCTTGCAACTGGGAAAAAGTCCTCCCCCACCCATATCCTGCCATATTTCTGTTCATAATTCATGACTACACCAGTTTTCTGGGGACCTGCTGTTGGTCCTCTTTTTTGTTTTATTGAAGTATAGTTGACTTACAATGTTGTGTTTAATTTCTGCAGTACAGCAAACTGACTCAGTTATACATGTATCTATTTTTTTCATATTTTTTTCATTATGGTTTATCACAAGATATTAAATATGGTTCCCTGTGCTATGCAGTAGGTCCTTGTTGTTTATCTATCCTGTATATAGTAGCTTACATCTGTGTTGGTCCTCGTTCCTGAAAGATGTCCCTTCTATTTTCCAAGGTTGCTTTGTTAACTCTCTTTCTTGACTACTGTGTATTCCACCACTGCAACAGTAATAAAGTGCATAACTCTGACCTCTCTAGATGCATACTTTAAAGTCTCAGTGCTCTTACCATCCATCGATCCTTCAGCTCACCCTCCTAAAGCATCTGGTCCTATGGTTTATGGTCATTTTTATCTGTCCAGAGTCCCAAGGTATACCCTCATCTTAACAGTCAATAAACATTTGTGGATTGATTGCAGAATTTGTACTCTAGTTGGGGAGAGAATATGCCCTCGTGAAATGAAGAGCCATGTAACCACTAGCACAAAATGAAAGAATATAAACAGAGTTCATAGAGGCTTGGGAGATGCAGAATTATTAAGTGATCTGTCAGGTTGGGTTAGTTGGGGAAAGTTTCCAAGAGCATGTAAGTTTTGAGATTTGAGTTTGAAATTTAAGGTGATGGACATGAGTTGGTGGAGAGGTGGACCTTTTCAAACAAATGCACAAAGGGAGACAATGCAAGATATAACTCAAGCCAGGACAAGTGCCTGCCCCACCTTGCCATTTCCCTGTCTCAGCAGCTCTGCATGGTCTGCCACCACACCTGTTTCAGTTAGAAGAGAGCTCCTTGTGACCTAGTGCCCAAAAGGCTCCCCCTCTACCAAATTCACTGTTTGTGCAGCCCTTACCAAATACCCCAGGTGTAGACAGGAAATGTCTGCAGTCATTGTGAGCAACTGTCTCCTATCTCTCTAGTCTGGACCTCAGGTGGGAATACACTGTCTTTTGTTTACCCTCCACATGACAAATGCATGTTGGAGTGAAAGAAGACGGAAATATGTAGAACCAAGTGGTTATGCTACCATGAGCAGACTAATGTCACTTTGAAGGTCCAATGTGCTGTGGCCTCTGAAAAATTCTGGGTTGTATGGCTCTACAACCTTGATGGGAGGTAGGACTAGTCATCACAGTGCATGTATCAAGCCACACTGCCAATGGTGTGATGCTAGGCACTATACAGATAAGTTACATTACAGTCCCTATCCCTAGGAACTTTCTGTCTAAGGAAAAATTGGCCATGGCCAGGTGGTAAATAAATATGATACATTTATTAAAACGTTCTCAAATGTACGAGTGCAATGTCATTCGATTCCTGATCTCATTCATTCGACCAACATTTATTGAATGTCTACTATGTGGGGTCGCAGAGATACATAAAACTTGTCTCTGCCTTCAAGGAGTTCACAGTTTAGTGGAAGAGATACCCAAAAGCAAGGAATTACAGTATAATATGGTTTATGTTGTATAACATAAGCCTGCACAAAATGCTTGGGAATGCTTCCAGAAAAGGGAGAACTAATTGTACTTGAGGGAGACCAGGAGGGCTGAACAGGAGTTTTCCAGAATAAGAGACTTGAGGAAGGGATAATGAGAAGGAAGATCCCAGGATGAGGGAAAGGTATAAAAGGGTATGTATGATATTTCCAGGAAACAGTGCAAAACTCGGACTGGTTGGAACTTAATGTGCCCAGTGAAAGAGAAAGCAGGAAAGGTAGCCTGAATCTGAAGAGTCCTGTATGCCTTGCTAAGGAGTTTGAACTTTATCACATAGGGAATAGGGAAAATCAAAGGAAGTTTTAAGCAGGGAAATGCTAAGATCACATATAAGTGATACCTCAATTCTCCTGCCTGCTAACTCTGTGACTTTGGGACACTAATTCTCTGAGCATTAGTGTCCTTGTCTGTAAAATGGGCATAACAGGGGTATCTACCTCAGAGATGATTTGAGGAGTAAAGGAACTAATGTACATAAAGCAATCAGCACAGCACCTGGCACATAATAAGTGCTCCATAAATTTTAGTTGTTATTACCAGGAGTGTTTCTTAGAAAAGTTATTTTGTTGACAGCAAGGAACATAAACAGCAGTTGGGAAAAACTTCATGGTAGGAGGTCGGCTTAAGGCGATACTGCAATTTAATCCTCTGATAAATAAGATCTTGAACTGGGATTTGGATGTGGGAGGTTAGGGAGATGAAAAGATGAAGGGTAAGTCTAGCTTAGGAGACTGGGTACATTAGGACAACCATCAACCAAATTCAGAGATAAGAGTATCCGGAGGATAGGGATGTGGGTGCAGGAACAGATAATGAGTTCTGTTTGGAACCTGTTGAATGAAAAGTGAAGCCGCCGAGGATGGGAACCTGGAGAACATCAATATTTGAGGAGAGGCCAGAAGAATCAGTGGAGAAAACTGATTGGTCAGCAAACGCACTATCGGTGGGAACTGCGTATGCGGAGTGGAGGGCGGTGGGGGAGACACTACGATCAGCTAACCACTCGTTTATGTTCCCCAAGCCCTCTGACCAACTCAACACTAAAACAACTCTATTTCCTCGTTAGTTCTTTGCTTCTTGCTTTTCGGTTTTCTCCTTCTTGCAGAGACCGCATTTTTTTTTTTTTTCCCCTTTTGCCCTCTTCTGACGGAAAGAGGGAACGGTCTAGCATCTCTCCACACGCTCATCTAGCGATCCTGAATCGCTAGGAAGGAGGGAGGAAGGGGGTGGGAGGAGGAAAATGATTTTTAACGAAAAGAAAAAGTCCGAGACCACCTCTAATAATAATAATTAATGTTCCCCCTCTCTATATCCTGCCACGCTGCTCTCCTGCCACCCTGATCGGGCTGACCGCGAAGTAGGACGGGAGATGTAGTCCCCATGCCCGACCAGGGTGGCACGACTAGAGAACTCGGTTTCCCAACCCGCTCTCCAGGCGCGTGCGCAGATGGCTGCCCTGGCGAGTGGTAAACAGAGACGTCAGGCGGGGGCCGCTGCTTGGAGCAAAACAAAAGGGAAACCCGGGGGGCGGGGGGTGGGGGGTTTGATAGGGGGATTGGTGCGGGAATTCGAGAGGCTGGGGCCGCGGAGACCTGGACCCGATAAAGAGGGGGGAGAGGGGAAAGGCGGGGGGAGAGGGAGTCAGGGGAGGGGCAAGTGACGCGAGGGAGCGGGGCGTGGGGGAGGGCAGTGATCCGGGTGGAGGAAATTCAGGAGGAGTGTCCGGGGGGCAGCAACTTAAAAGGGGGAGGGAACTGCGGCTAAAGAGGCGTTCTGTGATGGGAGAAAGATTTGTGAGGGGATACGGAGCCTCAGGTTTAAAAGAGCAGGAAGCTGAGAGGTTAGGAGAAAAGTGCCTTCGCTAGGCGGAGGTTACAGGTGGTGTCTCAGAAAGAGCTCCGAGGCTGCAGCCTGTAGCAGGGAAGAAACGGAGAACTGTGTGCAAGGGAGAGCTTAGGAGCAAGCATCCAGGGGTGAGGGGAAGTTCGAGACTTTCTGAGGACTGGCAGGAATGTGCCCCCTGGCCCTCGTTGCTTCCCCCCTGAGGGGAGGCATCGCTAGGGACTGTGGCAGGCTCCTCTGAACGCTGAGCGGCGGAGGTCCAACTTCACGTATGGATCCAGTAAATGAGAATTCAGCCAGAGAGGCTGCCGCGATCGTAGACCTCGATCCCGACTTCGAACCCCAGAGCCGTCCCCGCTCCTGCACCTGGCCCCTTCCCCGACCAGAGCTCGCTCCCGAGCCGTCCGAGCCGTCCGAGGTGGAGCCAGGTCTGGGAGAGAAGGTACACCCGGAGGGGCGCTCGGACGGGCGCACCCAGCCGACCCTGTTGCCCTCCAGGCTCCCAGACTCGGCAGGGGGTCCCCAGCCCGGGATCCTGGGGGCTGTAACAGGTCCTCGGAAGGGAGGCTCCCGCCGGAATGCTTGGGGAAATCAGTCATATGCAGAACTCATCAGCCAGGCCATTGAAAGCGCCCCCGAGAAGCGACTGACACTGGCCCAGATCTATGAGTGGATGGTCCGCACGGTGCCCTACTTCAAGGACAAGGGTGACAGCAACAGCTCAGCAGGATGGAAGGTAACTATGATCCCCCTCAATACCTGTCTGTTCCTGGTTCCCACCGGTCTCCTTACTTCTACTCTGCCTCCCCTTTTACACCCCTACCCCAGAGATCCACCTTCCACTGTCAATTAGACAAGCGTTTACTTAGGACATAGTATATGCTGCTAGGTGCTTGATGCTGAAGGATGACAATGAATAAGACATTGTCCTTGCCCTGGAGAAAACTGAATTCTCTGCTCACTGCTCAACACTCCCAGCACTTTGGCTTGGGCTGCCCAAAACACTTATCCCCACAGAGAAGTCTTTATCCTATGTACAGCGGGAACTGTGTGGATTCCCTGCAGGAACCTAGCCCATCTCCCACCCCAACACCTTTTCTCCCATTCCTGTGGGAGTACTTGGATTCCCTGCTTGCCTCCCAGTACCTCAGGGTAGAAGTACTGTTCTAGGATTCTGCTACCCAAGAAGACGGAATGAAGTGGCGAAAGGTAAAGTGTGATACCCCCGTGGGAAGGAAGTGGATCTGACGCACTAAGAGAAAAAAAAGGAGGGGCTGCCTCAGTTTACCCTATATAATGCTGAGAAACTCTCCCTAGTCAGGGGCTATCCAGATTGTGGGGGGAAGTTTTCATTTGCTGTTGAGGAATATTCATGAAAAAAAAAAATAGGACTCTGACTTTAGAACACAAGGTTGGGGGTTCCCTTGGCTTCCCATAAGGAATGCACTAGATGCTCCGAAAGCTTGTCCTGAGAAATATGGGACTCACAAAGTTAGGGAGCTTCAACTCCTACTGACGCCTTGTACTCCAGTAGGTGGTGAGACCAGCGTGTAAGGAAATACGGAAGGTTGAGTGAGCAGAGGGTTTTCTTCTAGGTATAAGAGATCGAGGGATTGAGTCTGCAGTATCCCTTGAGGTTGGGCAGAAAAGAAAGCAAGACAGCTGACTGAGACCCTTGGCACTATTTCTGGGTAGACTGCCACGCCACAGTCGCAGCTCATAAAGAGCTCCCCTCCTTGGACCCAGCCTGCACAGCTGTTTTTCTTTTCCCTTAGGTTCATTTTCCAGGGTAGAAGAAATAATGGTGAGTTGTTAGTTATGCTGTGGGAGTGTAGTCCCGCCTTAGAATTGACACTTATATTGGGTTTTTTTCATTTACAAAGTAGTTAAAATTTTTAACAAAGTAGTTAAAAATCTTCACAGCAGTTCTGAGATTCCACATGTTACATATTAGGAAACTAAGGTATAGAATGGTTGGGAAACTTGCCAAAATCGATAGAATGAGGACTACAACTCAGGTCTAACTGTAAATTGTATGCTCTATCTGCTAATCCACGCTGCCATGGAATGATGGCAAAGCCAAATCAGGCCGAGTCTGGAGCCTGCAAGGGTCTCATCCCTCACTCCCTACCCTCAAGCCTGAGCTGGCTTCCCTGGTGATATGCCAAGGTTACCACCACCCCACCAGGGGGCGGCACTCACTTAGAACAAGAAGGCTTAATTTAGGTGGCTTGGGGAGCAACCAGCAGGTGCCCTCCTTCCAAGAGGTAAAAACGGTAGGCTTCTAAGAAGCCAACCTCTCCAGGTAGGAGGCTGTAGGAGGTAGTAGTTCCAAGGGCTAAAGAAGAAGGGATGAGCAAATGGCACTCATGGGTTCTGAGTATAGGGAAGGGAATGAGCCTTCTCAGTAGACCCAGAGTTAGAAGTTGGAAAAGCAGAGGGGAGTGGGGAGGGAGTAGAAATCATAGTGCCAGAAGTAACTGTGGCTCTTAGTTACTAAGAACCCAGGCTGGATGGACAAGTGTGATTCCCTGAAGGAACCCAAAACATTAATGCGGCCAGAGCAGTTGGAGTGCTGTTACTGCAGGGTCCCAGGGAGACAAGGAGTTCTTCGCTAGAGAGCCCTGGAGCAAGAGGCCACTTAAGAATATTTTCCCAGGCAAAGGCTCTCCTTATCTAGAGCATCTGGCTGAAACACATGAAGTGATTTCTGACTATCCATAGCCTCAGCCTCCTAGTTGCTCCAAGGCCTTCTGGGCTCTTCCCAAGTTTCTAAACACTGAAGAGCTTCATATGGGAGGTCAAATGCCCCTTAGTTTAGAGTTCCTATGCAGAAATTCCTGAGGAGAAGTGGGGAAAAGGAGGTAAGAAAGAGAACGGAGGTTCCTGAGGGGCGGGGTGGGGTGGGGGAGGCCCTGCGGATACAAAAGGATGGTGCAACTATCCTGGAGGAGCCAGTAGAAATAAGCTGCTCTAGGGGTTCAAGAAGCTGCCAATCTCAGCTCCCTGGGCCCCTGGAAAAAAAACTTATCTCTAGCAGAATATCAGTAGCAAAGGAGGAAGGAAAAACAGAGCTTCTAGTACCCAAGGCACTCAAGAGCTGACGGAGCTTCAAGGGGAGATTCACCATTCTTCACCCAAGGGCCACCTGTCAATCAGGCAACAAATATTGATTATGTACTGGGAGCTTGGCACTCTGAGGGGGCCACTGCAGGAGGGCTGCCTACCTGGACAACATGTCCTAGCATTTACAATTGATAATACAAATTACTTGAAACTATAAACAACATAATATAGATTTTGGGAAAATTTGTGTGGAACAGATGAAAAATACTGAACAAGAAATCTGGCTGCAGAAGTCAAGCAACCACTTTAGGAAAGCGAGAGGACTGAAGGTTGATTTTGACAAGCTAGCAGAATTGAGAGAGGGGAGCTCCTTCTCTGGACAAGGAGGGAGGGAGGGAGGGATGGGCCTGGTGTATCTGAGGCACAGGGAGAAGCCTGGCCTGAATGTAGTTGAGGGTGTGTGTCAAGGAATCGGGGGAAATCAGAAAAAAAAAAGGAATCTGCAAATCCTGTAGAGTGCCAGGGCCCAAATGCCCTGTGTGGAGTGGAGCACCAGCCAGGCTGAGGTTCCAGCTCCTCAGCCTGTTCAGAGGCCTGACTCAGGACAGGGTGGGTCTGTCCTGGGCTGCTGTTGTGCCACTGTCCTGTAAACTCCACCCAAGCTTGCACTCAAGGAAAGGGGTGGAGCTGTGGAATGCTCTTTCCCACTGGAGCCTAGTTCTTGATGAACTAGGAGTGCGTCTTCCCAATGCTTACAAGCCCCAGGCAGCCCCCAGAGAATTGGGTCAGGTAGAGGGCTGTGAGCTTTTCAGGGGGGAAGGGGGTGCAGCGCCCTGTGAATAGGTCATGGCTCTGGTTATCTCCCCGACCTCTGTGCAGAGAGGTCTGGCCAAGAAGCTTGTCTTCAGGTGGGAATTGTGTGTAGTCTCCTCCCCTGCCACCACCTCCCACCCCTACTGTTGCCTGTTTTCCCCTCTAATTTGACTAGTTTTGCATCTCCAGGATCGCCCACCCCCGGCCACGCCCCAGTGTCCTTTTCGACTGGACTGCCGACCACTGACCTGACTTTCTTGTTGCCTCTGCCCCCTCCAGAATTCGATCCGCCACAACCTATCCCTGCATAGCAAGTTCATCAAGGTTCACAACGAGGCTACTGGCAAGAGCTCCTGGTGGATGCTGAATCCGGAGGGAGGCAAGAGCGGCAAGGCACCCCGCCGCCGGGCAGCCTCCATGGATAGCAGCAGCAGGCTGCTCCGGGGCCGCAGCAAAACCCCCAAGAAGAAACCAGCTGTGCTGCCAGCTCCACGTGAAGGTGCCACTCCGAGGAGCCCTACTGGCCACTTTGCCAAGTGGTCAGGCAGCCCTTGCTCTCGAAACCGAGAGGAAGCTGATGCGTGGAGCACCTTCCGTCCACGAAGCAGTTCGAATGCCAGCACTGTCAGCACCCGGCCCTCTCCCAGGGAGCCGGAGCCTGAGGTGCTGGCGGAAGAGGAAATGCCAGCCTCAGCCAGTGGCTATGCAGGGGGTGTCCCTCCTACCCTGAAAGAAGATCTGGAGCTGTTAGATGGGCTCAATCTCACATCTCCCCACTCGCTGCTGTCTCGGAGCAGCCTCTCTGGCTTCTCTTTGCAGCATCCTGGGGTTCCAGGCCCCTTACACACCTACAGCACCTCTCTCTTCAGCCCAGCAGAGGGGCCCCTGTCAGCAGGAGAAGGGTGCTTCTCAAGCTCCCAGTCTTTGGAGGCTCTGCTCACCTCTGATACGCCACCACCTCCTGCCGATGTCCTCATGACCCAGGTAGATCCCATTCTGTCCCAGGCTCCAACACTTCTGCTGCTGGGGGGGATACCTTCCTCCAGTAAGCTAGGCACGGGGGGTGGCCTGTGTCCTAAACCCCTAGAGGCTGCAGGCCCCAGCGGTCTGGTTCCCACCCTCCCGATGATAGCACCAGCACCACCTCCAGTCATGGCGGGGGCTCCAGTCCCCAAGCCCCTGGGGGCTCCTGTGCTCACACCTCCTACTGAAGCTCCAAGCCAAGACCGAATGCCTCAGGATCTTGATCTCGACATATACATGGAGAACCTGGAATGTGACATGGATAACATCATCAATGACCTCATGGATGGGGACGAAGGACTGGACTTCAACTTTGAGCCAGGTATGGCCCACCTTAATCATGGCAGCATCTCACAACCTATTCCTGTTCCTAGGTGTCCAGCTAGTCCTGTGATCTAGCAAGGGGGAGATTGAGAACAAGGGGTAGCTGGAAGTCCCAGGGAATTAGAGGGAGGACATCCCATTAGAGTGGCATAGTTTCCAGATGGGACCTCCAAGGCCCCTCAGCAGTGCTCACTGCTACACGGAAGCACGGGAGAGGTGGGGGAGGGGCTGTCTCTGTTTTCCTTAATGTGGTTCTTGCTGATGGAAAGTTGTCGTGCCCCCAGATGAGTCTCTGACCTTGTCCTCCGTTTTTTCTTCCCACAGATCCCTGAGCCATGGTTGGAAGCTTCATTCCCTGCTTCAGAGACAGAACCAGGCGTGCCCATATCCACTCTTTACCCTTGACCCCTCCCAGGGAATTTGGGACCCTGCTTTAGAGCTAGAGTAGGGTCTGCTCACCTGGGTACTGAGAAAATTATAAAGATATAGCTGGGGGGTGGGGAGGGAGAGGGGAGGGGAAGGGGAGAGGGTTTATTCTCACTGTGCCAATTAGGGAGCCATCCTCAGCTCCCCGCCCCCACGCATTCCCACCCCATAGATTTTGTAGCATGGGCGGGCAATACTGTTGGAAATGTGAAGTCACCAGTGGCCTTACCCCTGCCTTTGGGAGCAGGATTTTTTGTAGAGTCTTATCTGAGCTGGTCCAGGCTGGACTGAGCCTGAGATTTTTATGCAGTGGCCCCTTGGGCCAGTGGTGTGGGATTGGGGGTGTAACAGGGATCTGGAAGGGCCAAGGTATGAAGCCTGGAATGGCTGTGGCTCACCAAGCCAAATCACCCTTGGAAGACTATAGATAACAGAAAGGCTTTTTGTAAACCTTCAAAGAAATATAAACACATAATAGGGAGATGTTACACAGTGGCAAGGTGTTAGTGATGGGGAGAGTGCTTTTTTCTTTTTGGAAGGCTTTGCCATAGTCACCTGATGCAAACACTACAGATATTATTCTTGGAAACACGGGGGAGACAGGGGAGAGAACCCTAGGCCTGCAGAGAGCAGGGGGCAAGGGGAAGAGCTCCCATGAGGACCAGGTCTAGAACATGATCTGCACTGAACTAGCTTGGAGTTTTCCTGAGGAAAAGCTAAGCCAGGTGCCTTCATCCTGTCACCTTGTGCCTAGGAGTGTGTGGTGTTGGGGTGCAGCCACACTCTCTCATGACCCCCTATGGGTTACTGCTATGGTGGGAGAGTGCAGTTGAGGGCCTGGAATGAGTCTGTGGCCTGGGAAGGGGGTGGGAGGGGGGAGAAGAGAAGGAGGGAAGGATTTAGGGTGGTAAAGTTAGGCACAGAGACCTCCCTGTTCCAGGCCCCAGACAGCTGTCCCTGCCCTTCTTCCCCTTGCCTGACTGCAGGGGTTATGGGGAAGTGTGTGTGGTGGCAGGCAGGGGGAGGGGTGGAACCGGGAAGGGGGAGCTGGGGAGCTTGGCTGAGGGTCTGGGAAATGAGCAGGGATGGAGGAGAATGTAGATCAGGTTTACTAGCACCTGCTAGGGAAGGCCATCTGGGGCTCATTCTCCACCCTAGCCCCCAAAGCAGTCCCTCCCCCAGTCCTCTTTGCATTGTCCCCTCCCCCGCCCCTGCTGTGGGTTCCCATCATTTCCTGTGTCAGCGCCTGGCCTACCCAGATTGTTTCGTGTGCTAGATTGGAGTGGGGAAGTGTGTCAAATCAATAAATGAATTAATTCAATAAATGCCTATAACCAGCTCTGGTTTCTGCTGCCTCTCTGTTCCCCTGCGGATAAGGAAGGAGCGGGGATAGGGACTGCCCAGAGGCAGACTGGTGGGGGGCAGGGGGATTTCAGTCGGGGACTTGGTGGAGTATTGTGGGGGAGGGAAGATGCCCATCCCATCACCTAACCCCAGCAGGAGTAGGCGGTCTGTGATAGGCCTCCCAAGGGGAGGTCGTCTGGTTGGAAAAGACCCCACCCCCTACTCTGTCCCTCAAAGGCTTATTGTACTACACTTTGCTGCCTTTCCTCACCCCCCACCCAAGTGCTTGCCCCTGCCCTCTCCTGGTCCTTTGGATCCTGAGAGCCTCCACAATGCCTGGGGCAGATTTAAGGCTTGGTGTCGATAATGGGAGAAGTCTTTCTTGAAAAAAGGAACCTCACATTAAATGCCAGTGATTTCATTGCAGCTCTCACTTGGTCACTTTATTTTGTTAGCGATGTTTATCTCGCTTACTGACAAAATCCGCTCTGGTCTTCAAGACCGGAGCCCTACGAGTGGTCCCCTCTTCATCTGATCGTCCTGATGATTTGGACTGGAAAAGGAAAGGGTCAGTAAGTACAAAGGCCCCTACAGAGAAGTTTTCTACAAACTAGGGCCAAAGGCAGGACCAAAGAGGTGAGAGGCAGGTCTTGGGCATAAATGTTGGATTTGGAAAGGAAATTCATCCCAGAGAGCCAGGGCAGAGAAGACTTCAGTAGACAGGTGGGGAAAGGAGGCTTCTGGGGCAGACCATGTTCGGTTAAGGCTTACTGGGAGGTTCATGGAGGATTCAGTTGGAACGACTTTCTTGGATTCTTGGATTCTAAACATTTTCGATCGACTTCTCTCCAGGAGGTCACATTGTGTACTCAAGGCATCTAGGAACCAGGGAAAGTCACCCCCCACATACACACCTCTGAGGACTAGAGACCTTCCCTACCCATCCTGGCCCTTCCATCATTCACATGATCACTTGGAGTAACCAGGCCTAAAGCTAGGCTGAGGAGTAACCCGAAGGTGCCTAAGCTTTACTCTTTTCAGTGGGAATCGGGATGCCAAGAATCCAAAAGCAGAAGATGAAGGGAAAGATGGGAATGAGGTGGTGGGGATAGGGAGATGTACTGAGAAGATGGCTGAGAAATGGCGAGGAGGGGTGAGTGGGACATGCACACTCCACCTGGTTTGAGCCAAGCACCACTCCTGAAGTGGACCTAGACCTAGACTCTAGACTCTAGGATCTTGTGATCCTACCTGACAGACTACACCAGCCCCAGCCTATATTCTCAATCACCCAGCTGAGTCCAGTATCCTTCACATTCCTCCTTCCTCCATCATGCTGCTTACCAACAAGCTTGGGTTCTGGGTTCTTCAGGAGGGGCACAAATGATTTGTAGGCATTCTCAAATCCATCTCCTGTGAATACAGTAGTGCAATACCCCTAGCCCCATCACCCAGCCTCTCCCTTCCAAAGCCCAAAATTTCAGGACCCTAATACTCAATACTACCTTGGGCTGGTGTAACTTATTTCCTCCCCTCAGGTCCATCCCTCAGCCAGGTCGGGGTAGGGGTTGGAAGCACAGAATATGCTAACTTAACCATTGTCACAGAGGCAATGCTCTTTCTTAGGCTTGACTAGAGACAGTCAATTTGGATATGGTCGAGGGGGCCCTACTTGAAGGATCGGATTCACAGTCCAGCTTTGGGGCCTTACTCTATCCCTGGGGAATGCTCCCAAGTCTCTACCTGGTGCCCCACACTCCACCTTACAAACGTAGTAGGTGTTTCGAGCTGTAAGGAATTTGTTGGCATAGTTTCCAGGAGTCTTCATCAGAAAAAGCAACTTCACTGTCCCCGTTTCATCACATAAATCAATGGTGTCTGGAGGGAGGCCACAGGGTAATTAAGGCAGCTAAGGAGGGGGAGCGGGAGTGAAAGGGGCCAGTGATCCTATCCAGAACAGGTTGAAGATGCTGTGGGGATTCAAGGAGCTCTCTTCTTGCCATCAGGAGAACTCGGGGGCTTGAAGTTGTAGGCTCGATGACCGTACTACTTCAGACCCTTGGCCACGAGTCCCCTCCCCACACTCCTCACCTGTTATAGGCAACCCCACTTTACAGCGGGCATAATGCAGCAGCAGAAGGACAGAACAGTTAATGTTGGCCAGAAACCGCTGATTATCTGAGAAAAGACAGGATGGGGCATGTGGCCCTTCCCCAATTATACCATCCCTGTGCCCTCCACTGCGCCTCCAACACCCCCAACCCTACACATAGACTCCAGCTCTGTGATACCCCTCACCTCCATGTTTGATAAAGATGAACATGCTCTCAAGATCTTCTCACTCTTCAAAGAGAGTCTTGATATGTCATGGCAGAAGGAGGGTGTCCTAGAGGCCTTGGGGAGCCAAGTGGGCCCAAAAGATCAGGGGGCTGGAGAGGCGGATGGATTACATTGACTGAGGAGGCCCAGACTGGGCAGACAGGAGAGAGCTATGGGCAGTAGTGGATAACCAACATCCCTAGGGGTGGGGCCTGAGGCTGCAGCTGAGGGATTATGAGGTCAGAAGTGCTATGTGTGGCGGGGGGGGGGGGGGGGGGGAGGAAGGCTAAGAGGAGAAGAACCTGGGTGGGGTCTATAAAAATGTGTTGAAAATGGGGGCAATGACAATAACCGAAGAAAATCAGGGCAGCATGGTAAATCTTACTCTAAACTGGCCCCCGGAAAGAGTGTAGGACACCTAGAATGAAGTCTGTTTCTGGAGCAGCACCCTTTCCTAGGGAATTTGTAGAGCCACTGTCACTGTGGCAGGAGCCCATGGCTCCTGTTTCATGCCCTCAGTACTGTGCCTCCCACCCTCATTGTATCCCACGTTTCCCTTGCTCCCCACCCCAACAATAGACATCCTTGATGATTATCAACAGAAATTTTATTTCTCATTAGTTTCTGGAACAATTGAAGAGTAGATGGCAAGGGGGAGGGAGGGACGGCAGAAGCAATACTGTGAGGAGGAAGGGCTGGACTGGGGGAGATGAGAAACATGGATGGGGCCAAGGGGCAATTCTCAAGTAGGAGATATTGAACGAGGGGGCAGTGATGGGGGAACAAAATTCAAAATCAGCCACAGGCGGCGAGGTGAGCATTGGACCCAGGTTGGTTGGACAAGGGCAAGTTAGCACAGTTTAGGGCTCCAGGACCCTGGATTCTCTTCAGGGCCTCAGGGCTCAGGTTTCAGGGTGTAACATGGAGGAGCCCAGTAGGGGCTGTGCTGGCTGCAGGGGGAACCCCCAGGCCCTTCCCCTCCTTTGGGGGGAATCTCACTGACGTGGCAGAGCCGTTCACTGTAGTCTGGCTGCAGACTCTCCGCCAGTCCCTTAGATACACCACTCCAGGCCTAAAGACAAATAGCTCCAGGTCAGGGGCCTGTGCCAAGGGAACTCTCCTGATCTGCAACCACTGTGATTACAGAAGGGACACACACACTCCTGGCCCCCCAATACCACTGTTTCCATCTGCCTCAACCAATCTAGGATCAGTTCTTCTGGGTGTCTCTCTGTGTCGAGCCCATCCCCCAAATGGTCAGCCGCATCCTGACTGTTAGTACAGGCCCCTCTCCCCTCCCCTCCTTCCCCCATGCTCTGTCTAGCTGGCAGGCAGTTGGTGGCAGTTGACACACTGAAGTCTGCGTATGACAGTGTTCTCACCGAGAAGTTTCCATGGTATTCAGTAACCAGATCCTCTAGGTTCTTGAGGGTAGGAATTCGGGGCATTGTCCTGAGCAGGGAGAAAGAGGGAATAGGAGCACATCAGTCACGCTCTTTTATTATCCTTCTCCCCCTTCTCCCACATGGAATGAAATGAGTCTGTGTTGCCTGTGCCTGCATCTTCTTTTCATCCTCATGCCCTCTTGGGTGATCCTCTTGGGTGATTCCTTACTGTCCCGCCCTCTACTTCTGGAGACCCTGTAATAACCCTCCTCTACTATTCCCAGCACCCCCTCCCCACCGCATTTTCCTGGGATTCGGAATTCTCACCGTTCCAGCCAGCAGTACACACAGATGAGGCTCACAATCAATCCCATGGAGCCAAGAGGGATCAGCACAGCTTCCAATGCAAACAACGAAGGATTTTCGGGATTCTCAAGATTCTCTGTCAGAAAGAGGAAAGGAAAAGAGACCTAACATTTGTCGTACCCCTACTATGTGCCAACATTTAGAGCACCAACTTGGTGCCAGACACTGTGCTAAACACTATCTGTGTATTCAATCCTCACAACTCCTGAGGGGCCAGGGAGCAATTATTATGTTCATTTTACAAAGAAACAGAATCAAAGAGGTGAATGATGTGCCCAAGGCCAAAGAGGTAGGAAGTGGCAGAGGCAGGTTTAAACCTTAGATTTGCCTGGTTCCAAAAGGCATCTTTACCACACAGGCTTTCTGGGAACACTGCAGGGAAATCTTACACATTCTGTATCCCCCCTGAATATCCCCTCAGCCTCCTTCTCAACCCACTCTCCCCACTCTATCAACACACTGATCCAACACTACACAGAAAAATCCTGCTTCCTGGGAGTTGGAGTTGAACAGTGAGGGGAGATGGGCCACCAAGTTTGGGGTCTTAGCGGTAGGGAGGCAAGGCAAAAGACAATGGTGCTAGAAAGGTTGGGGTACTCATGGGTCAGGGTGATGCGTTAGGCCCATTTTACCTTTTGAAGTATTGCTGCCCCAGTGAATTGGGTAGCTCCAGTCACTCCAATGCTGAGCACTTCCGCAAAGTGGGTTATAACGGCTCCGAACACGGAACGTGTAGAGCTTCTGTGCATCCACACTAGGCAGAGAGAAGCTATGTCTGTGGTCCACGGATTGTTCCTTGAGGAGAAAGAGAGTGAGGGAAAGATGGGTGTCTATAGAAGAAGGGAGAATGAAAACTGCTGCCCCCACTCCCATCTCACGTCATCTTCTGTTTCTTCTCAGTTTCCCCCTCCTCTCTTGACTATTCAAGTCACACTGCTACCTTCACTAACCAGAATTGAATGCTTTTGTTTACTTGCCTTTCTGGTATTGGGAAGAGTATGAGTAGGGAAACCTTAAGGAAAACTCAAAGATGAGGAGAAAGAAAGGAGTCAGAGGAGCAGGGTGGAAGGTGGGCAGGGGAACTAAGAGGCAGACAGCAGGAGCTGGGGACCAGCATTCCTACTGGCTGATTGAATCCTTTATTCCTACTTGCTCGGCCTGGGCTGCTATCCCCACTCACTCACCGTCCAGCTTTGGTCCCGGTCACTCCGGTACTGCACCAGGTGCTCCAAACAGTGGTCCAAGTATCTGTTGCTCCAGCTCAGTTCTAGCTGGAATTCACTCAGGTTGCGAAGTGTCAGGTTCTCCGGAGCCCAGGGGATCACTGGAGATATGTGTGCGTGTGTGGTCATTCCCCTGGCCTAGATAAGTCAGGATCCTGAAGGTAGTGCCCCCAAGCCCTCCTCCCTTCCCCATTCTATCCCTCACCTCCTGTTTTCTGCCACGTACACTCATGGTGAAAGAACACCACTTTAAATACTCCAATACCCCACAATATCCTTTGACTTTCCTTTCCAACTTACCCAGATCCTGCAGTTTTAGCATCTGTTTGGGCTGCTTCCTGTGTTCCCGTGGGTCCTGGAGCTGGACAACAAATGTTTCATAAAGACGGATCTCCTTTTTTCCAAACCAACAGCCAGAAGTGATTCCTTCAGAGAATAGATAGTGGCCACACTCCTGGAGTTTATCATCACCATTAAAGTTCCTGTACCTAGAGAAAATTTTCAAGGGACAATAACAATGAAGTAAACTTGGGTACTCCAGATTTCCACAGCCCAACAATGAAGTAAACTTGGGTACTCCAGATTTCCACAGCCCAGCCTCAGCTCCTCTAAACTGATTTTTTTTTTTTCTTCTCTAAACTGATTTATGACTTACCTCACGAGAAATTAGTGGAGAGCTTAGGGTGCTGGCTACTCTCTTTCTTGGTCCCCATACAGTCTTTTCACATCTAGTCTTTCACATCACCTCCTCCTCCCGCCACCCACCCACCCCCCCCTCCCCCCCGGCCCAGCTACCGCCTCTCCCTTTCTCATACCCATAATGCAGAGTCAGGTTGTTGGGCTGGGGCTCAGAGCTGCTGTTCCAAGTGCAATTCATATACTCCACATTGAACACAAAACACTGAACCTTTGGGAGGGGCAGAGTGGAAACATCGAGGGTCCCAGCGGGTGTCGAAGTCAGGAAGGAGTCTAGCTTGGAGAGAAAATGAAGTGGGGGAGGGGAAGAAAAGACAAGATGGTCGGAAGCAGAAGCAGAGCGAGGCAAGGAACCCTTCCCTTGCCCTCCCTACAGTACTCTTAAATTCTGCCCGCATCCTTCTAATGCCCGGTGGCAGGTTTCAGGATTCTGTGCGACCCCTTCCCACAGCTTCCCTTCTCACCAACCTCCTCCAGTCCCAGGTTTCCCACCAATGTCTTCATTCCCATTGGGCGTGAGGAACTTTGGATTCAGCCCCACCCCCAGCAGAGGCAGCTGGAGAAATAAGAGAGATCTGAGTGGCAACGGTGGCTTCAACATGGCGCTTACTCTTCGTTCCCTGGGTGTTGACTGTGTCAGGAACCTGGGCCCCTTACCCACTACCCCTCCCCACCCACACATTTCCTTCTGTCATAACTTCCGGTGGAAAGAACCTTAGAAACCAGGGCTTTACGGAGGGTGTGGTGAATGTCTGCTATGACACAGGCTAAATCCTCCAGGAGATTAGGTGTTAATCTAATCTGTAGGTATAACACCACCACTGTAATGTGGTGTTAAGTAGAGACTAAAGCTGGGTATCCAATATTGTTGGACTCAAGAATCCTCAGACTACCTAGATCCCGGGAAGGATCTGTTCACTACCACCACCATTCCCAATCACCTTCTCATCTAAATTGTTTCATCCCATAGAGTGGAAGGTCTGAACCTCCCCTCATCTGATGCTAGGCTTCTTCCTTGACTCAGTTACCCTGAAACGGCTATCAAAGCTCTACTGTCTTGGGCTGGACAGAAAATGCAGTCTTGGCTCCCATGAGCACATCTATAGCTATCTTCCCTCTGACCTAATCCAAATCAGAATATCCATCCTTAGCTGTTTTCATAGCTGGATCCCTGTGGAGACTGGCAAGGAGGTCTGACTTACAAGAAGATTTCAGAAATGAAGGAACAACAATGCTAGCTTCAAACTCCTCATCTTGCCCTGAATCTGCTTCTCTTCCTGTGTCTGAATCTCATTTAATGGTATCATCACCCTTTCAGTCACCCAAATTTGAAACCTCAAAGTCATCATCAGTTTCTCCACCTCCCTCATCCTGAGAATCCAATCAGCTCTCCTGTCATGTGTCTCCCAGCCATGTCCTTTCTGTGACCACAGCCACTGTGCTAGATCAGCCTTTTATTCCCTCTAGTCACCATCAGTACTAGAACCCACGAACTGGCCTCCCTTTCTGAAGGCCCCCTGCTCTCAAACACATTCTTCATTCTGTTGCCAGATGTACCTTCCCCCAAACACAGATCTGACTGGAGACTCTATATACATAAATTGATTATTTAGTAAACATTTATTGAGGCTTTCATATGTGCCAGGCACTGTGCTTATTTTCTAATCTACGTTAATTTTCCGTGGGTTAAAATTCTTCAGGGTTAGCTCAAATGTTACCTTCTCCAATATGTCTTCATCTCTCCAACCAGAATTAGTCTTCCCATTGATTCAACAGCATTTTGTTATTGTTACTTTTATTTGTTATTTGCTAGTTTTATTTTATTTTATTTTTGCTAGTTTTATTATTTTTTATTTATTGTTGACTGAGATCAAATCAGTCAATTCTAAAGGAAATCAGTTGGAGTATTCATCGGAAAGACTTATGCTGAAGCTGAAACGCCAATACTTTGGCCACCTGATCTGAAGAAGTGACTCATTGGAAAAGACCCTGATGCTGGGCAAGATTGAAGGCAGGAGGAGAAGGGGATGACAAAGGATGAGATGGTTGGATCCATCACCGACTCAATGGACATGAGTTTGAGCAAGCTTTGGGAGTTGGTGATGGACAGGGAAGCCTGGCGTGCTGCAGTCCATAGGGTTGCAAAGAGTTGGACACCACTGAGTGACTGAACTGAACTGATTTATTATCATGTTACTTTTATTACAACACTCTATCTTTTCTCTAAAAGGCAATACCATTATAGAAAGAATGTGAAGAGTCAAGAAAAGTACGATATCATTTATATGTGAAATCTAAAACAATACAATAGAAAATTCCCTGGCAGTCCACTGGTTAGGGCTCCGGACTTCCTCTGCAGGGGGCACAGGTTTGATCCCTGGTCTGGTTGGGGAACTAAGATCCTGCAAGCTGCTTGGTATGGTCAAAAAAGAAAGAAAGAAAAAAATACAACCAACTAGTGAATGTAACAAAAAAAAAGAAGCAGATTCATAGATACAGAGAACAAACTAAGGGTTACCAGTTGGGAGAGGGAAAGAAGAAAGAAAGAAAGAAAGTGAAGTCACTCAGTTGTGTACTGACTCTTTGCGACCCCATGGGCTGTAGCCTACCAGGTTCCTCCGTCCATGGGATTTTCCAGGCAAGAATACTGGAGTGGGTTGTCATTTCCTTCGCCAGGAGATCTTCCCAACCCAGGGACTGAACCCAGGTCTCCCACATTGTAGGCAGGCGCTTTACCACCTGAACCACCAGGGAAGTCCCAGGAGAGGGAAAGGAGAAGGGAAATATAGGGTAAGGGAGTAAGAGACACAAATTTATGTATAAAATGAGCTACAAGGATATATTATACAATATGGGGAATATAGCCAATATTTTATAATAATTGTAAACTTTAAAATTGTCAATGGCTATATTGTACATCTGTAACATATAATATTGTACATCAAATGCAGGTCAACTTTAAAAAGCAGGAAAAAAAAACAAAACCAAAAAAAAAGCAGGAAAAAAAGAACAGCAACAAGATGATACACTACTTTAAAAAAGAGAGGGAGAGAAAGTTGAGAGAAAAAAAATCCTAGTCTCAACTGTTACATAGTAGCCATATAATACAGGGCAAGTGAACTTCCATTCTGAAAATCAGCTTCCTCAACCACAAAATGGATACAATAATATCCCTAACTCAGTTTTTTTTTTTTTTTGGCAGGCCGGGGTGGGAGGGCGGATTAGAGACAATGTCTGAAAAACATCTGACACTTAATAGGTGCCTCTCTCAATAGAGCAAGGATTCTTAACCTGGAGTTCATGGACCCTTAGAGGATATGTGAATAAAATTCAGGAGAGGGCCTAAGAATCTTCCTACAGAGTCAGACACCACTGAGCGGCTGAACTGAACTGAACTGATAGAAAGTATCTAATCTCTATCAGTTCAGTTCAGTTCAGCCGCTCAGTGTGTCTGACTCTGCCGCTCCATGAACCGCAGCATGCCAGGCCTCCCTGTCCATCACCAACTGCTGGAGTTTACCCAAACTCATGTCCATTGTGTCAGTGATGCCATCCAACTATCTCATCCTCTGTTGTCCCCTTCTCCTCCTGCCCTCAATCTTTCCCAGCATCAGGGTCTTTTCAAATGAGTCAGTTCTTCGAATCAGGTGGCCAAAGTATTGGAATTTCAGCTTCAACATCAGTCCTTCCAATGAACACCCAGGACTGATTTCCTTTAGGATGGACTGGTTGGATCTCCTTGCAGTCCAAGGGACTCTCAAGAATCTTCTCCAGGCGAGGGTGGGATGATCTGAGAGAACAGCATCGAAACATGTATATTATCAAGTGTGAAACAGATCATCAGTCCAGGTTGGATGCATGAGACAAGCGCTCGGGGCTGGTGCACTGGGATGACCCAGAGGGATGGGATGGGGAGGGAGGTGGGAGGGGGGTTCAGGATGGGGAACACATGTAAATCCATGGCTGATTCTTGCCAATGTAAGGCAAAAACCATTACAATATTGTAAAGTAATTTAAAAAAAAAAAAGAATCTTCTCCAACACCATAGTTCAAAAGCATCAATTCTTCAGTGCTCAGCTTTCTTTATAGACCAACTCTCACATCCATACATGACCACTGGAAAAACCATAGCCTTGACTAGACGGACCTTTGTTGACAAAGTAACATCTCTGCTTTTTAATATGCTGTCTAGGTTGGTCATAACTTTTCTTCCAAGGAGTAAGCGTCTTTTAATTTCATGGCTGCAATCACCATCTGCAGTGATTTTGGAGCCCCCCCCCAAAATAAAGTCAGCCACTGCTTCCACTGTTTCCCCATCTATTTGCCATGAAGTGATGGGACCAGATGCCATGATCTTAGTTTTCTGAATTTTGAGCTTTAAGCCAACTTTTTCACTCTCCTCTTTCACTTTCATCAAGAGGCTCTTTAGTTCTTCTTCGCTTTCTGTCCTAAGGGTGATGTCATCTGCATATCTGAGGTTATTGATATTTCTCCCGGCAATCTTGACTCCAGCTTGTGCTTCTTCCAGCCCAGCGTTTCTCATGATGTACTGCATATAAGTTAAATAAGCAGGGTGACAATATACAGCCTTCACGTACTCCTTTTCTTAGAAAGTATCTATTTTGTATATCTCTATGCGCATTTTTTCTGGGAAGAAGGGCCTTAGCTTCCATCAGCATTTTAAAGGGATTGTGAAACACAAGAGGTTAAGAACCTCAGTCATGGACCATAAAGACCTTGAGGGATTAGAGCCGACCTTTCAGGGTTTAACACGTGCTTTCTCATGCATATATAGTTTCTAATCTTCTCAATAGTCCCTTAAAGGAGGTGTTAGTAGTATACCTATTTTTCAGATGCGAAAACGAAGAAGCGGTTGAAAAAGGGAAGAGTTCCTACAGACAACCTAGCCCTTAGAACCCAGTTCCAGTAGGAGGTCATCGCCTCGGCCGCCTCCCACCTCGCAGGTTCGTATTCCCAGCGCAGCACACGACTGGCGGACGCTGCAGGAATCTTGACTGAGTGAAATCCACCTCCCGCGGCGGGCGCCGAAAAGCTCCGGGGGCGCGGAGCTCCGCCCCACGCCGGGCTGGGCGGGCCCGCCCCCGCTGCGGTCGGTATTGTCAGACGGTTCCCGGCGTCCCTCGGTTTCCCTCGGTAGTTTCCGGCAAAGATCGGGAGTTTCTAACGTGCCCCTTGTAGTCTCTCGGCTGCCGTCCTCGCCACTGCCGCCCCTCTTTTCGGCTCCCTCTCCCCCTCCCCCCCGCGGCCGGGCCCGACTGGCGCCTCTGGCGCTACGGGCTGGGCAAGATGGCGGCCTTCGGGATCTTGAGCTACGAACACCGGCCCCTGAAGCGGCCGCGGCTGGGGCCTCCTGATGTGTACCCTCAAGATCCCAAACAGAAGGAGGTGAGTTCAGAAATTCGGGCTCCCAGGGGGCCAGGGGCCAGCGATCGGCATAGGAGGAAGCACTGATGGCTCGGGGAAGCGGGGGCGGGG
This sequence comes from Odocoileus virginianus, assembly GCF_023699985.2. NCBI lineage: Eukaryota > Metazoa > Chordata > Mammalia > Artiodactyla > Cervidae > Odocoileus > Odocoileus virginianus. The sequence goes on from NC_069708.1 coordinate 28,086,913, forward strand.
CGGCTCCGTGGGAGCGAAAGTCCCGAAAGGGGGAAGAGTAAAGTGGGCTGGTGTCGGAGAGTAAGACCTGGGGGAGGTGGGGGCTGGTTCCTGGGCTAGAACCGGGAGTGATGTTGGGGCCACGCTGGAGGCGCCCCCTCTACACACACACACCCCAGAAAGTTGTCTGAGACGGCTGGGTGAACTAAGGCTGCTTGTAAACTCGCAGGGGAAAAGTGCTGTTGAGGGAGCTTTGGGGGATTGGGAATCTTAGTACTGTGGGGGTGAGGGTGGGGTCCAAATGAATATAAGAGATTATTTTTAAATAACAATGTGTTATCTACTCCCCAATCCTCTTCCTATTTTTTTCCACCCATGTTCCCTTCTCTTCTGCCCTCTTCCACCGCCACCACCTCCTCCCCCAAGGAAGAAAAAAGCTAAAATGTTGTTTTCCTGCCTCAGGATGAATTAACGGCCTTGAATGTAAAGCAAGGTTTCAATAACCAGCCCGCTGTCTCTGGGGATGAACATGGCACCGCCAAGAATGTCAACTTTAATCCTGCCAAGGTGAGACAACACTGTCAGGCTGAAGGAAAAGGCTGGAAGAATCTGAGAGGGAGCAAAGGCCCTGGGTTGGGAAGACATAAAGGGATGACCTAAATGGTGGTGTTTTCCTTCGTAACCTAATGCTACCACATTGGCATTTGCCCATCAAAGGCACATCCACCTTTCCGCCCCTTCTTCCCACCCTGAGGTGTAGTTTTCTTCCCTCAGATCAGTTCCAACTTCAGCAGCATCATTGCAGAGAAGTTACGTTGTAACACCCTCTCTGACACCGGTAGAAGGAAGCCCCAAGTGAACCAGAAGGACAACTTCTGGCTGGTGACTGCACGATCCCAGAGTGCCATTAACACTTGGTTTACTGATCTGGCTGGCACCAAGCCACTCACACAACTTGCCAAAAAGGTGAGGTACTGTTTCCTGTTCTTCAGGCCAAAGAGGGGAACATGAGTACCAAGTACCCTATGATTCTCAGATTGAAATACATGGGTGTCAGCTCACTGGGGTGAGAGAGGTTTCACTGTTTGCAATGTCCATTCAGGTCCCCATTTTCAGTAAGAAGGAAGAAGTGTTTGGGTACTTAGCCAAATACACAGTGCCTGTGATGCGGGCCGCCTGGCTCATTAAGATGACCTGTGCCTACTATGCAGCAATCTCAGAGACCAAGGTTAAGAAGAGACATGTTGACCCCTTCACAGGTGAGTAACTTCTAATACCAGGGGTCTTACCACTAATCACTTCAAAGAGTGGTAGAGAAACCTTGAAATTACCCTCCTTCCTCATCTATATTCCTTGCTTCTGCTTTTATCTTGAGTTCACTCAGTAAACATCAAGTGTCTTGAGTATCTACTGTATGTGTACTGGGCTATAAAGATAATCACTACCTAATCCCTGCCCTTAGGATGCTTATAGTCTAGTAGGGATGCTAAGGCCTCTGTACAAATCCCACAATTAAATATAGAAACATAGTGTCAAAAGTGGAGGCAGGGGCTTCCTTGGTGGCTCAGTGGTAAAGAATCCACCTGCCAGTGCAGGAGACATGGGTTTGATCCCTGATCTGGAAGATCCCACATGCCTTGGAGCAACTAAGTCTGTGAGCCACAACTATTGAGCCTGTGCTCTGGAGCCCATGTGCCCCAACTACTGAAGCCTGCACACCCTAGAGCCCGTGCTCTACAAGAGAAGCCACTGCAATGAGAAGCCTATACTCCACCACTAGAGACTAGCCCCACTTACCACAATGAGAGAAGCTTGCATGCAGCAATGAAGACCCAGAGCAGCCAAAAATAAATAAGTAATATTATGTAATATAAAAAAAGTGGAGGCAGAAGTTTCTTTGAGAATTCAGTGAACAGAAAGGTTATTTTCTTTGGGGGATACCTGGAAAGGCTTTAGGAAGGTGACATTTGTTTTTTTTGTTTGTTTAGTTTTAATTTATTTTGTTGAAGTATAGTTGATTTATACTGTTGTGTTAGTTTCTGGTGTACACCAAAGTGATTCAATTATACATATGTGTGTGTGTTTGTCCATATTCTTTTTTGCATTCTTTTCCATTATAGCTTATTATAGAATATCGAATGTAGTTCCGTGTGCTATACAGTAGGACCTTGTTGTTGAAGGTGGCATTTGACTAGAGCCTATACGGGGATGAATAGGATTTAGAAACATGGTGACTGGGAGTGGGGGTGGGGGACAGAAGGTGTTCTAAGCAGAGGGACGCTGTAAAATAGCCATCTTCCCATCTTTTTTCTAGAATGGACTCAGATCATCACCAAGTGCTTATGGGAGCAGCTTCAAAAGATGGCTGAATACTACCGGCCAGGACCTGCTGGAAGTGGGGGCTGTGGCTCCACTATAGGGCCCTTGCCCCATGATGTTGAGATGGCAATCCGGCAGTGGGACTACAATGAGAAGCTGGCCATGTTCATGTTTCAGGTAGGAAGGAGAGTTTGTCATGTGTGGCATGGAAATGAGCCTAACCTCATACTCTGCCAACATGGAGCAGAGTCCATCTGCCACCTTGCCCCACTCGTGGTTTTCCTCATCCTTTCATTTACTTTCTCTGCCTCATCTCTAATCGTTCCTGTTCAAAACTCATCCCCTTCCCACCCCTGGTGTCCATAGGACGGAATGCTGGACAGACATGAGTTCCTGACCTGGGTACTTGAGTGTTTTGAGAAAATCCGCCCTGGAGAGGATGAATTGCTTAAACTGCTGCTGCCTTTGCTGCTTCGAGTAAGGCCTAGGATTTGGGGGGTCTCAGGAGGATTTGAGGAGATATAAGGCACAAGAGCTGTGTCCCTTGGAGAGAACTGGGGGGGTTTGATCATCATGTCTTCACAGTACTCTGGAGAGTTTGTTCAGTCTGCGTACCTCTCCCGCCGCCTTGCCTACTTCTGTACACGGAGACTGGCCCTGCAGCTGGATGGTGTGAGCAGTCACTCATCTCATGTGATGTCCGCTCAGTCAACAAGCACACTGCCTACCACCCCTGCTCCTCAGCCCCCAACTAGCAGCACACCCTCTACACCCTTTAGTGACCTGCTTATGTGCCCTCAGCACCGGCCCCTAGTTTTTGGCCTCAGCTGTATCCTTCAGGTAGGTACTGGGTGGTCCCATGAAAGTATTCATATTAAAAGGCATCTTGAGAAGAGTCAGGTGCTTGTCCTGGAAAATGGGAGTGATTCTAACTTGGGGGCAAAAGTAGGCACTGAGAATTTGCTTGGAAATTGTTGGCTTCTCATTCATGGGGTGTTAGTTCCTTTTCAGTTAATACCCATCCAAGCCTAAATAGCAGACCCAAAGCCTTTAGGAGGGTAGATGAGGGGAGGAGCTCAGAGATGGGAATGGTGCCACCCCAGGGACTCAGAATGACTTTGGATCAGAAGCCAAAGGGTGGGGTCTTACAGTGGGCCTCTAGACAGGTAGCCATGGAAACCGAGTTTGACTTAGCTGTTTCTGTCTGGCAGACCATCCTCCTGTGTTGTCCTAGTGCCCTGGTTTGGCACTATTCACTGACTGATAGTCGAATCAAGACTGGCTCACCACTTGACCACCTGCCTATTGCACCCTCCAACCTGCCCATGCCAGAGGGTAACAGTGCCTTCACTCAACAGGTAAGTCTGACCAATAGCCTGGTACCTCCAGGGGACTGGGACGTGAGAGAAGTTACTTGTTCAGAAATAGTGACCTAGTGCCTGCTTCTGTTCTTTTAGCCTGGAGCCCTGGCCTTTTTTTAATGCCTTACTACATCCTTAAAGCCCTCCTTTTTGCAGGTCCGTGCAAAGTTGCGGGAGATCGAGCAACAGATCAAGGAGCGAGGACAGGCCGTTGAGGTTCGCTGGTCTTTTGATAAGTGCCAGGAAGCTACTGCAGGTGGGTGCCAGAAGACAGACAGTAAGAAGAATGTTTGAGGAAAGGATTAGGATGGTAAGGACATACAGATCTGAGAGTTGGTGTAGACCAGGCCTGTAGTTAAGTCTCCTTTACCACTTTTCCTCCTTAGGCTTCACCATTGGACGAGTACTCCATACTTTGGAAGTGTTGGACAGCCATAGTTTTGAACGCTCTGACTTCAGCAACTCTCTCGATTCCCTCTGTAATCGAATCTTTGGATTGGGGCCTAGCAAGGATGGGCACGAGGTAATAAGCAAGAAGGGGAAGAGAAGTGAAACAGAGCAAAAGCACCAGTATATATGAGGGGAAAGTGTGGTGAGGCAGTGAAGCCAGAGGATGTCTGAAGAGACAACCCATCTTACTGAGCCTAGGATATTTTAAGATGAGTCTGCTGCAGCTGCTAAGTCACTTCAGTCATGTCCGACTCTGTGCGACCCCATGGACTGCAGCCTACCAGGCTCCTCTGTCCATGGGATTTTCCAGGCAAGAGTACTGGAATGGGGTGCCATTGCCTTCTCCAAAGATGGAGTTTAGTTGCTGGGAAATTGGAACTTGGTTCTTTGTCCTCAACTCTACCTTACTTACCCTGTCTTCCTTTGGTCTCCAGATCTCCTCAGATGATGATGCGGTGGTATCATTACTGTGTGAATGGGCTGTCAGCTGCAAGCGTTCTGGTCGGCATCGAGCGATGGTGGTAGCCAAGCTGCTGGAGAAGAGACAGGCAGAGATTGAGGCTGAGGTTAGGGGCAGCCCATGGGGCAGTGGCAGTTGGGATCAAAGCCAGATTGAGCTGGTAGTGGGACCAAAGTTGAAATTGTGAGAGTGAAGAAGTGGTAAAAAATGTACAGGGAAAGTTGAGGACATAAAGGAAAAGTAGAAAGGAGCAGAACCATGTAAGAGTTAAGAGTAGTGACCAAGGTGCAATTGGGAGATGGTAAAGAAAATGGGAGTCAGGGGAGGGGAGTGGAAGTAAAAACCTTGGGGATGGAGGCAAAACAGTCAGTAGTTCAAGGATTGCACATGGGCAAGTGAAGAAAGAGTTGTTGAAACCCAATCTTACAGTCTGTTCTTTCTTCTTACAGCGTTGTGGAGAATCAGAAGCTGCAGATGAGAAGGGTTCCATTGCCTCTGGCTCCCTTTCTGCTCCCAGTGCTCCCATTTTCCAAGATGTCCTCTTACAGTTTCTGGATACACAGGCTCCCATGCTGAGTATGGACCTGCCACTCTCTGGTTCCCTCTGCCTAGACTCAGTCATCCTGTCATCAGAAAGCATAGTGAAGGGCCTTCTGGGATATATTTCGGTCTTGAGCTCTAAGCATAATGACTTTTGGACATAATTCTAGTCTTTGATCATCTTACAGTTCAACAGGGTGGAAAAATAAAGACAAGAATAAGAATGAGAGCATACAGTTGACGCATTTTCACATATAAATAGCAGAGATGCTGTATTCCTTTAGGAGATGGTGTGTGGGGCAGAAGGTGGGGTAGGGTAACCAACGACACTTCATCCCTCAATAGTTTGGGTTTTATTGTTTTTTTTTTTTTTGAGTCATTTCTATTCTTGTCTACTTCAGGTGCCTAGGAGCACCATGCCTTCTGTGTATTTCTTTCTGCCTGTTTCTTTCGTGCTCCTCTAACTCATCTTTTCTCCTTCCCTCTCTCCAGCGGACCCCCGAAGTGAGAGTGAGCGAGTGGAATTCTTTAACTTGGTACTGCTGTTCTGTGAACTGATTCGACATGATGTTTTCTCCCACAACATGTACACTTGCACCCTCATCTCCCGAGGGGACCTTGCCTTCGGAGCCCCTGGTCCCCGGCCTCCCTCTCCCTTTGATGACCCAGCTGATGACCCAGAGCGCAAGGAGGCTGAGGGCAGCAGCAGCAGCAAGCTGGAGGTGAGTGAGCTTTTCCTTGTCTTAGATTGTTTCTTCTTGACAGCCCCATTTTCCTGGCTCTGGGAGTCCTCTGAGAATCCTTTACCAAGTAAGGAGGGTAGGATTTGCTTAGTGCTTTGAAGTTTAGCAAACACTCTCAAGTTATTTTTTTTTTTTCATTTGATTCTCACAACAGACCTGTGAGGTATTGTTTTTCTTTTGGGGGGAGCTGTGTCACACAGCTTGCAGGATCTTAGTTGCCCAACCAGGGACCACGGCAGTAAATGTGCCGAGTCTTTGCCACTGGACCACCAGGGAATTCCCCCCCTCCCCCCCATGAGGTATTCTTATCCTCATTTTAAAGCTGAGAGAAACCAAGGCCTGCAGAGGTTAAGGGACCAGTCAAGGCTTGGATCTGGAACCAGTGCTTTTCCCAGTATGAGCTCCTCACTTTGACTCCAATCAACCATTCGAGATGGTGGGGAGCAGCTCCTCAGGGCTAAAGCAGCTTCACTTCTGTTCTCTACACTCAGGATCCAGGGCTCTCAGAGTCTATGGACATTGACCCTAGCTCCAGTGTGCTCTTTGAGGACATGGAGAAGCCTGATTTCTCAGTAAGTTACATACTGGTGTGGAAGCATCCAGCTCCTGAGATCCTTCCGTTACTCCACTTTGGGGAGTTTCTTTATGCGCCCTCCTCAATCCCTTTGTCTTCCTCTAAACGTTCTGCCCTTTCACCTTTCTCTTAGTTGTTCTCCCCCACTATGCCCTGTGAGGGGAAGGGCAGTCCATCCCCTGAGAAACCAGATGTTGAGAAGGAGGTGAAGCCCCCACCCAAGGAGAAGCTAGAAGGAACCCTTGGGGTTCTTTATGACCAGCCACGGCATGTGCAGTATGCCACACACTTTCCCATCCCCCAGGTACCGTTCGCCAACACCTTCCGACCCTCTGTTCTGAGCCCAGGTTTCTGTCCAAGGACTTTGCCAAGTTCTTGAGGGTGTGGTATGCTGGGAAGGGTTGGAGTGCTGGGGTGCTGAGGGGCATGGAGCATGCTTTTGAGAGGAGGGAGAGTGATCCCTGCTGGAGTCTGATGGTGCCGCTGGGATGCAGGAGGAGTCATGCAGCCATGAGTGCAACCAGCGGTTGGTCGTACTGTTTGGGGTGGGAAAGCAGCGAGATGATGCCCGCCATGCCATCAAGAAAATTACCAAGGATATCCTGAAGGTTCTGAACCGCAAGGGGACAGCAGAAACTGGTGGGTTTGAGGCACCTGAAATGGATCTCCCCCAAAGAGCACCTTAGTCAGTCTTCCCTTCCCCAGCATAGGGAACTCCCAGTCATGTCCCAATGTCCTGTCTCTTGGAGTCTCCTGAGAGCTCTAGTCCTTTTGAAACTTCCCCCCTCATTCCCCCCCTCTGCAGACCAGCTTGCTCCTATTGTGCCTCTGAATCCTGGAGACCTGACATTCTTAGGTACCTCACAGTAAGCCCCATACTACCCGCCCTCCCTCTCCCTTCCCTCCCTCAACCTAGCACCTCCCTGTATGTACTCCTCTAAGGTCCACATCGTCTGTGGTCCTCCAAACCTTTGCTTCACTGTTCCCTTCCCTTCATCCCTCCCCCACCCCTTCCTTGACCCTCCCTTCCCGTCTTCCCTCTTCCTTCCTTCCCTCCCTCCCTCCCCCTTTCCCTCCCCACCATAGCCTTCTCTCCATACCCCCCACCCCCAGTTGCCTGGTTATCTTCCCTGTCCTGACTGGTTCCTTTCAACTGTCCCCTCAGGTGGGGAGGATGGACAGAAGCGGCGACGAAACCGACCTGAAGCTTTTCCCACTGCTGAGGATATCTTTGCTAAGTTCCAGCACCTTTCACATTATGACCAACACCAGGTCACGGCTCAGGTGTGGGCCTAAGTCCAGCCCCCTTCCCACATTCTGGCCTCCTTGTCCTGTTTTCCTTCTCTCCTTATCTTTTTTCTCCCCCAGGCAGGCTAAGCCTCCTGTTTTCACCCCCTTCCTCCATCATCCTTTCCTGCTGCCCTGGTTCTTCCCACCTCTCTCCAGTCCCATCTTACTCCGACTGCCCTTATCAGGTCTCCCGGAATGTTCTGGAGCAGATCACGAGCTTTGCCCTTGGCATGTCATACCACTTGCCTCTGGTGCAGCATGTGCAGTTTATCTTCGACCTCATGGAATATTCACTCAGCATCAGTGGCCTCATCGACTTTGCCATTCAGGTGGGGGAGTTGGGGAGATGAGGGAGGAGGGATTTTGTGCAGTACAGGGTCACAAGGACAAGAGCAGAGGCTTAAGCCAGTGTCCCAGGTTATTTGGAGGGACCAAAAGGCTAGTGTCGGGGGAGTGGCCCATGAGCTAAGCCAGCAGGAATAGAGACTCAAGTGCTCGCTGGGGAGGCCCAAGAGATGGATTAGAGCACTGGGCATGGACTGTCCTTCCACTGTGGACTTCATAGGATTGTATCCTGGACACTGGGTAGATAATTGATGTGGCTTGTCGTTAGTAGAATAAAAGGCAGTGGCATATGCCACTGGGGCCCTTCCAGGCTGAGGCGTCTCTAGCAGGAAGGGGCTCCGGTTTTCTCACAGGAAGGGGAATGATGTATAACATTCGAGGCCTCTTCTTGTTTCTCAACCCCCACTTGCTCTGCTAGCTGCTGAATGAACTGAGTGTAGTCGAGGCCGAACTGCTTCTCAAATCCTCAGATCTGGTGGGCAGCTACACCACTAGCCTGTGCCTGTGCATCGTGGCTGTCCTGCGCCACTATCACGCCTGCCTCATCCTCAACCAGGACCAGATGGCACAGGTCTTTGAGGGGTAAGTGGGGTTTCAGAATAAGCAAAACCCATGGGGCCCCGGTGAAGGCTGTTGGAAATGACCTGCAGAGAACACATAGGGCTCTCGCAATGCAGAAGTGCATGCCTTCCTGGTAGGGAGGGGAGAGAACACTGTGGAGGGATAGGAATCTTGGTGCCCAGACCTGCCATTGTTCCAGGCATGACTTTGTCCCTTCTCGACAGGCTGTGTGGCGTAGTCAAGCATGGGATGAACCGGTCTGATGGTTCCTCTGCAGAACGCTGTATCCTTGCATATCTCTATGATCTGTACACCTCCTGTAGCCATTTAAAGAGCAAATTTGGGGAACTCTTCAGGTAAGAGAGGTGGAAGCTAAGGGGTAGAGAGTGGGGCCTCATCCCATCTCCTCGCTACTGCCCAACTCAGGAGCAGAACACAGCCTACCACCCTGCTGTGTCTGCAGGGTCATTTGGGGACAATGTCCTCTAAGTGTTCTTGGTCCCCGAGGGTGGGCCTCCTTCCTCATCAGCCTTGCTTCCAGCCCACGCCTGCAGGGCCCACGCTCCTCCCCGCTTCCTGGGGCCCCTGTGCCTTACCCTCACTGGGTTTTTTCCCTGCCCAGTTGGTCGGCTTTGTCCCATTTCCCCTCTTCTTGCCTTAAGGGCCTTGGTCCCTCATTTTCTCCTTTTTGTCCTTTTCTCCTCTTTCCTGACCATCCCTCTGGCTCACTAGCACTTCCTCAATACTGCTCTCTCCTCTCCCCTACCCCTGCAGTGACTTCTGCTCCAAGGTGAAGAACACCATCTACTGCAATGTGGAGCCATCAGAGTCCAACATGCGCTGGGCACCCGAGTTCATGATCGACACTTTAGAGAACCCCGCCGCTCACACCTTCACCTACACGGGGCTAGGCAAGAGTCTTAGTGAGAACCCTGCTAACCGCTACAGCTTTGTCTGCAATGCCCTTATGCACGTCTGTGTGGGGCACCATGATTCGGATAGGTATGGGGCGTACTGAGTGAGGCATGGGCACCACGCTCCCGCCTGATGTTGGGAGGGATGACTTGCCCGGGAGGTACCACAACCTTGGTTATAGCCGGGGTAGAGATGAAAAGTTAATGAGCCTGAGGTTTTGCCGGAACAAGGTTTTTCCTGAGGGCATTTGTACTTTTCCCCAGGGTGAATGACATCGCCATCCTGTGTGCAGAGCTGACCGGCTATTGCAAGTCACTGAGTGCAGAGTGGCTGGGAGTGCTTAAGGCCTTGTGCTGCTCCTCTAACAATGGCACTTGTGGTTTCAACGATCTCCTCTGCAATGTAGATGTGAGACTGGGGGTGGGGGTGCACTGGGCAGTCCCCAGGGCAGGAGTCTGCGCCCAGTGACTGTGAGAGCGGAGGGACAGCTTTTTGCAGAATGGAGGCCCAGCACTCCGAGTAGAAGAACTCTCTCCACACTGAGTCCTGGTGTATGTCTGATTTTTTCCTCCAGGTCAGTGACCTGTCTTTTCACGACTCCCTGGCCACTTTTGTTGCCATCCTCATCGCTCGGCAGTGTTTGCTCCTGGAGGATCTGATTCGCTGTGCAGCTATCCCTTCACTCCTTAATGCTGGTAAACTACCAATTCGTGACCTCTAGAAAGTCTAGACCTCCAATGTCAATACACACTCAATGGCCATACTCTCCTTGTTCTGTGTGGGGCTCCTGGTGGCACCAGAGGCCAATTCTGTTGTGTGCCTCAGGCTGGGAGGGGCCTCTTTCTGACCCTGCACCTGTATCCCCAGTCTTTCCTGTTCCTGACCCGTCCAGGTTCTCCCCTCTACACTATAGAACAGTTGGCTCCCTCACCTCTCCTCCAATGTGTTATCTCCTTTAGCCTGACCTCAGCCACCCTTTTAGTGCCTCACCACCCACAAACCCACATATAGCCCACCTTCATCCTTTCCCCTCCTCTGTGTCTTCTTCTCTGTAGCTTGCAGTGAACAGGACTCCGAGCCAGGGGCCCGGCTTACCTGCCGCATCCTCCTCCACCTTTTCAAGACACCTCAACTCAATCCTTGCCAATCGGATGGAAGTAAGTGACTCCATCCAAGCTAGCCTGCCAAGGAAAGTGTGGCTACCCTACCCCCACCGTTTCTACTTTGGCTTCCCCTGACTTCAGCTCTCTCCTCCAGACAAGCCTACTGTAGGAATCCGCTCCTCCTGTGACCGCCACCTGCTGGCTGCCTCCCAGAACCGCATCGTGGATGGAGCTGTGTTTGCTGTTCTCAAGGCTGTGTTTGTACTTGGTATGGGGGTAGGAAGAGTGGTGCCAAAATTGTGTATAGGGTGGAGCGCCAGCTAAACTACAAAGGACAGTCTTTCTCTCTCCTAAAGGTGGTCTCTCTGACCTTTATGGAGGAGAGGAAGGAGGGAAGTATGTTTCTGTCCCATAGGGCAGGATTTGGGGAGTGCTGCTTCTGTGGCTCTGGGGCAGGTCTCCATACAGCATTGGGATCTCACTTTGCCCTCCGTATCTCCCACCCATGAACCGCAGGGGATGCAGAACTGAAGGGTTCGGGCTTCACTGTGACAGGAGGAACAGAAGAACTTCCAGAGGAGGAGGGAGGAGGTGGCAGTGGTGGTCGGAGGCAGGGTGGCCGCAACATCTCTGTGGAGACAGCCAGTCTGGATGTCTATGCCAAGTACGTGCTACGCAGCATCTGCCAGCAGGTCAGTCTCACCTTCTCCCGCAGACCTCTTAAATGCTGCTATATAATATAGTCCTGTTCCCTGTCATGATCACACCACCTCCCTGCCATACCTCTTGTCCCTCACCAACCCCTGGTTCATCCCCCTTATTCCTAACCCCCTCACTGGTTGCCCCAGTCCCCTGATTCTTGGCTTCCTCAGGAATGGGTAGGAGAACGTTGCCTTAAATCACTGTGTGAGGACAGCAATGACCTGCAAGACCCAGTGTTGAGCAGTGCCCAGGCCCAGCGCCTCATGCAGCTTATCTGCTACCCACATCGGCTGCTGGACAACGAGGATGGAGAAAACCCACAGCGGCAACGCATTAAGCGTATTCTCCAGGTAGGCCAAGGTGATGGGGGTCTTGGAGGAAGCAGTGGGGCCTGAACCTGGGGTGAAATGATGGGAACCTTGAGAGAAAAAGAGAGGGGGAATTAAGTAGGAAGATTAATGAGGATATGGACAAAAGGTGGTGAGAGAAACAGCTCCAGCATGGGTTTTGAAGTCAGGCCAATATGGCCTAGACTCAGGAGTGAACCATTGTGTGAGGGCACACAAGTGGCTGGAGGAGGGCTTTGGCTTATCAGTGGGAGACAGAGCATCTGGGAGGTCTAGGTTTTGGTCTTATGTGTCTGGCATGTCGGTCATAGCTCAGTGATGAGTAGTAATGCTGTTGGAAAGCTACTGCTTATTGAGTGGCTGCTTCATGCTGGGTACTGTGCTCAGTAATCTACATAGATTTCCTCAGTTAGTCTTTACAACCCTGTGAAGTAGGTATGAATATCCCTGTTTGAGCATCAATGAAATTGAGGCTTGAAGAGGTTAAGTAACTTGCCCAAGGTTCGGTAACTCACGCAGCTGGTAAGTTTAGAGTCAGTATAGGAGCCCAGGTCTGCCTGCACCCTTCCTGCCTCACCACATTGCTGCAGACATTCATGTGACTGGGGGGTGGAAAAATAAAGCTGTTGAGGAAAACCTAAAGGAATGAGGCCTCTTCAGCTGAGAGAAGATAATGCCTCAGAGAGATTAACTAAGACTAGCCCTCGGGTCTGTAAAGGACTTTGAAAACAGGAGTGGTGAGCCTCAACGTCAACATCAAAGATTTAAGTTAAGCATTAAGCAGAACTTCCTGATGCTGAGGAATGTGAGGCTCTGGAGCAGGAAACTGGGGAAGATGTGAAAATTTTCCAAAACCACTTTTGAAATAGGATAGATTTTTTTCAGCCATTTTGGATTATTTAGGTGTGATCTTTCCTAAAGAGTGGAAGTTGAGGGCCCTTTCAGACCTCCAGGCATATGTGATTCAAGGTTGTGAGAGATCAGGGGCTGGCATCAGGGTACTAAGTGGCTGGGCTGACACAGTGATGACTAGCTTGCTGATGGGGTCTCTGTCACAGAACTTGGACCAGTGGACCATGCGCCAGTCTTCATTGGAACTGCAGCTCATGATCAAGCAGACCCCTAACAATGTGAGTGGTTCCCAGACCCTCTCCCATGCTTACTTCCAATAATATGTGTCAGGGAAGGGAGCTGCCATAGAAGAGCCTAGGTTCTACCTTTGGGTTCTGTAGATAAGAGAGGATGGGAAGATGGCGGATGTGTGGAGTCGATGATAAGGGGCATGGGTTGAGAGTGCTGGGGCTGTGAGCTGTGGGGAAGGTTGGCAGCTGTGGTAGTAGAGGCTGTTTCTGTGGCCACAACTGTAAGGGGGTATGTAAAGAAGACAGTGGGGCACTGGAGAAGTACTACAAGGTGGTGGAGGGCATAATGCCCAACAGAGTTGTGTCCCTACCCTCCCATCAACCTCCATGGGTGCCTTCCTCTGTCCTCATCTCCTGTCTCTCCTACTATCTCTTTGCCTTTGCCAGCGGCTAACCTATTTACCTGCCCTGTGCCTTTCATCCTCCTTAGGAGATGAATTCCCTCTTAGAGAACATTGCCAAGGCCACAATCGAGGTTTTCCAGCAGTCTGCAGAGACAGGGTCATCTTCTGGAAATGCTGCAAGCAACATGCCCAGCAGCAGCAAGACCAAGCCTGTGCTCAGGTTGAGTAGAAATGTGTTAGGACCCATCCACTTCTGAGTTTTCTCTTCCAGTAGTGTAAATGATTTCAGCTGCCCAGAGATGTCAGGCATGTCCATCTAGAAAAGAGAGGAGGGATTGTTCCAACCTTGCCTGGCTCCTCTGTAACCCTACGTGTGCCATCTCTCCAGCTCCCTAGAACGCTCCGGTGTATGGCTGGTGGCTCCTCTCATTGCCAAACTGCCCACCTCAGTCCAGGGGCATGTGTTAAAGGCTGCTGGGGAAGAGTTGGAGAAGGGCCAGCACCTGGACTCCTCTTCCCACAAAGAACGTGATCGACAAAAGCAAAAGAGGTAAAGCGGCAGTTGTGGGGCTGGGATTGCAGAGTGGAAAGGAGAGGAGGCCCAGGGAGGAAGAGAAGTTGGGGCAAAGAGGTGAGGATCAAAATCAGAAAAAGGTACAATCGGAGGAGAAGAGAGATGGTCAAACAAGAGGCTAGATCTTAAAAGAGTATAGAGTTGGGGGCTTGGAGGAATGAGGTTGGAAGTTGCCTGACCTGGTCCTGTTCTTTTTCTTCTCCTCCTGTCTCTAGCATGTCCCTGTTGAGCCAGCAGCCCTTCTTATCCCTGGTGCTGACATGTCTGAAGGGCCAGGATGAGCAGCGTGAGGGACTCCTTACCTCCCTCTACAGCCAGGTCCACCAGGTATGGGTCTTTGGGCCTGGAGCTAGGCAGGAGGGCAGAGGAGGATGCAGCCAAGAGGCCACTTATGTACTCTTAATCTTCAGTATTTTCTGACAAGAACACCCTATTTGACACGATGAAATCCCTGAGCTGTGTGTTGTACTTGTTTCTGTCTTAGATTGTGAATAATTGGAGAGATGACCAGTATTTAGACGATTGCAAACCAAAGCAGCTGATGCATGAGGCACTCAAACTGCGGCTCAACCTGGTGAGAGGGGGAGCTGGGAAGAAGGAAAGGGGTGGAGCTAGGACCTCAGACAAAGAAGCCCCAGCCCGGGAAGGCGAGGATGCAGATGAGGACCCAGGCTCGCCTGGATCTTCATGTATTAACCCAGCTCTCCTAGAGGACGTGGGACCTGAAAGTGGTTAAGGAGACTGTATCCTTGCAGGGACCCTGCCTCAGTATTGTAGATTCTGACTGGGCCCGAGAAGCCCTAGACACCTATTGTGGAGTGTTCAATGAGATCCTGGATGTCCTTTGGTCCAACTCCATCATTATATAAGTAAGGAAACCAAGGCCCAGAGAGGTCGAGAATTAAGTCATTGGCTTGAGAGCATGTAGCCCAGGTTCTAATCTGAGCTTCCTTAAAGGCTGGCTTCCGCCCCTGAGCCATCTGACTGACTTATTGTGGCCCTGGCAGGTGGGGGGCATGTTTGACACGGTGCAGCGCAGCACCCAGCAGACCACAGAGTGGGCTGTGCTCCTCCTGGATATCATCATCAGCGGCACTGTCGACATGCAGTCCAACAAGTAAAGCGTCCCCCTCCCTTCCCTCCACTTTCATCCCCAAGAGGAGCCCCTCCCCCAAACCAGGTGCATGACCGTGGCAGTAGATGTGGCTGACACTTTGGGCTCTGAGGTCCAGGATCTGGGGTTTCTTACACGGTTTGGGTGCCTGCTCCCTGCTCATGTCAAAGCCGGCCATCTCTGTCTGTCTGAAACTCTTTCTCCTCTGGTTTTCTCCCTGGCTTCCTGCTATAGCGAGCTCTTCACCACTGTCCTAGACATGCTAAGTGTGCTCATCAATGGGACCCTAGCTGCGGACATGTCCAGCATCTCCCAGGGCAGCATGGAGGAAAACAAACGTGCCTACATGAACCTGGTGAAGAAGCTGCGGGTGAGCAGAGGGAGCGAGGCCCTTTTCCTTAAGGGAGTCCAGCCTCAGTGATATCATCCTGCCCCCCTACCCTTCCCTCACACATCTGTGTCTTCTTTGTTACTTGTTTAGTGAGGATTTACTGAGAGTTTTCTTCGGGCCAGCTTCTGTGCTGGCCCCTGAGAGGTCCCATTCCTGTTTCCTGTGTCCTGAAACTCTTGTCCCATCTTCTTGTGCCTGCAGAAAGAATTGGCGGAACGCCAGTCAGATAGTCTGGAAAAAGTTTACCAGCTGCTGCCACTGCCCAAGCCAACTCGAGATGTGATCACGTGTGAGCCGCAGGGCTCTCTTATAGACACCAAGGGCAACAAGATTGCTGGCTTCGACTCTATCTTCAAGAAGGAGGCACGTTCCATTATCTTCCTACCCCCTGCTTCCTGCCTCCCACCTTTGTTCCCCTTTGGGCCAGAGCCTCCCCTGCTTTTACCTTGTAGCTGCAACAGGTTCATCGGGCTCCATGAGGAAGCAAGAACCGTCACTGGGGTGTTGAGATAATCACTTAATTTTCCTCAAGTATCTTCTCCCTGTCTTGGGAGTCTCATTCTCTTTCCTTGGTCTCTCCTTTCATCCCTCCCCACTACCCATCATCCCCACCACCTTTATACCTGCCACCCATTTCTCAGCACCCCAGTCTCTTTCCTCTGCCCCACCCGCAGCCCATTCTGCTCCACCCCAGCCTGCACCCCACCTATCTGCCTGGCCGATGGCCCACATCTCTTTAATCCCTGCGTCTCTTTCCTCCCATCCACTTATCTCAGCATAGTTTTCTCTGTCCCCTCTTTCTGTGAGTTGCAGTATTTGTTGAGTAGTCATCATCATTGTGTGTAGTAGAGGGAGAGGAGAATAAGGATCTGGGGTTCCAAATCTGAAGCCCAACCTGTTCCTATAGGTGTTCTCTTCATTGTTTTCCTGCTTATTTGTCTCTGTCTATCTTTCTGTGTCTCTCTCTCTCTTTCTCTCTCTCTCGGCCTGTCTCTTCCTGTTTTTCTCGCTCTCCCTGTCTCTGTCTGTCTCTCTGGCTGCCTTCAGTCTCTCACTGCCTTTTCTTTCTCTGCCTTCCTGTTTCTATATCTGTCTCCCTCTGATTGTCAGTGTCTGTCTCTGTCTCCCTCTGCTCCCTACCGTCGTCCCCTCTTCATTCTCCCTCCCCTGTGTGTATATCCATGTCTGTCTGTCTTCCTCTCACCATCTTCCCTGAATCTACCCATGAACTTTTTTTTTCTTTTGTTGCCAACAGATGCTTTTCCCTCTCCTGCAAGCCTTCAAGGTCTGTGTTGTAATTTCCAAGTTTCAGCAGCTCACTATTTTTCATTTTCTGGAGCAGGGTCTTCAGGTTTCCACCAAACAAAAGCTCTCTCCCTGGGATCTTTTTGAGGGCTTGAAGCCATCAGCGCCACTATCTTGGGGCTGGTTTGGAACAGTCCGGGTGGACCGGCGCGTGGCCCGTGGAGAGGAGCAGCAGCGGCTGCTGCTGTACCACACACACCTGAGGCCCCGGCCCCGTGCCTACTACCTGGAGCCACTGCCACTGCCTCCAGAAGATGAGGAACCCCCTGCCCCCACCCTGTTAGAGCCTGAAAAAAAGGCTCCAGAGCCCCCCAAAACTGACAAACCTGGAGCTGCTCCACCCAGCACTGAGGAACGCAAGAAGAAGTCCACTAAGGGCAAGAAGCGCAGCCAGCCTGCCGCCAAGACGGAAGTGAGCACCACTGCTGCCGTCCCCGTGCATGTCTTTCCCAGCCTCCCTCTCTTCCTGATCCTGGTTGTGGGAGGGCTGGGGGCATTTGAGGAAGGGGTACTTTTAGAATTAAAACAATGAGCCACATAGCTCCACCTCCTGTTCTACCCTCCTTTCCCACTTGACCCCAGCCCTCTCACCTTCCTCCCCTGTCGTTCACACAGGACTATGGAATGGGCCCAGGTCGAAGCGGCCCCTACGGAGTGACAGTGCCTCCAGACCTCCTGCACCATGCCAACCCTGGCTCCATCTCCCACCTTAGCTACAGGCAGAGCTCCATAGGCCTCTACACCCAGAACCAGCCACTGCCAGCAGGTGAGTACCAGCCACTGGGTGCGAGGGACTGACCCAAACATTCCTCCCATCTGAAGGGTGATGCCACTTCTCCCAGGAGCTATGGATGCACGGGGCACTGAGCAGGGGACGGAGGGACAAAGAGCCTAAAGAGGTCAGCCGGCTCCCCTTTCCAGGTGGCCCCCGCGTGGACCCATACCGCCCCATGCGGTTACCGATGCAGAAGCTGCCTACCCGCCCACCTTACCCTGGAGTGCTGCCCACGACCATGACTGGTGTCATGGGACTGGAACCTGCCCCCTACAAGACATCTGTGTACCGACAGCAGCAGCCTACAGCGCCCCAAGGACAGCGCCTTCGCCAACAGCTCCAGGCAAAGATAGTGAGAGGGGCCGTAGGGAGGGCCGTCAGGGAGAGGGGCTTTTGAAGGTCACAGGAATTTGGGGTCTTCACAAGGACATGCAGAGTGGGAGATGCAAGAAGTGAGGTGGCAGAAAGCATTTCCAGAGTTTGAGTTTGTTTCCTTTTTCCCTCTAACAGAGTCAGGGGATGTTGGGACAGTCATCTGTCCATCAGATGACTTCCAGTTCTTCGTACGGTTTGCAGACCTCCCAGGTAAGGGCGCAAAATGGGGAGACTTGGGGAGCTTGAGGCAGGCTAGTCTGCACATCCCTGGCTCTGACACCCGCTTTCTTCCTCCCCTCCAGGGCTATACTCCTTATGTTTCTCATGTGGGATTGCAGCAACACACAGGCCCTGCAGGTACCATGGTGCCCCCCAGCTACTCCAGCCAGCCTTACCAGAGCACCCACCCTTCTACCAATCCTACTCTTGTAGATCCTACTCGCCACCTGCAGCAGCGGCCCAGTGGCTATGTGCACCAGCAGGCCCCAACCTATGGACATGGGCTGACCTCCACTCAAAGGTACCCAAGTGAGCCAGAGATGGCGGAGACACTGAGGCTTTTAATTTGGGAAAATCTGGGCCTGGATGTGGTGAGACTAGTCAGAACTTTTGGAGGCATCAAGAGCACGTACCTGGCCACTTGGCCTGTCGACATAAAATGCCAGAGCTGGAAGGGGCACTGGTAGCCAGTACTCTCATGCCTGCTTCCCAACATTTCTTTGAGAACCGAAGAGGATAAATCACTTATATGCTTATGAGAAGGAAAGACCTGGAGTTCATGATGCAGTGTGTGGGAAGGAGTTATCTAGCTACCATTAGAGCAGTTTAGTGCTGGAATGGGCCAGCGAACACATCCTCCCACCTTACTGAATGTCAGTTAGACCTTACTTAAGACATTGTAATCATGTCTTGAGGTTCTGCAGCTTAGGGTTGAGAACACTGGGGGGTGGACCAGAAGAAAAGTCCCTTACTTAGAGGTACTGATTAAGTGCCCACTGTGTGGCCAGCACTGTGCTAGGACCAGGTGGGGTGAGGAAAGCTATTTGAAACAAAATCCAAAGTCCTTCACCACACAGAATTTTTGCTCTAGCTGGGAAGAAGAGACTTATTCAGAAGAGTACCTAGAGAACGTGGTAATGAAAGATACAATCAGCTGTGCAGTTGGGTGCTGTGAAATAAAATGGGAATTCAGGAAAAGTGGGGGATGATATCATTGTGGGCCTGAGTCATCAGAGAAAGTTTCATGAAGGAGGTCAGACTTGAGTTGGCCTTTGAAGGATAGCTGTGATTTGGATTTGTGGGGAGGAGGAGAAGGAGAGGGATCCCAGGTAGAGGACGTAGCATTAACAAAGACATGTAGGGTGGCTGGGAGGACAGGCAGGAGAAGAGCTTGGCTAGAGTTTAAGATTCATGCCAGGGACGGAGTAGGGATAGGTTGGGAGTGGAGAGGTTGAGAGAGAGCTTGGAATGCTTGGCACAGGGTTGAGACACAATCCCAGAAAGTGCTCTTGATCAGGAAAATGATGTGATGATTTGGGTATGTTGAGAAATTAACGTGGGTCTCGTGGAGAGGATGGGCTTCCCTTATAGCTCAGTTGGTGAAGAATCTGCCTGCCAATGCAGGAGACATGGGTTTGATTCCTGGGTTGGGAAGATCCCCTGGAGAAGGAAATGGCAACCCACTCCAGTATTCCTGCCTAGAGAATCCCATGGACAGAAGAGCCTGGCAGGCTACTGTCCACGGGGTCACAAGAGCAGGACATAACTTTGCAACTAAACCACCACCACGTGGAGAGGATGCAAAGGGAAGGTGACAGAAGACTTTAGACAGGGACCCAGCCAGTAACCTATTGAGGTGAAGTACAGATTGGGGTCAGGAAAGTGTAAGGAGCAGTAGAACTCAGCAGTCTTCAAGACCCTGACAATAGTAATAAGCTGAACAACCTCAGTGAGTGTTGATAGAATAGCTAGCCTATGCTCAGGCTGTGTTTCATTTTCATAAGAGAAAAACAGCTACAACAGAATTGAAAAATCCCTAACCATGAAGGTTGCTGCTGCTGCTAAGTCGCCTCAGTTGTGTCCGACTCTGTGCGACCCCATAGATGGCAGCCCACCAGGCTCTGCCATCCCTGGGATTCTCCAGGCAAGAACACTGGAGTGGGTTGCCATTTCCTTCTCCAATGTGTGAAAGTGAAGTCGCTCAGTCGTGTCCGACTCTGTGCGACCCCATAGATGGCAGCCCACCAGGCTCTGCCATCCCTGGGATTCTCCAGGCAAGAACACTGGAGTGGGTTGCCATTTCCTTCTCCAATGTGTGAAAGTGAAGTCGCTCAGTCGTGTCCGACTCTTAGTGACCCCATGGTCTACAGCCTACCAGGCTCCTCCGTCCATGGGGTTTTCCAGGCAAGAGTACTGGAGTGGGGTACCATTGCCTTCTCCGACCATGAAGGTTAGGAGACACTATAAGAGGGAGTTGTCTTTGCTTCTCATTCCCCAACTTAGTAATCTGTCAGAAGCCAAAAAGGCTCGTTTGGTTGGTGACAGAAGTGAATGAAATGGCCTGTTGGTGTTTCTTTGGGGTCAGAGACCTGGGGCTCATCTGCCCCTCTCCCCCCACAGCCCATGCCTTGATCTCTGCCTCTCCTTGTCTTTGTAGGTTTTCCCACCAGACACTGCAGCAAACACCCATGATAGGCACCATGACCCCACTGGGCCCCCAGGGTGTCCAGGCCGGCATCCGGTCGGCTTCCATCCTGCCTGAGCAGCAGCAGCAGCAGCAGCAGCAGCAGCAGCAGCAGCAGCAGCAGCAGCAGCAGCAGCAGCAGCAACAGCAGCAGCAGCAGCAGCAGCAGCAGCAGCAGCAGCAGCAGCAGCAGCAGCAGATCCTGCGGGTAAGGCCCTGGGATTTCATCTGGGATCTGGGAGACCTAGGAGGAGGAGGACGGAGAAGAGGGCAAGGAGAGGCACAGGCTCTTCTGGGTGGTTCTCCTATTATATAGAGTGAAGTAAGTCAGAAAGAGAAAAACAAATGTCATATATTAACACATATATGTGGAATCTAGAAAAATGGTACTGATGAACCTTTTCTCAGGGCAGCAGTAGAGATGCAGACATGGAGAACAAACTTGTGGACACAATCAAAGGGATTGAGAGGGTGGGATGAATTGAGAGAGTAGCACTGAAAAACATACATTACCACATGTAAAATTAGAGCCAGTGGAAATTTGCTGTATGACTCATAGAGCTCAAACCTGGTGCTCTGTGACAACCTAGAGGGGTGGGAAGGGGGTGGAAGGGAAGTTCAAGAGGGAGGGGACATATGTACACCTATGGCTAATTCATGTTGATGTATGGCAGAAATCAAACAAATATTATAAAGCAATTATTCTTCAATTTAAATAGATTTTTTAAAAAAGACGAAAAGATAGTGGCAGTGCAAGTATCTTAAGTACCTGCAGGGGAGCTGGCACGTAGTGGGGCCTTGAGAAGCTAGTTCCCTCCCTCCCCCCTTTTCCAGGGGTCCTGGTTGGAGAGAGTTGGGGGTCATCTGCTGGGCACTCCAGATTAGATTTTCTCTACAGCTGCCTGAGCAGGGAAGGCAGCAGACCCAGAGTTCCCTGTGCTTCCCCTGCTCTCCCTGTTCCCTCCACCAAGCAGCAGCAGCAGCAGCAGCAGCAGCAGCAGCAGCAGCAGCAAGCAGCAAGCAGCAGCAGCAGCAGCAGCAGCAGCAACAGCAGCAGCAACAGCAACAGCAGCAGCAGCAGCAGCAGGCAGCACCGCCTCAGCCCCAGCCCCAGTCCCAGCCCCAGGTAGCTGCTGGGCTCCAGCCCCCACCCCCCGCCCCCAGTGGGGCAGCAGCGTGTGCAGCTAGGGAGAGGCAGGAGGCAAGCCCAGGCCCTCTACAGGGTGGGGGCGGGGGGGGGGACGTGAAGATGGAGAAGGATGGGGAACATTAGAGTTCCATCTTCCATGTCCTGTTTTCATCTCAGTTCCAGCGCCAGGGGCTTCAGCAGACACAGCAACAACAACAGACAGCAGCTTTGGTCCGGCAGCTCCAACAACAGCTCTCTAGTAAGCCTGCCTTCCTGCCCAAGGAGTGCCCCCACAGAATAACTGGGGGTGGGGGTGGGGGAGGGGTGGAGGGTAGAGGTCAAAGTAGCTGAGGTGATTGCTTCAGGTCCAGCTTGTGGGGGGAAGCATTGCCTGAGTGGCTCTCCTCATGCTTGGCTCCCCTCACCCCTGCTTGGCTGCCCATCCCTGATAGTCTCTGGTTTTTCACAGACACCCAGCCACAGCCCAGTACCAACATATTTGGACGCTACTGAGCCACCTGGAGGAACTGCTTGTGCACTGGATGTGGCCCCACCGTTTCCTCTTAATTCCCAGTCCTCTTCCCGGGCTAGCACCAGTAGTGGTTGGGGCTCTTCCCTTAGGCTCCATTTTTAATGAGTTTTTAGTATTTTTGTTAATGTGAGGCATTGAGCTGTTGGGTTTTGTATATTATTTATATAGAGACCCCAGAGCTGTTGCACCCAATACACAGAGCTTCTTTGCAAAGGAAGTGTGTGAATCTGCGTGTCCGGGAAGGGTGGGCTCTTGGAAGGGTGTGGGGGCTGGACCAGCAAGTCAGCACCTTCATTCTGTTCAGATCATCTCTCCTGTTCACCTTCCACCCCCTACATTTCTGAATTCTAATTGGATTGCTACCATCTCTTCCTTTCTCTAACCTGGCAACACATTAAGACTTGGAGCCTTAGTGTCTCAATAAGGGCAGCTCATCTTCTCATCTAGATGGTGTGACTTCTGTATAGCTTGTCTCCATGGAGGAAACACTGCTGGGATTGGAGAGGAGCCACTGGACCAGGGGAAAAATCACTGGAACCTGATTCTCTTTCCACCCACCCCACATACTGGGTTTTGAATAAGCTTCAGGGTGGGGGGTGGGGGTGACAGACACTGCCTATCCTTTGGGCCACCTTGTATGGTCCCCATCACGCACCAAGTGATATCCTAGATAGAGAAGTTCCCTGAGTCACATTTCTGGGACAAAACATTATCCTCCATTGGTAAGTGTTGCCATCACATAGGTGGGGGAAGGACAGAATGGTTCCAGGAGGAAAAGAAACCAGTGAAAGGAAGCACCCTTTTCTCTCTCTGCTCTGTTACTGGAACTGCTTGCTTTCACACGACCCATCTTCACAGTTACCCAGAGTGACCTCCTCACTCCCATCTTAATAGTAGAGAAAACTCAAAAATGTTGCTCCAGAGTCATATTTGGAACTGGCAGGGCCATTTTCAGCGCCCTTGCCTTCAGGTTTGGGGCTCAAGATCTAAGACTATCCATGAGAGGAAACTGGTTTACTGTCAGAAACTGGTTTACTGGTGGGGCTGGAAGAGGCCAGTCCCAACCTCATACGTGGGTGGATTGGACGATCGGACTTCAGGATACCATCCAGGCCATGGTTGCACTCTAGCACTGGGAAATGTCAGGTGTGCTGGTAAAACCAGGAGCACCAGTCAATACCCAAGTTACAGAAAAAAGTCCTTCTGAGGTCCATGAAGCCCTTGCTCAGATGGGACTTACTAAATTTAAGAGTAGTATGCACAAGGAGAGGAACTGTCCAACAGGATAAAGTTGAACATAACTGACTGAAGCTTTCTTCTGCCCTGTGTTATCCTGACAAAAACATTCTGAGGAACTATATGGGTAGAGGCTTGGCTGGGATAAGGGACACTCAGAGGGGCTTCGGATGGGGGCCTAATGGAACTGGACAGGTGCCCTACACACAGAACACAAGACACTGAGACAGCCGGGTCTGGAGTAGGAGAGACTGACATGGTTGGACAACTGGCATGCTGACAGCCGGAGTCTGACAGACCCCAACAGAAAGGAACAACACTGATCTTTTTGAGAGTGACAGGATGAGGGCAAAGTGCACCCCACACATACACACCTATTGTTAGTGCTTGAGTGGTGTTGGTGCTGAGGAGAGGTGAAGGATACCAAATGGGCTGGAGGCTGGTCTTCATGGAGTGTGACTGAAGACTCCTGCAGGCAGTGCCTCAGTTTCTCCCTTTGTTTTGAGGTCTCAAGCTTTGAAGGTCAAGTTTGAACTAGCTGCCCTGGAAGATCATCTGTCTGTGATTTGACGGATGTGTGAGAGAGAGGATGGGGAGAGTGCTTGAGCCTGGGAGGAATTGGGCCATGCCCCAGGACTTGAGCCATCTCTGGCACAAAAAGAGTTAATGGCAGGGACCGCGCCCCCCCTTGTCCGGGCACGCGCAGCGCGCCCCCTCGGTGCGCGGGCACAGCAGCCAGGCTGCCGGAGAGCAGATCTCGGGGATTCGGGTGCGGAGCCCTTGGCCTGGAAGCGATATGGGTGGTCCGTGGCCCGGTTCAGTCGCTCGCAACAGCCCGGGGAACAGGTGAGGCCGCCTGCCCCGGTCTCTCATCCTCTAGCTGCCCATACCTTGCCCCGATCCTATCCCTTCCCAATCCTGGGGTGCTCCACTTCCCAGCCAGTGCACCCCATCCTCAACCCTATGTTCTCCATCGGCACCCCTGACCCCCCCAATCCTCCCCCGCATTTCCCCCCCACCTCCTTCCTCCCTGAATCCCGCATCCTTATCATCCTCCCGCCCATGTCCCTCTATTTCCACTGCCCGGCCTGCATGCTCATCAAAATACCCCTCCTGAGGGCCCCCTGCCCCGTTTCTGTTTTGCACATTGCCAGTCCCCCCTCCCCCGCAGTGCAGCCCCATCCTTCTTCCACCATAGCATCTCACAGCCAGACTCCCTCCCCCACTCTCTGCAGCCCCCCCCCAACGGAGGCCTTTATCCTATCCTCCCCCATTCCAATGCAGCTCCATCCCCCAATACCATTCAGAACCCGCAAAGCCCCCAATACTGCAGTTCTCGACACCAGTCCATCCCTGCACAATGCCCCCCGCCCAATACTGCTCCAGCCCAGAGTACCCCCAGATGCTTTCTGAGCCCCGGCTTTGCCGCCTCCCCTTGTCTTCTCCCAAATTGCAAGTTGGACCAGGATGGAGATCTTGGCCTTGGGGACTCACAGTGGGTCCTAGGGTACAGAGGGCGTTTGGGGGTCGGTTGATTTGTCTAGGTGTTCACGGGGGAAGGGCTGCAGGAAATTGACTCGTAGGAGAACAGCATTTGGTGCTCAAGGGTTACTGGAGAGGGAGGCATCTCAAAAGGGTTAATGGAATTTGCGGGGAGGGGCGGCACTGAGGGGGTTAATTGTGGGGGGGGGGTTGCTGGCGGGGAAGCCGTGTGAATGAGCGGTCTGTGCCCCAGAGTTGCCATGGAGACGGTGAATGGGGGGATTGTGTGAACTCAGCTGCGGACTAGCCCCCCCCCACCATACACACACGCACACCCACTCCCTCCTGCCCCACCTCCCTACTCCTACCCTTTCCCCTCCTCCCCCCACCCGGGTGCATTCTGGGCAGTGTCTGGGATCTAACCACCCATACTTTTATCCCCATTTCCTCTGAGCCCCCCCTTTAGTCTCTTTGCCCACCCTCCCTCCTCCTTTTTCTCTTTCCCTCCCTCTTCTCTCTCTTTTCCTTTCTCCCTCTCTCTTCTCTTTCTTTCTCTCTCTCTCTCTCACACGCTCCCATTCCCCTCTCTCGGTGGCCGGGCGTTCCCATTCTCCCTCCCCCACCCCTTCAGCCAGTTCTTAAAGGAGCAGGCCTACAATCTTGGAAGGCGGGAGAAATAGGGGGAAACTCAATTGTGTGTGTGTGTGTGTGTCCATGAGGGAGTGTCTGTGTGTGCCTGTGTCTGTGTGTTGACTGTACAGCTGTTGTATCAGAAGGCCTGTGTGCCTCGAGTGTGTTGCTATTTCTGCTTCTGTCTCCACCTATGTGTCACCATTATGCTGCCTCTGTCTCTGGATATTTACCTATGTGGTATGTGTGATTAGGTTTCTGTGAGTCTCTGTGTGTCTCTGAATGTATCTCTCTGTGAATTTCTGGCTCTGTGAAGCTGTCTGTCTCAGAAGGTGGGACTATATGAGGGGGTCTCTGTGGGTTTGAAATATATGTCTCTGAGTGAATATCACAGTGTCTGTGATCCCAGCTTTCTCTCTCTCACTCCCTCTTGAGTCTTTGTGAGTTTATTTCTGTGAGTCTCTGAGTGTGTGTCCCCCGCCCTCCATTGTTTATTTTACACTGGCTGAGCATCAACAATGCCTAGGGTGCTAGGCAGACTGCTTTCTGCCTCAGTTTCTGGCACCCCGTGTGAATTAGAGATAACTGCCAGAAAGGACTGATGCTTAAGTATTTGGAAGCAGTGAGGGCTGTGGAGAAATGTACAGGAGGGCCTGGGGACTCTCTTGAATGTCTGTCCTGCCCCCTGCCCTGCCAGAGAGAGAGGGGGTCTCTCTGGAGGCCCCTTTGCTTACGTGATGCACATTCCCTTATTCTGCCTTAGTCCTGGAGTGAGGTGCACAATCCTACCCTCTCCTGACATGGAGGACCCTATGGGGGTTATGGGTCTTGGAGGCTAGAAGCTCAGTGTCCAGGAAGAGTACCCAGGAACTTGAGCTCCACTTCCTGTTCCCCCACATGCTACTCTGGCTCCAGCTGACCCCAATGAACTCCATTGGCTGAGAAGTTGAAGTTGGGGGCTGGCAACTTACAGTGGCAACAACTGTCAATCTCTCCATCCCCTTGGCTTTTCCAACCACTTCCCCGGGTGTAGTGAATGGCTCTGAATGGCAATGTGAGGGTCCTTGGAATCCCAGGTGTGAAGAAACCTTTCTTAACTGTAGAACAGCCCGAGCACAGTAGGGCCCCAAAGACCCACTCCACGGTCCTCCCAACCATCTTGGATGACGCATACTTCCCTCTTTCCACAGGCCTGTCTGGCCCTGAGGGAGTCCCCTTTCTGAAGCTGTGGTGCTCGGACGACCTGCTCTGTACGTTGCCGGGCACCTGTAGGTGTCCCTCGAGAGTTCAGTTTTGAGGTTCAAGTCAGTGTGGCCATGAAGGGGCTGCCTGTTGGGCTGATGCTGTGACCCTGGAGTCTGCCTCTCCTGCCAGTCCCCCGGCCCGGAACATGTGGCTGTGGCTTGGCCCACCCTCGCTGTCCCTGAGCCCCAAGCCCACAGTTGGCCGAAGCCTGTGCCTCACCCTGTGGTTCCTGAGCTTGGTGCTGAGGGCCAGTACCCAGGCCCCAGCACCCACAGTCAACACTCACTTTGGGAAGCTAAGGGGTGCCCGGGTACCATTGCCCAGTGAGATCCTGGGGCCTGTGGACCAGTACCTTGGGGTGCCCTACGCAGCTCCCCCGATCGGCGAGAAACGTTTCCTGCCCCCTGAACCACCCCCATCCTGGTCGGGCATCCGGAACGCCACACAGTTTCCCCCAGTGTGCCCCCAGAACATCCACACAGCTGTGCCCGAAGTCATGCTTCCTGTCTGGTTCACCGCCAACTTGGATATCGTCGCTACTTACATCCAGGAGCCTAACGAGGATTGCCTCTACCTGAACGTCTATGTGCCCACGGAGGATGGTGAGTGCGGCCAGGCGCTATGCCCTCCCTGCTTCCCACCCACCCCACCGTGTTTGTGGCTGGCATGTGGTCGTGTGCCCTGAAGCATGCATCTGTCTGTCTGTGAAAAGGCTTTTAACCATCACTTGGCTTGGCCTTCCTCTTCCTCCTCCCTGTTCTTTCCTCTCCCAGCATTGTCTGAGCTCCCATGTGTGAGTGACACTGTTACCACAGGATGGGCCTGGCCAGGCCTGAGAGCTTTGACAGGTCTAGGGCCAGATGCTGGATGGGGGTTCCCTGGGGGAGTATGGGTCACTGCTGGCAGCTTCCCCGCGGGAGGATGCTGGCTCCACCGGGCCCCCCTGTTGCCATTCCGCCTGCTCTGAGAGGTGGTAGGTGTGTGTGGCCAAGGGAGCTGGGTGTGTGTGGGGGGAAAGGGGGCAAGCCTGGTGGGCAGTGCTTAGGTGCCTCCTCTTTCACTAGCTGATGCCTCCTCCCGCGGGGGTCACACTAAGGTAAGTGAGAGAAACAAGGAGATGGTGGGACAGGCTCTCTGCCATGTGCCGCCTGCAGAGCAGCTCTTGGGGCCTGGGGGGGTGGGGGGGTGCATGCCCCTGGGCAGAGGCCTCCTGTTATTTTTTAGTTTTTTATTCATTTTACAGTAAAGCGGATTTCCAAGGAATGCGCCCGAAAGCCCAACAAGAAAATTTGTAGGAAAGGAGGTAGGTAGCCAGCCGGCGGGGAGGGAGAGAGAGAGAGAGGGAGGGCTGCCTGCCCACCTGCCCTTGCCCCTGAGGACCCAGCCTTCCTTCAAGTAGCCCAGGCTCAGGGGGCGGTCAGTGAGCAGGCATAAGTTCCACCTCATCCAAGGGCCCCGGCTCCCCTCAGGGAGGCTCTGGTGGCCTAAGGCAGGTTCAGAGCAGAAGCAGCAAAACCCCGTTTCTTTCAATCTTCCTGGCCCCCAATTCCACCCTAAAATGTGTGCTGAAGACAGAGCCAGTGCTTTCCTCCAGGTCACCCCAGGAGAAACTCTAAGCCGCCAAAATGGAGCCAGAGGCTCTGCCATTTTCCTGGTGAGGGAGCTGCCAGCTCATCCTTCTGTGCTCTTTCCCAGGTTGAAAGTTGAGATTCAACTCTCCAGCCCTGGAGCTTAGACCAAACTGTATCCAGGCGTAGTAACCCTGCCACCTTGTCTACCGCCTCTGGCCAGGGCATAGCTGAGTGCCCCTGGCTGGACTGGTGGCAGACCTTGGGAGGTCTCTGGGAACTGTGGACTCTAAAGGAGGCACAAGATCTCAAATTTCAAGTTGGCACTCTTGCCAGGAGGAATTTGTCCCCCCACCACCTGTATAATAACTCTTCCTATTCCAATACCACTTTATGTTTTCTGCAAAGCATTTGCATACTTACCTCAGAAAAGCCACCCCCCTCCCTTCTCTGGAAGCTTATAAAGCACGGGTTGGTTTCTCAATTTTACAGATGTGGAAACAGGCCCAGGGGAGTGACTTGCTGCTGCTCAAGGCCCCTTCCCTGGTCTGTGGCAGGGCCTGGACCAAAACCTGGGTCTCTTGACCCTCAGGGAAGTGTTCTTTCCACTGTAGCATGCGAGGCAACTCCCATCTGGTCATTCCCACCTCCCCGACTCTGAAACAAATGGTGAAATACAGATGGGGTGAATCAAATTGGAAGCAGTAACAGACTAAGGAACAGGTGGAAAATCACAGCCTGGTCCCTACAACCCTTTGGCAAGCTTGGAGTTTGTTTTCCTTTGAAATCATAGGGCAGGGTTCCCCCAGGTGCGGTCATCAGGGACTGGATATTCCCTACCAAGTAAGAATCTCTTGGGAGAAGAGCCCAGAAATGTATGTGTTGTGCTTTTGATGCACACTGAAGCTCTGAGGGAGGTCCCCTGCCCCAGAGATAAGCTTTCCACCACCTCCCCACACCCAGCTCAGGGCTTCGAGCTCAGAAGGCAATCAGTAAACACGCTTTTGCATGAATGAAGATAGGAGATGGTGGTGCTGCGTAAAGAGTATGGGTCTGGGAGCCACAAGCCTGGGTCCCATATCAGCTGCTAACTCACAGTGAAGCCTTAGACAAGTCTTTTCCTTTGAGAACCTCCGTTTCTGCATCTGAAGGGAGTAGGGGACTATTCCAATCTTAACATTCCTTTAACCTGTAAAGGAATTCATGAAGAGGGTCTGTTAAACCTGCTTCTAGTAGTTACTTGCTTACTTGGGTGTGGGGATGGAGGGGGAGGCGATGACATTAACCATTTCCTAGGAGCAGTTGGTCCCCCAGAGCACCAGTAAGAGGCTAGGGCAGTCCAATCCAGTCCTGAGAGTCCAGACCTGGAAGCACCAGTCAAGTTCAAACATTTACCAATCGTGATTGTTGACTATGGGCAAGGCCATGTGCTAGGTGCTGTTGGGATGTGGAGGGATACGAGGTAGAGGAAAGATTTAGAAATAACTAAAGATTCGATCGCTACCCTGAAGAAGCTCATAGGCTAGTGTTGAAACTCAGCTGGTTTAGTGAAGCCCCACAGGCCAAGCTGGGAAGTGGGTTCCAGACAACATGGGAGAGGGCATCTGGTCATTTAGCTGCTCAAATTAGTTCCCTATCCAGGGCCTGTTGGCCATTTGGAACAGATTATAAAAGCCTGCCTCTTGGGGGAGACCTGTCCCCAAAGATGGTTATCGGAGTGGTGTGTTCAGGGCAGGCAGGGCTGGTTGGGCACCTGCAGCAGCACAGTACCAGACTGGGGGATGGTGGTCTAGTTGGTCCCTGGAGGGCCGGGGACAGGCATGGCAGTGAGGAGTTGCTCAGTGAGTGTTATGCAGAGGGAGCAAAGCATCTGTACAAAGGAGGCTGGGATAGTGCAGCAAGCCAGGGACATTCCCAGAAGGGGACAAAAGGGACACATCTTTTAAGTCAGGGTCCAGAGTAAGTGAAGAAATTCCTGGGGAAGGTGTGCCCTGTCCCCCCACCTCCATCTCCATCAAATTGGAGGGAATTCATGTTTAAGGATGAGTGATTCCTTGCTGTTTGAGGATGGGGTGGGGCTTTCTGCTGCGTGGGTGATGATGCCCCAGGCCCCACAGGGTTTCTGAGGGCAGTGCTGTCGTCAGGTGTTAAGGCGGTAGGCATCACTGGAAGTTCAGAAAGCCAGAGGCAGTTTCTGCCCCTCAGGCTGGGCTCTTGCCCTAGTTGAAAAGTTATTTTATAATTTGAAGGCGGCTCCTGTTTTGATTAATAGCTATAAGGGAACCCAGACCAGCTGAGAAAGAAAGCTATTTGCTGCCTCCGGGCCAAGCGTATCTGATGTCTTAGACAAGAGGATAAGCCCTGGGGTACCATAGAATGACCTCTGTTTCCACACACTGATCAGCACCTGGGCGGTGGGTCTTCTTTCTCAAAGCCATTTTCAAGATGAACTTCTTGTCTTAGAATGGGAAGGAGAGTTGGTGCCAGCTCAGCCAGGTCCTAAACTTCTCTCCTCTAGTTTCTTCTTTTCTCTTATTCCCTCCCTTCCCCCTTCCCCATGCTCCACCTCTTTTCCTGACTTATTTTTTCCCTTCCCTTTCCCTATCCCAGAAAGGTGGCATGGTGCAGTGGAAAGACCATGGGCTTTGGAATCAAGCAGACCTGGGTTTGGATCTCACCTCTAGCACTTCCTAGCTGTGTGATCTTAAGCAAGTCACTTTGCTTCTCTGATCCTCAGTTTCCCCATCAGTGAAACAGGAATAAAGATAGTCCCTCCCTCACTGGGGTGTAAGGATCAAACAATATGGCAGAAGTAGAGTGTCTGGCACATGGTAACCATTCGGTACATGGTAGGAACTGCTACCATCATTCCCATCTCTGTTTCTCTCTCTCTCCCTCTCTCTCTTCCTCTCTCTCATGTCCCTTTCTCCTTGTCCCCTTCCTTTTCTTCCCTCCCTCCCTCTCTGGCTCTCTTTCGATCTCAGAGCAATGCTTGCTGCTCTCAGGCCTGGTTCCTGTGGGCAGGAACCCCATTTGCCATTACCCAGAGCAGGTCCCAGCGAGAAAGAGCAGAGGGAAAGCTTCATCTCCCAGTTTCTCCTGTGGGAATCAGAATCAGTTGAGACCCAGCTTGAGCCTGCCCACTGGACCCAAATAGCTTAGGGCTAGGGTCCCTGTCTCTGCCCTGACAGCTCATGTCTGTAGCTACACGGTGGTGATGCCGCCTCTCACCCTTGGCGCCTGCCCCCACGCTCCAGCTCAGCTGGCCTGTGTACGCATGCACAGCCCCTTCCACCTGGGAGAAGGCCTTCCCCTGAGATGGTCTCCAGCTCCATGCCCTGGCCCACCTGCTGCTGCCTCCTTCCTAACTGGGAAGGTGGTTGGCTGAGACAGGCTTTTGGGGACAGAGAGGCAGGTAGGGAGGTGCAGTGAGGCCAGCACAGCAGGGGCCTGCAACACCATCATCCTGATGAAGGTCTGGGCCTCAGCCCACCCATTCCCTCAGTTCTTGCCATCCCTCCTGCCTGTCCTGGGCCCAGGCCCAGAGCTGGCTTGCTGGGCCACACTGCAGTCATGCTGTTTTTGAATTCTCTCTCTGTTTTGTTCTCTGTTCTGTGCTGTTGTGTCTCCCCGTGTCTGGTCCCCAGGATCCGGCGCTAAGAAACAGGGCGAGGACTTAGCGGATAATGACGGGGATGAAGATGAAGGTATTTGGGGGCTGCAGGGCGTGGCGGCTGGTGCATGGCACAGAGCCCCTCCCCCTCTCAATGGGGAGAAGCCCCGTCTGTCTGTCTGTCTGTCCGTTGGTGTGTTTCTGTTCCTGTACAAGGCCGTTGGGCTGTTCATCCATCTTTGGCCTGGTCAGCCACTGGGAGTTTCAGGGTGACGGACACGGCTGGCGGGAGCAGGGAACCACGAGCAGAGCCATGGGGTCCCCCAGTGCCCGGAGACAGCTTCCTTCCCCATCTTCTGTGGTTCCTGGGCACCTGCCCCGACTGAGCAGCAGGGAGAGTGGAGAGAAAGCAGGACTGAGGAGGGTGGGGGGTGAGGAGAGGCGCAGAGGAACCTGAATGGCAGGAGCCCCTGTGTTTTTGTGGGGAGGTTGGCTCCTGGGAGAGGGAAGTGAGGAGTGAGGCAGTGATGACCGCAGGGGCTGGGGAACAGCGCCACCTAGAACCTCCTTGGCCTTGGCACAGAAAGAGAGAGATGGCCAGGGGTCAGGGGCTGTATTAGGTTCAGGATGGCCACGAGGACCAGGCTGAAACACCAGGCTGAGGCCAGTACACCACAGACCAGGCAGTGGATGGCATAAGATCCTTGGGTGATGGTTGAACCAGTCTTCCTTCCTCCTCAGGAAAACAGGTTGTGTTTGCGGCAGCAGAGAGCATTCCCTTCTACCTCCATGCCCCGGCCCCCACCCCTGGGGGCCACACAGCTCAAGGGGGCCCACTGGTGGCTGGTAGGGTGTGCTGGGGCAGCGGGGTGCAGCCTAGCTCCCAGGCCGGGGGTGGGGGGTGTGCTGCCGGTGTAGGCGATCAGCCCTGTCCCCGCTTGGGATGGTCACGGCTTGGGAGCAACCGCTTAAAAATCCCTTGCTGAGTGGCCTCTATGGAGGCTCCATCTTCATCTCAGAACTGACTGGGGGTGGGCTTTCTCATTCTTAGTTCTGCCCCCACCTCTTCCCCATCCTCAGTGTTTGCAGCTAAGTCTGCCTGATGTCCAGGGAGAACGGGGTGAATGAGCACATGGTTGAGAAACCATGTCAGTAAGGTCCCCCCCAACCCCATCTCTGCCATTCTCTCCCCTGTCCCCACATTTTCCCTTGTTCTCTTCCTGTGCCACCCCTTATCCCCACACCTCTTGTCTCTGTCTGCACTGGGGGGCCAGCTGCTGCCAATGGCCGTATTTCCATGTAACTGGTCTAGCCTTGGGGGTTTCAGGGCTCCCCAGCACCTGTTCTCTAAAGCCATGTCAGGTCCCAGGACTCCTGGGTGCCCAGGGCAGGGACTCACTGATCCAGCTAAGGGACCAGCCCTTTCTCTTCCTCCTGCCCCATCCCCCAGGGCTCAGCCACAGCCTCTGTAAAACTCACTGTATCAGGCACACCTGGCTGCCTTCAGCTGGGAGGCACTTGAAACCAGTCTTTAAAAACATCACCAGAATCTGACTTTCTCTGGCCGATGGCCCAAGCTCTGGGCTGAACAGCCCCCTGAGTCCTGCCCTCAGAGATGGCAGTGGTGTCCTGGAACCTGGGATAGCTTTGCTGCCCGCACCCCACCCCAGGGCTGGCGGGGGTGGGGGAGGAAGGGCAGCCTACCCAGCCTGTATCTCAACCCTTCTCCTTGCAGACATCCGGGACAGTGGCGCTAAGCCTGTCATGGTCTACATCCATGGAGGCTCTTACATGGAAGGGACAGGCAACATGATTGACGGCAGTGTCCTGGCCAGTTATGGCAACGTCATCGTCATCACCCTCAACTATCGGGTTGGAGTGCTAGGTATGGTTCTCTGTTGGATACCTAGAAGGAAGCCTGAGCTCTCAAGGAGGAAGGATTGAAGGCTGAGGAGTTGAGAACAAGCCCCTGGGTTCTCTAGCTGGTGCTAATGACAGTGGTCACAAGGTTGTTATCCATGGTCTTACCCAACTGCTCGGAGCTTATGCACATCCCTAGGTCCTTTCCTAGGGATGTTGAGATGCCATTCGAAATTCAGTTCAAACTTCACACCTTCTCTTAGGCCTCAGGCTAGGTCTCTGCTTCCAGATTTTTGCATGGCTGAGTTTTGTAAAATCAATTTATTTTCTGGTGTCCTGTCCTTATCCCTACTCTCCCACCCTCACATCCCTAAACACCCTATACATACATAGATATTCCTTTTAGTCAATCACACATCTGCACACCCATATACCCTCACATGTCCACATGTCCACACGGCCCACATCCATCCCCATGTGTCCAACTATTTCTCACTTCCACAAACATACACACACACCCCTACATCTACAGACCCCCTCACATATATGCACATTCTTCCACCACTCCATATACACTCCACACATATATTTTTCCCAGCGCACATATCCAGATACCCGCATACCTCTCTGTACTCCATATCCATACCCCACATCTACACAGATTTTTCTCACCTTCCATGCGTACACACACACACACAGGTTCTCTCCACATCACTGTATCTACATCTATGCCCATATACACCACATGTGCCCACTTCACGCTTCCCTCTATCCCCATAATGCACTCTACACAAAGACCCACACCCTGGGTCCATAGCCACACCCAAACCCCATGCATATGTATAAGGGCACAGATGTAGATATAGCGATGTGAAGGGAAAGTCTGTGTGTGTATATGTGTTTGTGTGTGTGTATACATGGGAGGTGAGAGAAATCTGTGTAGATGTGGGGTATAGATAAGATGTGTATGAGTAAGGAGTGTAGAGAGGTGTGGGGTATCTGGATATGTGTGTAGGGGAGACTATATGTGTGGAGTGTATATGGAGTGGTTGGGGGAATCTTCTATACATACACAGATCTATGTCCCCCCTACACACCCCACTTCTGTATCCACTCTCCTCTAACATCCACACACACGCGTATGTCCCTCAGCTTCCCTACATAAGGAACCAGTGTTCCCCTCCCTACACATATAGGAGCCATACCTGCAAGTCCACACCTCCCCACCCCAAAGTACACAAATACTACATATATCCCTCATATCCCTGCTTCCACATGTACATACACATCCCATGCTCTACATGTAATATATGTCCCCCCCTTATACATCCCCCCTTATACACAAATCCACAGACCCCCATGCACATACCCACACATACACACGTATATATGCACACATACTCTTCCTATACACATCTAGCATATATATGTCCAATACATATATGTATACATATTCCTACCCCACAAATATACATGCATCCATATACCCACACCTGGTCATCCATATCCATACATGCATACACACTCAGGCACACCCCACACTTACATACCCCATATACATACACTACACATTTCTTCTACTCTCTCTACACATATCTCCATATACTCCTATCCCTTACACCATTGTGCTCCCACACATGCACACTTACTTCTCAAATACCTCCTCATACACACCCTTATCCCCTTCCCACACATACTTTGTCACCCACGTGCTTATTTTGGAGATTTGGGGTGCCCCTCTGCCCTGTGCCTTCCTTGATAACTGTTAATGCCTGACTGTGGCCAAGGTCTTGAGGTAAACAAGTGCCTCAGAGAGGGCAATCAAGCACACAGGCCTCTGAGGGTGCATGCAGCCTCATACCCTTGGAGTGGCACAAAGAAGCCAACTTCCTGCCTGGAAGGCTGGCGTCCTCAGAGTCCCAGTGGGGGTCAGGGCTCTTTGTCAGGTCTGCAGGCCTGGGTGCTGAACCAACAAGTAGGCCTGGCTTCTTCAGGGCTGGTTGGCTGATGGGACCTTATTTTCATATACTTGTGAATATGTAGCTTTGCCTGTTCGAACCTCAGAGGCCCCAGAGCTGCATTTCACTTGTGGGTGCAGTTCCATACACAGAAAAGCCACCTCCTGTTGACTTCCCCTTAATACTACGTGGGATAGCAAGACATCTTTTGGGGGTTCAGGCTGGAGAAATGATATTCCCTGAAAAAAGTGGAGCCTGTGTCCCCTTCAGCAGATCCAGATACTAGATGTGACGTATGTGGGGCATCTCCCTGATCTCTCCACAGTCTAGTGGGCTTCAGGTTTCATAGTTCTGCCACTGCTCCTGTGGCTCTCGGAGTTGCCCCTGACATCATGGCAAGGCTCTCATAAGCTGTTCTGTCCCATTGAGAAAGAGGATTGGAGTCTTTTGACAGTAAAAATGGTACCATGCAGGTGGCTGTAAACCCACACACTTGGGCTGCCCAGTGCCTGAAGAGTAATGAATATACAAATGTAATCACACACAGATATGCAGGCACACATGCATGGTTGTTGAAGGCCAGAAGTAATTTTGTTACTTTATTTTCTAAATTAGAGTGATAGAAAATGTTCGACTCAGCTGCTTTTTAAAAATGATCAACACAAAGCTCCATTCTCTAAGGACCAATGGAAAGCACAGAGAATACTAAGAATATGCTTCAGTTCCAAATTATCTGACCAGCTGGGATGAAGGCAAAGAGAGAGTGGAGAACTGGGGAAATGAGGGGAGAAAAGTAAGAAAGGGAAGGAAAGGATGGTAAAGAGAAAAGAGGATGAGAGTGACACAGAGAAAGGAGGCAGAGGAGAGACTCAGGATTTGAAGTGTCACTTGGGAGCTGTGGGCTGCAAGCTCCCTGTGATATCCTGGTTTGATGATTACTTCACAACCCTCCAGTTGCTCTAATCCTTAAGCTTGTATATCAGAAGTTTTTAACCTTTTGGGGAGTCTTGGACCCCTTTGAAATTGTGATAGAAATGATGGCCTTCTTACCCCAGAAAATGCTTGCGTGCATACACACACACACAAACACACACAAACTTATAGAAATTATTTCATGGATCCCACTGAAACTCATCCACGAAGTTCAGGTTAAGACCCCGACCACCACCTTACAACCTCCTCTCGTTTGCATAACCAGAACAGCACATCTTGGGTTTTAAAAAAAAGCACATTTTTTAAAATGTTTATTTTAAAAAAATAAACATTTGTATTCTTTGGACTTAAATAGTTAATGATCAAAATAATACTACCCAAACCTCAGAAAGAGCCATAAAGTAAGATTTGGCCAGAAGTTTCCCACTACCTCTTGTGTGCCCTTCAGTGCCTGCTCTGGAACACAGATGTAATCAATAAGCCACTGATTGGACCCTGGATACATAGGAGATGTTTTTTTCTCTTGGCGCTAGATATAGAACATGGGTTTGTCCCTGTTTCTTGGGGATTTTGCTGTATAGCTAAGGCTTTGTTGTTTTGTTTCCCAAAACATGTGACCAGTTTTGGACCTTAATTATATGCATTCATTCACTCTCCTTCCAATCAGCTTCTCCAAGCCCTGAGCCCAAACAGACGGTTCCCTCCAAGGCGCTTTTTTAGACATCTTAGGTGATGCACATATTTTATTAGATGATGTCATAGGCGAGCCCATGGATCCCATCCAAGGCAGAGAGGTAGCTATAACTTGAAAAGCCCCCACTGGGCTTGAGACCAACAAAAGAAAGGGACCCCAGCAGGATATAGGATGTGGATATCCCTGGGGCTGAGGAAGTAGGGGCTTGCTGAGTTTTCTTTCAGATTTCAGAAATGAATCCTACATCCTTGCTCAGGTACCTTCAGGCAAACTGAAAACCTGGTAAACATCAAGCCATGGATGACATATGTATCTGGTTTTGATACAGTGTACCAGATTCCCCTGTCTTCTGTTGACAAGCAGCTTACCATGTACTGCAGGATAAACTCGGGCCCAGGGAGACTGGCTCAGATTTGCTCTAGCAGTTTATGGAGTTGGGTGTCTCAGCCCTCATTCTCACATGGTTTCTCTGGATGACTTAGTTACTGGGGAACCAGCAGCAAATGACTGCTCTTCCAAACTGCCAGGTTTTTTGTGTTTGTGGTCAGTGACATTTACTGTATCATCTGCCTGAGCCTGTTGGATAGAGCACTTCAAGCAGGACGCTTGCAGTAGGATGGTTGACATGAAGTCATCCACAAGCTTCAGTGCCTCTTATCCTGAGGTTCATGGGACCTGAGGGAGCAGAGAGTGATGCTCAAATCCTCCACTCAGCCCTTTCAGGCCTTTGTTCCCAATCCAGGAAATTGGTACATCTTGGAGAAATCTACTTTACTACATCCAAATGCAGGCTCTCCCTGCTGATTAGGACAGGTGTATTTGACACATTTCACTGAATGATACCTTGGCAAAGACCAAAGCCAAGTCTGCTATTGCCTAAATAAGAGACAAGGCAGAGAGAAAATGGGGGAAGGAGAGAGGAGGGAGGACAGGCAGGCTAAGAGAAATACAATGATTTTTGCTAGAGGGTCTCAAGGCTTGGACAGCCAGGTTGGATCTTGGTCAGCATACTTTTCAAGACTTGCAGGAGCAACTTCAGCTTATGAATGGGCCAACAAGAAGCTGGTTCCCTTGTCTAGAGGCACAAGAGCTCCTCCATTCATCCTCATTCAGGCGTTCTCTAATTCCTTCTCATTTCCTCATTGGGAACCTGGGGCTAAAGAGGGCTTATGACTAGGTCCTGAGAGGAATAACTAAGTACTTTACATACTTAATTGCACCAAAGGTAAATTAATAACATACTTGAAGAGGGTGAAATGAGCTCTTTCACAGTAGCTAGATTCAGAAGGACTCAAGAAAGACAGTGATGAGGTCTTGTGCCCGCTTGAGTCTGTTTGAATTCAGCTTCTGCCCGTGGTCTACCAGGCCCATTGGAGAACTCTCTGCGAGCTGAGGGAGCCTCCTCAAACATGGCCTCCCACAAAGTTGATCCCAGGGGCTGTGGATGAGCTTTTAACTGTGGAGTTAAAAAATACTGACCCAGGTATAGGTTTTCAGTGTGTAAGAGCACCACAGCTATCCACCTGGAAAGAACCTTTCCAAAAGCCTAGGGCAGGAGATGATAGCCTTTCAAGGAGCCTAAATACCAGGGAAGAGGATGAAATGAAGCAGCAAGATCAGACTAAAATGGAAGCAGGGTGGGGTGGGGGGAATATAGGACATCTCTGTGGGATAGCCAGCAGGTGGGTGGGAAGGTAGTCGCCATGGCAACAAGTCTCCACAGCAGCAAATCCCAGCAGGTGGGTGGGAAGGTAGTCTCCATGGTGACATGTCTCCTCAGCAGCAAATCCCAGTGGGTGGGCGGGAAGACCTGTTTCTGTGGTAATGAGCTGCACTGACTTCCCCATTTCTCCACCAGACGAAAAAGATGGTCTAACCCAGTGGTTTTCCAACTTTAGCAGGCATCAGAATTACCTGGAGAGCTTGTTAAACATAGAGATTGCTGGGCCCCACCCCCAGAGCTTCTGATTCATTAGGTCTTGGAGGATGGGAAATGAGGACCTGCCCTGAGAATGAGGAGAAGGGGGCATCTGAGGCCCTGGAAGGAAGTGGAAATGGACAAGCTTGGATAGGGGGTGCCAGGAGGGCTTAGGGATTATAGTCTCTTGGAATCTTCACTTCCTCCAGAGACAGAACAAAGGGAAAAGAGAAGTAGCTATAGATGTATAGTGTGCTGAGCATATTTGAGATGCCTATGCTCATTTTATCCTTGCTACAACCCTTTGAAGTATTTTATCTCCATTTTACAGGAGAGGAAACTAGAACCCAGGGATTTTCAATAAGTTGCCTAAAACTACATGGCCAGTAAATGGTAGAGCCAAGGTCCCTGCTCTTTCTACTCTGTCTTGACAGGTGCTAGAGTAATGTATCAGTTAGCACATCAAGGCAGAGGATGCTGGATACTGGCCATTTACAGTTCCTGCAGTTTAAGTCTCCCAACTGGAGGCTTCCCTTTCAGACAGTCTGGAGACCCTGCCTTCCAAACTGGGGAATGAGTGGGAGGTAGGGAACTGATCTTTCCTAGAGTGATGGTGCTGGACCTTGCAGAAAAGAGCAATGGTTAATGCTAACTGGGTGAAAAGAGCTACGCTGCATGCTCATCCTCCATCCTCATGCCCCTGACAGTCATCGTCATCCAAATGCTCCATCCCTCCACCTTCACTGTCCTTGTGCCCTTTATTGAATTCAGGTTTCTTGAGCACTGGTGATCAGGCTGCCAAGGGCAACTATGGGCTTCTTGACCAAATCCAGGCCCTCCGCTGGGTGAGCGAGAATATCGCCTTCTTCGGTGGTGATCCCCGCCGTATCACCGTCTTTGGCTCGGGCATTGGCGCATCCTGTGTCAGCCTCCTCACGCTGTCGCATCATTCTGAGGGTGAGTAGCTCTTGGAACAGCACAAGAACTAGCCAAGTGCTGGCTGCTGACCCTGACCCCAGGCCCTCCAGGCTCCGGGGTGCCCAGCTTCATGTCCCAAGAGCACCCAGGGGAAACAGCAACCCTCACCTACCAGCTCAGTGTCCCTTTGGGGAGGAAGTGAAAGTGAAAGTTGTGTCTGACTCTTTGCGACCCCATGGACTATACAGTCCATGGGATTCTCCAGGCCAGAACATTGGAGTGGGTAGCCGTTCCCTTCTCCAGGGGATCTTCCCAACCCAGGGATCTTCCCACATTGCAGACAGATTCTTTACCAGCTGAGCTACCAGGGAAGCCTTCTTTGGGGAGAAGTGGATGGGAAGTGTTTCTTTAGGGGAAGATGTATATCTCCCAGTGTGAGAGAGGGAAGGAGAGAATCCCATTTATATCTTGAGAAAGGAAGGTTCTCTTTGTGATGTGGGAGTCTTATTGAGGAGTGTGGGAGTAGGATGTCTCTCTCTCTCTCTGAAGGGACACTGACTCTTTTTGGGCAGGGGAAATCTTTCTGTGTGGGAAGGACACGTGACTTCGGGTAGAGCTCTAGAGTGGAAATTAGTTTTTAGGTGTAAGAAACACTCATTCTCGGCCTTCATCTCTGAGGAGCAAGTCTGTGTAAGACAGGAACTGCCCTTGATGGGGGAGACAGGGCCAAAGCCAGCATTAAAAACCTGTGGGTGAGCTTTGTTTGAGGGATGGCAAGTTCTTATCACACTCCAGACCAAATCTCTCCCACCGCCAAGCTGTATGACCCCAGCTAAGGGAGACTTTAATTTTTAGCCTGATGGGAAGCCTCTGCCAGTGACCCTTCCAAGGGGGCCGAACAGACCCTTTTTTGTGTTCGGCAGGAAATGTTCTCTTCACCTGTGGACTATGAGTACATGCTAAGTTGCTTCAGTCATGTCCAACTCTTTGTGAACCTATGGACTGTAGCCCACCAGGCTCCTCTGTCCATGGGATTCTCTATGCAAGAATACTAGAGTGGGTTGCCATGCCCTTTTCCAGGGGATCTTCCCGACTCGGGGACAGAACCCGTGTCTCTTACATCTCCTGAATTGGCAGGCGGGTTCTTTACCACTAGCGCCACCTGGACTCTAAGAGCCCTTTATGCCTCTGAGAGGCAAAGATGAGCTTCCCAAAATAAGTGTCCTTCTCTAAAGTAAGGAAAACAATGAGAGAGAACACAGTTTTTCACTGAAATTCACCTTATGAGTTAGTGATATTCTCACAGGAAGACTTGCGTTCTCTCTTTGAAGAAGGCCTGTCTCTCTGAGGGAGAAAAATCACCTTTTCTGACCTAGAAATTCTGCCTCCGTCCCTCCAGGGACTCCATGAGTGAAGACTAAGGTAGGAAGTAGGCAGCTTAGAATGTGTTCCTAGGTGATGGTACGGGAACAGGAATTCCTTTTTTCCATCAAGGAGAGTGAAGTGACGAGTGGTGAGGGTGCCTCTGTCCGGAAAGAGGAACAGTGCCTCCTCTGATTGGGGACTATTTCCCTGGGAGGAGAAAGCCTTTCTTGGTGTGGTGCTAATTCTCTGTCTCATAGTGGGCCTGTGTCCCTGGCAACCTGACTGCTTTAAAGATTTATTCTCTCTGTCTTTCTGTAATTGATTAATGGAGAATAATCTTTCAAAAAATGAGGCTTTCTTATGTAGTTATCTATATTTCTCTCCCTCTCTTTTTCACCCATGCAGACTCCCTTAAACTCTCTTTCACTCTCTCTTTTTTGTGTGTGGCCATGTCATATGGCATACAGGATGTTAGTGCCCTGAACTGGGCTCAAACCCGTAGTCCCTACATTGGGAACACGGAGTCTTAACCACTGGAGCACCAGAGAAGTCCCATAAACTCATTCTCTTAAAGGAATAGAACTGTGCTCCTGTGGGCCAGATTTTCCCTTACTTGGGAATATTGAGGTCAGAAAAAGAATGATACCTTTTTTCCATAGAGGGGAAGAATCATCTATGTTTTGAGTTTGGGGGACTGGCTCCTTCTTAGCGAGGGGAAAATCTGGACCTGAGGCATCAGTAGCTTCAGGAAAAGGAAAGTCCCTGTGGAGGCTACAGTTTGGGAGGGCACATGCCCTGGAGACCTTCAGACCACGGGGCCTTTGCCCTCAGGAATCCTTCCCCAAACTCCCAGAATGTGAAACTCTCTCCTGCCTGCATTTCTCATCCCTCATGAAAAAGACCCCTTTGTGGTGGAAGCGCCAGCTCCCTGGTGGTGTGCTGGCACAGAGCTGGGCCCAGCTGGGCAGGAAGCAAGAGGGGAAGAAAAGGAGAGATAAAGAGAGGGAGCCTAAGGAAACTGATGTCTGGGACCCAAGGGGTTAATTCTTCCTGGCATTTCCTTAACCCCCAAGTTACCAACCATCATCCTAGAATGAGGAGACAAGAAACAGGCAGGGGACCAGTCAGGAAAGGAGCCCAACAACCCCTCCTCTGGTCCTAACCCATCATTCCAGCAAAAGGGTTATTCCTTCTTCACAGCCCATTCAACCCAGAGGGCGACCTCAGTAAAAAAGGAATGAAGAGGTGTTTGATCTGTCCCACAGGGACAAGGCCTAGGCCATGAGTGACATGATGATCTGACTTGGTGGTATCTATTTTCTAAGGGCTTTTCCAGAGGGCCATCATCCAAAGCGGTTCTGCTCTGTCCAGCTGGGCTGTGAACTACCAACCAGTGAAGTACACCAGCCTGCTGGCAGACAAGGTGGGCTGTAATGTGCTAGACACAGTCGACATGGTGGACTGTCTTCGGCAAAAGAGTGCCAAGGAGCTGGTAGAGCAAGACATCCAGCCAGCCCGCTACCATGTGGCTTTTGGCCCAGTGATTGATGGTGATGTCATTCCTGATGACCCAGAGATTCTCATGGAACAGGGCGAGTTCCTCAACTATGACATCATGCTAGGTGTCAACCAGGGTGAGGGGCTCAAGTTTGTGGAAGGGGTGGTGGACCCTGAGGACGGTGTCTCTGGCACTGACTTTGACTATTCAGTCTCCAACTTTGTGGACAATCTGTATGGC
Organism: Odocoileus virginianus; assembly: GCF_023699985.2. Classification (NCBI taxonomy): domain Eukaryota; kingdom Metazoa; phylum Chordata; class Mammalia; order Artiodactyla; family Cervidae; genus Odocoileus; species Odocoileus virginianus. The sequence continues at coordinate 28,130,124 of NC_069708.1, forward strand.
TATCCTGAGGGTAAGGACACCCTGCGGGAGACCATCAAGTTCATGTACACAGACTGGGCAGACCGTGACAATCCTGAGACCCGTCGTAAGACACTGGTGGCACTCTTCACTGACCACCAGTGGGTGGAGCCCTCAGTGGTGACAGCTGATCTGCATGCCCGCTATGGCTCGCCTACCTACTTCTACGCCTTCTACCATCACTGCCAGAGCCTCATGAAGCCTGCTTGGTCAGACGCAGCTCATGGGGATGAAGTACCCTATGTTTTCGGTGTCCCTATGGTAGGCCCCACTGACCTCTTCCCCTGCAACTTCTCCAAGAATGATGTTATGCTCAGTGCTGTTGTCATGACCTACTGGACCAACTTTGCCAAGACTGGGTAAGGAGAAGGTGGGGGTTCTTCTACTTTGGGACCCTAGTGTGCCCTCCCCTCTGCTCCTCTACCTAAACCTCTTCCATCATCTCCCTTCCTAAAACAGTCCCCAAATCTTGACTGGTAACCCCTTCATCCCTCTCCATACATCCCCTTATCTAGTCTTTCATGCCATTTCCTTCCCTTAAAAATTTTTGTTGCGGCTCAGAACTTGGTCAGCATTAGGATCAAGCAGGAATGAGAATTACTGGCATAACTATGGGGTTTGAGTTTAGATGGTAAGAGGCCGGGTGAAGTGGGAATAAAGTACATTCAGAAAGCCTTTAAAGGGCTCTTGGAAAAACTGGGCAGCTGAAAAGATTAATGGATGCTCTGTAACTTGTGAGAAGAAGCATCCTATAGCTTGATCTCAGAGGATGGGTGCAGGGGAGGATGTGATGGTTTCCATGATGCCATGGGCAATAGAAGTTCAAGGTCTGGGTATGGACAGGGTGAGGGACCCCAGAAAAGATGGAAATGGTAGGACATTCTGGACTGGGGAAGGGGTTTAGGGCTGGGTATGAAAGGAAGAATCTGGGCCTTTTCCTCATTAAATAGAGTGGTGACCCCAGATTTCCATGTGGTATTTCAGGGATCCAAACAAGCCGGTCCCCCAGGATACCAAGTTCATTCACACCAAGGCCAACCGCTTTGAGGAAGTGGCCTGGTCCAAATACAATCCCCGAGACCAGCTGTACCTTCACATCGGGCTGAAGCCAAGGGTCCGCGATCATTACCGGGCCACTAAGGTGGCTTTTTGGAAACACTTGGTGCCCCACCTATACAACCTGCACGACATGTTCCACTACACGTCCACAACCACCAAAGTGCCGCCCCCGGATACCACCCACAGCTCCCACATCACCCGCAGGCCCAATGGCAAGACCTGGAGCACCAAGCGGCCAGCCATCTCCCCTGCCTACAGCAACGAGAATGCCCAGGGGTCCTGGAACGGGGACCAGGATGCAGGGCCACTCCTGGTGGAGAACCCACGTGACTACTCCACTGAATTAAGCGTCACCATCGCTGTGGGGGCCTCCCTCCTGTTCCTTAATGTCCTGGCCTTTGCTGCTCTCTACTATCGGAAGGACAAGCGACGTCAGGAGCCCCTGCGGCAGCCCAGCCCTCAGAGGGGAGCCGGGGCTCCTGAACTGGGAGCTGCTCCCGAGGAGGAGCTGGCAGCACTGCAGCTGGGTCCCACACACCATGAGTGTGAGGCGGGTCCCCCCCACGACACCCTGCGCCTCACCACGCTGCCTGACTACACGCTGACCCTGCGGCGCTCCCCTGATGACATTCCACTCATGACCCCCAACACCATCACTATGATCCCCAACTCCCTGGTGGGGCTGCAGACATTGCACCCCTATAACACCTTTGCCGCAGGGTTCAACAGTACTGGGCTGCCCCACTCACACTCCACCACCCGGGTATAGTAGCTCCAGCCCAGAGCACAGCATATATCCTGGTTCTACCCCTCCCAGATCCACAAAAACACATGCACACACGCACACACACACACACAGTCACGTGCAGACATCTATGTATACGCACGCACCCACACCCAACAGCAGACCCACGTGCACAAACATAGACAGGTATGGACATGCACCCGCATGTGCAACAACACAAATAAGGAAGTAAACCTGAACAAGTCCTTCAAATGGAGACACACATGAGTCCTTGGGAAACTGAGGACCCATGGAACAGCAGCTGAAGCCAGCTCCCAGACCTGACCATAGACACTCCCAGGGAGCCTGAAGCACCAGCTGGATACCCCTTGGTGCTCGCCTTCCGCACCTCTTGGAACTGCACCACCCACCAACTCCAGACTTGGGAGCTTTAAAGAGCAGAGTAGCTCTTTCTCCCTTAGACTTGGTCTTTTTTCTGGGTCTCGTTTTTGTTGATTTTTTTAAAAAAAATTTGGAACAAATGTTTCTCCAACCCATGAGTGCAAAGAGGCTCCAGAAGGGGGGGCTCCAGGCCCAGGTCTCTCTGGCTTTGGAACTCCCATTGCTCACACAATGACTGAGGAACGTGAGCCCCAAGAAAGAAACAGATTCAAGCAAGACCATGGGGGAGAAGGAGGAAGGGGCTGTCGCTGGATGGGGTTGGAAGGCCTAGGGGACAACTCACCAGTCACCTCTATCTCTGTGGAGGGCTGTGGAGACCACAGGTGACCTGCGTTCCCCAGGAGCATCGGCCTCCCTAGACCAAGGGACCCCAGATTTGGTGAAGGAGGTTTTGTGGAGGCCATGTCATTATTGGGGGCCCTGGGTGTAAAGCTGGGTCCTACCTCTGCCCTTGGGGTAATGCTATCAGAAATTCGCCCCATTTTCTTTAGAGTCTCTTTCGTGTATGTCATTTCTCTTTCAAAAAGACGGTGTTTTTTGTTGTTGTTGGCTTTTTTTTTTAAAAGAAAAGTTCTTAAAACACTAACGGAAACCCATGGAGTTTGTCCTTTGTAAAAATTTTAAACACAGTGTCTTGATATAAAAATAAAAAATCCAGTTAGCACTCCCAAACTGCCTCCCTTGCACAGGCCTTGCCCTGACAGACCTCCTGGCAGGGCACCTCTGCGGGTGAGGACTTGCAGTCTCCCTCTGCATCCTGTGCCTTTAAGCTGATACGAGTCTGGGCAGCTGGCTGCTGACCCCCTGCACAAAGGCCTCTCATATCTTAATCAGGTTGCTGTCCCCACCCCCACCCTCACCCTTCAACACTCTTGGGTTCCTGCGGCTGAAGCCTTCTCTCAGCACCTCGGGCCTCCTAATGAAACTGCAAAAATAACACTTCCTTCTCCACTGCGCCACGGCTTCTGCTGCCACTGCCGCCACCACCCGCTGCTGCCTCTGCCACCATCGCCACTACCCTGCCCTCGTCCTGGACGACTGGGAGCTGGGACGAGGTCCGCCCTCTAATATGCTGAAAATTCTTTTTCATGTCTGAATCCAGTGCAGCATCAGATATGTGGACTCCCTGGCCTTGGGTGACTGACAGAGCAGGGGCCCTCTCCTCTCCAGGGATACTGGTTTCCTGTTCTGTGAATTAGAATTGGAGAAGTTAGTGGGGCCCTGGGAGCATTTCTCTCCAGGACTGTGATCAGTGGCTCCCTGTCAACCCTGGGGGACAGATTCAGTGGGCTCCACAGAGTTAGCATTATGGTATCTCGTATTATCCTCAGTGACCTGAAGGACTAAACCAAGAGTCTGCTCATCAAGTGTGACAGTTAGGCGGGGTTGCTGACACCTCAGAAACCAGGAATACCATTCTTCAAAGTGTCCCTGATGGAATGAAGGAGATGAACCAACACAACACAATGACGTTCAGAGGGGACAAACCCAAGGTAGCAAAAAGACCAAAACCAAGAACTAAATACTAATACGGTATGTGGGGACAAGAGAGATGGGCAATGATTGACTTGACCTAGGTTAGTTAAAAAAAGAAAATAGAACTGGGAGGAGGGTGTCAGGGTGGGTCTTGAGTTGGATGAATCCCTAATGTAGAACTGGTTTTCTCCTCCTTCCCTCCTTCCTCTCACCTTATTCTTTCTCTTCTTCCCCCCTCCCTTCCTTCTTTCTTTCCAAAACTAACTTGGATACTAGCACATAATAACAAAAATGTAGTATGGCGTCACTGGGAAGTAATTGCAGTCTGAGTTTTTTTAGGAGTAAGCTCAAAATCATGTAGTCCAACCCACTTATTTTATAACTGAGGAAATGGACTCAGAAAAACACAATGTCACAGTGTTAGAAACAGACCTAGAATGTAGTCCAGTAACATATGGCCTTTCTCATGGTCCTCAATTTTCTCCACTCTACCTAACATTGGTTAGGACTTTGAAAACAGTAATGGGTCTTCCCTTGGTCAACACATTTTCAGCATATGTGGAAAAGCTAGAGAGGATCTGGAGAAGAGCAAAAACAACGTGCCAAAGGACTAATTTTTTTTTTCAATTTAGAAAGGAGGAAGCTGACGACATAACATTCAATAATTGTGGAGCACCTACTATATGACAAGTGTGACATATCATCATCAAAAAACTAGAGATATATCATCTCCTAAATCAGGACAGAACTGATGATCTGTTCTCCGTTTCTTCGGAGAGTGATGGGGGGAAAGACTAAGTTAGACACAAGGCAAAACTTTGCTGTAGATAGGAGTTGATCATGGCATGTAGTAAGTCGTTAATAACAGTTGCCAAATTGAATGAGTGACTAAGGGAAGCAACGGTATTCATCTTTCTGAAGGCAAAGGGCTGGGTTATGTGACCATTTTAGATCAATTTAGTCTTTGTTATTATGATCCTTTGATTACTCCATGTCAGATATACCAAAATGAGCCTCCTCTTCTGAGGGTATGTGTGTCTCCAAATTAGGAGGCTTTCTAGTTGGGGAGGATGTTGACATTGTCTCTCCTCTAAGAACTAAAGGTGCCATAGCAAACCCAGCTCCAAACCTATTTGGGACTCATCAGTGAGAGATCATAGTTGGTCTTCACACTTGAAAAAAGGTCTGCATGACCTCTAATGCAGGCAGAGTTTCAGTCTAATTGACAGTCAGTGCTGTGCCTGGGTGGTTTGAGTGTTCTTGGCCCCTTTGTTGACTGCCAGCCCCGAGTCCAGCAAAAAAAAAAAAAAGAAAAAGCCCAGGTTCTTGTTTAAAGGACTGAGGGTATACTTGGATTTGATTTCAGGTGGCAAAAATCATTAGGGCCTAAACCGGATCCAGCCTGCATCTCTAGATTTATCTAGTTTCTATATTAGTCCTTTGAGGAGCTGGACACAGATATCTTGGGATCTGCACTCGTGGTGTGTGTGAAGGGCCAGAGGTCAGTCACTGTGGAAAATTTCCATGGGAAGCAAGGATGGTTATCAGGACTGTAAGCCAGGCCCTGTGCTGGTTTATATACAATGAGGGATAAAATATACCCACTTTGGGGTGCATACTGTCAGGAAGACAAAACTGAACTGTGATTAGATGAGTAAAATGCATAATCTCTGTGACTTCAATTGTATGTTAAAGGTAAAAAGAGCTGGAGAAATTGCAAGAAAAGCTATGGTAAGATCTGGGTGGGTGGTGGAATAATGGGCATTCCAAATTGGGGGAAAGTCCTCAGCCAGAGCATGGAGGTAAGAGTCTAAATGTGCTTGAGGAGCAGTGAGGGAACTGGCTTGACAGAAGTAAAAGGTTCAAGTCGAATGATGGGAAATCATTTGAAAAGACTGGAAAAGCAGGTTGTGGAGGTCTTCACAACAGCAGAAGAGTTTGGGTGTTGCCAGATGAATAACGGGGGGCCCTGATTTTTCTTTCATTTGCTAATGGTTTCACAGATAGGAAACAAAATCTCCTTGGCAACTCCTGTGCTTCTTCTTTTCTGCAAGGAGAAGGATTTTCAGAGTCAAAGGGACAAAGTGAGCCCCAGAGAGAGGCTCCTCAAGGGAGTCTTGTCCTAGAGAGCCTTTAGCTGCTCTGAGCAACTCCATCTCCTAGTCTGAGTCAATAACAGCCCAGGGCATTGTGACGACCTGCAGCTTCAGTTGCAGGACAACTGGTGATGGCTTTGAAAACCCCATGGAGGGTGAAAGGGATGCACACTGCTGCATCACTGAGATCAATGAGTTAAATATTGATTGAGGGCAAGATTCTAGAACAAATGAGGGTTGGTGAGCACCTAAAAAGGAAGAGAACACTTAGCCCCTGCATGGATTCTGGAAAAACCATTTCCCACTCAAGCTCATTTCCTTTGATAGGCTGACTCGATGGGTAGATTAGAATGTTACCGCTGCAGTGTATCTGGAGCTCAAAGAAACATTCTCTCACCATACTCTTAGGACAATATGAAGAAATGTAGGAATTCTAGGCGATTTCCGGCTTTCATGTCACTAGATCAACTTTGAAAATTACACATAGCTGGGAGGAAGTGCCAAAATGTGAGATGACAGAATAAGAACTTGTATAGATGTCAAGAGGCTGGTATGATGGACTCGCTATAGCAAAATCAGAGTTTACAAAGACAAAGATGATGTCACCTTTTTAATTTTCAAAATGTAACAGTGTAACTGTTAAGAAGTGTGAGATGTGACTTAGAGGGTTTTAGAGTAAATGGAAGCTCATCATGATCCATGAATCAAAAGTGTGATTTGGTTGTTACCAAAAGTATCATGACCTTAAGCTATACTAATAAGAGCATAACGTCAAGAATAAAGGAAGTGATCGTCTTGTGCTACTCTGTACTGGTCAGACCACACTTGAGGCCCTCTGTTCAATGCAGGCATCATACTTCAAGGGACATGTCAACAAAAGTACAGCCAGGGAAAGAGTGGTGAGAATAGTGAGGGAACTAGCAAATCCCCAGAGAAATTTCTCTACTATCAGCAAATCATTACTGGGCTCATAGTGAAGAAGAAGCTGGACATTTATTCTGTGTGTGACTCCAAGGGCTCTGAGATCTAATGGGGTGGAAGTTACAGGAAAGTAGATTTGGGCTGAATAGAAGGAAGAGGTTTTTTTTTCTTTTTTATAATGAAAAAATGATAATAAAAGTTTTGGCTCATGATTCCAGCCTTTTGAAGTCCTTTTAAAATTATTACCAACAACTTCAAAAACAGAGAATAAAAAACTTACTAATCTCAACATCCTGATATAAACATTTTGCTATGTTTAAGAAGAACCTTCTAATGATTAATAATACTCTCTGAAATTAGAATGGACTAACTCAAATGGTAGGCAGCTCGCCATCACCAGAGATATTTAAGCAGTGACGGGATAATCACTCCTTGTGGGTGATTCAAAGGCAAAGAAAGCATCTGATAAAGGACTGAGCCCAGTGACCTCTAGCGTTACTGAGATTCTATGGTGAGCTGGAAAGTCTCATGATAAAGTATTCAGAAAAATATTTCTGAAGCCTCTGTGCAGGGCAACCTGGAGGCAGAGATAATAACTAGTTGAGAGGTACCTACTTTGAGATATAACTATGTTCACCTCTGGCCCCAACCCCTACCCCTGACTTGAATCCCCAAATTACAGTGTCAGAAGCCAACTTAATGGTTGCCTAATTCCTCACCCCTATGATCTGCTGCTTGATTCCTTCTGCGGCCTTTGCCAAATAGTTATCTTGTCTCTGTTTAAATACCTCCAGTGATGGGACTATCTTGTCCTTTCAAAGCTGACCATTGCATAATATTTGGTCATCTTGAACCATCATAAAGTTCTTCCTTAGGTTGAGTCAAAATATGTTTTCCCAGAGCACATGCCCTTTGTCCCTCTTACAGAGCAAAACAAGATGAATCCATCTTCTATGTGATGATGGTTCTGACATATGAAAACTTGATCCCAAACCACCACCACCCCCTTTTTGATCCCTTCTTAAAGTTCACATACAATGATTCTGGAGTCCTCTCATACTCCTGGTCTCTGTGCTTCGTGCATGCTCCAGGTTGCTAATGCTCCTGTTCTTGTGTGGTGTCCAAGGGTAAAGACAGTCCTCCACTGTGGTCTAATAAGCAGAGAAAAAGGCACAAATGTAATCTTCCACATCCTAGCCCTGAATTCATTAGCATTTCAGGCAGCTAGTGTTAAAAATAATGAGCTTACAGGCACCTCAAACACATGAAACCTTTTCACAGAGCCATGTCTCTCCTACCTTACACTTAAGCATTTGGTTTTGATGAACTTGACTACGAAACTTTACACTTCATTTCCCTGGTTCATTATGGCCTCTTGGGATCTTCCTGAAACCAGCATCATTTACAAATTTGATAAACATGCAGTCAATGTCCTGATCCAAGTCGTTAGTTAAATTATTGGACAGGCCAGGGACCTCCCTTCAAGCCCCCAAAGATCCATTAGTCACCAGCTGTGAATACACCTTTACTGTCCTATCTTCACCTCACATATTTTCTTCTTATCCACAAGGACATCTCAAACCAGGACATTCTTAAAGTAAGATTGCATTCTGAAATCCTCTTTGGAAACAAGGAAGCAAGGGAGGGGAAGGGGTACAAAGGGAGCAGAGATGAAAGGAGTTTAACCTTTAGATCTTCCCCTCCTCCCTTTCCCTCAGTCCCATGATGAATTCCATGACCTCAGTCTCCACGAAAGAATTCCCAGCCACCAGCTCAGGTAGAGAAATTGGAAGAACTGAATTTAGGGTCAGAAAACCTGCATTCAGATCCATCTCTGCTTCTTCCCAGCTGTACAACCTTGAGCAAGTTCATTAATTTCTCTGTCTGCTTACCTGTAAAATAGGGATGCTCATGTCTACCTCACAGGGTTGTAGTTAGGATTAAATGGGAAAATGGATGTGAATGTATTTTGTAAACTATAAGCACCATACAAGGGCTTCCCAGGTGGCACTAGTGGTAAAGAACCCACCTGTGAGTGCAAGAGACATAAGAGACGTGGGTTTGATCCCCGGGTTGAAAAGATCCCCTGGAGGAGAGCATGGCAACCCACTCCAGTATTCTTGCCTGGAGAATCCCATTGACAGAGAAAGCTGGTAGGCTATACTCACAGGGTCACAAAGAGTCGGACACAACTGAAGCGACTTAGCACAGCACAAGCACTATACAAATGTAAGATATCATCATCATTATATATTGAGTGCCTACTGTGTTCATCAATACAGGGTATAAAAAGATACATAGGCTATGGTCCTTGCCCTTGAGGAGGTCACAATTTCGTAGGGGAGACATGAAGTCGCAGCAGAGAGCACATGAGGAAGTCAACTCTGAATATTCATTAGAAGGACTGATGCTGAAGCTGAAGCTACAATACTTTGGCCACTTGTTGTGAAGAGCCAGCTCATTGGAAAAGACCCTGATGCTGGGAAAGACTGAGGGCAGGAGGAGAAGGGGGCAACAGAGAATGAGATAGTTGGATGGCATCATTGACACAATGGACATGAGTTTGAGCAAACTCTGGAAGATAGTGAAGGAGAGAAAAGCCTGGGGTGCTGCAGTATGGGGTCACAAAGAGTCAGACACAACTTAGCAACTGAACAACAACAAATAGGGCAAATGGCACAAGTCACTATGGTAATTTAGAAAAGCAGAGGTCCCTTCAGACTGGGGGAAATGAAGGAAGGCTTCATGGATTTCCATCTGCACCTCAACGTGTAGCTTGGCAATGACAGAAATGGCTGAAAGAGATCAGCATTCCAGGTGGAGAAACCTGGGAATGGGGATTTATGCAGCGTACTTGTGGGGGCTGGAAGCGGTCCTGTTTGGCTGCAAGAGGCCATGAGGCTGGTTGGCCACATTGCAATTTGTTTAGACATAGTCATTCCTAGCACATCCATGACAGAGCACTTGGCTCTTCAGAAGGGGGCCCAGGATTTGAGCAGAGCCTCTGAGGTCTGATGTCTGCTACTTCTCAGCTTACCACCTTGGAGAAAAACAACTCTTCTGGAGGCTGGAGGCATCTGAAATGGTTCCAGGAAAGTCACCATTTTCCTTATCTACAGCTGAGGACTAGGTCTCCTGGAAGGATGGGGGCTAAGGCGCCATTTAAATCCTAGGAACCTTCCGCTGGAAGATTAAAGATTTAAGTGTTTTTACTGAATTAGAGTTATCCACCATATCTGAAAGGTTACTTATTTTTCAATTCCATGTGGGAAATAGGGAGGGAGAGAAAAATAGTTCAAGGACTCTCAAGGTCCATTTCCTGCGTTTTCTTTGGAGTTATGCTTATGATTTGGTGCCACCTGGTGTCCGAGATGGAATATAGCAGCCTCCTTCCTAAATTGAGAGCGCCGGAGCGCCGCCTAGCATCTATAGGAGGAGGCTAGCTTCCTTCCAGTAGGGTAGAGTCGCTCTGGGGTCTGCGTTAACATAAAAAAAGATGGAGGAAGAGAAAGTGCTGCTCCAGTCAAGCCTCTTGGCCATCATTTTTTCTGTCATTAAAGCTTCTATTTTCATCAGAGTAACCCTGGAGATGTGTGCATTTCCCAAGGACTACAGGTTTATGTTTGCTGTGTCCTCCTCCTTCCACCCCCCTCCCGCTCACGCTTTCTTACAATAGCTTAAATATCTGTAACAGACGCTACAAGAGCTCTCTTTCAGATCTGACCAAGAGACACTGCTGTGAGCCTCTAGGGTGGCCAAGGGAGGAACAGTGAAAAAGTCTGGTTCCCCCTTGAGCTCGGGCCTAAGGGTTTCCTCCTGCGTGAGTTATACTGGTCTAGAATGACTGAGCTCAAACTCTTCCATAAGAAATCAGCTCTGTGAGGTTACACTTTGCTTCGTGTGCCTGTGTGTTTAGTCGTGTCAGACTCTTTGTGACCCCATGGACTGTAGCCCACCAGGTTCTTCTGTCTGTGGAATTTTCCAGGCAAGAATACAGGAGTGGGTTGCTATTTCCTTCTCCAGAGGATCTTCCTGACCCAGGGATCGAACGGCATCTCCTTCTTTGGCAGGCGGATTCTTTACCACTGAGCCACCTGAGAAGCTCCTTAGACTTCCTACAGCCCTTCTAAATGGTTAGGGGAGGGAAAACGAGAGTAGAACAGCAAGTGGCCCCCTTTGCCCTCAAACCCCATTCCTGAATAGATTCAAAGCAATCAATAAAACTAAAACCAAACTAGTCTGATGATGCCTCACAATGGGGTAATACTAGAGGGGGTTTAAGGGGGTCACTTGAATTGGGATGGCCAGAGCTGAGTAAGGATAAGACTGAGCTAGTCAAGATGTGAACCCCTCTGCCACCGCCTGCATTCTCAGGTACCCTTGAAGTCTCCTTTTCTGTTGTGCCCATCTTCTTAGGCACAGCCTTTGCAGGCTCTTCTGAGTGTCGGGAATCTTGGGCAGCTCCCAGTTTGGAGTATGGATTGTGGGTGGGAGCGTGAAAATGGTTAAAGTGCAAGGGGAAAGAATCAGCTAGATCAGAATGCTTCCATTCTCAGATCACAAAATATATACGTTCGAGCTCTTCCCTGGTCCCTACAATTCAGAGCAGCATAGTGGATGACCCCTAACTTGACGGGCCAAGAAGTTAACAAATCCCTTTTTATCCTGTAGTTTAGTTACAACCGGACTGCCATTAAAAAGAAAATAACATCTGCTAGGAAACTAACAGATAATAAATCTAACAAAAGAACATACAAATAGTTTAGGGGTTAACTAACATTTCTCGTCCTATCCTGGACCAACTAAAGGCTAACTATTGGTGAACTTATCTGGTACAATGTACAGGGCACCCAACCAAGTCCTTTTGTTGGGACAACCTTGCAAAATCAAGTGAGGTCTGAAGTTAGAGCAAGCTGCCTAGACTTCAGCCTGACATAGATCTGGTGAGATTGGCAGTCCCCGGTTGAATCTGCCTCCCACGTTGCCTTTTGGCCTGGCACCCAGCTGCCCTCTGGTTCTGCAGTCCTCTTGACTCCTGGGATCCCTCACTCTTTCCAGCTCCCTGAGAGAAAAGCGCCCCAGGGAAACTCCACCCCCTTCAAATGTCGTTTTGATGGCTTTTAGGACCTATGTTTCCATGAACATAAGTGTCGTTTTGATGGTTTTTAGGACCTATGTTTCCATGAACATAAGTGTGCTTATGAATTTAACTGACCAAAAAAAAAATCTGGATTCGAATCTTCTTCTGTAAATCTGAATCCTAGGTGGCTGTTCCTATCATTCTCACTAGTATCTCGTTTAGTCCCCTAAAGTGGCCATGTGACCTTGATGGCAAACGCCATCTTTCCAACAAACCAACCTTCGCTGCATCAGCTCCTCGGACGGCTGCTCGCGCTCTGTCTTTTCCGATTTCAAAGCCTTTAGACCGCCCACCGAGACCCTTTTTCCGGCCTGAGAAGCCTGGAAGGCTCTCAGGTCATTTGTGGAGCAGATGTGATTGACACCGTCGATGCCTAATGAATGCTCGTCTCCTTCCCAGCTCGGATTACTAGTTCCGCTCTCTTTCCCTGCTTCTTTTTGATGACTCATCCCTCAAATTCTTCACTCAGTGTCCTTCCTAATTCTCGCCCCGCCCGTCCTTTCTGTCTTCGCTCCTAGTTGTCCTCCACCCTTGGGGGAATGGTTTTTGTGAATCCTATCGGGTCTAGTCTTTACAGTGTACTTGAACCATATAGAAGCAAAAAGCGGAATTTCCGTGCAGGAACGTGAAGGTTTTTTTCCTTATAAGGAGCTTAACCCGTCACTGTTCTTTCAGCTTTCCCTTTCTTGTGATGGGGTGGCTTTCTGCCTCTGTTTCCAGCTCAATGCCAAACCCCAGGCGGCTCTGAGTTCCTAGCAAAGGTCAAGCAGCCCCGCTCCCCTGGCTGGCCTCACAGAGGGAGGAGTCAGGGGAGGCACGATTAGGGTTGGAAGTTTTCAAACATTTCTGTCAGTCTCTTGGGCATCTACATCAGGCCACAAGTGACAACTGTGCTTGGGACTGCAGCCCCAAAGAGGAAACAGACCTTGAGTCGTTAATGGTGTGGGGAGGGGAGGGGAGGGGGCGATGGGGAGGGGGTGAGAAAAACAAGTAGGGGGCTGAAACCGAACTTAAAAGCTGTTCTGCACCCAGTCCATTCACACAGACGGACTTGCCCCTGGGTAAGGGTCCTCACAGCATGCTTTGCTGGTTAGAGTCAAGTGAAGTAAGCATTAACAGTAGATCTATACTATAAAGTGGGAAAGGGACTGGCTAAATGTGTCCCCTTTGGGCATTTGTAGGCTCAGTTGCTCAGTTGTTTACATGCTCATCACTACTTACCCCTTCTCTCTCTTATGCCACAGCTAAAACCTGTGATTGAAAGCTTCAGTTCGCCTAGGTTTAATACTGCTTGTATAGGGCTTTGTAGGTAGTGGGTGCACAACAAATTCCCTGGAGTATCATACCAAAGGCTAGAGACTCAGGAACCACCCCATCTGCAAAGTGCTCTCAGCTATTCAGAGGGAGCTTATGCACTTTGGTATTGTGTCTCTGGGAAGAAAGAGTAGTTTGTCACTTGGGGAAAAGAAGTTGCTGAGAAATATGTAAGGCACCTTCCTTTTCTGTTCACTCCTCATCAGCCCCGCTGCTTTTCTTTTGGAGGACCCTTGGCTAAGTCCCATCCACAGCTCATTTGCATTGTCCAGGCTTGCCCCTCTGGCCTCTGAGAGGAATGTAGCCAATGAATAAGAAAGAAGCGGCATGCTTTCTGCCCCTGCTGGCATGAACAGCAAGTAGAGACACAAATCCTAGCCCTTCCTCAGCTCTGCTTCCACCTCCTCTCCTTCATCTTCATCAAAAAACAATCTGGAAGCATTTCTCTACTCAAAACTCTATCTGTCCTCGTTAGTTTACACATAGCCCTTGCCCTGACCATCAAAGGCAACAAGGGCTAAGTGACACCAAAAATGCAGAAAGCACACATGGAGATGGGGGATAGAAGTGGGTTAATGTGGTAAAATGTGTAGTCCAGAGATATTTATGCCAGTGGTACATCTGGGGATCAGTGCAGTTTGTGGCTAAGAAATCAGGATGCTGCTGCTGCCGCTAAGTTGCTTCAGTCGTGTCTGACTCTCTGTGACTCCATAGACGGCAGCCCACCAGGCTCCGCCATCCCTGGGATTCTCCAGGCAAGAACACTGGAGTGAGTTGCCATTTCCTTCTCCAATGCATGAAAGTGAAAAGTGAAAGTGAAGTCGCTCAGTCATGTCTGACTCTTAGCAACCCCATGGACTGCAGCCTACCAGGCTCCTCCATCCATGGGATTTTCCAGGCAAGAGTACTGGAGTGGGGTGATATTGCCTTCTCCAAGAAATCAGAATAAATGCATGTAATTGTGATGAAAAGCGGAGGTGGGCAGTTGTGAGAGTTTTAGGCCTAGGTGGATTGGGACAAGCAAAGCTATTGCTTCTTAATTGTAAAAGGATTTCTAGAGGAGGTGGGATTTCAGAAATAGGTAAGTGACAGAACAAAATGACCATAAGGTATTTATACCCTGAGGTGGGAATAGATTTAGATGGAGTAGACTTTGATCAGGAAAGCTTGAATAACTGCTGATTGTTATTCTTTTTCCTCCTCTTTTTTCAGTGCATATTTGTTGAGTGCCAACTCTGTCCTAGATATTGGGAACATAAAAATAAGAATGATAGCAGGGACTTCCCTGGTGGTCCAGTGGTTCGGGGTCCAGCTTGCAATGCAGGGGGCACAGGTGCTATCCTTGGTTGGGGAACTAAGATCCCACATTCTGCAGAGTAACTAAGTCTGAATGTTGCAACTACCGAAGCCCGGGCACTCTGGAGCCTGCGTGCCACAGCTAGAAAGTCCGTGCACCGCAATAAAGGATCCTACATGACCTAATGAAGATCCCACAAGCCACAACTAAGACGCGATGCAGCCAAATGAATAACAAATAAATAATGTTCTTTAAAAAAAAAGAATGATAGCAAATAGTTATTGAGTACATACTATATGCCAGGTTTTGTGTTAAGCATATTATCTTATTTGTGTCTCACATTGGCCTTATGATGTCGGTATCGTTATTATGCACATGTTGCAGATGAGCAAACTGTGGTTCAAAGAGATGAAGTGATTTGCCCCAAGATAGCACATCTGGCTGTAAGTGGAAGTGATGAGATTTGAATCTAGGCAGTTAGAATCTAGAGCCCATGAATTTAATCGCCGTGCTTTACCTAATCTGCTAGCTGGATACTGATAGAAATGAAACTCCTTTGATGGCAAGGGAAGTTAGAATATGGAGGGCCAGGACTTTGAAAGCAGACCAGGTAAAGTAGAAGATCCCAGAAGCAGCAGCAGAACCCCCAGCCAGTTGTTTAGACAGGCAGGTAGAGCAAACATCAGGGTAACCAGGATGCAGCAGACACTAGGAAGGAACCCAGACTGGCAGGTGGTTGGCAGCCAGAATTTCTGGCAGCCAGTGACAGAGGCTATGCCATGGGGCCTGGGCTTCCAGAGCCTGATGCCAGATGTCAAAGGTCTGGCAAAAGCTGGATAAAGCACTATTCTAGCAAAGACTAAGTGGCCATGCAGGGCACCAAGTTAGGACTGAGGAGCTGGGGCCACCTCAATGAGGCTTAAAGGATGGGACCTAGGAAAGAGCCCAGTTATTAGAGCTAGGAATCAACTGCATTCATTCATCCTCCCATCTGTTCTTTCAACAACATATCTTGAGCTCTCACTATGTTTTAAGTGCTAACACTAGGCTCTGGGGTAAGGCACAGTCTATTGGGGTGTGAGTCAGAACTATAAAACAGATAGCTACAAAACAATGATTAGTTCTAGTATTAGTATTAGAGGCATGAACAGACCCTGTGTGGAGGAGGAAGGAGACTAACTTTCCTTGGGAGAGTTCACAAAGAATATTAACTCTGAGCTGGGTCCTCAAAGAAGAGGGGAAATTTCCCAGACTCTGGAGTGGTAGGGAAGATTTCAGGCAGAAGGAATATCATGAGCCAAGGTATAAAATTTTGAAAGAGTAGGCTATATTTGGAGAACAATAAGCAATTCATACTGGATCATGGGGTATACAGTAGGGAGGAGGGGGGATATAAATCTGAAGAAGACTTGAGGCCAGATTATGAAGGCTCTTGTGGGTGCTGCTTCACAATCTTGGACATTTTCCTACAAGTAAAGGAGACCCAGCTGCAGTCTTTATGTTGACAATTGATGGGATTGCATTGAGGTGTTTCAGGAAGACTATGTGAGAAATAATGTCCAGATGTACTGGAGGCAGGCTGATCACTCAGGAAGTTATTTCAATTGTGCAGGTAAAAAATGATGGGAGCTTGAATTAAGATAGTGACAGCCACTATTAGTTCAAGAAAATATTTCTGAGGGAGAACTGACAAGACTCAGTGACTGATGTGGTGAATGATTGGGGAAAAGGAGTCACGGATAATGCCAAAGATTTCTTAATTGACTGCTGGATCTATAGTGACATCATTCACATAAAGATTGGAATATAGGGTGAGGAGTGGGCTTTACAAGAGAAGATACAAACTTCAAACTAGAAAACTCATCAGTTTGAGGTATTCTGAGTTGGAGAAAAGTTGTGCTAGTGTTGTGCTGGTAAATGGTTAACTACCAGCTCTGAGTGCTGGAGGAGATCCTTAATTTATTGATTTCGGTGATGTAAATACACTCAGCATAGCCAATTTCAAGCTACCAGTGTGACATCAACCCACTCACAAAATTTCTGAAAATTTAACAGTCTCAGGAACCTAGAAAGGACTTTGCCAGGTAACCAGGGGCACAGGATTTTGACGGCATTATTTAAATAATTTTGAGACCATACCACTGGATTTAGTTAGGATTTTCAAAACTCCAGTGGAAAACCTATTGGGTTCATTAAACTGCTAACCCAAAATCAAGCAGAATAAGAATGAATTATATGGCACTGAATGAAGGATGATTATGACTTTAGTTTGGAGTATTGCTACTGGATTTGAGGAACCTCTTTCTCTTTTCTCTTAAGTTAGCTATACTAATAACAACTAGTAAACTGTACTTTTGTAAACAGAAATGAAACTTTTCTCCCTGACTGATTTCTCCAGAATTTGAAAACTCTTATTGAGTATTCTTATTTCTATGACAATATAATTATTTGCATACGTTCAATAAGAATCTGTCCTCCTCATAACAGGACATAATTAGAAACATTGCATATATAACCCAAGATGTTGATCAGAATGTCATATTTGAAAATAATGTGCTAGAATCAGATATGACTAGACAGTTTTACAGAACTAAGATTGACTTTATAGAACAATGCTTACAAAGTCCTCTTGAAAAAACTGTCCTGGTACCTGGCTTACAGATTTCCCAGACTTACAGGTGAATAAAGAAGGTCACTTCTTGCAAGGAAGGCCCAGGAATCTTGGGCTATTTGGGAGATCTCAAGAAAAGAGGAATTCATCTATAAAT
Organism: Odocoileus virginianus; assembly: GCF_023699985.2. NCBI lineage: Eukaryota > Metazoa > Chordata > Mammalia > Artiodactyla > Cervidae > Odocoileus > Odocoileus virginianus. The sequence continues at coordinate 28,147,399 of NC_069708.1, forward strand.
ATTGCAAGTGAAATCTGGTGGCAAGTTCTTGGCTTGGCTTCAAGAAGGCCTTTGAAAGTCTAATGTGGAATTCTTTATGAAAAGTTCCAGGAAAGCAAACTTTAAAAAGTGTATGTGGTCAATTACCATTTTTTGCTGCATTTATGTAAATAATCAGGCCAAATCTAATGAGATGAGATGTAGTTTGTAAACAGGAATCAAAAAAGTTGGGGGTGACTAGAGAGAAATCTTGTGTTCCATAGAAAACTATAGTATACCTCTGTTGGTTATTAGATTGTAGTCCTGTTTGTTGTCTTTGAACTATTTTTCACCTCTTAGTAAACTACATTTTATTTTCTACTTTGTTGTCTACCTGTAAATTGGATTGAATCCTGTCAGCTTGCACATTTTGTCAGTCCTTACCAGCTTCTTAATTCTTCTAGTTTCCCTCAATATCTGGCATTTCCAATTTACAAACTGGCATTTCCAAGTTTTCTCTCACCCTCTTGACTTGGTGCTGCTGAGAAGTAAAACATCACTGCCCAGGTCCTTACTGGGATTCAAGGTTGTCTGGTAGCTGACCTTCCCCCATGATCTAAAGAAGCTATGTAAGCTGAAGCTGGACAACTTAATGTAAACCTCAAAGGGGCCATCACCACAGCAGATCATATATGGGCAACCTTTGTGCTTGCTGCTGTGTGGGTCACTCAGGAAGTTCACTGGAATACTTGCATCTTTCATGTTCTGCTCCAGGAAACAACCATGCAAACTTCAAGTTAGAAAACCCATCAGATTGCCACTGCTGTCCTCATTCCACTAGTATAAGGAAATTTTCTTTGAGCCCAGTGTATATACATCATGACTGGCTGCTTTCTGGATTCAGAAACTGGGTTTATAATCTGCTCCAACCACTAACCTTTGTAGTTATTTTATTTCCACAGAAATTCCCCTCATTAAATGCCCAATGGCTCACATCATCCAGCAAATATCCTCTACTTCCTAGTCTTAACATATGGTTCAACTGGTCTCTAATAAACAAAAGGTGACCAGATGAGAAATTAAATTGTTTAGAGAAAAGAATAATATCTTTTCTTTGGTCTGTCCAGTTCAGTCTTGGCAAAGAATTTTGTTGTTGTTTTTGTTGCACTGGGTCTTTCCTGCGGCATACAAGCTCTTCATTATGGTATGCGGGCTTCTCTAGTTGCAGCACATGGGCTCTCTAGTTGTGGTTCAGTTCAGTTCAGTCACTCAGTAGTGTCTGACTCTTTGCAACCCCATGAACCACAGCACGCCAGGCCTCCCTGTCCATCACCAACTCCCGGAGTCCACCCAAACCCATGTCCATTGAGCCGGTGATGCCATCCAACCATCTCATCCTCTGTGTCCCCTTCTCCTCCTGCCCTTGATCTTTTCCAACATCAGGGTCTTTTCAAATGAGTCAGCTCTCCGCATCAGGTGGCCAAAGTATTGGAGTTTCAGCTTCAGCATCAGTCCTTCCAATGAATATTCAGGACTCATTTCCTTGAGGATGGACTGGTTGGATCTCCTTCCAGTCCAAGGGACTCTCAAGAGTCTTCTCCAACAACACAGTTCAAAAGCATCAATTCTTCAGTGCTCAGCTTTCTTTATAGTCCAACTCTCACATCCATACATGACTACTGGAAAAACCATAGCCTTGACTAGACGGACCTTTGTTGTGGTGCATGGGCTTAGTTGCCCCACAGCATGTGGGATCTTAGTTCCCTGACCAAAGATTGATCCCATGTCCCCTGCACTGAAAGGCAAATTCTTAACCACCGGACCACCAAGGAAGTCCCTTGGCAAAGAATTCTGCTAAGTCATCCTCCCATCTTTGATATATGATCAAGTTCTTCATTCCACACTTCAGTTGTGTAACTCTTTGGCCTGCCACTAGTAAGATTGTTAGGTCAGTTTAGCAAGAATCCCCCATCCTTGACGTGTCCTCTTAGTAGTTTTCCATCCACTGACCCTTTCACTCTGGTTATTGGCTATAAAATCCAACTTGTCTTTATTGTATTCAGAGTTGAACCCAATCTCTCCTGTGTCTTGTAAAATTCTTCTTTATCATTAAGTGAGGGAAAATCTGATAAAACTTCAAGGAGAAATAGATCAATCCACTATTATAATTGGAGACTTCAACACTCCTGTATAAGCAATGGACAGATCCAATAGGCAGAAAACAAGGAAGGACCTAGTTGAATTCAATAGCATTATTAATCAGCTGGATATAACTGACATACATAGATTACTTTGTCCAACAACAGTAAAATACACATTTTTCTCAAGCTCGTGTGGAACATTCACATAGACCACATTCTGGGCCATCACAAGTTCAAAAGAATAAAGATCATATGATGTCTGCTGTCAGGCAACAAGGGAATTAAAATAGAAATCAATAACAGAAAGATAACTGGAAAATCCCAAAATACATGGAGATTAAACAACACACTGCTAAATAACACAAAGGTCAAAGAAGCAATCTCAAGACAAATTTTAAGATATTTGGAGCTAAATGAAAATGATTACACAAATTATCAAAATGTGTGGAATGCAACAAAAACAGTGCTTAGAGGGAAATTTATAACACTGAATCCTTATATTCAAAAAGAAGGAAGATCTAAAATCAATACTCTAAGTTTCCACTTTAGGAAACAAGAAAAAAAAAGAGCAAATTAAATCCAAAGAGCAGAAATCAGTGAAATTGAAAACAAGAAATCAATAGAGAAAATCAACAAAAATAAGCTGAGTTTTTGAAAAGATCAATAAAATTGATAAGCCTTTAGCCAGGCTAACTATAGCTACCTAAGAAAAGGAGAGCACAAATTACTAATATTAGAAATGAAAGAGGGATCATTGTAAAAGGATAATAAAGGAATACCACAAACAACTCTATGCCCACAAATATGGCTACCTAGATGAAATGGACCCCACTCCAGTACTCTTGCCTGGAAAATCCCATGGATGGAGGAGCCTGGTAGGCTGCAGTCCATGGGGTCGCTAAGAATCGGACATGACTGAGCGACTTCACTTTCACTTTTCACTTTCATGCATTTGAGAAGGAAATGGCAACCCACTCCAGTGTTCTTGCCTGGAGAATCCCAGGGGCCGGGGAGCCTGGTGGGATGACATCTATGGGGTCGTGTAGAGTCGGACACAACTGAAGTGACTTAGCAGCAGCAGATTAAATGGACCAATATCTTGAAACACACAAGCAGCCAAAACTCACACAAGGAGAAAAACACAATCTGAATAGGCTGATTTATCAATGAAATTGTGTCAATACCCACCTCCCCCCCCCAAAAAAAAACAGAAAACACCAGATTCAGATGAGTTCACTGATGAATTCACCCAAACATTTAAGGAAGAAATTATACCAATTCTCTACAATCTCTTTTAGAGGATAGAAGGAAAAGGATTACTTCCTAACCCATTCTATGAGGCCAGCACTACTTTAATACTAAAACCAGAAAAAGACATTTCTAGAAAAGAAAACTACAAACAAATATCTCTCATGAACATAGATGCAAAAATCCTCAATGAAATATTAGCAAACCAACTTCAGCAATATATAAAAAGAATTATACAGCATGACCAATTAAGATTTATCCCAGGTATGCAAGACGGGTACAACATTCAAAACTCAAGTAATGCAGTCAATCACATCAATAAGTTAAAAAAGAAAAATTGCACAATCATATACCAATAGATGCAGAAAAAGATTTGATTAAAATCCAACACTGATTCATGATAAAAAAAAAAACCTCTCAATAAATTCCTCAGTAAATTCTTAGGAATAGAGGCAAACTTCCACCACTTGATAATTAATACCAAAATACCTACAACTAACATCATACTTAATGATAAGAAACTTGAAGCTTCCCCACCAAGATTAGGAACAAGGTAAGGATGTCCCCTTTCATCACTCCTTTTCAACACTGTACTGGCAGTTCTAGCTAATGCAATAAAACAAAAAAAAGAGAAGAAAAGTTATACAGATTGGGAAGAAAGAAATAAAACTACCTTTGTTTGCAAATGACATAATATGTAGAAAATCCAAAAGAATCAACAACAACAACAAAAACTCCTGGAACCAATAAGCAATTATAGCAAGGTTAATATACAAAAGTCAGTTGCGGACTTCCCTTGTGGCTTAGTGGATAAGAACCTGCCTGCCAATTCAGGGCACAAAGTTTCAGTCCCTGGTCTGGGGAGATTCCACATGCCATGGAGCAACTAAACCCATGTGCCACAACTAGTGAAGCCCTTGAGCTGCAACCACTGAAGCCCACGTGTCTAGAGCCTGTGCTCCACAACAAGAGAAGTCACTGCAATGAGAAGCCTGTGCACTGCAATGAAGAGTAGCCCATGCTTGCCACAAATAGAAAAAGGTCATGCAAAGCGATGAAGACCCAGCAGTCAAAAACTAAATAAATAAATTTAAAAAGTCAGTCATGTTCCTAAATACCAGTAATGAATACTTGAAAAATAGAAATTGAAGACACAGTATCATTTATATTAGCACCCTCAAAAATAAAATACTTTGATATAAATCTAAAAAAATGTGTAAGATATACATAAGGAAAATTCCAAGACTATGAAGAACAAAAGTGAATAAGAACTAAGTAAATGTAAGGACTTCCCTGGTGGTCCAGTGGCTAAGACTACACGCTCCCAATGCAGGGTGCCTGAGTTCGATCCCTGCTTAGGGAATTAGATCTCACATGCCTCAACTAAGAGTTTGTGTGTGCAACTAAAGATCCCACATGCCACAACTAAAAAGATCCCACATACCACAACAAAGATTGAAGATCCTACATGTGGCAACTCAGACCTGGTGCAGTCAAGTAAATAAATAAATAAATATATATATTTTTTAAGTTTGTTATTTAAATAAATAAATAAATGGAGAAATGCTCCATGTTCGTGGAGCAGAAGACTCAATATTGTCAAGATGTCAATTCTTCCCACTTGATGTATATATTCAAAGAAATCCCAATCAAAATCCCAGCAAGTTATTTTATGGATATCAGCAAATTGATTCTAAAGTTTACATGAAGAGGCAAAAGACCCAGAATAGCCAATACAATACTGAAGGAGAAGAACAAAATTGGAGGACTGACACTGTCCAATGTCAAGACTTACTGTAAAGCTACAGCAATCAAGACATTGTGGTTTTGGTGAACAAATAGACAAAAAGGTCAATGGAACAGAATATAAAGCCCAGAAATTGATCCGCATAAATAAAGCCAACTGATCTTTGACAAAGCAGCAAAGGCAATACAATGGAGTAAAGATAGTGCTTTCAACAAGCGTTGGAACAACTGGACATCTATATCCAAAAAATGGATATAGGGACTTCCCCAGCGGTCCAGTGGCTAAGACTCCACACTTTCATTACAAGACGTATGGGTTCCCCTGATTGGGGAACTAAGATCCCTTAAGCCATGCTGTGTGGCCAAAAAATAAAAAAAGGAAATTCTTAGGAAATAACATAGACAAAAAACCTAGATGACTTTGGATATGACACTGACTTTAAAAAAAATAATTTTATTGATTTATTTTGGCTGTTCTGAGTCTTCACTGAGATGTGGGCTTTTCTCTAGTTGCAAGGAGTGGGGGCTACTCTTTGTTTCAGTGCACAGGCTTCTCATTATGGTGGCTTTGCTTGTTGTGGAGCATGGGCTGTAGGGCGCTCAGGCTTCAGTAGTTGCATCACGTGGGCTCAGCAGTTTTGGTTCCCAGGCTCTAGAGTACAGGCTCAGTAGTTGTGGCACACCAGCTTATTTGCCCCAAGGCATGTGGGATCCTCCCAGACTAGGGATCAAACCCACGTCTCCTGCATTAGCAGGTGAATTCTTTACCACTGAGAAACCAGGGAAGCCCAGCAATGACTTTATAATACCAAAGGCACAATCCATGAAAGAAAGAACTGACAAGCTTAAGATTAAAATGAAAAATTTCTAATCTGTGAAATAATGTCAAGAGAATGAGAACACAAGCTACAGACTAGGAGAAAATATTTGCCAAAGACACATCTGATAAAGGGCTGTTATTCAAAATATGCAAAAAAAAAAAAGGAAACCTCTTAAAACTCAATGGTGAGGAAACAAACAACCCAATTTTAAAATGGGCCAAAGACCTTAACAAACAGCTCATCAAAGAAGATAACCAAATGGCAAATAAACATACAAAAATATACTCTACATGTATGCCATCAGGGAAATGCAAATTAAAACAATGAGATACCACTACACACTTATTAGAATGCCCCAAAGCTGAACACTAACAGTACCAAATGCTGGTGAGGATATGAAACAACAGGAACTCTCATTCATTGCTGGTGGACATGCAAAATGGAAGACACTTTGGAAGACAGTCCTGTGGTGTCTTACAAAACTAAACATACTCTTACCATATGACCCAGCAATTGAATTCCTTGGTATTTATTCAAAAGAGTTGAAAAATTAAGTCTACTCAAAAACCTGCAATGAGATGTTCATTACAGCTTTATTCATAATCGGTGCAACTTGGAAGCAACCAAGATGTCCTTCATTAGGTGAATGGATAAATAAAATGTGGTATATTTAAACAATAGAATATTATTCATTGCTAAAAAAGGATGCGTGATCAAGCCATATAAAGACATGGAAGAACCTTAAATGCATAGGGCTTCCCCTCTGGCTCAGTAGTAAAAAATCTGCTTGCAATGCAGATCCCTGGGTTAGGAAGATCCCCTGGAGGAGGAAATGGCAACCCACCCCAGTATTCTTGCTGGGAAAATCCCATGGACTGAAGGGCCTGGTGGGCTACAGTCCGTACGGTCACAAAGAGTCCGACACAACTGAGCAACTGAGTATATATGCACTCACACACAAGTGAAAGAAGCTAATTGGAAAGGGCTACATACTTAAAATTTCAATGTAAAACATTCCGGAAAAGACAAAACTTTGGAGACTGTGAAAAAATTAATGCTTGCCAGGGACTGGACTTGGTGGAGAGATGAATAGGCAGAGTACAGAGGATTTTAATGGCAGTGAAACTACTCTGTATGATACTATAATGGTGGATATATATCATTATGCATTTGCCCAAATACATAGAATATACAACACCAAGGGGAATCCTAAGGTAAACTATATATGAAGATATATTCATCTACTGACCTTGCACAGATTCCAGGAGAGGAGTGTGGGAGTTTGCAAAGAAATGGATGTTTACATTGGGAATAGCTGGAATGAGCTGGAGGGGTGGAGATGGGAAGGAACCATCAAAACCTGAAACAGAGCTCTAGGAGTCATCAACAAACAATGGTACTTGAAAGCAAGAGAGTCAAGTAAATCACTCAGCAAGAGTCTTGGAGTAAGAAGACACTGAGGAGGACGTGGGACTGCGCTGTGTCTTGTTGGAGAAGCAAGATGATTCGTTACCTACCTGGAGTGTCTTTGGCTGTGGGCATCCCCCACTGTTCTTTAAGTTTTTGCTTTCTTTTCAGCCACACAAAGCTGCACCCAAGCTTGTTTGACGTCTGCTCTGTCAAGTGTCCATGATGTTGGGCCCTGAGAGAGGTGAAGGCTTTGTGGTCAAGCTCTGTGGCCTGCCCTGGTCCTGCTGTGTTGAGGATGTGCAGAATTTCCTCTCTGATTGCATGATCCATGATGGGGTCACAGATGTTCATTTTATCTACAGTACAGAAGGCAGGCAGAGTGGTGAGGCTTTTGTTGAACTCAAATCAGAAGATGATATAAAAATGGCCCTTAAAAAATACAGGGAAAGCATGGGACATTTGTACATTGAAGTGTTCAAGTCCCACAGAACCGAGATGGATTGGGTGTTGAAGCACAGTGGTCCAAACAGTGGTGACACTGCCAGTGATGGTTTTGTTCGACTTCAAGGACTCCCGTTTGAATGCACCAAGGAAGAGATCATTCAGTTCTTCTCAGGGTTGGAAATCATGCCAAACGGGATCATATTGCCTGTGGATCCTGAGGGCAAGACTACAGGGGAAGCCTTTGTGCAGTTTGCTTCACAGGAGTTAGCAGAGAAGGCTCTAGGGAAGCACAAGGAGAGAATAGGGCACAGGTATATTGAGATGTTCAATAGCAGTCAGGAAGAAGTTAGGTCATACTCGGATCCCTCACTGAAGTTCATGTCAGTGCAGCGGCCGGGGCCCTATGACCACCCTGGCACAGCCAGGGGGTATACTGGAATCATCAAGCAGGCAGGCCTGGAGAGGATGAGGTCTGGTGCCTACAGTTCAGGCTATGGGGGTTATGAGGAGTACAGCAGCCTCAGTGATGGCTAGAGCTTCGCCTCCGACCTGTTTGGGAGACCTCAATTACTGTCTCTCTGGGATATACGACCACAGCTATAGAGATGGTGAGTTCACTGTCCAGAGCACCACTGGACACTGCGTCCATATGAGAGGGCTGCCCTATAAAGTCACAGAGAATGACATTTACAACTTCTTCTCCCAACTCAACCCTGTGAGAGTCCACATTGAGATTGGCCCTGATGGAAGAGTGACTGGTGAAGCTGATGTTGAGTTTGCCACTCATAAAGAAGCCGTGGCAGCCATGTCCAAAGACAGGGCAAACATGCAACATAGATACATAGAACTTTTCTTGAATTCCACAACAGGGGCCAGCAATGGGGCATATAGCAGTCAGATGATGCAAGGCATGGGGTGTCAACCCAGTCCACTTACAGTGGTCTTGAGAGCCAGTCTGTGAGTGGCTATTATGGGGCTGGCTATGGTGGCCAGAACAGCATGGGTAGATATGACTAGTTTTGTAGTAGCTTTTGAGCTATTTCAGTCAAATTTTCACAGGCAGCCAACAAGCAGTGAAAAACAGTTATTACTCTAGAGGAAGCTAGGGGACCCATTTTGCACCATGAGTTTGTGAAATCTGGATTAAAAAATTACCTCTTAAGTGTTTTCTTATTCAAACTTTCTTCTAGCAAGTGATATTGAGTAAAATAAAACTATTTTCAGCTTTTGTTGATTAACATTTTGGTAGTGTACTTCTGGAGTGATGTTATCTGAGTTAAAGTAGCTTTAAGTATGTTAAATGTGGATCTTTTACAGCACATCATTGTGAACACATTGGGGAGGCATGCTTTTTTTTGGAAAACTCAAGGTGCTAGATTCCTAATTCAAAGAGGACATTTCTCATGTTTGTTCATTCTAGCTAATTTTCATTTAAAATCTCTTAGGTTAAGTTTAAGCTTTTTATAAGTTAGTTTTGAAAATTGAGACACATTACTAATACTGTAGGAATTGGTGAGGCCTTGACTTAAAAACTTTCTTTGTACTGTGATTTCCTTTCGGGTGTATTTTGCTAAGTGAAATTTGTTAAATTTTTTTGTTAACTCAACTTTTTTCTTAAAAAGACTTTTTCATAAACACACACACACACACACACACAAGAAGACTCTGAGGCTAGACTTCTGGGAACATCTACAGAGGAGCCCGAGGAGGACAATACAGACAAAAATCATGAGCACGATATAATGGAAACCAAAGAAGGAGTAATTTTCTAGAAATGAGATTTGTTCTTAGCATCACACACTACTGAGAAGTTCCCTCTGAAGTTTGTCTGCAGCTTTTCTAATATGGAAACCACTTATCAGCATAATGAAAGCTGATGGTTGGGGCAGAGACCAGAATGCAGACTGAACTATGATGTGAAGATGTCAGTGTTAACTATTTTTTCTGAAAATCGGAATCTGGGTAGTTCTTTTCACAATAGCAACACTAGTTGTGTGTGTGCTAAGTCGCTTCAGTCGTGTCAGTGCTTACTCAGTCGTATCAGTCATGTCTGACTCTTTGTGACCCTATGAACTGTGGCCTATCAGGCTCCTCTGTCCATGGGATTCTCCAGGCAAGAACACTGGAGTGGGCTGCCATGCCCTCCTCCAGGGGATCTTCCTAACCCAAGGATCAAACACAGGTCTCCTGAATTGCAGGCAGATTATTTATTGCTGAGCCACCAAGGAAGCCCACAATACCAGTTACCATATGTTCAATAACAAATATATAGAAGGTGAGTATTACAATTTCTTTCAACTCAGGAGAACATATTATTGGGTGCCTTGGCTGTTGGGGATATGAAGAAGATCAAGGTGAGGTCACTGTCCCCAAGGTGCTTATAACACAATAGGAGACAAAGAGGTCTGGGGGCATAGATGAGGGAAGCATAATTTCTATCAGAAGGGGTTGGGAATCTGAGAAATCCTGACAGAGGAAATGACATTAGAGCTGGGATTTGGAAGATGAGTGGAAATTCTCCTGGTGGAGGGTGGAGAGGGCATTCTAGGTAGAGGGACACAAAGGCAAAAGCTTGTAGACAGAAATGTCTCTGCCATGTTTGGGGATGACTTGTGGCTCAGTGCAGATAAAGGGCATGTTAGTGAGTTTGGACTTTAATAGAGATAATGGGAAGCTTCCAGAGTTATTTTAAGCTAGATCAGTCACATGTCCAGAATTGAAAGAGTCCAATTGCAAGTGGGAAGACACACTGAGAGAATTCCATAACTTTCTGAGTAAGAGAGGATGAGCACCTGTTCTAAGAGGGTGGCAAAATATTGGAGGAGAATGAAACAAACAGCAAATCAAGGCATTTGAGCTAATTTAGGAAATAAAGATGATGACTTGGTGATTGATCATAGTGAAATTATTAATCTCTCGAGCTCTGTAATCAGGAAGAATTCTAGTTCTGCAACATTCCATTTGTGTGCTCTTAGAAACATTATTGGGCTTCCCAGGTGGTGCTAGTGGTAAAGAATCCTCCTCCCATGCGGGAGGCTCAAGAGACTTGGGTTTGATCCCTGAGTCAGGAAGATCCCCTAGAGGAGGGCATGGCAACCCACTCCAGTATTCTTGCCTGGAGAATCCCATGGACAGAGGAGCCTCATGGGCTACAGTCCATAGGGCGCAAAGAATCAGACATGACTGAGCAAGCACAGACACATTATTAAATATTTCTGAGCCTTGGTTTCCTCATCTGCATAATAAGGATAATAAAATGCCTACTGTATAGGACAAAACAAGATTAAGTACTAAATAAATGTTAACGATTATGTTTAATATTATTATTTTTACTGCCAGCTAAATTGCAGTGACTTATGGAAATGCCCAATAGGCAATTAGAAATGTGAATTGAAGTGCGAAAGGAAAATATGGACCAGAGATTTTTGATTTACCTAACTACCTTGGAGAGTGGTTGCACTGCTGTGAAGGGCAGAGATGGAAATTTACAGAATATTTGCGCTTAGAAGTGGTAAGAGAAAGTGTACAGAAAAGTAGTGGTGTGTGTGAGAGAGAAGTCTTACCTTTGAGAGGATCGTTTTAAACTGCTAAATGCAGTGGCTTCATCTAAATCCTTAATTCCTGACACTCTGCACCATTAGATGCAAGTGACCTCTTCAAACCTTCTTTTAGAAACTCTCTTCTTCAGTTTCCATGGCATTCGGTTCTCTTCTATCTTCTCTGATTATGCATAGAACGTCTCAGCCTTATCACTTACTTGTGCCAACTCCTTCATTTTACAAATGAGGAGACAAAAGAGACATAAAATGGAAGTAGTTTGTTCAAGGTTCACTGTCAATTGTTCCTTCCTTGTCTTTATTTCCACTCTTTTCTCACTTCCCACAGTTCTTTGCTCTTTGCCCTCCTATACTCACTTTCTCTTTCTAAAAACTCATCTTTTTGCACAGTTTCTAGGATTGCTTTTAGGTTTTTTGATTGCCAGCTTGAAATCTCCCATCCTTGCCTCTCTCCAGAGCTGCTATCTCACCTTTTCAATAGTTAGTCAGATGTTCCACCAACACCTCATACTTAGCATGTCTGAAATGTCATCTTTCCCTACAAGGCTAGCTTCCCTCTGACTCCATTACCATATCAATGCTGCCTTCATTCTCTGAGTCAGCTACTGCTACTGCTAAGTTGCTTCAGTCGTATTTGACTCTGTGCGACCCCATAGACGGCAGCCCACCAGACTCTGCTGTCCCTGGGATTTTCCAGGCAAGAACACTGGAGTGGGTTGCCATTTCCTTCTCCAATGCATGAAAGTGAAAAGTGAAAGTGAAGTCGCCCAGTCATGTCCGACTCTTCGCAACCCCATGACTGCAGCTCACCAGGCTCCTCCGTCCATGGGATTTTCCAGGCAAGAGTACTGGAGTGGGTTGCCATTGCCTTCTCCTTATCAAATCTGGTCAATTTGTCCTATATAAATGTCCATGTAGTGCAGGAGTTAAGCACACTGCCTGTAGGGACAAGACTGCCTGGGACCAAATAACGGTTCTGTGATATTGGACAAGTGAATTATTTTGAACCAGAGGCCATTAGAGCTGGAAGAGAACTTAAAGATAATTATTTCCCAAAGCTTCACGTTTTTCAGAAAAGAAATCTGAATCCCTGAAAGGTAAATCCTCACAGTCTGTAAATATGAGTCAGGACTGGAACCCAGGACTACTGGAACTCCAAGTCAATGTGCTTTGTCCTGCACCATTGGTGCAGGTCCTGCTGTCTTATTGGACTTGTCACCGCTGCCACCTCCCAAGACTGAATATTTATAACTTTGTGCCTGGATTATTGACACAGCCTTCTACCTACTCTTGCAACCTTTCCTTTACCCCATCCCCAGTTCATCCTGTCAAGTTAATCTCCCTAAAGCTTCATTTCCATCTTGTAATTCCCCTCATTGAAAAGCTTTTGGTGGTTCCTCCTCGCCTACCATATAAAATTCAAATGTCCGAAAGTGAAGTCGCTCAGTCGTGTCAGACTCTTTGTGACCCCATGGATTGTAGCCTACCAGGCTCCTCTGTCCATGGGATTTTCCAGGCAAGAATACTGGAATGGGTTGCCATTTCCTTCTCTAGAGGATCTTCCCAACCCAGGGATTGAACCCGGGTCTCCTGCATTGTAGGCAGACGCTTTTACCATCTGAGCCACCAGGGAAGTCTCAAATGTCCGAGCTCGGTATCAAAACTCCTCCAAAATGTGCTGCCAGCCCACCTTTCCATGCTTCATTACCCATACTGCCCTTTTATACTTCATGACCCAGCTGTGCCCAAAACTCTGTGTTCTTTGAACAGCTCATGCACTTTCATGCCCTACTGCCTTTTTTACATAGTGTTCTCTCTTGTCTTACTTTGATTTTCTTCCTGTCAAATTCTTATTCATTTTTCAGGGCCCAACTAAATGTCCTAGTGCATGAATACTTTTCAGATTCCCCCAGTCAGAATTAATCTTTATGATAACGTATGTGACAGGAATTGACAACATAGCTGAGTGTTTAGTGAGTTCCTGTCTCCCTTTTTTTTTTTACCTGTGTTCCCACAGCATATTGCTTATACTTCTTTTTAACACTTATTTCACTTACCTTGTATTTAAGCTGATTATTTAACCAACAAATGAGACCTTGTCTCATTTATCTTTGCATCCTCCATGGCCCCAAGAGAGTTCCTGGCACACAATGGGTACTTAACAGATATTTATTGAAAGGAAAGGAAAGGAGAAGAAAACTGTGGAGCCAAGTCTTGAGATATCCTTTCATTAGTAAGTAAGCAAGACCAACTCCTGTTGCTGAACATGGAGTGACATGTTGAGAGAAGAAAAATCTGGGAAACCCTATCGGCCGATCTTCAACAAAGTGCTCAGGAAGCCTTGGTTCAACCTGACAGTTTGCTTGAGGGTGATAAGGTAGGAGAGGTGAGACAACTCAGATAAAATTCTTATCCACACATTCTTGAGCCTCTTTTTTGGGGGGGGGTGGGGGTGGGGGGATGGGGGTAGGCAAGAATACCATTACCTTCTCCAGGAGATCTTCCTGAGCCAGGGATCAAACCCAGATCTCCCGCACTGTAGGTGGAACGCTTTACCGCCTGAGCTACCAGGGAAGTCCCACATATTCTTTAAAATAAGCTGAGATCAATGCAGGTCCATTGTTCCTTGCCAGCTGGTTTACAAATAGCTAGAGAGAGCAGTGACCGGTCCTAAAGAGGGGAGAAGGTAGAAGTAGAACACCTTTGTAGCCATTTGCAAAGGGAAGTTACCATGATCCATGAGTTAATCTTTCCCTGGAAAAGGATTCTTTCTGTCAATTGAAGTATAGTTGATATATAATGTTGTGTTAATTACTATTGTACAGCAAAGTGACTCAGATATATATATATATATATATATATATATATATTCTTTTTATATTATTTTCCTTTAAGGTTTATCATAGGATATTGAATATAGTTCTCTGTGCTGTAGAATTTATCCATTCTGTATATAAAAACTTACATCTGCTAACCCCAATCTCTCACTCCATCCCTCCCCCAGTCCCCTCCCCCTTGGCAATCACCAGTCTGTTCTCTACGTCTGTGATTCTGTTTCTGTCTCATAAATATGTTCGTTTGTGTCATATTTCAGATCCCACACATATGTAATATCATGGTATTTATCTTTCTCTTTTTGACTTCAGTTCAGTTCAGTCACTCAGTCATGTTGGACTCTTTGCAACCCCAAGGACTGCAACACACCAGGCCTCCCTGTCCATCACCAACTCCCGGAGTTTACTCAAACTCATGTCTACTGAGTTGGTGATGCCATCCAACCATCTCATCCTCTGTCATCCTCTTCTCCTCCCACCTTCAATCTTTCTCATGATCAGGGTCTTTTCAAATCGGTGAGTTCTTCGCATCAGGTGGCCAAAGTATTGGAGTTTCAGCTTCAGCATCAGTCCTTCCAAATATTCAGGACTGATTTCCTTTAGGATGGACTGGTTGAATCTCCTTGCTGTTCAAGGGACTCTCAAGAGTCTTCTCCAACACCACAGTTCAAAAGCATCCTTTCTTCAGTGCTCAGCTTTCTTTATAGTCCAACTCTCACATCCATACATGACTACTGGAAAAACCATAGCTTTGACTAGATGGACCTTTGTTGGCAAAGTAATATCTCTGCTTTTTAATATGCTGTCTAGGTTGGTCATAACTTTTCTTCCAAGGAGTAAGCATCTTTTAATTTCATGGCTGCAGTCCCCATCTGCAGTGATTTTGAAGCCCCAAAAAATTAAGTCTGCCACTGTTTCCACTGTTTCCCCATCTATTTGCCATGAAGTGATGGGACCAGATGCCATGATCTTAGTTTTCTGAATGTTGAGTTTTAAGCCAACTTTTTCACTCTCCTCTTTCACTTTCATCAAGAGGCTCTTTAGTTCTCCTTTGCTTTCTGCCATAAGGGTGGTGTCATCGCATATCTGAGGTTATTGATGTTTCTCCCAGCAATCTTGATTCCAGCTTGTGCTTCATCCAGCCCAGCGTTTCTCATGATGCACTCTGCATATAAGTTAAATAAGCACGGTGACGATATACAGCCTTGACGTACTCCTTTCCCGATTTGAAACCAGTCTGTTGTTCCATGTCTATTTCTAACTGTTGCTTCGTGACCTGCAGACAGATTTCTCAGGAGGTAGGTCAGGTGGTCTGGTATTCCCATCTCTTGAAGAATTTTCCACACTTAGTATGATAATCTCTAGTTGCAGCCATTTTGTTGAAAATGGCATTATTTCATTCTTTTTTATGGCTGTGTAGTATGGAAAAGGATTCTTGATCAAGCTCCTTGGATCACTTCCCTTGGAAGAGTGGGTGATTGTGAGGGGTAATGCAGGCCAGGTCGGTAGGCATGTGTGACAGTCCTTCATGGTCTCTCAGTAGCACTGGACACAGCTTTCAGCTAAGGCCTCTGTGCAGATCATCCTAATTCTGGAGTAATGGCAAGATAAAAGATGACTTGCATTCTCATTTTGGCCGGACCTTGTGGCTTGTGGGATCTTAGTTCCCAGACCAGGGGTTGAACTCAGGCCCTCAGCAGTGAGAATACAGAGTCCTAATCACTGAACCTCTGGGGAACTTCCTGCATTCTCATGTTGACAGTTTAAGGACAGGTTGAAAACCTCAAGTTCATTTCTTTGTTGGCTACCTCCATCATTATCAATTGTCATTCATCAAAATTTTTCTAAGCACCTACTACATGTCAGGTACATGGGTACTGATGCAGATATGAATGGAATGTGCCCTTAAAAAATTGTTATTCTAGGAAATTCCCTGATAGACCATTGGTTAAAACTCCACACTCCCAGTATAGGGGGCATGGATTTGATGCCTGGTCAGGAACTATATCCGACAAGTCTCAACTAAGACCCAGCACAGTCAAATAATTTTTTAAAGTATTATCCTAATAGAGGAGACACATAAGTAAACAGACAATATGGTGGACTCTGATAAGTGCTGTTGCAGAGATATACAGCAAAGAGGAGAAACTGAGGGAGAGAGAAAGTGGATGGAACAAAACCTTAACTCCTGAATTTAGCATAAAAGGCCACTGGCTACCTCTCTCCACTCCTCAGCCTTTGTATGTGAAGAGCAGACTATCTGAGCTGAGTTTTAAGGAATGGAGAGTTGGCAAAGAAATGAGGAAGAGGTATTATAGGCAGATTTTATCCTAAAGGCAATGAGGAACCAATGGAGAATTTGAAGCCAGGAAGGGGTATGATCAGATATATATTTTAGAAAGACCACTCTGAGGAAAGTTTGGAGAATGGATTGGAAGAGGCCAGGAATGGAGGAAGGGAGACAGGAAACTGGTTTACTAACCCAATTGTAAAATTATTGCAGTCTATACTAGGGCAGTGGAAGTAGAAAAGAAAGAAAGAAAAGGAGCTGAAAGATATGAGGAAGCAAAACCTACAGGGTTTAGTTGTTTATCAAATACAGAGTTATAGGAGGCTGAGCAAGGGGAGGAAACTAGTACTGAGTCCGCAGATTCCCAACTTGAGCAATTGGGTGGATATGAGACCATTCAGTGGGTTAAGGGAACACTGGAGGGGCAGCAGATTTGGGAGCAGAAGAGATGAGATGGGCATCATATACATATTTGGAGACCAGGAGTGAGGTTTGGCCTGAAGATGCAGATTTGAATCTATCTGTAGTTGAAGCCATGGGTTAGATGAACCTACTCAGGGAGAGCCTGAAAAATGACAGAAACAGAGGGACTAGACCTCTGAGGAACATCAACATTTAAGGGGCAGAGTAAAAGAAAAGCATGGAGCAATCAGAGAGACAAGAGAGACATCAGTAGAGAAAAGTGTAAGAAAATTCAAAAAAGACTCTGTAGCCATTAAAAAATACGCTTTAGAAAAATATCTAGAGACATCTTTGTTGTTGTTCAGTAGTTAAGTTGAGTTCAACTCTTTGTGACCCCATGGGCTGCAGCACACCGGGCTCCCTTGTCCTTTACCATCTCCCAGAGCTTGCTCAAATTCATGTCCATTGAGTCAGTGATGCCACCCAACCATATCATCCTCTGTTCTCCCTCTTCTCCTTTTGCCTTCAATCTTTCCCAGCATCAGGGTCTTTTCCAATGAGTTGGCTCTTCTCATCGGGTGGCCAAAGTTTTGGAGCTTCAGCTTCAGCATCAGTTCTTCCAATGAATATTCAGAGTTGATTTAGGATTGACTGGTTTGATCTCCCTATAGTCCAAGGGATTCTCAAGAGTCTTCTCCAACACCACAATTCAAAAGCATCAATTCTTCTGCACCCAGCCTTCTTTGTGGTCCAACTCTCACATCTGTACATGACTACTGGAAAAACCATAGCTTTGACTAGACGGACCTTTGTTGGCAAAGTAATGTCTCTGCTTTTTAATAAGCTGTCTAGGTTGGTCATAACTTCCTTTCCAAGAGGCAAGCAACATCTTTAAATAGTCATGATATAATAGCAAGTGAAAGAGAATATAGAACAGTATGCACTGCTGAGAACAGACTGATGATTGCCAGAGGTGGGGGTGAAAGATGGGTCAAAGTGTGAAGGGAATCAAAGGGTATGCACTTGCAGTTACAAAATGAATAAGTCATAGGGGTATAATGAGCAGCATGGTAAGTGTAGAAATAGTACTGTATTGTATATTTGAAAGTTGTTAAGAGTAGATCTTAAAAATTCTCATCACAAGAAAAAAATTCTGTGTGGTGATGGATGTTAACTAGAGTGACTGTAGTGATCATTCCACAATGTATACAAATATTGAATCATTATTCTGTACACCTAGAGTTAATATAATGTTATATGTCAATTATATCTCAATAAAAATAATATGTAGTATAAGATGACAACTTAGAATAAAAGTATAAGTATATATTTTAATTGAAAAATGACTGTAAGATTTCACACCTTGCAGTAATGGTTATCTCTGGATGGTGATGCTACACATTATTTTTATTATTATTCTATGAATTGTTTTGGTATTTTCCAGTTTTCCATAAGGAACATACATTGCTTGTGTAACAGCAAACATAAAGATTAATATAAAAGGGAGGGACATCTCTGGAAGTCCAGTGGTTAAAACTCTGCACTCCCAATACAGGAAGCATGGGTTTAATCCCTGGTTGGGGAACTAAGATCCCACATGCCACAGGATGAGGCTATATATTTTTATATGGAAAAATCAAAGAAGAAAGTTTAGAGAAGGTGGGAGTGGTCAAGTGAATCCAACATCTCAGAGTCAGTAAGACTAGTTCTGAGGGATGTCCATTGGATTTAGCAGCAAAGTGACCTTGGTGAAAACTATTTCAATGGAGTAGGGAGCAGGTACAGAAGCCGGATTGGAGTGGAACTGAAGAGTGAATACCAGATGAAGTATAGATGGCAAGTATAGACATATCATTCAAAAAATGTGGTTAAGAAGGAAAACAGATAGGGTAGAGACCCAGTCTCAGATACCATTCAGTTTAAGATTCTCACACTTATGTGTGGTGGCTTTGAGTGCCCTGAAGAGAGGTTAAGTTTTGATGGTTTTCTGATACTCAAATTTTCAGTATAAGGGGTACAGCATAGTATGGAATTGGAATCAGAAGCCATCAGGAAATCAGCATCAGAAATTGCTCTTCTGGGCTCAGAGACAAACTTAGCATCATTGGAACTGAGTGAAACACTCCAATGTTACATATATGGCTACGTAATTTAGAGTGTGGGTTAATACTTGGGAAAGAGCCCTTCCCAAAAGCCCGTGATAAGTATGAAATCATTGTGGAAGTTCTAGTGACTCATGTGATAACAGTCAGGGCTTCTTTATCAAGGTGTGCAGCTCAATTTCATAGACAATGTTGTTCTCTAGGAATAATGCCAAACCTCAGTGCGTGCTACAGCTCAACCCATACCCAACACTGTGAGGTGAAATGTCAGCAGTGACAAAGAGCAGTTTATGTTTATTAAAGCACTAACACAGATTCAGCAATCAATAACTGCTTGACACTCTGAAAAGCGCCCTCATGCTGGCAAATCCAATGCCACTGAACACCCATTTCCTAGGAAACAATGAAGTAGCTCAATCATCCTTGTCTTTTATAGGAGGAAAAATCAACCAAATGAACCAAAATGGAATCAAAAAGCAATCAAAATTCATGATTTCAGGGATCTGAATGGGCCTAGGAATTAGCCCTTTAACTGTCAACAGAGTCAGTTGGGACAGGTAAAATAGGGGGGAAAATGTCTCGGTTTCCTACCTAGATAGCCTTTCATCCCTCCTACGAACAATACTTGTTAGCAGAAGCTTTTGCTTTCAGGATGTCATCAGCAGCCTGACACTCCCCTAGGTATTGACCTAGGAGTGCTGAGTGGTTCAAAGAAATAACTGGGGCAGTGGCTGTGATTGCTGAGACAGGGGGATTCTCAATAAGGCTTTCGTGGTGTTATGGTTGGCAAACTTGGTTGACAGGGGGAAGGGCAGAGGAGTCCAAAGATTAGACAGAAAGGATGAGCCTCAGAACTTCTATGTAGGGTCTGATTTACATGTTTTATTATCAGTTTGAAGGGGTAGGTGATGAATACATTTCTAATTGGAAGTCCTGGAAACAGATCCTATGAAAAAGAAGTTCCCTTTGTATACAATATGAGTTCAATTATAGGTGTGTATATAAAGAAAGGAAACTGGAAAGTACTAAATTATTAACAGCTTAATGGGCAGGGTGTTAGCTCATCAGGTTGGACAATTAGCAGAACAAGCTAAATTTTTCTGTGTCCTTTTTGCTTCACCCTTCATACTTGACACTTGGCCCCATTTTTTTTTTTTTTTTTGCTGCAAACTGGGCTCCTCTCTGATTCCTCACCCCTATCACACTACTTCTACCCTTGGGGTTGGATGCAACCTGGGAATTTTCTTCCCCTGCTTTGCTCCCTGGGTCTTACAGTGCCCTGTACCCCAAAGCAGAATGATCAGGAAATGGACATCAAGCTGTAACATTAAGATAGGAGCCCAACAGTTCCAATTTCTCATTATGCTTGTTTCACTTGGCTACCTAAAATGATGTGGAATTTCCTGGGGTCTTTTACAAGCATACTCTCCGTTGGTGCAGTGATCATCAGTGAAATACAGGATCATTCCTAAACCCCAGGAGTTTGAGTCTTTTTAAAAAAGATTTATTCTTTTATTTTTTGACTGTGGTGGGCCTACACGCGGGCTTTCTCTAGTTGCAGTGAGCAGGAGGGCTATTGTTGCCGTGTGTACCTGGCTTCTCATTGTGATGACTTCTCTTGTTGCGGAGCACAGACTCTAGGTGCATGGGCTTCAGCAGTTCAAGAGTGTCGGCTCAGTAGTTGTGGCTCGTGGGCTTAGTTGCTCTGTGGCATTTGGGATCTTCTGGGACCAGGGATCAAACTGGTGCCCCCTGTATTAGAAGGCAGATTCTTGACCACTGGGCCATCAGGGAAGTCCAGGGTCTTAATAAAATATAAAAATGAGGGAGGCGGGGGCAAAAAGAATTTCAAACTGCAGGGAGTAGATATGATGCTGCTTAACGCTCTTACTCCCCGGAAATCTATAAGCTCCAAGAAGCACCACCTCACCTTTAGGCTTTACTGTTGGTAGAATGAGTGCACCATCCTGACAATATGGGGCTGGTTTAAGGATATTTCACACTTTTAGGTTTTTTTGAGGGGGAGAGCTGAAGCAATTTTGCTTTGTTCCCTGCTCCAAACTGTCCTGAGAGCAAAGGGTATATGCTTAACATCAAGTGAATTGGTGCACTATCTGCGTCCAGTTCTTTAGAAATCCCCTTGGAAAAATACTGATAGCTCTCCCTTTTTGATCTCTTCTAAGAATATGAATTCCTGAGGCACAAACTTATTCATACAATTACATCCTTTAAAAAGGATCTGTGGGGACTTCTCTGGTGGTCCAGTGACTAAGACTCCACACTCCCAATGCAGGGGGCTCAGGTTTGAACCCTGGTCAGGGAACTAGATCCTACATGCCACAATTAAGAGTTCATATGTCACAACCAAAAATCCCATAGGCGTCAATGAAGATCGAAGATACTGCATGCTGCAACTAAGACCTGGTGCAGCCAAATAAATAAATAGATAGATAATTTAAAAATAAATAAATAAAAAGGATTTGTGACAACCGAGAGCAATTATGAATACAGGACAACTTCCATCTTTCCCTAGCAGCCCTTACTGGAAACAGTTTGCATAACCTTCCACAGCCTGAGCTGGGGTGAAAACTTTTGAAATGTTCTGTAGATTTTCAGGGTTAGCCATTTCCTTAATCCTATGGACCCATTTGGGAAGATCTTCTTGGCCTGTGTGTCTTAAGCAACATTTATATGGGAAGCTGTCTCCTTTGATTTCTGAGCCATACAGCAGTGCTGTCTCATTGATCAAAGCCATACAAAATGCCACATTTTGTTTGGTAATGAGGCCCAAACAGGCTCGATGATGGACTCCACATGCGAGGCAGCGCTGCTGCAGACCATCCAGGGAAGCCTTAAGAAGCCTCACTCGGCTGAGGCAACCGGCACTGTCCCGGGATGTAATGAGCAGAGCTCCCACTGGCTTTCTGGTTTTGTTGATGAGTTTAGAACCTCTGAACTCTGACGATGTTGCTGGAGAAATGTGCTCTGAAATAAAGTAACCAATTTCTTCCAACAACTGTCCTGGTCCTGGGTGGGACAGAACAGGAAAGCCCTTGTTTGGGTTAATATCTGAGCCATGCTGGAGACAACAGGCTTATGTTTAGAACCTCTTATCTTGTATGTTTTAAGATCTAATAAAGATCTTCCTGAGTGAATCTGAGGAAGTAAACAGGCTGATGTAAAAAAAATTTTTTTAATATTCCCCCCAAACGTCCATTGTGAGAGGAAAGTCTGCTTAGGATTCAAGGCAGACGCTGATTTTAGCTGCTTACCAGGAGCAAATGGATTTGCACTGCTCACCATAGAAGTTTTCCTCCTCTCCTCTCCATTTTCCTCCCCTCCCATGCTCTCTCTTCTCTCCCCTTTCCAGAAGATGTGTTCAAGCAGCAATAAACAGGCAGAGGACAAGTCAATTCTAGAAACAGTATTTTTTATACCACTACAAGCTACTCTAAAAGACTTCCTGTAGCCTAGAACTACAAGCACCCTAGAGAAACCCTGCCAGAACTCTAAGAAACAATGAGTACACACTAATATTGACCTGTATTTTCCCTTCCTAGGAGCTCTGTTATAGGAGCTTTCTCTTCTGGTCAAACAGGTCTGCCCACCGTTCCCTAAACACATCTCACAGCTTCCTGTCACCTGGAATGCCTGGCCTCTCCATCCTCTTTATGATCCATGTCCAACTCTGTCTCTTCCAATAATAAGTACCTTTTACTCCTACATCTGAATGCCTTCTGGCCCCTCGTATCTACAAAGGTCATTCAGGACATAATCCCTTGTTGTAGGTACTTGGGCATATATCTCATCTCTCCAGCTAGTTTTGAACCTTCTAGAGTTAAGGACCAGTTCTCACTCAGATTCTTGGAACCCGTAGAGCTCATCAGCTCTGATGCTGTGGCTAAACAACCTCTGGCACAAGACTGCCTGGGTTCAAATCTTGTTTTGTCACTTGCTGGTTGAGTGACCTCACTCATGTCACTTAATCTCTGTGTGCCTTAATTCCCCTGTAACATGGGAATATTAATAACACCTTCTGCAGAGAGCTATTTTGAGGATCCAAGTAATTCTTGCAAAACACTTTGAACGCTGCCTTTCACCCATTAAGTACTCCAGAAATGCTAGTCCTCGTTATCCACTCCAACCTGTACGCTCAGCATGAACTGCCAAGTGCCAAAGAATGGCGTTCAGCCTTCCCCCCATGGTGTCAAGCTTGGTTTTGCCTTATAAATTTACCAGACACTCACTGAAGGAATTCCTGACTTTCAATATCCTTCCTGCTCTGAGCCCTTTACCTGACTGCTGGTATCGTCCACAGCCACCCAACACAGTCTTGCCTCCTTTCTGTCTCCCAGTCATGTCCCACTCATTCCTACCTTTGTACCTTTACTCAGTGTTCCTCTTCCCTAGAAAGCTAGCCCTAACCTTCACCTTTCCAATTCCCACCCATCCTTCACTTTTCCACTCAAGCTTTACCTCCTCCAGGAAGCCTTCCCTGATTATCTCAATTTATCTTCATCTTCCCCTTGTGGATCAGCTGGTAAAGAATCTGCCCACAATCTGGGATACCTGGGTTTGATTCCTGAGTTGAGAAGGTCCCCTGGAGAAGGGAAAGGCTACCCACTCCAGTATTTTGGCCTGGAGAATTCCATAGACTGTATAGTCCATGGGTTCGCAAAGAGTCTGACACGACTGAGTGACTTTCACTTCACTTCCCCTTCTTCAAACTCCCTCAGCAGTCTAAGTTAGAACCACATAACTGAACATACACTGACATTTACCTGGCAACTTTTGAGTCTTTGTCTCATTTTTTCAGGAAGTTGATAAATTCCTTAAGAACAGCTGGAATGTTTCCCCTCTTTTGCCATCTGCCCCTGGCCTGTAACCAGTACTGGGTACTCAACAGGTGTCCAGTAAAGGCTTATCAATTGATGTACCTATATGCCTGGGTATAGCCAAGGGAAGCTGGGGTTCTGGCTCTCCACCTGGCAGTGAGCTCGGGCTGGAGTGAACAGAAGGCAGGGAACCAGTAAAGCTGACTTCAGTTATTTCTTCACTGCCATCCGGGCCACAGAATTAGCAGGGTCTTCAGGTAAACTGTCCTTCAAACTGGACTTATCTCTCAGTTAATGGTTGACATTCTCTGTTTACCTTAATGATTGCCAAGATCTGTTGCTGCACACAGTACATTTTGTGGCTCAACTGCCTTGGCCCCGAAGGTAGAAGGCAATTTGGAAGAGGTTTGGGGGTTGAGGGATGGGACTGGAAACACTTTGGTCCATCCCTAGCCACTTAGGGCATGAGCAATAAGCAGACGGCCCAAGAGAACCCCGGTACTGCCATGTGGAGGAAGCCCTGCCATCTCTCACTTTGGCCTCAAGGGGCCAGTAGCCATTGCCCATGGCTGTTTTTTCTCTCCCCACAGTCAGCATTTTCAAGGCTGGGAGCTGGAAGGGATGGCACCCAGTGCAGGAGCCCTCTCTGTAGCTCGTCCACACACCAGATCTACCTATGGCCAGTGGGTGGGGGAAGTCTGAAGGCTGAGGCCCAGGTCCAGTTCCGTCTCCCAGATTGGGCTAAACATGCATACATGGGTGACGAAGATGCCTCTCTTCCTCTGGGATGGGGCAGTTACTTCAGGCTATGTGATTTGTCTCTCCAAAGTCACGGGGAGTTCAGGGGATCAATCTTATTTAATGATTGTATGAGGGAGGAGGTAGGGCTGGTTAATGTTTGTCTGGTTCCTCTTGGGCTGTGGGCCATATCTGGCTCCAGCCCTGGACTCTTTGTCCCTCCCCTGGACTGGGCTGACAGTACCTAGTGACATAGTGCAGACACGCCTGCAGACATTCCCTGGGAAAGGGCAGCAGCAGCCAGGTGAGGAAGCTGCGGGCTGAGGGACGTGGGCCCAGGGGCTGGTGTGGCCCAGGAGGGCAGAAGTGGGGGTTGGGAGAGGCTTGGGTCTTGCCTTCTCCTGGGCTCAGCATTCAGCCACTTAGATCCCTTCTGTGTTTCGCTCTGAGCTGGACTGAGGCACCTCCTACCCAGGTGCCAGGCTTGCTTAGTCTCTCTCTGTAGCCCCCAACTCATCCTTTTCCCAGGCCCAGTGTTGTTTCTGCTCTCACTCTTTTCTGCCCAGGCAAGAACCACCCTTTTTCCCACAGGGTCAAATCCCCAGAAAGACTGGAGGGGGGCCCTCAGGTTCAGGGTGGCCAAGTTTATATCTTTAAGACATTTCCTGCCACACAGGGTTAGGGTTCAGTGGAGGGGGGGGGCCGCTGGGCATTGCCAGGTGCTGTTTTCCTTCCCTGATTAGAAGGCTAACCAGGTGTGCAACCAACATAGGGGCTGTAGGCAGATGAATACAGCGCACTCGGCAGGCACAGAGGACCAGCCAACCGGGCCAAGATTTGGGAGCGTTTTCTTGAGGGAGGCAGGGAGACTCAAGCTGAGCTTGGAGTAACTGATGACTGGGATATCTAAAGGATGGGTAGCCCCCTAGCTGTTTGAAAGTTGTTCCAGCTGTTGGGGATGGCACGGCAGAATGCATGGACTTAGAAAATGAGATGAGGAGAGGAGAATAGAGACAAGATGGGTTTGAATGGAGAGAAGTATAGAGGAGGATGCGGCAGAGGAATGGGGAAGGGACCCAGGCTTTGATGAGGGGCCAACATGAGTCCTAATCTGAGTTCCAGCACTGGCCTACCAGCTGCGTGATAAACTACTCAGCTTCTTTGAGTCTCCATTGCCTCGTGCATTGAAGACAATAACTCACAGCTCACAGGTTTGTTGTGAGGATAAGAGTTAAGGAACAGACTACTCCTAGCACAGAATAGGTATTCCCTAAGTGGTGGCTGCTTTAATAAGCCCAAGTAGAGAGCAACAGGAAGTCAGATAGTTGATGGAGGAGTAAAAGGGTATAGCCCAAACAGTGAGGAAGGGAGCTGATATTACTAGGAGCTCTGTGGAAAGATCATGGCAGAGTGAGAGAAGGAGAAAACTGGAATGAGCTAGACAGGCCCTGACCCAAGCCTGGCCACAGAATACATATGACAGTGTGGAGGAAACAGTGCAGTGACTAAGGTGCTATGGAGAACCGCAGGGTGGAGGCAGGGAAGAGAAGCAGGTGAAGAGGGAGAGAGATGGAGGGGTTTGGTCTTAGCCGCACCAAACCGATGAAGGCAGCTGGAAATTCAGAAGAAAATCTGAAAAAAAGCCCCCTGTCCTGTCCTGCCAGAGGCTGCCTGTGAAATGGGGGAAGGAGTATGGAGTCTGAGGCTGAGTGTAACCTCATTTAGCCAAGCCAGGCCCCTCTTTCCCAAACCAAAAAGATGCAAGGATTTCCCATAGTTGGAAGGAGGGACAGGAAAGAGGTAGGAGCAGAAAGAGATAGACTTGAATGTGCGTGTGTGTACACGCATACATATGCATGCAGGCACATGTGGAAAGGAATGCTGAGAACATTTTTTTGAGTTCTGCGATCTAATTGATCTCAGAATGCAGTGTCCTTAAAGGAAGAGAGGCTGCCAAGGTACAAAGACTTTGAGGTCAGAGGAAAACAAATTTGAAATTTGACTCTACCATTTAGCAGAAGTGCAGTTGTTTAACTGCACTGAGCCTCACCTTCTCTATCTGAGAAGTGGGTATAATATTAGTTGCAGGGACTAAGGACAATCTCCTGATTTTGACCTGTGCTTGAGTGCTTGGGCAAATCTGGATCTGAAGACAAGGCCAGAGCCAGACATGGTCAGAGAAATCTTGTCTAATTAAACACAGGAGCCAAACATGCCTGGAGCAACACAGAACATATCAACACCTGGACTTTAACCCAAAGTCACAAAAACAGTTTGGATTTCAAAGTCAGGTAACTCCCATGAATGTTTTTGAAATGAAACCCTTGAGTTACTGATGTTGACATAGGGATCAGCTCTTTCCAAAGGGAGAACAAAAATTGAGATCTCAGTGCTCACACAAGGGTCCTTAGGGGCTCTGGCTATGTCCCAGAGGGCTCAAGAAGATGGGAGGTGGAGAGCTATAAGAACCTAGAAACTCAGGGGTGGCCAGGCTGTCTGTGAGGCGTCCCTAAACGACAGAGAGAAGAGAACGGCTGAAGTTTGCTTTGGGGCTTGAGGAAACAGCCAGAGAAAGGTAAGGACAGGGAAACAGAACAAATCTAGAGGCAACTGAAAGCCCTGGGAAGGGAGGAGAGGAGAAGAGTTGTCAGTTATAGGAAAGAAGAGAAGGGCAAGAGGAGGATAAAAGTCAGACCAATCTTCAATCTCTCTGTTTCTTAAAAGCACTCATAGAAAGAAAAATGATATTTGTATCTGAGGCAGCAAAGCTTCTGGGAAAGAACTTGGGCTCTGGAGTCAGCTTGTGTCTGTGTGTATGTGTGTGTGTGTGTGTGTGTGTGTGTGCACGCGCGCGCATGTGTGTGTGCGTGCATATGCGTTAGTCGCTAAGTCGTGTCTGAATTTTCGCAACCTTATGGGCTGTAACTTGCCAGGCTCCTCTGCCCATGGGATTCTCCAGGCAAGAATACTGGAGTGGGTTGCCATTACCTTCTCCAGGGGATCTTCCTGACACAGGGATCAAACCTGCGCCTCCTGCATTTCCTGCACTGCAGGCAGACTCTTTACCACTGAGCCACCAGGGAGTCAGCTTGACCTGGCTCAAAAATCCCAGCTCTGGCATGTACTCACCACATGTACCTTGTGACACTGAGATAAGTCCCTTCACCTTTCTCTACCTCAGTTTCCTCATCTGTGACATGAGGGTTACAATTAACATCTACCTCTCAGGGTTGTTTTGAGGTTTACAGGAGATGGTGTGCAAGGGCCTGGCACAGAGCAGGGGCTTGGAAAATGGTTATTCTTAACAATATGCTCCTCCACCCCCTATTTTGACTCTAACAGGTCTCATTGAATGAAGCGTTTCTTTCCACTGTACCTCCTGTACCAGCTCTGCCTTCAAAATCCCAGGCTTGGGAGAAAGGGCACCTGTGTTCCTGTTTTTCCCGCACTGGTTTAGGTCCACAGCATGAACTGACTGAGGCTTTTTTTTAAGCTTCATGAAGAAACCTTGTTCGAACTATACCTTTGCCCCTCAGTTTCTTTCATCCTGCTCCCTCAACTTTTCTTGGGCTTCCCGGGTGGCTCAGTGGTAAAGAATCCGTCTGCCAATGCAGGAGATGCAAGAGACCTGGGTTCCATTTGTAGGTTGGGACAATCCCCTGAGGCGAAAATGGCAACCTGCTCCAGTATTCTTGCCTGGAAAAACCCATGGACAGAAAAACCCAACCCATGGCTGGCTATAGTCCATGGGGTCACAGAAGAGTCTGCCATGACTTAATGACTAATTCTAGCTACTAATACCCTCCCCCTTCCCCCTACAACAGAGAGGACCACCCAGAACTTGCCACAACATTCAGGCCTTGTGTCGTCGCAGCCAGTTCCTGGCTTGCAGCATGATCTCCTTATAACTTAATGGCAAACAAGGTGGGAGGTAGAAGGAAGCCTTCTCCCCTTGCCTAAGAGACAGAGGGGAATTTCTTCCCTAGAGCAACTGGCAAGCTCAGGAAACCAGGAGTCACAACGTACACTTGACCCAGGGCAGGGCAGCAACGGAACGGTCTGTTCTATTTCAGACAGACACTATAGGTCAACATTAGCATTGGGAAGAAAAAAAGAGGGATATTGGGTTTGGCAAACCACTTAGTTCCCCCCAAGCCACATTGTTTTCTCTTCCTGATAAAGTTTTACTTCCCTTGATCACCAACCATGAAATTGGAGCTGGGTTAAGAACTTTTACAGGTTGCTTCATTGAACCTCACAATAACACTGGGTATGAACCTCATTTATAGATGCGCACACAGACTCAGAGGTTTGGTGACTTACCCGAAAGTCATAGTAGATTAAAAAAAAACAAAACCCAAAGCTAGGTGGCTCTTATCTTTTCCATCTTCTAACCTTCTTCTGTTTGCTTGCTTGGTTAACTTTTGCTTTTTCCTTCTGGCTTGTCCTCACTTGGCCATCCTCTGTATGGGCTCAAGGAGAGAATGGTCAGGCTTTGCTCCATGACTTTGGGATCGGACTGCACTCACAGGTTAGCAACTTCCTTGTTTCTTGTGTTTTTATGGGTAGCCTTTGTTCTGTTGCTGTTTTTGTCATCATTAACAGCTAGCCTATACTTCGGGGAACAC
Source organism: Odocoileus virginianus (assembly GCF_023699985.2). Lineage (NCBI taxonomy): Eukaryota > Metazoa > Chordata > Mammalia > Artiodactyla > Cervidae > Odocoileus > Odocoileus virginianus. The sequence goes on from NC_069708.1 coordinate 28,176,553, forward strand.
CATCTGCAAAAGCACAAAGACTGTACCATGTAGAGCCTAGACTTCTGCTTCAGACACTTCTGTGTTTCATCCTACTCAGACACTTCAGCTGTGTGACTTTAAGTGAGTTACTTAACTTATCTGAGCTTCAGCTTTCTCAGCTGGAAAGACTGGGGTAGCAGTCCTTAGAGGCTTGCTAACTGGGTCAAAAGAAAGAATGTATGGGAAAATACTTAGCACAGTTCCTGGCTTGATAAAAGTGCACTCTTTTTCCTAATCTCAGGCTCACCCATATCCTGGAAGGGATTTAAGCCAGGAAAAATCCTGCTGAATCTAAGTTTCTAGCAGAGTCATGGGAGAGTGCCTTAGGCCAGAGGCTTCTGGTTCCCCTGGGTCCCATCTTACATGCACCTGTCCTTGTTCCATCATCCCCCCCGCCGTGGCCATTCTTCTGGTGGGGCTATGGGGTGGGTGCGGCGATGGACCGGGCGGGCACAGAACAGGTGGGTGCAGGCTGGGTGTCCGGCGCTGGGACACAAGTGCTCTGTGTGTAGGGTGGGCGGAAGTCAGGGCGTTTGATCTGAATTCTAAAGGGCGTTGTTCAGAGCCCCACAAAGGTCCCATTGTGCAGACACTGGGTATAAAGCAGCATATGACTCCCCAGCACCGGGCGGTGATGAATTGGGACGCAGGCGCGAACCCAGGGACCACTCCCCCTGCATAGACATGAGACCATAGGGGACCTGTCTGGGTGGCCTCAGGGATAGGCGCTCCCCAAGGTAACGGGGCTTTGTTGGGTTTAGCCCAGGTCCAGACTTAAGGAGCTGGGGGAGGGGAAGCTAAAGAGGATGGCTGATGGCAGAACAAGATGGGCCTGGCAAGGAAGGGCAGGAGAGGAAAGAATGTTGGATGAAGGTGGAGAAGAGTGATGGGGCTCAGGGAGGTCAAGTCATGAAGTGAATGAGTGAGGAGGAAAAGAAAGAGAAGGAGAGGCTGGCAAGGGAGAGGGAGTGGTGAGGAAAGCTATGACTCTCCTTCTTCCTTTCTTGTCACTGGCTCTTGGAAGGGTTGGGGGGAGGTGTCAGGCAGTGTTATGGAGCCTGGCTTTCCACCCCAGCTTTCTGACAGCTTGTTCTGTGGCTCATGTTTTGCAGGTGTGAATGAGGCAGGATGAACTGGACGGGTTTGTACACCTTGCTCAGTGGCGTGAATCGGCATTCTACTGCCATTGGCCGAGTATGGCTCTCTGTCATCTTCATCTTCAGAATCATGGTGCTGGTGGTGGCTGCCGAGAGCGTGTGGGGTGATGAGAAGTCTTCCTTCATCTGCAACACCCTCCAGCCTGGCTGCAACAGTGTCTGTTACGACCACTTTTTCCCCATTTCCCACGTGCGTCTGTGGTCTCTGCAGCTCATCTTGGTGTCCACCCCAGCTCTCCTCGTGGCCATGCACGTGGCACACCAGCAGCACATTGAAAAGAAAATGCTTCGACTTGAGGGCCATGGCGACCCCCTGCACCTGGAGGAGGTGAAGAGGCACAAGGTCCACATCTCAGGGACACTGTGGTGGACCTATGTGATCAGCGTGGTCTTCCGGCTACTGTTCGAGGCTGCTTTCATGTATGTCTTTTATCTGCTCTACCCTGGCTACGCCATGGTGCGGCTGGTCAAGTGTGATGCCTACCCCTGCCCCAACACAGTGGACTGCTTCGTGTCCCGCCCCACGGAGAAAACCATCTTCACAGTCTTCATGCTGGCCGCCTCAGGCATCTGCATCATCCTCAATGTGGCCGAGGTGGTGTACCTCATCTTCCGGGCCTGTGCCCGCCGAGCCCAGCGCCGCTCCAATCCACCCTCCCGCAAGGGCTCGGGGGGCTTCGGCCATCGCCTCTCACCTGAATACAAGCAGAATGAGATCAACAAGCTGCTGAGTGAGCAGGACGGCTCCCTGAAAGACATACTGCGCCGCAGCCCCGGCACCGGGGCTGGGCTGGCCGAGAAGAGTGACCGCTGCTCGGCCTGCTGATGCCACAGATCAGGCAACCTCCCATCCTGCCCCCCACCCCTGTCCTGCCCCAGGCCTGCCCCTCCTTCTCCCCTGCCAGTGCGCAGGCCTCTGCCTGCTAGGGGTTGCTCCATCAAAACTTTCCTTCCCTCCCTACTTCCCTTCCTCCCCAGGGCCTTCTGCCTCAGGGCCTGAAGGTGTGGGGAGCTGGAGGCCACCCACGCCAGCACTCAAGGCTATCGGGGGCGCAGGCAGCTCTCGTTGCCCGCACCCCTTCCTCTTTCCTCTCCCTCTCCCTGGGACCACTGGGGACCAGAGGTCGGATGCTCTGACAACATCTCCAATTATGAAACTAATCTTAACCCCATACTGTCAGATACCCTATTTCTGGAGTCACATCGGTGGGGAGGGATGTGGGCAAGTGGAGTGGAGGGAGGGTGCTGTGGACGTGTGGGTGGGGAAGGGAGGGTAGCAAACGCAAGAAAAGGAGGAACAGTGCTTGCCGGCCCTGAGGAAAAGGAGGACATGTCTCGGGTGGAGGAGCTAGGGAGGGAGAAGCAGGCAGATAAGTTGGAGTGGGGGTTGGTCAGGGTTGCCTTTGCCTCTAGTCCCCAAGGCCTCTCTGTGCCTGAAATGTTACACATTAAACAGGATTTTACAGTAAACGAAGAGGTGGCTTGTGTGTTTGTGAAGTTCTTTCTCCTGCAATCTCTGACCACCCCCTGGATGAGCTGGCCTTGGCTTTTTGCTGATCAAGAAAGAAATGCGAAAAGAAAGAGAGCAATTTGAGTAGCTGAAGCTGCCAAGGAGGGACTGGCGCACGTATCCCACTACCCCACAGGCCAGGCACAACCAGGCCCAGAGCCATTCTCTCCTATTTTTTGTTTGGTTTGGGTTCTTTTGCCCCCATTTTAAAATAACAGCTTTATTGGACTCTAATTCACTCATTCCTTTCTCCGATTGATTTTTTTCATCCATTTTAAGTATGTAGTTTATTGAGTTTGGGTAATTTTGTGCAGTTTTGTAAACATGACCACAATCTATTATAAAACATCTACATGCCCTCAAAAAGTTTCCCTGGACCCCTTCCTCTGATTTTAAAAAGATTAAAATGACAACTCCCTCTGGAGAGACAGGAAATGATGGAGAAAGTTCACAAGTCTGAGAGGGTAGCATGCATCTCCTCAGCGAGGCCTGTCCCCTGCAGTCTGTCCTCCCTCAAAACTCAGCCTTCACTCCCTATGGATGCTCTCCAAGCAACCCACTGGATTGCACAGTGATTCTGACCCCTTTTCTCAGATGTAGCCCTAATTCTACCCTTCTCCCCAGTTTCCTTCCCTCAGGAATCAATGCCTCCCACCCCAGAGATGTCTCTAACACAGGTTAAACATTTCACAGCAGCAGTTTCCTCAACATCACTCATGCAAGCAGCAGGTACCTCCCCTCTTTCCCTGGGCTGTGGTGGGAAGAGCTCCAGGCTGGCACTTGATAAAGGTGGGTTTGAGTCTTGGGTTCTGTCACTTAGTAGCAAAGTATTCCCTTCTGCAAGCTTCCACTTTCTTATAAGCAAACAAGGGATGGCCCAGAACCTTTCTAAGCTTCCTTTAACACTCTGGGCTCCATGGATTCCACAAAGTCTCCCCCAGTCTCATGAGGGTTCCCTGTTGCAGAGTCACTGCCCTCACCAATGGCCCTTAGGAGTAAAAGTTTCCCCCACAGTGGGTTTCTCCCTTCAGCTTCCATACCTCTTTTTTTTTTTCATTTATTTTTATTAGTTGGAGGCTAATTACTTCACAGCATTGCAGTGGGTTTTGTCATACATTGACATGAATCAGCCATAGAGTTACGTGTGCTTCCATACCTCTTAACAGAAAAAATTATTTGCTACTCCCTTTCAGAGAATGCTGACTCCCTGTGGGAAGTATGTCAGAAAGGAAGAGAAAATCAGGCATAATCTTATCAGAATTGTTCTCTAGAAACAGTCTTTTTCCTTCAGACAGAAAGCCTGGGAGGGTTCCTCATTCAAGGAGATTTCTCCTTTGGAAAAGAAAGGAGTGCACAAGTATTCCTTTCCCACACACTCTGCAATCCTGAAAGAGAGTTCCCCCCCTCTCTTAAAAGACAGACATTCCTTTCCTGTAAGAAATTTCCTTCTTCCTTAGTAAACTGACAGCTACTGTCAGAGGAGAGGTCCCCACCCCCTCACGGTGAGGGGAGATTTCTTTTCTTATTGAAATACATTCCCCCTCCATCCACAACACAACACAACAAACAACAGCAGCTCATTTCTGTCCAAAAGGCCAAAGAGAGAAAGTTTTTCTTTTTAAAATTCCATCCTTGTTCAACAAAGGAACTTCATACCCTTCCCACATTGAGAAGTGTTAAATCTATCACCTCAGAAAACTAGTTTCTCTTCAGATTCTAAGAATTCCCCTTGGAAAGGGGTTCCATCTCCAGATCAAGACTTTCCTCTCCAGGGGGCAGTGGTGGGACAATAAAGCTACTGGGCTGGGTGTTCCAGTCAAAAGGACACTTACTCTTGTGTATTGTGAAACAGGTCCTTGCGTGTGTGCTCAGTTGCTCAGTCATGTGACTGTCTGCGACCCCATGGGCTGTAGCCTGCCAGGCTCTTCTACCCATACGATTTTCCTGGCAAGAACACTGGAGTGGGTTGCCATTTCTTCCTCTAGGGGATCTTCCTGACCCAGGAATAGAACCCACATCTCATGCATTGGCAGGTGGATTCTTTACCACTGAATACCTGGGAAGGTGGGAGCAGGCCAAAGGAAGTTTGAGGGGAGCTGGTGTGCACAATATATATAGCAAAGAGTTAGGCGGGTACAGCAGGCTGACCTTAGGACTGACTTTTTTATTTGAGGTTATGTCACAAACATGTAAGGGTTTCTTATACAGGAGGCAAGTGGGGCTTAGCACTTGCTGCACAGAAGACACCCAGTAGAGCAACTGTAGTAGTGAAGATGGCAATGAAATTAGGAAACCTACTTCTAGCTCCTGGAAACATTATACTTACCCTCTCTGAGTCTCAGCTTCCTCACCTGAAATATAAGGTTGATGATAACCTCTCTACCTCTTTCACAGAGCTTTTGCGAGACCCAAACAAGATGTGTTCAAAAGCTGGTTATACACTGTAAAAGTAAGGGACGATAGTATCATCAGCACTGAGGCCACAGCCTTAGGGCATGGTAGAACTCGATGAGCCAGAAAGGAGTGAGGCTGGTTCAGCTAGGTTGGAGCTAGTGGAAGGAACTTGGCAACGTAGGGTTGCCCCAGGGAATGGACAGCAGTCTAAACAGCAAAGTCCAGGAGATGTCACAAACTTCTTTTGATCCATTTAAGGGTAAATATTTAAGGGGTGTGATCTGAGGGTAGAAAAGGCCTGGTAACAAGCTTCTGGCATTCTCTCTCATGGTACTAGTACTTCTTAGAGACATTTCTGGTCTTTTTAGAGCATCTGTGTGTGCAGAGATACCAGGAGCTGGGGGCAAAGGAACAGAGTCAGCTCCTGGATGAAGGGACTGGTTGAACTAGGAGAGTAGTCAAGGCCCCAGCCAGCTGAGTTGGGATTTCAAAGCAGGCTGCAGTCTCCATAGAGAATTGGCATGGCAACCATGAACTGATTCAGATGCCCAATCAGATAGCCTGGGTGCACACAGTGGTGGCTAGAGGGGAATGCTTGCTCCATTTACTGATTCCACAATACTTAAATGCCAGACCTGACCTGTGGGAGAGAAGGGACTATAAAAGCCCACCAAGCTAGGCTCCCTTTGATTCCTGGACTAGGCCAGTCTGAACCTGTCAAGTGGGGAAAGGATTGGGGCACTTTAGGGAGGGAGAATAAAGTGGGCAGAAAACATACAGATATCTGAAAGAGTATGGTGTTGTCTTCAGAGTTAGACAAACAATCTGCTATGAAGGATTTGAGGAGGGAAATGGCTAGAGGGGAGGTAGGACAGATAAACTGTGACCTGCTAATAATGGGCCTTGTACATCACTATAAGGCATTAAGACTATTCTATAGTTGAGTTTTGAGTAGGGGAATGCCACCTTCAGATTTGCAGTGTGGGAGCTCACTCTGGCAGCTGCAGAAACAGTGGATTGGTGGTTGGAAAAATGAGGGGAAGAATGACTGGCCATGGGACTGTGGCAATAGCCCAAGTGGGGCCTGTGGGACTCAGACAACGGCAGGAGGAGTAAGAGGACACAAATGTAAGAGACTCTTTGGATGCAGGACTGATGCCAGGACTTGATGTCTGAGTGTGGCGAGACTGAGGAGCCAAAGACCATTTGGAGATTTCCTCCCCCTTCCTTGACTGGCAGATTCCTAATCATTGAAGACTCAGATCAAAGGTCAGTTCCTATATGAAACCTTCAACTCTCTTCTCCTCGCTCCCTCCCCCTAGCCCCTCAGAAGGAAGGAGTCCTCCCCCCATTCTGAATTCCTGCAGGATATTGTAGTAGTGTATGTTGATTAGAGTTCTTATCAAACTGTGTGGTAATTACTTGCATAATCTTAGTATACAGTAAATGCTTAGTCTGTTGAATTAAGGGCAGTAGGAAAGAGGATATAGACATGTGCAAAGGCTCAGGGTCTTGAAAGAGTGAAGTGTGTCCTGGAGCAAAAATGGCCTGGGATGGGGCTCAGGGTGTGATAGGAAACAAGACTGGCAATTCAGGTTGGGGCCAGGCCATGAAGGGTCTCATATGCTATGTGTAGAAATTTACACAGGAGTTTGAACTCTCAACTATCACAGGTAGGTATCCTTCTTTTTCAAAAGTTAGGTTCCTACTAGTGTGCGTGCATGCTAAGTTGCTTCAGTTGTGTCCGACTCTTTGCAACCTTAAGGACTATAGCCAGCCAGGCTCCTCTGTCCATGGGATTCTCCAGGCAAGAATAGGGTGGAGTGGCCATACCCTCCTCCAGGGGATCTTCCTGACCCAGGGATCAAGCCCATGTCTCTTATATCTCCTGCATTGGCAGGTGGATTCTTTACCACTACGCCACCTGGGAAGCCCAGGCTCCTACTAGACTTGTAGGCAATTCTGTACTCTTCCTGGTAGGCAGACTGGAGATACTGAGGAGATTCAGGTCAGGGCAGACCTTGCATAACTTGATGCATTAAAGTTGATGGAGAACTATGGAAGAAAGGGCAGAGCAATTTGACAGTGGACTTCAAAGAGAAAGGGTAATTTATTCAGGATGGTGAACAACTGTTCTCCATGTCAACTGAAGACCCTCTGAAAAGTCAGTACAGCATAGTGATCTTTGCCAAGTTGCTTGGCCACTCTATGCCTCAGTTTCCTCTTCTGTAAAATAGAGATAATAATAGTACATCTGTCACAGGGCTGTGGTGAGGATCAAATGCATTCATTACATAAAAGACACTTAGAATAGTACCTAGTTGATAGTAAGTTCTATGCAAGTGTCTGTTTTTATTTCCTCCCACCATCTTTGCCATCCTCCAAAGATTCACCAAGAAAAAGAAATGCAAAAGGGCAAAATGGTTGTCTGAGGAGGCCTTAAAAATATCTGTGAAAAGAAGAGAAGCCACAGGCAAAGGAGAAAACAAAAGATATACCCATTTGAATGGAGAGTTCCAAAGAATAGCAAAGAGAGATAAGAAAGCCTTTCTCTGTGATCAATGCAAAGAAATAGAGGAAAACAAGAGAATGGGAAAGACTAGAGATCTCTTTGAGAAAATTAGAGATACCATCATGCAAAGATGGGCACAATAAAGGAGAGAAATTATATGGACCTAATAGAAGCGAAGATATTAAGAAGAGGTGGCAAGAATACACAGAAGAACTATACAAAAAAAGATCTTCACAACACAGATAATCACAATGGTGTGATCACTCACCTAGAGCCAGACATCCTGGAGTGCAAAGTCAAGTGGGCCTTAGGAAGCATATCTATGAACAAAGCTAGTGGAGGTGATGGAATTCCAGTTGAGTTATTTCAAATCTTAAAAGATGATGCTGTGAAAGTGCTGCACTCAATATGCCAGCAAATTTGGAAAACTCAGCAATGGCCACAGGACTGGAAAAGGTCGGTTTTCATCTCAATCCCAAAGAAAGGCAATACCAAAGAATGTTCAAACTACCACACAATTGCATTCACCTCACGTGTTAGCAAAGTAATGCTCAAAATTCTCCAAGCCAGGCTTCAACAGTATGTGAACCGTGAATTTCCAGATGTTCAAGCTGGATTTAGAGAAGGCAGAGGAACCATAGATCAAATTGCCAACATCCACTGGATCATCGAAAGAGCAAGAGAGTTCCAGAAAAACATCTACTTCTGCTTTATTGACTGTGCCAAAGCCTTTGACTGTGTGGATCACAACAAACTGTGGAAAATTCTTAAAGAGATGGGAATACCAGATCACCTGACCTGCCTCTTGAGAAATCTGTATGCAGGTCAGGAAGCAACAGCTAGAACTGGACATGAAACAACAGAGTGGTTCCAAATCAGGAAAGGAGTACATCAAGGCTGTATATTGTCACTGTACTTATTTAACTTATATGCAGAGTACATCATGAGAAGCGCTGGGCTGGATGAAGCACAAGCTGGAATCAAGATTGCTGGGAGAAACATCAATAACCTCAGATATGCGATGACACCACCCTTATGGCAGAAAGCAAAGGAGAACTAAAGAGCCTCTTGATGAAAGTGAAAGAGGAGAGTGAAAAAGTTGGCTTAAAACTCAACATTCAGAAAACTAAGATCATGGCATCTGGTCCCATCACTTCATGGCAAATAGATGGGGAAACAGTGGAAACAGTGGCAGACTTAATTTTTTGGGGCTTCAAAATCACTGCAGATGGGGACTGCAGCCATGAAATTAAAAGACCCTTGCTCCTTGGAAGAAAAGTTATGACCAACCTAGACAGCATATTAAAAAGCAGAGACATTACTTTGCCAAAAAAAGCCCATCTAGTCAAAGCTATGGTTTTTCCAGTAGTCATGTATGGATGTGAGAGTTGGACTATAAAGAAAGCTGAGCGCCGAAGAATCGATGCTTTTGAACTGTGGTGTTGGAGAAGACTCCTGAGAGTCCCTTGGACTTCAAGGAGATCCAACCAGTCCATCCTAAAGGAAATCAGTCCTGAATATTCACTGGAAGGACTAATGCTGAAGCTGAAACTCCAATACTTTGGCCACCTGATACAAATAACTCACTGATTTGTAAAGACCTTGATGTTGGGAAAGATTGAAGGCGGGAGGAGAAGAGGATGACAGAGGATGAGATGGTTGGATGGCATCACTGACTCAATGGACATGAGTTTGAGTAACCTCTGGGAGTTGGTGACGGACAGGGAGGGCTGGCAGTCCAGCAAGGCTGCAGTCCATGGGGTTGCAAAGAGTCAGACATGACTGAACTGAACTGAAAGATTCACCAGCTCTTTCAAACATTGAGCTAAATTCTTTGTCTCACCTAACTAACATCTTTTCTTGACTGTCTAGTTGTCAATTGTGTGCTGAAGTAGGCAAATCTTCATGTTTGCATACATGTAATGGTACATATGGCCACATTCAGATATAAGCGGAAGGATAGTTGTGGGGGGAGGGCCTTAATTCTTAATGTAGTTTTAATGAAAAGAATGTGTCTCAATCATAATTAAATCTGAAACTTTATTCCCAGATTTAGAAATAACTTAAGTGTGGGACTTTCTTGGTGGTCCAGTGGTTAAGACTCTGTGCTCTACTGCAGGGTGTGTGGGTTCAGCCCCTGGTTGGGGAACTAAGATCCCACACGCCATGCAGTGTAGCCAAAAAAGAAAGAAAGAAAAAGGGAAACAACTTAGGTGGATGAAAGGAAAGAAGAAAGGGGATTGCTTATGGAGCATTCAGTATGGACCAGATTTAGTGATAAATTAAGCCCTTATATGTATCATCTCAGTAATGGTAACATAGCTATTACTATACCCATACTTGTAGATGAGGAAATGGAGGTTCAGAGAGGTTGAGTAGTACGTCCAGCTGAAAACTGCAGAGCTAGAATGAACACTTAGGCCTATTCTAATCCAAAATCTGTGCTATCTCCTCTGTCCCAAAGTAAACACTCTATGTTGCCCTAGGAAGGCTTTCATGATAGAGGAGGGTGGTGGGGAAGCTCAGTATGATAAGAAAAAATTAAGTTGCTGGAAAACAAGATGTGCATTTGGGGGGCCCTAAGGTTAGGAATAGGAGAGAGGAATGATGAAAGCTGAAGAATGAGCTGCCCTGCATTTCTTCCAAGATCTCTGCTTGGAGCAGCATCCAGAAATTGTCCATTTCTAGGAAGCAAGGCAATTTGGGGAGTGCAGGCAAGACGGAGAGAGAGAGTTATTTAGAACCCCTACCTTTCAACCCCATGAATCATGATAAGTTTTTAAAATCCTACTATTTCTCTTCCTTAAGCTTAGAAATCTCAAACACAGGCTTCGTTTTCCAGCAGTTCTCTTGCCACTTTCTCTTTGCCTTCCACCTTCCTTTTAAGGGGAAAAGCCCCTCATCCCACAATTAGAGATAAAGGTCTTGAAAAGCAGATACCTTGGAGGATTAATGCCAACAGCAACAACAAATCATTCACACTAGAATATAATCAATTCACCAACAAAGAAAGTCTTGTAAGTTGGCTTCCCAAATCTTTCTCAAGTTCCTTTCCTCCTCAGCATTCCCATTATGCTGCAGTCTTTCTTCAGGCCTTGAAATTATCTCCTAACTGGTAATGTAGATAATAAAAGCTAATGTTTATTAAGTGCTTGTTGTGTGCTGGGCACTGTGTTAAACCGTATCTCCCTTAATCCTCACCATTCGTGGAAGTAAGCATAATTATTGTTCCCAATTTACAGATGAGGAAACAGGCCCACATAGTAACTTGGCCAGACCAAACAGCCCTAGGAAAGAAAGGGCTGAGCCAAGGATCTAGAACTCATGTCTGTCAGATGCCCTAGGCAAAGGACATACCCATTTCTGTACCACTGGCTCCCTGAAACTGGCCACCTGGGTTTCTTCAGCACTCAGTTCTCCATTCACCCAGACATGCTAGAGTCACCTTAAAACATGAAGCCTAGGACTACCCTGGTGGTCCAGTGGTTAAGACTCCGTGTTTCCAATGCAAGGGGTATGGGTTCAATCCTTGGTCAAGTAACTAAGATCCCATATAGCCCATGGTGAGTCAAGAAAATTTAAAAAACAAACAAAAACCCATGAAGCCTACCCTGTCAATTCTTTGTGAAAATCCTTTGATGGCTTTCCACTGCTTTGAGGATAAGGTATGCCCAGACCAAGGGGTTTCCAGGATGCTGGGCTTTCAATGCTAAAACTGGTTGGTCACCTTAGCAGGCCATGGTATTGGATGCTTTTCATAACCTGATCCCTTTTCCCCCAGCAACACCTCCTACCACTCCTCATCACTTTTCCTGTGCAGTCTCCACCTCCTGTGCAGCCCAACCACCCTTTCCTAAAGACACTCCAAGATCTCTTTTACCTCCAGGCCTTTGTGCACATTAACCCCTGCACCTCTATGCTACTTGATAAACTATCTACTCTTCATGAGAACACAGCTGCCATATCACCTCTGTGGTCCATTTTGATTTCCTGGGACAGAATGAATAATTAATTTCTACCTTGGTAATTTTATTGACATATGAGTCTTCCCCAGGGTCAGACCAGGGTGGGGCAATCAAGGCACCTAGGGTGTAAAACGCCTCCTTAAGGAGGCAGTAACTCTCAGGGTGGCTCAAATGCCAACCTTATATTTGCATGACCCCAGCCATGAGTGCCTCCTTAAACTTTGCACCCCAAATGCCTTAATTGACTCACTCTTGTCCCAGGCTTGGTCCTATCAGATTGGGGACTTCTCAGAACATACTCTGAGTTCTTACTCATCTTACTTGTGATTAGCACAAGGCTGGGCACAGGGCAGAAACCGAGTTGGGCAAATGACATCACACCCTTTGGGCAAATGACATCACACCCTTCTCTGTTCTAGTATGGGAAGGAGGTAGGAGAGCTACATGGCTTTGGGCCCTGCTGAGGATGGGAGGAGAAAGCAAATTAACAGGTTTCATCCTGGCCTGTGGTATAAGGATAGCTTTTAATCAGGTGGTTTTACCTTTGGCACCTGGCAGATTTCGGGTTCCACCTATTTGTCTGGTCTCTCCTCAGTTCCTTTTGCTGGTTAATTGAAGATATTCTCCAAGGTACCGTTTTTTTTTTTTTATCCTTTTCTCATTTCCCCTGAATGATTTTGTCCATTCTCATCAGCTTTGCAGATGACTTCTAAATTGACACCTCATGCACTATGCTAAGTGAAACGAGTCAGACAGAGAAAGATAAATACCGTGTGATATCACTTGTATGTGGAATCCAAAAAAGCTGAACTCACAGAAGCAGAGTAAAATGGTAGTTTGCAGGGGCTAGGGTGTGGGGGAAAATTGAGAGATGTTGGTCAAAGGGTATATACTTCCAGTTCTAATATGAGTAAGTTCTGAGGATCTAACGTGTAGCATGGTGACTATAGTTAACAACACTGTATTATATACTAAAGAGTTACTATGAAATATCTTAAAACTTCTCAGCACACATACACAAAAAAATGGTAAATAAATGACAGGATAGAGGTGTTGGCTAATGCAATGGTGGTAATCATTTTGCAATATACAAGTGTACCAAGCCAACACTGTATACCTCAAACTTATGCAGTATTATATGTCAATTATATCTCAATAAAGCTAGAACAAAGTAAGACACTTTATCGCTCTTTTAAGCCTCAGACCCACATTTCCAACTACCTAGTATATATAGTAGCATCAAGCATCATTATTGCTCTTTCATACCATTTTGTCATCTGACCTTTGCAATAATTCTGTGAGCACGTCAAGGCATTTTTAGAGGAGACTCAAAAGGTAGGCTTGCCCAAATTTTAGTGGCGGAACTATGATTAAAACTCAAGTTTGGGTATTTTCTTTTATGCCATGTTGCACAGCCCACCACATGGATGTGTCAATGGAGTCTCAAACCAAATGTGATCAAAACCTCAACTTGTTACCAACCTCCTCCTACCCTAACTCCCCTGAAAAAACCAACCAACCAACCCCCAAGACAAAACAACAAAACCCTGCCTCTGTTTCCCAACTTGGTTAAAGGAGTGTCACTTTCACTGTTTCAGCCATCTTGGAGCCTGTGGAGGCCTGCTGGGAACAAGACTTCTAAAAGGACAAACATGTCTGGAAGGCTGTGATCCAAGGCCATTTTTTTGCTTGCTATAAGCAGGGTGTCTGGAACCAGAAGGAGCACACAGCCCTTCTTAAAATTGAAAGTTTTTATGCTCAAGATGAAATCGAACTATATGTAGACAAGAGATGTACTTATGTGTTGAAAGCAAAGAATAACACAGCAACTCCTGGTGAAAAACCTAACAAAACCAGAGCAATCCAGGGAAATGTAATTCATCCTAATAAACAGCAGCAGGGCTTGTCAAATTCTGAAGCAAACTTCATGCTAAGGCCATTGGACACAGAATCTGTGTGAAGCTGTATTAAGTAAATAAAAGTGTGGATTTGTTCTGTTTTTTAAAAAAAGATGTCTTACTTTTCCAGTCATCAAGGCTAGAAACCTGAGTTTCATGCTTGATTCTTCCCTCTCTTCCATAGCCTACAGACTTGACCTTCAAAATGTCTGAAACTCATTTTGAATTCATCCTTTTTCTTCTCTGTCCCCATTGAGGCTCATAGAATTTTAGCTACAATCCTTTCACTAATGTCCTGGCCTTCTGATCTACCCCACCCCGACCCTCCATATTGTCCTGGAGGTCTCCTCCCTAAAGCAGCACATCTGATCCCCTCACCCCCTCATTGGAAATCACAGCCTTTGATTGTGCTGGTCCCCAACCCCTCCTACTTACTGAGACCCGGGTCAACTGCCATCTCCCTCAGTGAGCTTGCACACAACCCCCCTGTAAACCTGAAATGAGTTCCTTATTCCTCTGCTCTCCCATAGCGCTAGGTATTGTATTTCATTCTGCTAGTCTCACAGCTAACTGTTCACTGTTCTCTCTCCCCTCTAGCCTGGGAACCTGCTGGGGATAGGATCCCAGTCTAGTTCATCTGTCTTCTCTGAAATGTATAATCTGAAACCAGGTCCTTAAACGTAGTAGGTCCTTAATAGATAGCTGCTGCATAAATCTTTCTCTTGAGTGTTTGTAAACTTGTTATAACAAGGACCATATTCCTAGTGGATTCATTCAGTGAGATGGATAAAAATGATTCTCAGCCTGCAGTGGGACACCTCACTTTGCACCTTGAGAGATCTGAAGTGGTCCAGCATTGCTCCACTATATCCTTCACCCCTCAAAACACTGCTCTCCCTCCCCAAGAGAAGGCAAAAGACAATTTTAACTTTTTATTTGAAACAAACAATTCCAGAGACAGAAGGTTAGTCATGACAACAGCTTCTCACTACAACACAAGGTGGGCATGGCTCACTGAAGGGACAGGCCAGGTGCCTCAGAACAATATATACAATTTAAACAGTGGCTAAACTGGTGACAGTTATAAAAACACAAAAAGGAGGCTGGGGAACAGCAAAGCCAACAGGGAAAGAACTAGGTACCCCCTTTGCTGGACGCTAAGAGTTTTCTGCAACTACAGAGGCAAGATGGGGAAGAGAAAAGATGGAGGCAGTAGGGGCAGGACCCATGCCCACAGTTCTTCACCTATCCTTTGACCACAGATCCCATCCTGCATGACTCAGGGCCCCCACAGGCTTGGCCTGGTTCTTACAATGGGGGAAGAACAAGAGTGGGGAACCCAGCCCCAGCCCAAGTCAGAAGGTGGTTTTTGCCTTCGGAACTCTGTCCACTGAACTAAAGAGAGGCAGTTACAGAAAGCCGCTAAGCATGTTGACACCATGGCTCATGCCAACCTAAGATGGCAGAGAGAGACAAACACATAAACCAAGGGGACAGGCGTCTTCTCCCCATACTTAAGAGTCATTCTCTGCCTTTGAAGGAAAAAAATCATTTAGAAGATTTTTTTAAATTGCAGCACCAAGGGTTGGTGCTTGCTGGGGTGGGGAAGAGGAACCAGGTAGTGAGGGGCTTCCAACCACCAATTATCTTGTGGGAGGGAAGAGTGCCTAAGCTCTGTGTTTTAGGTAAATGGTCTCCTCATTACTTTCATAGTTTCTTTCATATCTTTCATACAAGACCCTTTAGTTTGTGCCCAGGGAAGAGT
This sequence comes from Odocoileus virginianus, assembly GCF_023699985.2. Classification (NCBI taxonomy): domain Eukaryota; kingdom Metazoa; phylum Chordata; class Mammalia; order Artiodactyla; family Cervidae; genus Odocoileus; species Odocoileus virginianus. The sequence goes on from NC_069708.1 coordinate 28,191,775, forward strand.
AGAGAAGTGAGTGGGCACAAGTTTGAGAAGGCAGCTGGGTTCTTCCCTTGGCAAAACCTAGGAACAAGGGCCTTGACCTATGTGGGATGGGTCAGGAAACCCAAAGCCAACAGGATCACCAGAGCTATGAACACTTTATTTACTCAGAGTTTGGCCCCAGGAGTTTACTCTGAAACATGAAGAAAATGGCCTGGCTGGTTTTTGCCCATCACTGGGAGTCTCTCAGTACAGAGGACTGGGGCCTTGTGGTCGTCAAGTGGTTTGGGAGAAGGTAAAAGCCAGGGATTCCTAGGGAAGGCAGGGAATGGATGAGTAGGAAAGGGCAGTCAGGGCCCTTCAGAATGAGTAGCATCAGTTCCTGGGCCTGTCGCCCTGTGGGACGTGGCCGTGGGACAGACGTTATGTGGAAGATGGATACGGGAAGCATGTGGGCTCAGTCCAGGTCTTCCTCCCCGGGACGACCCAGCTCCTCATAAATCTCACGCACGGCCAGAATGCGATTGAGCATGCTCTCCAACATGCTGCGGTCCATGGGGATCACAGAATACCAGAGAGGTGACTCAGCGATGCAGGACCGCTCAGGTTGCAGGTAGAACACATCGTTGCGAGTCCGGAGGCTTTCAGGACTGCAATGGTGGGGTGGGAGGGGGTACAGGTGGACAGAGATCAGTAACTGGGAGAAGTAGAGCCCGTGGGTCCCCAGGCTAATGCCATTCCTGCAAACCTGCCAACTCACCATTTTGAAAGATAGAATTCATAGAACTTGACGGGGCAGCGGAGGGGATTCATGCGGTTCTCACGCTGCTCTAAGATGGGGGCTTCGTCATCTCTCTTCCGTTTCCCAGGACCTGTGTCTGTGGAGGAGGCAAATGACCTGGACTCATTAAAAGTGCAGTCTCAACGAAGGATCTCCAAGAGCACAGTCCAGGGCACAGGTCACAGGTTGAAGGCCTCAGGACACAAAATGGTCTCATGCAGAAATAAAGGCACAAGAGTCGGTCAGTCTCTCTGCACCAACTCAACATTCTGCAGCGTGCTGCTCTGAAGAGCGCCTTGGTTCTCACTGTTAAATACTCTCTATCATCTTCCCAAAGTTGATTTCCTAAAGAGGTGATCTCATAAGTCAAATGGACAAACTGACAAAACAGATCCTACTGTAAAATTGCGGCTGCTTTCTGGGACAAACAGCAATGGCCCCAGCACCCCATACATTAGTCCTGGTAGAGTCTCAGGTCCAGAAGGGACCTTGGGAACTGATCTCAGGGCCAGAATAGAAACCAAGGTACTGTGGCAGTTACGCCCAGCAGCAGAGCCATGGAAAGCCTGTCATTCACTCTTGTCAACTCCCACTTCAGCCAAACACACCCAACAGCTTCCCACCTGTCCACCACACCTCCTAAAAAGTAAATTGCCCTGAAATGAGGAAAGGCAGGAAACAGGCAACTGGGTGACCTATATGCAACAATCACTTCCCACCAGACTGAAGGACTGGCTGTTGTTCCTTTTTTCTGGAAACCCAGGAATGGAAGGATAGAGAAGCTAGAGATAATGAAGAGGGCCAACCTGGTGGCATGGTGGGGCAGGGAAGGGGAAAGCAGAGGGGGAGGAAAAGCAAAGGAGGGAGTAGCATCATACCTCGCCCTTTTCTTTGGCGGACAGGAGCATAGTAGCGAATGCTCACCACCTTGGTGGTGCCCCGAGGGGTGGTACACTTGCGGGACTGCCGCACCACATTGGTGAAGGAGAGCTGCATGTGTTCCTCTGCTGTCTGAAGCCCAAAAAACTTAGTGTTGAAGAACATGAGGGTGTTGAGAAGGACAAAGGGGGAGTAGACCCCCAGCTGCTTACACTCCCAGAGGTGCTCTTCCTCTACTCGGGAGAACACCGTATCTGCAAAGGCAAGGGGGAGTGGCTGTCAGGAGGAACTGGCTACCCACACCTATCCCCTTTGCTCCCACACATTCCACTCACAAGCACTGAGCACACCAGACTTGTTTGGTCACTAAAGGACCACCACATGTAAAACCCTGACACCTTGCTATACTGCACAGGAGGACTGGATTTGTTTGTTGGCTTTTGGTGGGGTTTGGGGGGAGTTTTTTTTTCACAGTTTCCACCTGCATTAGGAGCTTCATTCATGTAAACCTTCAGGAGTCCAACTTCTTTCTTTCTTCACTTACCACTCAAACCCTGGTCACTTTTTGGTCCCAGAGATAGCTCTTCAGACCTAAGTCTTGATCCCCTCCTCATGTTCAAGGGCAGGGGCTCTGATTCCCTTAGCTCTAAATCCCAAGGAACCCAACTACACGCTCCTGTATTCAGACCCTTTTGTGAAGAGTGGCAGACCCAAGAGTCCAGGGCTTGGAGTGGTACACTGGAAGAACAGAGCAAAGGGCAGAGGGGTTGCCAAGTCCCTGGCCCTTACTGTTAGGGAGGAGCGTGGGCTGCCAGGTACTCAGAGACTTGTTGAGTTCTTGAACAAAAGTCAGGTAGTAAAGGTCCGTGAAAATGTTCACCATTCGGTTATTTTCCAACAAGTACTGGAAAAAGAAAAACAGACACACATATAGCTAGACTCTGGGCCCTAGAGGAAAGACAATGATGCCAAAGGCCTCAGGTATGGCAACCTTGACAGTTAGGAGACCATGGGAAACAGTTGCTGGATTAAGTTAACCAGAGTGGTTTTCCCCAGGTAAACCTACAGCTCTCAGGTGCTGAGGCCCTGCTGGAGAAGAAAGTTTGGAACAGGTGTATCACAGCTGCTTCTTCACAAGCCCAGACCCCCTTGTCAGCTAAGGCACGTTTGACTTTTCCCCATGGAAACCAAATATTACCACACCATTCAGGAGACCTCGCTCTGCCCATCCCTCCCCTCTGAGCATGGGTTTGAGGACGACAAAGCAACCCAGACAGCAATGAATATTGCTTCTTGGTCAACAGTCCTGGAATGCAGCTTTGATTTTGGAAGAGCATTGTCATTTCTTGTCCTGTCTGGAGTAGAAGATGCCTGCTCAAGGCAGGAGATGAGGTGAGGAACAGGAAGTAGGACAGAATCATTTCAGGTAGAACCCTGCCTACTGTGTTGAGTGACGACAAGTGAGGCAGCATGTTAGTGGTACCTGTTGGATGCCAAGACACAGATAGTAGATGCTATCAGGTTCATATCGTTCACCATTGGGTCGAGTGATTTCTCTCACAAACTGGGCCAAACCGTAGTTGAGTTCAGCAGCTGAACAGGCCAGAATATCCTCCTTGATACGCATAGGTTTGGCTGCAGAGATACACAGTGGAGGTGGCTGGCATTAAGACAGTTCCACATGGAGAATTTCCCTTAGCTCCATCATTAACCCCTTCATCCCTTAGTCACGTCCAGCTCCAGAACAAACCCAACAATCACACAAACAGCCTTCAGCCTTGAAACCTAGATGGCAGCTCCCCTTATTCTGCAACTCCTCCACATCTGCACAGGATGCCCTATGGACACCTTCAGCTGAATCACAGCCCTGCCCCCTCTCCCCTTCCCCTCCTCCTCCCCTGGTTACTTACGGCCAAAGCGCAGCTCATCACCCTTGCTAGTTTCTCCATTGGCATATTTTGACTGCACCCAGCACTTCCAAGCATTGACACCATAGGAATAGTTGAGTCCAGTACAACTAGGCTGGCTGCTCATGGAGTCCCGGGAACAGCTCTCTGAAAGCACCAGCCGCTTTTGACCCTGGAGAGGAAGAGAAAGGAGTGGGTAGCAGACGTAAGGCCAGGAACATTGTGGAAACAAGTCAGGACAGTGTTCACCACCAGGGCGCGGTGGGACCAATGTAAGAACATAGCAAGCTTCCACAGCACAGGACTCCAGGAACAGCTCTGATGAGCTCTGATGAACTGGGGAGAAACTAGAGTTTGGCTGTACCTTAATGCACACAGTCCCCGGAGAATGGAAAGGCAACCCACTCCAGTATTCTTGCCTGGAGAATTCTATGGACAGAGGAGCCTGGTGGGCTATAGTCCAAGGGGTTGCAAAGAGTCGGACATGATTGAGTGACTAACACAAAACAATGTGCACAGTGGTAGAGAAAGGAGGCTAGGGAAGGAGAAACTAAGGCTCCTGACTTGGCTATGAAACCTCCACCCCCACCCCACTGCCCTTCATGCCTCTATCCCTCTTCTGTGGATATAGCAGCTCCAGTCCTCACCTTCCTCATGGTTCGGGGAAGGTCTTGTTCAGTAGACACGTCCTCAGGCCCTACCAGGCCACAATCAAAGAGGAAGTCCACACTGGGGTTAATGTCCAAAGGATCTAGAGGGGAAAGGAAGAAGAAATCGATTTTTTAAGACCTCAACCCTTAGTCCTCCCACCTCACTCCCACTACTTGTCCACTTGACTTGAGATGAGCCTCCCAGACATCTTCATTGTAGTCACAGGACAAAGCTATACACAAAGAACATGCTCACAGGCACGTACACACAAAATTCACAACATTGGGAACATTCCTAACACTACCGAATTATAAACTTAAACATGGTTAAGTTGGTAAATTTTATGTGTTTTATAACAACTACAAAAAGAAAAAAAAAAACAAGACTCAAGTGTAGAAAAGTGTCCTGGTATCTCTGGCACTGCTCTCTGTGAGAGACTTCTGTTTAGGGTCATTCTTGGGGTCACAAGCAACACTTCTTTCCTGATGGTGCACATGCTACTATATGCAGTGGGCATGCCCTGAATCCTACTCACTCTTGGGGAAGTCTGCCTCCAAGTCTTGTCCAGGCTCATCCAACACATTGGCCATCTTGACGGCCATGGCCAGGACATCATCCCGAGCTGGCCCAAACAGGTCACAGTCTTCCAGAAGTCCCTCCGCACTCTGGTTGCTCACAAGATCTGGGTGGCAGGGAGGTTGGCTCAGCCTCTGCAGCTCCTCCTTGGCGCCCCCAAAAGGCTTTCAGAGGCTGATACCAACTGTTCCCCCATCCCACCAGGCAACAAGATCACCATTCTCCACCCCCTTAGGCAGACACAGACTGGTAGCACCCTGTCTCCCTCACCACCGCTGCCTATGGCATACCACAAAGGTCAGATGAGGCCTTGTCCAACTCCTCGGCCTCTGCGATCATCTCTGCCATAGCCAGGATATCAGCCTCCAAGGGGTTGGATGGGATCTTCACCTTTAGCTCCTCAATGGTCTCCACAATCTTGTCCGTGCTCTCCAAGGTAGTGGGCAGGAACATGGGCACAGGCACCTGGAGGCATGAATCCCAACTAAATGCCAAGAACCACACTAGCACATGAGATGGACAGCTAGCGAGAGGGAGGGAGTGGGGGTGGTGGCCTCCAGCCTGGAAAGGTGAAAGAGGCCCCCAGCAGGAAGGGCAGGAACACTCACCGGGATAGGCATTGTGAAAGGCACCGGGACTTTCTGGCAGTACAGATGCATAGGCACTGGCACAAAGATGGGCACTGGGATGGGCAGCACAATCACCTGTGGCTTCCACTCTTCTGTTGACAAGAAAAGGGTCTTCTCAGAGACCTTGACAGATGGGTCACATCCACCCCAGGACCTGATACCTGTTCATCACGCCCAAAAGCTCTAACATGTGCTCAGTATCACAAAGCTGCCCTTGAAACAAATGTTGACAGATGACCCTGGGATTCCAGGACAATATGCAGGACACTTCAGCCATCTAAGAAACTCCCTTGTCCAGCTCCCAAGCACAGGAGGAGGCCTAAGACCATGAAATACAGTCTGTGGCACCTTGGTACCCTCGCTCACCTGTCTGACTCCCTTTGGACTTCATCTCCACCTTGCAGGAGACCCCCCGATTCTGCATCAGTGGTTTACACATGGCAGCTTTGTTTTTGCGGGGTGCTGCTGGGGGTGGAGGCGGTGGTGGTGGAGGAGTGGGAGCAGCGGGGGCTGGTCGGGTCTTCACAGGGATCTGCAAACACAAAGGAACATGAGTACCACTGCTATGGTAACCCCTTTGAGACCATCTTCCCCCTTGGCTCTTGCCTTGACCTTGCCCAGATTTCCATTTTCCTCTAGGGTCTTTATGGCGTTGCTGTTCTCCACTTTGGTTTGAGCAGGTGTCTGGGGCTTTGCCTCAGAAGACTGACCTGTAGATCAAAACAAATGAATGCTCTCATCTGAGGCACTAGCTCTCTGTTTTCCTCACTCCTGCTCCAGGAGGGCTTTGTTAAGAGAACACTGAATGTGAATGGTAAGTCTAGAATTTTCCCTCCACTCCATCCCAGCTCTAATCTGCTCTAGGTCCCAGCAATAGTGGCCGAAAAGATTCTTTGCTCCTGGCTGCCAAGAAGGATTAAAAACATTGCTTCCCCAATAACCCATAATTTGAGACCTTCCATTAAATGGCCATCAGGAGTTTGGTACCCCTGGAGTGTGGAGGGGCTGTGGTGATATTCTAGAAATGATAATACTCTTCATTCTCCCTAAAGGTGTTTATGTTGAGCTTGTGTTGACACTTCCTTCTCTCTGAAAATTAACCACAACCCCTATATGCCCCACTCTACCATGGCAGGTACCCATTCCTTACAATACATCCCTTATAGAAAATCAGTAGGATCTAACTCTCAGAACCCCTTTTTTAAAGCTCTCAGAACCTTTAAATGAGACTCCTCTAGTACCTGCACAGTTCAGAAGCTAAAAAACAACACAGAAACAGGAGTTCTGGCCAGGGATGAAGTAAAAGCAGGAGAGGAAGAAGAAAGGTGCTGGGCCCAGGGTCAGAGGAGTCCAGGACAGTTCTAACAGACTGTGCCCCCTGCCCGGGACTCACTGTTCAGGAGGCTTTCAGGCCCACTCTGGGTATCCAGGTTGGGTTGGTTCTGCTGGCTGTAGAAGCGCAGCAGACACTGTTGGTTGCAGAAATGACGGATCTGCCCACGCCAGTGGATGGTCTCCAGCAGCTTCCCCTGGCGCTTACAGGCATGGCACCGGGCAGCCTGAGGGTGTTGACAGGGTGGTCAGACCTGCCTCCCTAAAATGCGCTGGGTCCTTTGCCCTGGGATAAGCCATGCCACTCTATGGAAGCTGGGCTAGTCGGAACCCCCTCCCTGGACATGAACCCACAGCCTGATGGTGGCACAACAGCCCATACTCCTTGCTGCCCTTTCCCTCCTTTGTGACATGCAGCCCCCCTTACCTTGCAGTACCACAGCAGGTACTTGCTCTTACAGTCCTCGCTGCAGAAGTCCCAGGTGCTGCCATCCAGCTGCTCGGTGACTCCGCGCTGGCAGGTCTGGGAGCAATAAGTACAAGTGATACAGCATAATCCCAGCTTCTTAGTGAAGTCCTGTTTGTATAGCAGCACACAGCCTGGAAAGGGGGCAACAGAGAAGAGTCCAGAGACATGAGATATCCTTGTGGCCATGAGACCCAACTTTCTCAAGGCAGTGCACCTGAAACGTCAAACAGCCTCCAGAGTGTTCTGAGCAGAACGGACCACCCTGCAAGCCTGCCTTACTTAATCTGCCATTCTTCTCAGCTGTAAGGTACAGGACTCTCTGGCCCTTCCCTGACGCCTTACCTTCGCTGCAGAAGCTCTTCTCCACCCCACTGAATCGGAGCTTCTCATGCAGGAGTTTCTCCTGCCGGCAATGCTCACACTGGGACACCACACCCCGGAGGCGCTTAAAGTCCTCACAGCAATCACGACAGCAGAACTGGAACACCTGGTCCTGGGATGGGGCACGGGGTGGGGGAACAGGGCTGCGACATCTGGACCCAGCGAGAGCCAAGTGAAAGGACCCCTTCAGACAGACGTCTGGTCCTGTAGCAAAATATGGGTGGGGGTGGGGATCTTACCTGCCAGTCCAAGACCTCAGGCTTGCCACTGAAGAGGCTGTGGCAGTAGTGACAGCTCAGGTGAATGCCCCCCTCGGGGCTCGTGCGCTGGAGGGAAGGAAGACAAATAAGGGAGGGGCAAGATGTGTGCAGTGGGCTGGCGGAGGGAGGGGAAGTCAGGCTTGCTCTTTGCTCTGCCCAGGCCTAACCTACCCCAGATCTCATACCCTCTCTATTGCCACACCCATTATCCCTCGTCCAGGGTCTGGAGTACCTGGAACTTGGTCCAGCAGCTGGGGCTGCAGAATTGGTAGACTGTGCGATCAACCTTGTTGTAGTAACAGGGGTCAGAGAGGCTGCGGCGGCAGAAGCTGCAGGGTCGGGGAGGGCCTGGGGCACAGAGAGAAAAGGAGAGAGAAAGAAGGAGAGGGAGAGAAAGAGAGAAAGAGAGAGAGAACACACAGCAGGTGTAAGGCAGTGCAGAGATGGAATGGGAAATCCACGGGAGTGTGGTTGGGGCCGAAGTTGGGCAGCAGGGGTTACTATAGAAGAAGGGAGTATGGGAGGTAGAAGGAAGGCCAGCAGGGATCTCAGAGAAGAGGGCTTTGCACCTACCAGTGAGCCCTGCCTGCTTCACTTTGTAAGAAGTGGTACAGCACAGGGAACAGAACAAGCTGGTCTTGCCATTACGGTCCACATGGGATAGCATCTCAAAGTTCTTACACAGGGTCTTGCACCAGACACATGGGTACACCCGTGTGTTTTTCTGTGAGGATGGGGAAGGAGAGGCTGAGGCTGGATTTGTCCCTTCACTTTTATTTTTTAAATTTTTAAAACATGAGATATTTCAGGCATACAAAAAGTATAGATGATGAGATAACAAACACCTGTGTGTCCACCAGCCAGCTTCAAAAATAAAACATAACAGATACAATTGAAACCCCCTTTATTTGTTTTATTTCTCCCAGCCCTCGACCCGTCAGGCACCTTTATTTCTCACCCAAGGACCGCACCCCCTTCCACAGCCCTCTAATGCACTACTCCCTCGGCCCCACCTTCTTGTATGCCCCCAAGCAGGTTGTGTTGCAGAACCGCTTTTGTTGGCCCTCGTGGAAGAGGAGCTCGGCGCCAGGGCTCCCAGTCTTGGTGTAGATGTAAGCCCCGCACTGGTCACAACAGTTGGTTTTCAGTCCCTTGTTGGCCCGGAATTTGGAGAAGCAAGAATCGCTGCAGAGCCGGTGCACCACGCTGCCATTGCTGACCTCATGCAGGACCTGCCACACACACACACACACACACCCTGAGCTGGGGCCTGGCTACCACCACCCACCCTGGTGCAAGGATGGCCCGCCCCACCTCACCCTAGACCTTTACAGTAGACAGCGGGCCCAGGGACCCCCCAACCTGCACATCAGGATGTCGACTTGATGCTGAGGTCTTGGGAGGCAAGGACGGCCAGCCGCACACAATCCTGGAGAAGCTCTAGCCTTGAATCCACTCCCTCACGATGGCTGCTCCCCCCTCCCCACATCCCTCATCCACAGGGCCTGGCCCCTGCAGCCCCAGGATTGCAGGGGCGGCTCAGGGCTGGCCAGGCTCTGCAAGTCAGCCCCCATCCAGCTTCCTCACCTCTCCAGTCTTCTGGCATATGCTGCAGCGAGTGGCATCAGCAGGATCCCCAGACTGGGGGATTGGGCGCTGCTGCTGGGCCTCATACAGGGAGAGACAGACGGATGTGCAGAACTCATGGAAGGAGCCTCCCGAACCGGTCTGCGCCACAACTGAGTCCTTGGTGTTCCAGATCTCCCTGGAGGTGGGGACAGGTTTGTACATTTAGTTGATACCACCCCCTCACTTCATGAGCCTCCACCTTCCTCCTCTGGGATCAATGACCACAGAATCAAAAACATTCTCAGACACCCTTTCTATTAGTGAATTGCCTCTATCCCGTATGGTACTAGGGTCTTGCCAACAGAATCTCTCTCACCCTTTACTCCCAGCCTGATCCCTGCTCTCCCCACAGCCCCGGACTCTCACGTACTTCTTGCAGAAGGTGCAGGTCTTTTTGCCTGAGGGCTTCTTGGAGAAAGTGGTGAGACAGGATGAAGAGCAGAAGAGCTGCGGCAGACCCTTGCGCTGGTAGGCCGTCTGGCCCTTCTGCAGCGGTGTCCGGCAGTGGGCACACGTCATCTTGGTGCCTACTGAAGAGCGCCCGGCCCTCTGTGCCACGCTTGAGCGTAGAGACATGCGAGGAGAGCGCCGGGGCCGGAATGGCACGAAGTCCTCATCGTTGGGGTCATCTACCATAGCATCAGAATCCTCATCTGACACTGGAACTGGGCAGGGGTGGGGTGGGGGGGGGTGCGTGGGGAGAAAAGGCTAAGGGACCAGGCCTCCAGCCATCACCTGACCTGCAGGTAGTTGAGCTGATCCTGGGATTCCCCAATCCCTATGGTTCTTGGCTTTCCACTCTGCCCCTATTACACTGGAATCTCAAGCTACTGGGTGTCACCATCCCTTAATTACTCTGTAACGTCCTAGGAAGGGGAAGGTAGGGATCCAAGTGAGAAGATTCAGGGACAGGGATGGCAGAGCTGAAACAGGAAACTCCATTCTCACTGCTCTTGTTTTCAATTTCCCCCACTGCCCTGTGTTCCCATGCCAATCCAGGGCAGAGACAGGTGCTTCACATTCTGCATGGCGCGCAGCACCACAGAAGCTGGGAGATCCATGCCGGCTACATCCCACCCGGTCACACTTCTTCAAGCCCTACTCACTGCTCTCAGTGGAATCCACAACCTCAGGTTTTGGAGGCTCTACTCTTCTAACGCGCTCGCTTCTCTTCTGCACCTTGGAAACATGGGGAGGGAGGAAAGCTGACACCAGGGGCAGGCTAAAGGGCCAGCTGCGCTAGTACAGGGTTTGAGGGGGGGGTGTACAGAGATGGGAGGGGGAAGAGACAGTAGGGACCCTGGACCCAGCCCTTAGGAGGAGGGGAGAAAAGGAGGCTGGACTTTCTCCTTAAGAAGCAATAGACACAAGTGCTCCCTCCCTCCTCCTAACTCTCCTCACACACACTCTCCACAGAACAACATCTGGGAGGGAAAATGAAGGGTCTGCCCTTCCCAGAGCTATAGGGGGAACCAGACTCCTTCCAATCCCCTCCCCCCTCACCCTCTCAGGCGGCTTCTCACTCGCCTTCCCAGTCAGGCCATCTCCTGCAAAGGAAGCAGAAAGCAGCCTAATTCTTGAGCCTGCCCTCACCACCCCCTCCCTGGCTCAACCCCCGCCTCCATTCCTGGGGAAGAACTTACTCAAAACTGAAAGGGAAAACTCGCGTGCCTGTGGCTTCTTGAGGCCCCTCTCAGGGTTACCTCGAGCTCTGCACTAAGTGGGGGGGGGGGGGCTGCAGCTATTCTCCATGAAGAAACAATCCTACCTTCCCACCAGCTTTCTATCCCAATGGTTGGGAGTTAAGGAAATACAGGTAACATCCCTTTCAAGAATTTATAGTTTATCAACAAAAACAAATGTAACCACCCAAAGGTAGCAAGGGGAAAAGGAAGCAATAATGTATGGGGAGGTTCCCCTGGACTCAGGTAGTTATATAAGCCCTAAGACCCTGGTCACAACCTGGGAGAGGCACAGTGCTAGGTAGAACTGGTAAGAAATGCGAGCCTCTCAAGTCTCTGACTATCAGAGACACAATCCTAGGCCCTGCATGTCTACCATTCCTCTGAAAGCACTCTGCACTTGGCTCCAGAACCTAGCATCATTCATCAAACCCAGAAACCCCACTCTCATCTAGAACAAAACAGAAAGATCTTAGAACCAAGAAGCCTGGTGTCCTCCCCAAGTCCTGAAGTAAGGAGGACCCTGGTACCAAAAGCCCACTGGGAGAAGAAAAAGGGACACTCTCCCACAAAATCCAGTCTTCTCAACCCACCCCCTGAAACCTTGCCCCTATTTTTCCTCCAGAGCCACTGAGCTCCCCCTTCCCTACATCTTCTTCACCACACCCCCATTCCTCCTTTCCAAACCCCTAACTCCTCCATACACATCCCTACTCTTATGTCTCCACCCTCCACCCCCACTTCTTCCTCCAAACACACAGCCACCTCCTTACCATCCCCCAGCCTTGATTTTCCAGCTGATCAGGCAACCTACCTGGCAAGGAAGGGTGTGCAGGGGGGCTAGGGCTCCCAGGTTTGGTCTGAGAACTGTTGATTCCATCCCCCAGAGTCTCTCCCACTGAAGGGCTGGGGGGACCATTTGGGCTCTGTGGTTGCCCTTGGGGAAGCTCCTCCTCCTGCCCAGGGGAGCCCCTTCTCCCTGTAGCTATGGAGGTGGTCTCCTCTTCTTCAATATGTGGGGATTGCAGAGTTATTGGAGAATCTGGAGCCAAAGGCTCTAGTAGCCCCTCAGGTGAAGAGGGATTTGCCCCAGACCCTGGGTCAGGTGGCACGACCTCAGGGGTCCTGCCCCCTGGTCCAGGGTCTAGGGTCTGATCGCTTGCATCCCATGCAAGGGTTCCCTCAGGACCATGGTCCACCTCTGGGGGGGAGGGGGCTTTATAGAGCAGCCCCCCCAGCCCCAGCAACTCAGTGGCTCCATCCAGGACTCCAGGGTCTTTTTCCAGGCCAGCAGGGGTATCAAGCAGGTCCAGGGCTCCCGAGGATGGAGAAGGGCCAGGGGGGGCCCATCCTCGAGTTGGGGCAGTCTGAGATTCCAGTAGATCCTCTCCAAATTCCATGTCTACTGGAAGGTCTCCAGCCAAGGGCTTCTCTGGCAGGGTCAATGGGTCAAACGGACTGGGGAAATCACTGGGATCCATGAGGATGACTGGATGTGGGCTGTAGATTAAGGGTAGAAAAGGGGGCAGAAGAGGTGGTCTTCGCCAGAATTCCTTCTTATATAGGCTCTGGGACACACCCCACCATCCACTTGGATTTCTCTTCAACCGCCCCCACCACTATCGACAAGCATTAATTACCACAGGTTTTAGTGCGAATGACCACTCCTCCCCCCCCAGTACAGCGCCCCCTATGGGAAGAAGCGTTCCCCGCCTTGGCCCTGTACCCCCACTCTCCAGGCGCTCCACCCGCCCGCCTAGCCCCCGCCACCCCACTGCAACTCCCAGTTCCCCTCCCCCTTCACCTTTCACTCCCCCCCCAACTCCGGCTGAACGCCCCCTTAGAGTCTCCCAGGGCCGTAGCCACCAGGAGCCTTTCCCGCCCCCGCGGTCTCAGTTTCTATCTCTCCCACCCTCTCTCCTAGAGCCCCCCAGTTCCCCAGTCTTTACCCACCCTGTCTGGCCCCACCCCCCCTCCCCGCGTTACATAGTCGTCCCTCAGCCCTCTCCTCGCCCCCCCAAACTGCCCTTCTTAACCCCTCCCCCCCAGTTACCTTTCAGGGTCGCCCACTTCCTCAAGCCCAGTCCCCCTTTCCTATTGCTCCCCTGGTCCTTCTTCTCCTGTTGCCCACCCCCCACCGCAGGCATTTACAGGAAGACATTTTGGAGCTACGGTCTCTCTTCAGACCCCCCTCCCGGCTACTGCGAGCTCCTGCCTGCAGGTTCGGTTCGGCTTAGTCAGGCCCGACCCCTACCTGCGGCAGGGTTAGTGTAACCGCTACAAGCCTAGAACTGCAGTCAGCGACGGCCCCGCGCTCCTTCTCCACCTCCCTCCCTAGCAGCCGGGACAGGGGTCGCGGCCCCTTTAAATGGCAGCGCCGCTCACGGAGCCCAGCGCTATGCACCAGGCGGGCGGGCGGCGTCAGCAACCAACCCCATTGGCTGGCTCTAGGAGGGGGCTCGCGAGACAGCGCCGGCCCCCGGCGCGAGACTCCCAGCCCAGCGGACGCCTGGAAATTGCGGAGTGGAACGTCGGCACTGGAGATGGAGTTTGAGCCCCCGCCCGGGGCCCCGTTAGTTGAGGAAAAGCTAGCCTCCGGAGCTTGGAAGCCCGCCCCTGGGGAAGAAGGCACCCCCTTTTCCACCAAAGGGCCGAGTACACTAACCCACAAAAAACAAATCTACGCACCTGCTTCCCTTACCTGGCTCAAGAGTCTGGCCCCTCGTCAACACCCGTGCCCGCCCTACCTCCTGGAGCCCACTCTAACCGTGATCCCCTCCTCTCATTCAAATGGTTCCCGGTCCCCTCCCCCTCCTCGTGTCGCTCTCCGCTTCCCACTCGTGTTCAACCCCCCGGCGTCCGCCCCCCTCAACAGTCCCTACCTACGCCATGCAGCAGGCGCCTGCCAAGATTACCCTCCCCCCAACCCCACCTCTCCGGAGCCCGCCCCCTGGGCGACTGTTGGGGTAATGAGTGACAGCGGAGGGTGGGGGGAGGCAGGGACCCAGCCCTCACGCGCCCCTCCTCCTCTTGTCTGCAGCCTCAGGCCCTCCTAACCATTTTGAGACTCAGAGTTGTGGGGTGTCTTAAGCCTGGTCTCCAGCCACCCAGGGCGGGTTAAATGGCTCTGGCTCAGTGACAACGCCTATGCAGTAACCGTTACTGCCTGGTGACCCCAAAACCAGATCCTGCAAAGACACTCCCCCACTCCTTCCACGGTCTTAGGGTAAGTTCTGGGATCTTCTCCCTGAGTCTTCCCCCAAGAGCCCCCTGAGTTATCTCTTCAGTAGTTTTCCTCACCGAGGCCGACAGATTTTCTTCCTCCTTTCTCTCTGTTTCTCCCTCCTTTCTGTCCTTGTCCCCCACCCCCCACCCCCACCGCGCGCACTCTCCCCCAGTCTCTTTTTTGTCTCTGTCTCTGTGTCTCTCTTAGGCACGAGCACGCACGCGCGCGCGCGCACATACACACAACACACACTCCCCCTCATGGATGGTCCTTAGCATGTGGGTGTGGCTGGGGTTGAAGCTAGAGAAGTAGAGTAGGGGGAGGGGGTATTAGCACTAGGCCTACTGGCTTAAAAAAAAAAAATGCGTGCCAGGATCCATTCCCAGCCCTCATTAGAGTTAGAGCACTTTACAATCCCCGCTCTCCACTTCCCCTCTCCGACCTCTAAGGGCTGGAGAGTATTTAGTATTCTGAGATACTAGAAGAGGCTCGGGCTGGAAGGGAGTCCCGACACATTTTTAGGTTTGGTGTCCAGTTCCTGCTCTGGCCTGCCTCTTTGGGCCTTTCTTCCTTCCCACACTAAACCTCTCCTAGCCTTGTAGTCTTCCGGAGTCTTATCCAGCCTTGCCGCATTCACTTTTTCAGAAACCTTATCCTTCCTGGCTCCCCTCATGGCCTTGAGGTTATCTTTGCTCTCTCCTATACACAGAGATAAAAGCAAGAATTTTCCCCTTTAGCTTTCCCAAACCCAGCTTTCTCTTTATCTTAACCAGTATACTATGTAACCATCTCTCACTTTCTTCTTATTTCTCTGTCCCTGTACCTCCTTTTTGCATTTTCAGTTTGTTCCATCTCAGTTGGGCCACCTTGTTCTTTTGTATTGCCAGCCCTTCTCAACACATGCTTGGATCTTTGGCTGCTCTGGTTGTGATCCTTGTGCCTGGTTTCAAGTTGAGAGGAGACAATCTAAAGGGAGTTGATGGTGTATTCAGAGGTATTGTGTGTGGGTTCTGGAGACAGACCAGAACTCTAATCTCAACTCTGCCTTCTTTTTAGCCAGTTGGCTTTGGATACATCACTTGTTAAGTCAGTAGGTCTTATTTTTCTCATCTTTAAAACAGAGGTAAGAAACCCATCTAAATCTACAATAGGGGGCTGGTCAAATCAACTTTGGTTATATTCATACAATAAATGTAACCATTAACAAACACATTTTTGAAAAAACGAATGATGTGGAGCACAGAGGATTTTTAAGGCAGTGAAACTATTCTGCATGATTCTGTAGTGGTGAATACATGTTTGTGACATGTTAGAACTCATAGAATGTACAACAAAAGTGAACTCTTACCTGAAGTGTGGGTTTTGAATGATATTAATGTATCATCTTCTGCCACCCTTTTCTCCTTTTGCCTTTAATCTTTCCCAGCATCAGGGTCTTTTCCAATGGGTGGCAGAGGATGAATGGTTAGATAGCATCACCGACTCAATGGACATGAACTTGATCAAACTCTAGGAGATAGTAGAGGACAGGAAAGCCTGGTGTGCTGCAGTTGATGGGGTGGCAAAGAGTTGGACACGACTTAGGAACTGAACAACAACAAATGCCTCAGTGTAGGTTCATCAATTGCAACAGATGTACCATGCTGGTGGGGGATGTTGATAATTAAGGGAGGCTGTGGAGCTGGGAGGCAGGGAGGGCAGGGAGTATAAGGGAACTCTGTACTTTAAGCTCTGTTTTGCTGTAAACCTAAAACTACTCTAAAAATAGTTATTAAAAAAAACAAATGACACATGAGAACACTTCTGATATTACATTTTTTACAAAAGAAGTTAAAATGTGATGCTAACTTTGTAGAGAAGTTCTATATATAGGTGTGCTTAGAAAATTACTGCAAAGGGGTTCCCTGATGGCTCAGTGGTAAAGAATCTGCCTGCCAATGCAGGAGCCACGGGTTCAATCCCTGATCCAAGAAGATCCCACTTGTTGCAGACCAACTAAGTCCTAAGCCTTAAGCTGGTGGGCCACAGCTGTTGAGCCTGTGCTCTAGAGCCCAGGAGCTGCAGCTACTGAGGCTTAAGTGCTGTAGAGCCCATGCTCTGCAACAATCGAAGCCACCAGAATGAGAAGTCCGAGCACTGCAACTAGAGAGTAGCCCCTGCTTGCCACAACTGGAGAAAAGCCCGAGCAGCAATGAAGACCCAGCACAGCCAAAAATAAATAAATAAATACAATTATATAAAAAAGAACATGACTGGAAAGAAATAGTGAATTTAATGATACTTCATATAGCAATGCTACTAAGATTAAGTGAGATGTACACTTGCCTGACATATAGCAGGTGTTTAATAGATACTTGTTAGTATTATAAGAGGAATAGAGCTGATTTCATGAATGCTTTGGGACTTCACACCCTGGAGCCTTCATGTTGTTAAAATCACTGTTTTTAAATCACTGTTGTTAAAATATATATATATATATATACTTCTCTTTGATTAAGTGAAGAGTGCCCATATTTAATAGGTTTGAGTATGTATTAGCCACAGATGAAAGGCTCTAACATAGAATGAGCTGATGGGGGACAATGGAGCAAGTGTTGAGTAAGACTGTGGCCTGCAATTCAACACTCATTTCAGCCTTGTTACAGTTATGGCATAGTACTGAGTTCTATTGCTTGTTATTCACCATTTATAAAGCACTCCTAAAGTTCTGTAAACACCATGACAGTAAAAACTCAGTCCCTGTCTTCATGAGAGTTCTTTCATTTTAGTTATATATATACTTTCCTGATTATAAAAATATAAATGTTCACTGTAAAAATATTGAAAAGCATAGAAAGTTTGAAGAAGAAAGCAATGATCACTTTTATCCTACCCATGATACCTGGAGATACAACGACTCTTTTTGATGTATATCCTTCCAGTCCTTTGTTTTCTTTTCACATATATATATTTTCAAAGTAGGAATTATCTTGTACAGTGTGTTCTACAACATACTTGTAATAGCTGTAGATTATTCCATCATTTGCACGTGCCATGTTTTACTTAACTAACTACTGCTGGATGTCACACTTTTATTTTTTTTTCATGACAGGCAAGGCTGCATATAACTTGATTAAACAAATGGTGATACTTCCCTGGTGGCTCAGCTGGTAAAGAATCTGCCTGCAATTCGGGAGACCTGGGTTCTATCCCAGGTTGGGAAGATCCCCTGGAGAAGGGAATAGCTACCCACTCCAGTATTCTGGCCTGGAGAATTCCATGGACTGTTGCATGGGGTCGCAAAGAGTCAGACACGACTGAGCAACTTTCACTTTCACTTGGCAGCCATTTGATTAGAGTGATGTTCAATCTTTAGAACTGACTCTGGAAACATGGATTTTTATATAATGTTCTATACCATTCTAAAGTACCCTTGGGCTTCCCTGGTGGTGCAGACAGCAAAGAATCCGCCTGCAATGCAGAAGATGAGAGTTCAATTCCTGGGTCAGGAAGATCCCCTGGAGAAGGAAATAGCAACCCACTCCAGTATTCTTGCCTGGAGAATCCCATGGACAGAGAAGCCTGGTGGGCTACAATCCATGGGGTCGCAAAGAATCAGATATGACTGAGTGACTAAGCACGTGCACACACACACATACACAAAGTACCCTGGAATGAAGAAAAGGAAATATGCATTTAGGGAGACAATGGGGAAATGCTAGACTGTGAGCTCCTCAACAATTGGGGCCAGTTCTTACTCATCTCTATCTCCAACCTCTAGCATAGTCCCTGGTATGTTTATTGGATGAATTACTGGACAAATGAGTTCCAGAGAAAGTTGGGGGGGGGGGGAAGCCTCAGTGAACTCAAATTGCAGTAACATTTCTATAATATAAGGTTAATAAGGAAAGAAATAAGAGTGAAACAAGAGGGGAGAAAAGGCAGACAGTCAAAGATAAGGAATCTTCATCTTCTTTAAAAAGAAGAGTAATACTCAGCCATAAAAAAGAATGAAGTAATGCCTTTTGTAGCACCATGGATGGACCTAAAGATTATCATACTAAGTGAAGTAAGTTAGAAAAAGGCAAATACCATGTGATACCACTTATATATTGAATCTAAAATATGATGCAAATGAACCTATGCAAACTCATAGACATAAAGAACAGACTTGTGGTTGCCAAGGGGAGAGAGCTGGAGAGGGGATGGAGTGGGAGTTTTGGGGTTAGTGGATACAAACTATTATAAACAACAAGGTCATACATATTGTATAGCACAGAGAACTATATTAAATATCCTGTGATAAACCATCATGGAAAAGAATATAAAAAATAGTGTATGTTTATGTATAACTGAATCACTTTGCTGTAAGCAGAAATCAACACAAGTTGTAAATCAACTATACTTCAATTTTAAAAAGTAAGCAGAGTCAGTAACATTGCTTCATTGAAAATTAAGAAAAAATATTGAGAGCAAAATTCTTTTTGTATTGTTAAGAAACTTTAAAAACACAAAATAAAATTATTTGAAGATTTTAGAAGAAGAAGAAGAATGAGAGAAATGTAGCAAAAGGGCACCTATTCCTCCTAATCAGAAAGTCCAATGGTGGCAGTCTGACTTAGTGTAAATTTGACTATACTCTTTTTAAATATTAATTAATTAATTAATTTTATATGTGGCTGCATTGGGTCTTCATTTCTGGGAGCAGGCTTTCTCTAGTTGCACCGAGTACGGGCCACTCTCTAGTTGTGGTATGTGGGCTTCTCTTTCCAGTGACTTCTCTTGTTGCAGAGCATGGGATCTGGAGCTTGAAGGCTTAATTGCCCCACAGCATGTCGTATCTTCCCAGACCAAGGATCAAACCCCTGTCCCCTGTATTGGCAGGCAGATTCTTAACCACTGGACCATCAGGGAAGTCCTATACTCCACTCTTTAACATTCACTCTGACCTGTCCAAACATCTCTCCCAGGTTAGGAAGCAACATATCCTAATTTACTCCACAGAGGGTCAGCTGAATTTATGAGACACAAACCCTCAGGTCTATATGGGTCCCAAGATCTCTACAGGACTTTCTGCTATGGTGCTGTCCCTTGAGAAATCAACTTAGGTTAATATTACTTCTTTGGGTCCAACTTATACTTCTTTTTTTTAAAAATAAGAGCTTTATTGAGATGGAATTCATATACTATACAATTTAGCCATTTAAAGTGTACAACTTAATGGATTTTAAATCAGTCAATTTTACATTTTCATCATTTTAAAAAGAAATCTTGTATCCTTTAGCTATCTTCCCCCATCTCTCTATTTCCCAAAGCCTTATCCAAGCACTATTCTACTTTTTTTCTCCATAGACTCCCCTATTCTGAACATTTCATGTAAATGGAATCATATAAATATGTGGTCTTTTGTGACTGGCTTTGTTCACTTAGCATAATGTTTTCAAGATTCATCCATGTTGTAGCATGTATCAGTACTTCATTACTTTTTTATGACTGAATAATATTCCATTGGGTGGATATATCATATTTGTTTAACCATTTATCATTTGACGTATCTTTTGGCTATTATTAATAATGCTGCTATAAACATTTATTTTTACAAGCTTTTGTGTGAATAAATGTTTTCAGTTCTCTCAGGTAGAGTGCCATTTCTGGATCATATGGTAACTTTATGCTTAATTGTTTGAGGAACTGCCAAACTACCTTCCAAAGTAGCGGAACTATTTTATATTCTCACCAGCAGAGTTCCAGTTTCTCTGCATTCTTGCTAACTCTTGTTATCTGATTAATCAAAGTTCATTTATTTAGATCTTCTTTAATTTCTTCCAACAATGTTTTGTAGCTTTCGAAGTATAAACTTTGCACTTTGGTTAAATTTGTTCCCAAGCATTTTATTCTTTTTCATATTATTGTAAATAGGATTGTTTCTTATTTTCATTTTCAAATTGTTCATTGCAAGTGTATAGAAATACATTTGACATTTTATCTTGTATCCTGCAACCCTGCTGAACTTGTTTATTATTTTAATCATTTTTTAGTGGATTCCGTATGATTCTCTGTATATAAGATCATGTCATCTCCAAGTAGAGAAAGTTCTACTTTTTCTTTTCCATTTTGTATACCTTTTATTTCTTTTTCTTGCCAATTATCCTGGCTAGAACCTCTAGTACAATGTTGAATACAGGTGGCGTCCACTTACATTCTTAAGACCGAGTCTTGTAGACTTTTTGATAGCAGCCATTCTGACCGGCCTGAGATGGTCCCTAACTGTGGGTTGGTTTTTTTTTTTTTAGTTTTATTTATTTATTTATTTATTTTCTTTACAATATTGTATTGGTTTTGCCATACATTGACATGAATCCACCATGGGTGTACATGTGTTCCCCATCCTGAACCCCCCTCCCACCTCCCTCCCCATCCCATCCCTCTGGGTCGTCCCAGTGCACCAGCCCCGAGCACCCTGTCTCATGCATCGAACCTGGACTGGCGATTCGTTTCACATATGATAATTTACATGTTTCAGTGCCATTCTCCCATATCATCCCACCCTTGCCCTCTCCCACAGAGTCCAAAAGACTGTTCTATACATCTGTGTCTCTTTTGTTGTCTCACATACAGGGTTATTGTTACCATCTTTCTAAATTTCATATATACATATTAGTATACTGTATTGGTGTTTTTCTTTCTGGCTTACTACACTCTGTATAATAGGCTCCAGTTTCACCCACCTCATTAGAACTGATTCAAATACATTCTTTTTAATGGCTGAGTAATATTCTATTGTGTATATGTACCACAGCTTTCTTATCCATTCATCTGCTGATGGACATCTAGGTTGCTTCCATGTACTGGCTATTGTAAACAGTGCTGTGATGAACATTGGGGTACACGTGTCTCAATTCTGGTGTCCTCGGTGTGTATGACCAGCAGCGGGATTGCTAGGTCATATGGCAGTTCTATTTCCAGGTTTTTAAGGAATCTCCACACTGTTCTCCATAGTGGCTGTACTAGTTTGCATTCCCACCAACAGTGTAAGAGGATTCCCTTTTCTCCACACCCTCTCCAGCATTTATTGTTTGTAGACTTTTTGATAGCAGCCATTCTGACTGGCGTGAGATGGTACCTCATTGTGGTTTCGATTTGCATTTCTCTGATAATGAGTGATGTTGAGCATCTTTTCATGTGTTTGTCAGCCATCTATATGTCTTCTTTGGAGAAATGCCTGATTAGTTCTTTGGCCCACTTTTTGATTGGGTCATTTATTTTTCTGGAATTGAGCTGCAGGAGTTGCTTGTATATTTTTGAGATTAATTCTTTGTCAGTTGCTTCATTTGCTATTATTTTCTTTCATTCTGAAGGCCATCTTTTCACCTTGCTTATAGTTTCCTTCATTGTGCAAAACTTTTAAGTTTAATTAGGTCCAATTTGTTTATTTTTGCTTTTATTTCCATTACTCTGGGAGGTGGGTCATAGAGGATCCTGCTGTGATTTATGTCAGAGAGTGTTTTGCCTATGTTTTCCTCTAGGAGTTTTATAGTTTCTGGTCTTACATTTAGATCTTTAATCCATTTTGAGTTTATTTTTGTGTATGGTATTAGAAAGTGTCCTAGTTTCATTCTTTTACAAGTGGTTGACCAGTTTTCCCAGCACCACTTGTTGAAGAGCTTGTCTTTTCTCCATTGTATATTCTTGCTTCCTTTGTCAAAGATAAGGTGTCTATAGGTGCATGGATTTATCTTTGGGCTTTCCATTTTGTTCCATTGATCTGTATTTCTGTCTTTGTGCCAGTACCATACTCTCTTGATGACTGTTGCTTTGTAGTATAGCCTGAAGTCAGGCAGGTTGATTCCTCGAGGTCCATTCTTCTTTCTCAAGATTGCTTTGGCTATTAGGGGTTTTTTTTGTATTTCCATACACATTGTGAAATTATTTGTTCTAGTTCTCTGAAAAATACCATTGGTTGCTTGATAGGGATTGCATTGAATCTATAGATTGCTTTGGGTAGTATACTCATTTCCACTATACTGATTCTTGGAAAAAGGAACCCTCTTACACTGTCGGTGGGAATGCAAACTAGTACAGCCACTATGGAGAACAGTGTGGAGATTCCTTAAAAACCTGGAAATAGAACTGCCATACGACCCAGCAATCCCACTACAGGGCACACACATCAAGGAAACCAGAATTGAAAGAGACACGTGTACCCCAGTGTTCATCACAGCACCATTTACAATAGCCAGGACATGGAAGCAACCTAGGTGTCCATCAGCAGATGAATGGATAAGAAAGCTGTGGTACATATACACAATGCAATATTACTCAGCTATTAAAAAGAACTCATTTGAATCAGTTCTAATGAGATGGATGAAACTGGAGCCTATTATACAGAGCAAAGTAAGTCAGAAAGAAAAACACCAGTACAGTTTATTAATGCATATATATGGAATTTAGAAAGATGGTAATGATGACCCTACATGCAAGACAGCAAAAGAGACACAGATGTAAAGAACAGTCTTTTGGACTCTGTGAGAGAAGGCGAGGGTGGGATGATTTGAGATTATAGCATTGAAACATGTATATTATCATATGTGAAATAGATCACCAGTCCAGGTTTGATGCATGAGACATGGTGCTCGGGGCTGGTGCACTGGGACGACCTTGAGGGATGGGATGGGGAGGGAGGTGGGAGGGAGGGTCAGGATGGGGGAACACATGTACACCCATGGCTGATTCATGTGAATGTATGGCAAAAACCACCACATTATTGTAAAGTAATTAGCCTCCAATTAAAAAAAAAACAGAGTCTTGCACACTGGACCATTCACTTTTTTCTTTTTGGCTGCACCATGTGGCATGTGGGTTCTTAGTTTCTTGATCAGGGATGGAACCCATGGCCCCTGAATTGGAAGTGGAATCTTAACCACTGGACTGCCAGGGAAGTACCACCTTTTTTTAAAAAATTGATGTTACCTGTTTATTTAGTTACTTGGTAATTTGTGGAGGACAGATCATCCTTAGTACTGAAAAACCCTATATTACTATGTTCAGTGTGTGTGCTAAGTTGCTTCAGGTGTGCTCCAACTCTGTGCAACTCTACTAGGACTGTAGCCCACCTGGCTCCTCTATCCATGGGATTCTCCAGGCAAGAATACTGGAGTGGGTTGCCATGCCCTCCTCCAGGGGGTCTTCCTGACCCAGGGATCAAACACGTGCCTCCTGCATCTCCTGCATTGGCCAGCGGGTTCTTTACCACTAGCGCCATTATTATGTTCAGTACCTTGGAAATATTCAAGTATTATGTGATTGATAATGATAATTAGGAAAAAATGGACTTACCAGAGCCTTGCTTTGACCCTTTTCCTCTGTTGCTTTGTTGGCTCTTCTCATTTTAAATTCACCTTGTGCTTGCTTCGGCAGCACATATACTAAAATTGGAACGATACAGAGAAGATTAGCATGGCCTCTGCGCAAGGATGACACGCAAATTCGTGAAGCGTTCCATATTTTTTTCAGAAAAAAAATAAATAAATAAATCACCTTGACCAAAACTGCACTCATTGACTTTCCCTCTGCTTCCCCTGGTTCCTCTCCTGGTTAGTGGCACAACCAGACAATCAGGCACCCAAACCAGAAACCTGCAAATCATTCTAGTCTTCTACTCCTTACCTTCTTAATTGATTAAGTTTCCTTGATCCTACCTTCTAATTATTTAGATTTGGTTTCCTCTTCTCTATCCCTACAAACACTTCGTTCAGTCCTTCCCCATCTTTCATCTGGAATTATGATTGTATTCTAGCTGGTGTTCTGATCTCCTAGCTTGTCTCTCCCAATCTTTACTACACAGTTGCCAGAGTGACTGTGGTAGCTGAATAATGCCCCCCAAATATATCCATGTCCTAATTCATGGAGCCTGTGTATATTACCTTATTTGGCAAAAAAGTAGGACTTTGCAGATGTGATTAAGTTAAGGATCTTAAGTTGAAGAGTATTCCAGGTGGTCCCTAAATGTAATGACAAGTGTGCTTATATGAGAGAGGCAGAGGAAGATTTGAGATAAAGAAGAAGAAAAGGCCCTGTGACCACGGAGGGAGAAATTGGAGCCATGCAGCCACAAACCAAGGAATACCAGCAGCCACCAGAAGCTGGATGAGACAAGAAACACTCCTAGAGCTTCCTGAGTGATCCTGGCCCTGCTGGCACCTTGATTTCATCCCAGTGATACTGATTCCAGACTGCTGGATTCCAGAACTGTGAGAGAATAAATTCCTGTTAAGTCACCAAGTTTGTGGTAATTTTTTACAGCAACCTCAGTACATTAATACAGTAATCTTTCTGAAGTTCAGACAGACCTATCATATATGGAAAAAATTATTGTCTTTGTCTCTCAGTCTCTTTGTCTCTCTCTGTCTCTGTCTCTCTCTATATGTGTGTGTGTGTATGTATCTGTGATAGCCTGGAAGAAAATCTACCAAAATGCTAACAGTTGTTTGTTTTTCAAAATTATTTATTTATAGTTGTGCTGGATCTTTGTTGCTGTGTGTGGGCTTTTCTCTAGTTGCGGTGAATGGGGCTACTCTTCGTTTTGGTGTGCTGGCTTCTCATTGCGGTGACCTTTCTTGGCACAGGCTCTCGGAGCACGGGCTTCAGTAGTTGCAGCAGGTGGGCTCAATAGTTGCACATGTGGCCTCTAGGGTGCATGGGTTTCAGAAGTTGTGGTGCGTGGGCTTAGTTGCTCCATGGCATGTGGGATCTTCCCAGACCAGGGATCGAACCCATGTCCCCTGCATTGGCAGGTGGATTCTTATCCACTGTACCAATAGGGAAGTCCGACAGCTGTTTCTGCATAGTGAATCTTGATGATGTTTATGTGTGTGTGTTTAGTCGCTTCAGTTGTGTCCAATTCTTTGTGACCCCATAGACTGTAGCCTGCCAGGCTCCTCTGTCCATGGGATTCTCCAGGCAAGAATACTGGAATGGGTTGCTATTTCCTTCTCCAGGGGATCTTCCCGACTCTGGGATTGAACCTGTGTCTCTTAGGTCTTCTGCATTGGTGGGCAAGTTCTTTACCACTAGCACCACCTGGGAAGCCCATGGATGGTGTTTATATTTATGTGTATTTTTGAATGTTTCCTTCAATAAGCATTTATTACTTTTAAAATAAGAATAAAGACATGTTATTTTTACAAAACCCTTAAATCTCTCCATCACCTACAGATTAAAGTAAAAAATTCTAAGCATAGCACAGGCTCTTAATTATTTGTCTTCCCTGGTGGCTGACGGTAAACAGTCTGCCTGCAATGCAGGAGACCTGGGTTTGATCCCTGGGTTGGGAAGATCCCCTGGAGAAGGGAATGGCTACCCACTCCAGTATTCTTGCCTGGAAAATCCCATGGACAGAGGAGCCTGGTGGGCTGCAGTCCATGGGGTCGCAAAGAGTCAGACATGACTGAGCTCCATCATCTACAGATTCAAGTAAAAAATTCTAAGTATGGCACAGGCCCTTAATTACTTAGCCTATATCCATTTCTTCAGTCTTAATTTCCAATCATTCAGTCTCCCCACTTCTCTTCAGTCATGACAAATTACTTAAAACATAGGTCATTCTGTCTCTGAACCTTTGTACACTGGTGTCTCTGATGTCAACCTCTTAGTTAAGACAATTCAAAGGTGCTCTTTTTTGAGAAGCCATTCCTGATCCACTCAAGTAGAGCTGTGTTACCTTTACCTTTTCAGTTCAGTTCAATCGCTCCGTCCTGTCTGACTCTTTGTGACCTTTACCTTTAGCATGATACTATTATTTCTTTTGCCTACAGTATTGTTTACATTAACATTTCTCTGCTTATGTTGTGACTGCCTTAAGAAGATACACAAAAGTACAAGTTTCCTTTTGTTATTTTATTTGATTTTCCAATGGTGTAAACAGCTATCGTAATTAACAAAGTTTGTTAAAATGTTATTGAATCCATAGCTTTTTTTAACTTTGTTTTTCACTCAACATATACTAAAAACAGTCATGCCAGAGTCTATAAAATATTTGATGTTAAAAGTTCTTATAGATCTTTATGCATTTATATGGAAAGATAGCTAAAGTATTTTTAAAATTAGAAAGCCATGTCTCAGAAAAGTATATGTAGCTTAATCCTTCATGTATAAAAAGGTAGAAACTTTTCTCTTTGACCAGGACAGTATAAATATTGAAAACAGAAATGCAAGAATGTAGTCATAATTGTAACCACTGGGATGAACAGAAGAGACTTTTCTATTTTCACTCCTGGGTATTTGTTTTTGTTTTCTGTAAGCAGGAAAAATGCCTTTTTCAGGGTAGAGGTATTAATTCGTTTTTCATTATAAAGGTGTTGCCTGCGTGCCAAGTTCCTTTAGTCATGTCCAACGTTTTTCAACCCTGTGGACCATAGCCCACCAGGCTCTTCTGTCCATGGGATTCTCTAGGCAAGAATACTGGAGTGGGTTTGCCATGCCTTCCTCCAGGGGATCTTCCCGACCCAGGGGTTGAAGCCCAGTCTCTTGTGTCTCCTGCATTGGCAGGTGGATTCTTTACCACTAGCGCCACCCGGGAAGCCCAATAAAGGTATTATTTATTCTCAAAAAGTTTGGTAATTATTGATATTGATATGTCCAATATGGTAGCCACTAGCCTTGTGTGACTACTTGAATTTTAGCTAATTAAAATGAAGTGGAATTAACAATTCAGTTCCTCACACACACTCCTATTTCAAGTTCTCAATGGCCTCATATGGCCAGTAGGTACTCCCATATTGAACAGAGCAGAAATAGAACATTTCTGTCATTGCAGAAGGTTCTAGATAATGCAGATTTAGATCACTGTGTCCCCACATAAGGTGGCGCCAGTGGGAACCCCTGAAACCCTGAATGTGAGTTAGTGGGAATTAACTACAAAGACCTATCAGGTGAGCAGTTGTAGTCCTTGATTAGCCACAGGGCTAGCTAGGCATTACTGAAAAATGAAGGTGATTACCTAATTGGCATCCTTTGGAATACAGAAATCCGTCTGATCTGGAGGCCTAAAATGTATCCATGGCAATGATGACACCTGTTGATTCTCTCTGTAAAGCACGGGAACAATAATGATGTTTGGACTGCTGGGTTCCCTGGTTACCATGGAAATAAGAGTGCTGGTTACAATTCTGTGTAATTACGCAGAGACTGAAGTATCGATCTCCCCTCCTCTCCTCCGTCTCTTTCTTTAACCATAACCATAGTGATGACTGTTTCAGCTGGGCTGCATGAGTCCACCTGGTAGCAGGAGAAGCAACTAGAAAATCTGATTAAGTGAGAAGTGTCAGAGTGTAAGTTTTAATGAGGAAGTGTGAAAAAAGAAACATGGCGGGGCATTTTTTCAGTAGAAAAAAGCTAGATCTACTACACTGAATACAATGACATTGTTACTCTAGCTGTTTGCACAGGCGCAGTGCAGGAATTCTCAGAGCACGCCTACGCGCCCATTATCTCCCCTTCTCTTTCCCTTTCTTTCTACTTTCCTCTCTCTCTCTCCCTTTTTCCCCCTCTCCTCTGCCCCTCCCATCACTTGGTCATTCGGTCTTTCCATTACTTAGTTGACGTTTCTCCTTCCGACCCTCCACTCCCTACCCGTTTATCCCCCTCCCCCCTTCCTTTTCCGCCTCTAGCGGACGCAACTTGCGCAAGCGCACTCGGTACAAAGCCTCGCTCTTTGTCCCCATCTGTCGTTCACACGAACTCCAGTCTTTCACATTCAGTAGCCAATAAGATCGAAGAAATGGTGGAAAACCGATTCCACCTCTGGAGATAAATGTTGATCGGCATGTCAGACAACCAATAGGGAACGCCACTTTGTACCCCTTGGGAGGCACCGATCTCCGCCGTCTCGTTTCCGGCGGTCGCGCGCTCTTTTCTCGGGACGGTAAAGGCCGTGTAGCGTCGCCGTTACTCTGAGGAGAAAACAGTCGGTAGAGGGTGAGTATGGGGTCGACTTAGTTCTTGTTTGAGAGAAGAGTAGGATTTCTAGCGACAATCGGTGAAGGAAGAGATGAGGGCGAGGCTGGGTTTGGAGGAAGGTGGGCCGTTCGTTCCGCGGCCCCTTGAGGCCTTGCCTCGGCGGCCACACGGTCTTATCCCACCCGCGGGGGCCCATCGCTCTCCCTTGGTCTCGCCTTCTGCTTTAATCTGGTTCCCGTTTCCCTTCCCTTGTCGTTTTTTTGTGCAACACATCTTGGAAGCTGAACCTTGTCAGTAAGTTCCCCAATCGTTGAGCCGCCCTGGGCCTGAGGGTGTGGGGTCTATTATCCGAGAGCCCTGAAGTCGCGGCTGCAGGAGGAGGCGCTTTGTCGGGCGCTCCTCCTCTCGACCTCGTGAGGCCGTTAGTTCCGGAGGAGAAAGGGGGCCCCCTCCCCTACCCCAGCTATGCTTCTTTGTCAGAACTCTCAGCTGGGAAGTTCATCTGCTAGTCCAGCCCTTGCTATTTTCCTAGGCAGGTTCTTGAAGACTTTTGTCCTGTTGCCTGTCTACTCGATCTATTTATGACATCACTTTTTCAAAAATGAAAATGAATTTTATGGCTTTCCTATCGGGTATTTTACATTTGGAAAAACTATTGTCGTAAGCTGCTGCTTTATGTTCTTAACAGAAGTCGAGGTTAAAGAGGACTGGGAGGCACTTGGTTATCTCCAAAGTTGAGGTAGGGGTAGGGTTGTCAGAGAAAATACAGGACACCCCGTTAGATTTGAATTTTATGTAAACAACAAATTTTTTAGTATACGTGGAATGGGACACTAAAAATAATTTATTTTTCAAAATCTGAATTCATATTTAACTGTAATGTGTTTTTATTTGATACATCTGGCCACTCTAATGGGGGGGGGGTCCTGGCTAGATTTATATTGTGTCTTTGTCTGTGTTCCTTGTTACTAAATGAAAGGTCCTAAGAGATTTTTAGAAAAAGACCTTACCTTGCCAGTGCCTCCTGCAGCTTTCAGGCTGGTCCACATCCAGGCAACTATCTCCATCTGGTAGATTTTTACCAGATTTCCCCCCACGCAGTTTCCACTTAAAAGTTGATCCTTTTCCTGAAAATTAAGGGGACGTTTTATTTAGGTTACATATATGTGGTGTAGTGTGTGGTCTTAAACAACATTTGTGCAGTTGTGTTGCAAATAGCCCCAGTTTTTATAACAGCATTATGTATTTGCTCTCAAGAAAGTCCATCAGGGTTAGTCTTTGGGGCAAATAAGTAGACATAAATCCTTATTGTTGATCTTTATGATTTATTCCCTTCTCAGAGGCCCCAGTGGCTAGGGGCAGTGAATTTATTACCCAGATATCTGTACATATTTCCAAATTATATTGATGGTCATCATCAGAAGTACATTACAGGGACAAATGCTTACTGAATACTTGCTACTTTGTGGGCACTGTTTTAGGTGATTTATACAGTATTATTTTGTGTTCACTGTTGAATGCCTTCTTGGGAAATAAACTGAAGGGAAAGAGTATAAAGATTGGCATTATGGAGACATTTACTCGACACAAAGGTAGGCAGTTTGGTTGTAAAAATAATTTTTGCTAGAATCCAGAAGAGCAAGGGAAGAATGTAATTGATGACATTTGTCTAACTGGAGCACCACATATGTAGAAATAGGGGTGGTGATTGCCAGCAGGAACAAGTAGCTGTTATGTCCATTATCTGGTTTGGTCAAAATAACCAGCCCTGTGAGATAGATGTTACCCCCATCTTACAGGTGAGGAAACTAAGACTCAGAGGTTAGGTGACATTTTAGTAAGTGTTTTGAATTCTAAAGTCTAAAATCAAGGTGAGTTCGATTACTCAGTTTGTACCATAGCAATGAACATGAGCTTTAGAGTTCAACAGACCTGAGTTTTACTCCATGCTTCATCACATTTGTGTGACCTTGGATGTGCATCAGTTTTCTTATTCAGAAGATAGTTGTGAGTATTAAATGAGATAATATAGTCTTAGCACACTGCCTGACATTCAGTGATCAGTAAATATCTGGTATTAACATCTTAACTACCACATTACACTTTCTAAAATAAAAAATAACTTCCATTGAAGTAATTCTGAATAGTTTAAAACATCCCTATGATCAAAGAGATAATTTCTACTAAGAAATTGTAAAATGGCTTTTTTGAATGGAGTGCTGAGGTGTGGTTAGGATGTAAATATAGAGTTTTTAATATTTCAGTTTTGAGTAGATCGCTGTAAGGATTTCTACTAACTTATAGCATTGTGGGTTCCTGAATGGGATGCAAGGTATTGAGGCTGGGGCCACTGACTCTTAAAGGCTGGAGATTAAAAAAAAGGGAGAGACTCTTTGGATTCTAGCCAGAGGTAAGAAGAAATAGTTGGAGAAATGGCTGTGAAAATAATTCAAGTTTCTGCTATAGGCTTTTGGGGTCGGGAACAGGGGTGTTTAATATGTAGGACTCATATGGGAAAACGTCTGATGCTAATGCCCACCTTACTTATCCCCAGCTCTATTTTTATGTTTTAATTTCTTGTATGTTATTTTTAAATTCTCTCTATTTTTTAAGGTATCAAATTTGCTCTGAAACTGCTGCATGTATTCACAGTATTTAAAGTTGTTAAACTGTAAACTATGTGGCAAGAGTCACAAAGGCGTTTAATAAGAATTTATCCTACGGAGATTATTTATTGCAGCATTATAATAGGAAAAGGCTGAAAACAGCCTAAATGTCTCATAGGGAGTAGTTTAGCAAATTAGTGTACATCCAGCTGGACTTTATGTAACCATTGAAAATTATAATTAAGTTGACACTAGGAATGAGAAAAGGGTGAATATAAAACTGCATTTATGGTTGCAGTTTTGAAATGACAGTGTATGTTTTTAAAGGTAAAGAAATGAAAATGGACATTGGGGTGGAATGTCTGCTCATGAAAGTGCCCCAAGACTTAGCTGAGAGCATTGGTTTATAATAGTGACAAATTACAAATAACCTAAGTGTCCCGGCACTATAAGGGCTTGGTTGACAGCAGAATACAGAGTCCATTAACAAATGTAGAAGATTTAGTGACATGGAGTATACCATTTAGAGTACATACAAATATGTAAATCAGTGACTGAAAGGGTATATCAAATTGTCAACAGTGACTTTTTCAGTGGTCAGTCTTTGGGTTTTTGTTTTATTAAGTATTCTATGTTAAAGATGTAGTTTGTACTTTATTAATGAAAAAGACAAGACTGATGAAATGATAGAAATGAAAATTCAAGTTTTGGCTTGAATGTCAAATTTCTAGTGAAGCTAAACTCACAACTCTATTTAAAATTGCAGATCTTCCCCTTCCACTCCCTGTCCACTTTCCCCTCCACTCAACTTTTATTTTCTCCTAGCACTAAACCTCTTAAGTATTACATAATTTAATTATTATGTGTATTTTCTCTCACTGGAAGGTTGTCACTGCTGAAGGCAAGACTGTTCATTGATTCATCCCAGGCACCTAGAATAGTATCTAGCAAATAAGCATTTGGTGAATTAATGTAAAAAATTAGTAAAAAAGAAAAAGTCATTTTTATCATTTTGTTACCAGAAAGCCAGTTACAGTGAATATTTCATGGATGTAGTTTTTAAATCTTAAAATTATATTCTTAGAGTAAATTATTAGAAGTAGAATTCCTGAGCTAAAGAATATGAGCATCTTGATACCTTATGTTACCTGTTGTCTTATAAAAGAACTTATATACAGAACTTAACTGCTTTGATATTTTCAGTTTTGGTAGGATATGAAATATAAAAAATGTATCAGTGTTAAGAAAGTTTTATATACATAAGTGTCTTGTATATTCCTCATCCAGAATCAACAGTTAGCAAGCCTTTGTCACATTTTTTTAATCTAAGGAATATAATTTATTCTAAGGGAATCATATGATGTTAATAATACAGTTTTCAGGGAAAAGATCATTTTCTGCATCTTTCTTTCAGTTAAATCTGGCTGGAGGGTCTTGTGTTTAGGGTAAAAGATTTAGGATTGATTTTTGTCATTTAATTTACTGGAAAACTGCCTTTGGATAAGGGAGATGGTCCTCAGCTGATCCTTTAGGAAATTTCCATCTTAAAACCCTCAACTTTTGTATTCAGCCTGGATTATACCAGGAATTTTCATTTTAATCTTACGGTTTTTTTGGCCATGCTGTGTGGCTTACAGGATCTCAATTCCCCAGTCACGGATTGAATCCCAGCCACAACAGTGGCTTGGAATCCTAACCACTAGGCAACCAGGGAACTTCCTTATGTTGGTTTTTAAATGACAGAATTTAAGATTTTATGATTGTATATGTTTGTATTTGATGCTTTTATTACTTTGATAGTCATTTATCTTTCTGTTATGATTAAATAATAACAATATATGCTAGTACAGAACTAGTATTTTCACATGTTTATTCATCTTCATAGCTACCTTGAGAGGTAGGTGTTTTTATTATTCCTTTTATAACAACTTAAGAAACTGGTTCAAAAGTAATTTACTAGTAAGTGTTAGGACCATGTTTCAAATGTAAGTGTGTCCAAGTCTATACAGCTCATACTTTTCCTGCTGTTCATTCCACAGTATCAACTGTAGGCTAGGGCTGCAAGGTGCCAGAGAAGAACAAGACTTACTAGTCCTCGAGATAATGAGAATCTATTTCAATCATTGTATTTTTAAAGTGTGCTTTAATATTATGATAGGGGTCATTTTTTAGGGAGTAGATTATTTTGGGAAAGTCACTTCAATGCATATAGTTATTGAACTGGAAGGTTCCTCAAGTCATTCTATTACAAGCTGTTCTTATTTAGTACTTGCCTAGTTTCTGTGTGCAATATAACTGCTAGTGCTGTGGTTTTAGATGCTTGAATTGTACTCCTTCACCATACCTGTTTGAAATAGTACCATAGGTGATTAATTGACATGTAAGTCACCAGGAAATTAGTGACTGAGTATGTTCTTAGCACTGAATGTGTCTGACATTCCAGTTTATTTTTAGGGTACAAAGATGCAGAGCAATAAAACTTTTAACTTGGAGAAACAAAACCACACTCCAAGGAAGCATCATCAACATCACCATCAGCAGCACCACCAGCAGCAACAGCAGCAGCCACCGCCTCCACCAATGCCTGCAAATGGGCAGCAAGCCAGCAGCCAGAGTAAGTACATGCTAGGTAATGAAGTAGAAATAGGTTCTCTTTTGGGAATAGTTTCTTGATTTTTAGATTAGACTCTTGGGATTATAAAGGAATGGGCTTTTATGGCACACCTTTGTTCTTTTCCCTATTTACCTCAATACTTAGGATAGAAAAAGGCTGATTCTCTGAAATAAGGAGCAGATATGTAGGATAGCAGTTGAATACAGGTTGCTTTGCTGCATTGGCACATCATTTTGCTAAACAGATGACTGCATGTTTTATCTGAGAGCTTGGTTCTTACTATGGTAATCATTGTATGACTAGTAGGTAGAGAAAATATAAAGATTTTTAAGACTTAATGGAGAAGAAATCTGATACTGAGTATTATACTTTTAGCCTGGGGCCTCTGCCTCCCTAGTTTTAATCAGGGTAAAAGATCTTTAAAGATATGTTCCCGTCCATTCAGCTAACTTTGAGCACCTCTTGTATGCGTCTAAAAGTACAAACAACCTCATCTTCCTTATTTCCAAAAATTTCTAAAAAGAATACTCTTTCCTAACTCATTTCTTTTCATTACATTACCCCAAGCCTGAAAGAATGGGAACTGTTAAGGTTATGAAGATTGATGTGGGACTGGGAAATGGGGCACGTGGTTTTTTTTTTTTTTGTAATTATGTTTTAAATGTAAAAATCCAATCACTTCTGACATAGAGCTCCTTGACTTGCTTGGTTTTCTCTTTGACAGTAGCTCTTGTATTGTCTTTCTGTCTCTGAGTTAGTCTAGGTTGGCTCCTGGACCATAGTAGAGCTGTTGAGAAGTCTGCCCTCCTTCCCTCCACCCCCCAGATCTCTGCATACTGCTTTCACATTCTAAGTGATAAGTGGTTAGTGGATAGATTCCATTGGGAAATGGTGTTGACTTCTCTACAGCAGTTACATTTCTTATCTAGCAGCAGTTGTAACTCTTTGAGGATATGACTGTAAATCTCTCCCCAATCTTTTAAGTGACTGTGTTTCTTCTCTCAGATGAAGGCTTGACTATTGACCTGAAGAATTTTAGGAAACCAGGAGAGAAGACCTTCACCCAGCGTAGCCGGCTTTTTGTGGGCAATCTTCCTCCTGACATCACTGAGGAGGAAATGAGGAAACTGTTTGAGAAATATGGGAAGGCAGGTGAAGTCTTCATTCATAAGGACAAGGGCTTTGGCTTTATCCGCTTGGTAAGCAGCTGTGGTCTTTTAGAGCATGCTCTAAAAAGTGGTGAAGCTGGGAAATGATGGATATGGAAAATTAGGCAATAGAAATAATTCTCAGATGATGTTTGTAAAAGCTTATAGTTGGTAGAACAGGACAAAATGCAGATTTTATTTTTCCTGATAGGTTTTTGTTTCAAGACAACATAGGTTTATTTGCCTAGGACTCTGGGGCTTAAGTGTCCCCTTTGGAACTTTTTTTTAATTGGGACATTTCAAGCATATAGAAGTGGAGAGAATAGTACAGTGAACCTGCACATACTTGTTACCCAGCTTCAATAACTATCAAGTCATAGTTAATCTTGTTTTTTCTGTACCTTTCCCGTTACTGTCCCCTGGAAATACTTTCAGTAAGATTTTTTCCTGAAAAAAAATGGAAAAAGACTTTTAGTAATGATCAAGATTTATATAATTTATTTCCAAAGCCCTTATGCATGTATTATCTCACTTAAGAGTCTTCAAAACATTGAGGGGACAGTTTTATATATATTTTTTTGTATCTACTTTGAAAGAAAAATTTTAATTGCTAAAATCCACATAACATTTATCATAACCATTTTTAAGTGTAGATGTCTGATTTGATTTAGGAAATGTGTTTAAGTGCGTGGGGGAAACCTTTTTGGGCATTATCTATCTCCATAAATGAGGAACATAATGTGCTAGTGAGATCTGCCACTAACTCAAAACTATATGGGCAAGTCATTTTTTCTGGGGCTCAGGTTCCTCTTTAAGAATGTGGAGGGGAGGGTCCCTTGATAGGTCTGTGGTTCTAAAGAGGCTTCTTCGAGGGTGTAGTGATTCTGATTACTCTGGTACATAACTAGCTAAAACTAAAATAATTCTGACTTCCGTATTGTAAGGGTAGGTTTTATGCTGGTCATTGTCCAGATTTAACACTTAAAAGAATAGCTTGTGATACTGATGACCATGTAAGTGATATTAACTCTAGAATTTCCAATTGATTTATTACAAGGCCATCAGAGCAATTAGGTTAACCAAAGAATTATCTGAAACACACGAATCCGTTCTTCCAGTTCTGTCCATTTTTTTTTTTTGTATGCTTGTTGCCAAGGGTTTGGGGGGTTTTTGTTTTTTGTTTTTTTGGAGACCTTGAGGTATTGAGCTATAGTACTTTAGACTCTTGATGGCTGTGTAGGTGGTCATTGTTCAGCTGTTGAGTTATTCTGACTTTTCTCTGCTTCCTAGGAAACACGAACCCTAGCGGAGATTGCCAAAGTAGAACTGGACAACATGCCACTCCGTGGAAAGCAGCTGCGTGTGCGCTTTGCCTGCCATAGTGCATCCCTTACAGTCCGAAACCTTCCTCAGTATGTGTCCAATGAACTGCTGGAGGAAGCCTTTTCTGTGTTCGGCCAGGTGGAGAGGGCTGTAGTCATTGTGGATGATCGAGGCAGGCCCTCAGGAAAAGGCATTGTTGAATTCTCAGGGAAGCCAGCTGCTCGGAAAGCTCTGGACAGATGCAGTGAAGGCTCCTTCCTGCTAACCACGTGAGTGAGGGGTCATTTTCAGAAACATACCTAAAATGCTACTTCTTTCTGTGGTCTGGGGAGTTAGCCTCTAAGAACCATGTTCTTGTGTTCATTTAGAAGACTTTAGATACAATCCAGCTCTCTGGTAGGGTTTTCTTTTTTTTTTTTTTTTTCCATTTATTTTTATTAGTTGGAGGCTAATTACTTTACATCATTGCAGTGGTTTTTGTCATACATTGAAATGAATTAGCCATGGATTTACATGTATCTGGTAGGGTTTTCAGTATAATCTTAAATTAATGGAACTGGTATGAGGATTAAAAGTACACATTTTCAGTAAGTTGTCATTTAGTTAGTGTTAAATCTCCCCTTTGAAGTTTTAGAACTCGTAAATTGTTTTGTGCATGCAACATCTCTCTTAGTATTTATTCCAAGTCATTATCTTGAGTTCTGAGTTTGCTTGCTCAGTTGTATCCGACATTTTTGTGAACTCATAGCCCACCAGGCTCCCCTGTCTGTGTAATTTCCCAGGCAAGAATACTGGAGTGGGTTGCTGTTTCCTTTCCAGGGGATCTTCCCAACCCAGGGCTCAAGCCTGTGGCCCCTGCAGCACCTCCAGCATTGCAGGCAAATGATGGCTGCAATGGGGCAGCCCCGCACTTAAGTACTGTACTTACTTAAAGGCTGTGTTCAGAGATCTGAACCCTGACCCCATCCTGTCAACCCCAGATTCCGCATAGTTCCGTTTATAGGACTTGGTTACTTGGGACTAGGTGTAAAAGCACCTTCAGAACTATGTTTAATTGTTTAGTGCTGACCATTAATTAGTTCATTGTGCCACTGACTTATGTAGAGACAGAAGCCTAATGAAGGTTATAATTTGACTAACGCTGAGTGTTGTTCTTCCAGATTTCCTCGACCTGTGACTGTGGAGCCCATGGACCAGTTAGATGATGAAGAGGGACTCCCAGAGAAGCTGGTTATAAAGAACCAGCAATTTCACAAGTATGTGATCCTGACAGATTCCCTGTTAGTTGTTTGCCTATTTATTCTTAAGGAAGCTTGAAATGGGCTGTGTAAAAGAGGCAAGTCTTTGCTGTATGTGTTCAGTGGCAGCTGTTGTCTTAGCCCTTGGGAGGAATGTAGTGTTTAGTTGGGAGAATCTTGGTCAGAGTTTTAGTAACCCAGCAATCTTGTCAATAGAGAGCGAGAACAGCCACCCAGATTTGCACAGCCTGGGTCTTTTGAGTATGAGTATGCCATGCGCTGGAAGGCACTTATTGAGATGGAAAAGCAGCAGCAGGACCAAGTGGACCGAAACATCAAGGAAGCTCGTGAGAAGCTGGAGATGGAGATGGAGGCTGCTCGCCATGAGCACCAGGTCATGCTAATGAGGCAGGGTGAGTATCTACCTAAGTCTTAAAACTAGAAGGACAAAATAACTTCAGGAGTTTCTTTGTATCAGTCAGTAGAGAAAGGCCTAAACTTCAACTTTTATTCTCTGAAATATTTTGTTGATCTTGGTAGGCAAATGAGCTTGGAGATGTGGCAGAGGATACTGGATTCTGTGGAGAAGGAATTAATAGGTTTGACTTCATTTTTGGAATCTGGATACCTCGGATGGCCACTCAGGGATTAAATATCCCTTTTGCTTTCTGGATCTTTATTTGTGGAAAATCGGTGGGCCTATATGAGGAGGGTGGAGCATACTCTGAATCAGTCTGTTGTTTTTCTAGATTTGATGAGGCGTCAAGAAGAACTTCGGAGGATGGAAGAGCTGCACAATCAAGAAGTGCAAAAACGAAAGCAGCTGGAACTCAGGTAACTTTTTTTCTTCCAACCCTTTTTCTCCAATAACTCTAAAAGGTAATGTCTCACTCCTGCTTCTTACCATCATGCGTTTGTAAATATGTTGGCAAATGTTTCCTGGCTGCTTCTCAAGTTCTCCCTTTAGGTAGATGTTTTGACTGCCCGTGGTTCTGTGAATTCTTGGGACTGCACTAAAGAGGAAAGCAGCTGAGTGACTGCTCTCATGAGGCTGGCTCCTTTGTTAAAGAACTTTTTCCCCTAAAGGACACATCTGGGTTGTTTTAGGGTTGGGCCCACTTAACAGTTTCCTGGAGAGCTAAGGTAGTTTTCAGTGGGCTCTTGGATCTCCTTGGCTGAGTCCCCTATTAAGATAGATAATCTGTTCAAGTTCTGGAATGCCTGTGCTTAAATATCTTGGTGACTCCGTGTAGGCAGGAGGAGGAGCGCAGGCGCCGTGAGGAAGAGATGCGGCGGCAACAAGAAGAAATGATGCGACGGCAGCAGGAAGGATTCAAGGGAACCTTCCCTGATGCGGTATATCTCTCATGTGCCCATGATACGACAAACTCACCAGTAGGATTAGAAAACACAATAGACTATGACCAATTTTTCCACTCTGTGACACTTTTAGAAAGAAGCAGTCATAGGAACGAAAGGTAAGGTTTGAAGAGGAGGTCTTTTTGCCTCACAGGCAATTTAGGATGAAAAGCTGGGGCCGGTGTATGCTATTTAATCTCAGTGACTGCAGGATCAGATAGATTCAGTCCTGTAGCAGCCTTGCCTGGTCTTTTGATGTCCTCAGCAGTTGTACAGGTTGGAGCCCTGAAAGAAATCATGTCTCTCTTCTTTCATCTCTCAATTTGTTCCCAATAGGAAACTCTGACTTGTGTCCTAGTAGCTCTAAACTTGAATTCATTGTACAACTACAGTGAGTGAGTTCAAGGAGCTGTTGTAGATGTTCTTTAGTATGTGGTCCTTAGTGGATTGTAGTAGAATGAATGCAGTGCCGTCTTGGACTGTCTTGAGTGTTTTTTTGTTTTTCAGAGAGAGCAAGAGATACGGATGGGTCAGATGGCTATGGGAGGTAAGGACTTAACAAGATTAATGGTACAGATTTCTTTTTTTTTTTGTCTCATCTCTGGTGAACTATGTAGCTTCTCCTACCTAGTCCAAATTTAAGGGGCTTGACATTTCTGGAAGCAAATTTTGGCAGGAGGGTAACATGTCTTAGCCCAGAAGTCTTGAATTGTTTCCTTTGGCATAGATAAAGAAGGTCAATGTCTGTCTCCTCTACTGATCACTACTCTGTTTTAGGTGCTATGGGCATAAACAACAGAGGCGCCATGCCCCCTGCTCCTGTGCCAGCTGGTACCCCAGCTCCTCCAGGACCGGCCACTATGATGCCAGATGGAACTTTGGGATTGGTAAACTGCAGAGCTTTATGGTGATAGGAGGAAGGACTTTGCCTTCATGGTCCTTGGGCCTGCTACAGTTTTGCTACAGATTAAATAGTATTTAGGATCACTGTTATCTATAAAATGTTAACCTCAAGCTCTTTGAGTTTTGTGCAAACCCAATCTTATTTAAATTATATTTTATCCTCTGACTGGCTAGTTTTGACTGACATTTTTTGCTACCCTGGGTAAATAGGTTCCTTTTTGGAGGGAAGGCAACAAAGGTTAGGCATTACCATATAAAATACATATGAGTCCAAAAGCTTTATGGCTCATTCAGTCTTGAAGTGGTTTAGTTGTAGTGTCAAAATGTTTACTTTATTCAGGGTTAAGTTTGCTGAAGAGTGATGGCCTGCCCTTGTCCATGTACCTAGTTAAGGAAAAAGGACTTGGCTAACATTTATCCAGCCCAGGAATTTAGTATGTAATGTTGCTTAGACTGTAGGAATCAGGATAAAAAGTTAAAGAAGATGGGTGGAACTGTCAGCAACTTCCTTTTTAGGGTTATCCACTATAGTTCTAAATAGGCTTAGTCTCCCCTACCATCAGGAACCTTGAATGTTGAGTGGAAATGGCCTCCAGGGGAGGGACTATGGATGGGTGGGAAGCTCGGGCACAGGTTCTATTATAACGTCGTTCTCTTTCTCTTTAAGACCCCACCAACAACTGAACGCTTTGGCCAAGCTGCTACAATGGAAGGAATTGGGGCAATTGGTGGAACCCCTCCTGCATTCAACCGTGCAGCTCCTGGAGCTGAATTTGCTCCAAACAAACGTCGCCGATACTAATAAAATTGCAGTGTCTAGTTTCCCAAAACCCTTAAAAGAAAGACCCTTTTTGGACTAGCCGAATTCTACTCTGGAAAAATGTTAGGGATTCCTCCCAATAGTTTAGGTCTTCCCTGCCTGTAGTACTCTAGGGAGTATGTTGGAGGCAGAGGGTAAGGGAGGGGCAATATTTAACAAATCAGTTCTATGTGGTATATCCTTTCACTAATCAGTTCTGTGTGGTGCATTCCTAAAATCTCATGTGATTGTTGAGAGCCTGTGAGGGCCGGGGAGCCATGGCAAAATGGATCCAGTTAGAGCCCCCATTAATCTTAATCATTCCACTCTTTGTCCACCCTGTTCTATTTGCTTTCTTGTTCTTACACCCCCTCCCCCAGAGATCCTGCCACATATACCACAAAAACCAAACATCCCCCAATGACCTTGGCCCCACTGTTCCATTCACTCCCAGGTGGGAATTCAGGCACATGTCCACAGAGGTCACAGACAACATACATACGGTTCTGTTATATCCCATATATTACCCTTTCATGTCCCAAGGAAGACATTTTCTCTTAGAGATTTTCATTTAGTATATCTTTAAAAAATCTTGTGTTAAACTTGCCTCCATCTTTTTCTTGGGTAAGGACAACCCAGAAATGGCCCTTTTGTGTCTGTGATGTTGCCATTCACAGCTTTTCTTGATAGGCCTAGTACAATCTTGAGAACAGGGTTGCTGTATGCTGATTGTCAGACAGTAGCTCTTAGCTTTGCCTATCTTAGGTAGTTATGCTGTGCATTTTTTATTGGTGTACCATGTTTGATTTGTCCCTAATACCTTTGAAGTTTTTCTGAGAAATGAATTAATGCAACATCAACTTATTAAAATGCATTTTAAGCCTTTTAATTTTCTGTGCTGTTTTTGAAGGGGGGAGGAAGGGGAGTTCTGTCTCAGATGAGTGCAAGGCTATAAGAATAATCCTTTATGACCTTTTGCTTAAAATATTAATCATCTAGGCAAACATGGGGAGGGTAGATGTATACTATGGTCAAAGTGGTTGAAGATCCCGTGCTTTTGGTGGTACACAGAAGTAATGAGGATGGGAGGAAAGCTGCTGCTTTGAAAGAGGAAGAAAATGGGCTAGAGGAATTGGGATACCTTCACCAAACTGGGAGGGGGCTTAAAATTGGTTCTTTCTTTCTGAGCAGGTGCTGGTATGTAAGAGGCTTGAAATTGGCATGGTAAATCTAAAACAAGTCTCAGCAGTGGTTAGCTGATCTCACCCAGGTTCCGAGCCCTACTCTGCCTGATACTTTTTTCTTAAGCCTCAGAGCTGAAATGTTCCTGAGTTCTTTCCTATTGGCTGGGAAGACCAATTGAAGTTCCCTTGCCCATGTTAGGAGGTGTACGCCTCCTGAACTAAAGATAGAAACAGCTGGCCCTTCCAGGCAGCTAAAAGCCTCCAGACTAAGAGGTGTTCCCCACTCGGCAGCCAGACTCCTTGAAATACCCTTTCAGTAATTCTACCAACGCCTCCATGTCTCTACTCTGCCATAACAAAGGCTGTGGGCAGCATTTTGACCCCCAAACCAACCTTCCTGGTGAGTAATCCTGACCTTGCCAGGAGCTCTGTGGGTGCTAAGGGAGTTGTCAGCTATAGGCAGTCTGTTACAGGAACAGAAATTGAGTGTGTACCTGCCTTAGTTTAATTGGTCTGCATGTTCTTCAGTCTACTGATATCCTTTTTTTTATATACCATATGAAAAGATTGTAAGGATATAAACCTGGAAAAGTAAGAATTCCTTTCCTTCCTTGATCTTACTGGTATCCACAGATTCCTGTTGCCATCACCCTGGGGTCCCAATCTTCCATGACGCACTTAAGGTGAGGAATAGGCAAGGGGGGAATAGCAAGAGCACTTTGCAAAAGAAACAGCCAGGAATCTAAGCTGAGCTGGGTCTCTTGTTATCAGGGTTGGTCCTGCTGCCGGAAGCGAACTGTAGATTTCTCTGAGTTCCTAAACATCAAGGTAAATTCTTTACTTTCGGGTATTCTGCCCCAATAGAAGGATTCTGTCCCTAATTTTCTTTCCCTATCTATACTAGGGCTGTACTGTGGGACCACACTGTGCTGAGAAGCTCCCTGAGGTCCCTCAACCTGAGGGCCCTGGTACAAGCAGTTCACTTCAGGAGCAAAGACCTCCGAATGTGATTCCAAAGTCAGCAGAGACTTTGCGTCGGGAGAGGCCCAAGTAAAGAGGAGGTCCCTGGGTTTTTCGTACATTCATGGAGCTTCCTAGGAGTGATTAATGGGTCATTGAGGTTTGGGAACTAGAGACTTGAGATAGGAGGAGACCCAAGTGTCAGGGCTTGGTGTATGTTTTGTACCTTAGGGGAAATTTGTGTCCAGAAATAATGTCCTTTGCTTTTAAGATGGTATGGGGTGATGGGGTAGGTATTTTGAATCAACAGAGTAGATAGCCTCTCACAAATAAATACTTAGTTATAAGGGTGATTGTTGAATGAATTGGGTTTTTTTTTCTTTTTGGAAAAGAGTTTTAAAATACGTTTTATATATTAAGAAAAGAATGTAGTAGTAGTGGCAGCCAGGAGGCTGCCGAGAAGAATGAATAAATTTTGTGGAAATAATATGAGCAACAGAAGAAAGTCTACAGTTAATTAGATGAAGAAAAGGGAATAATGCAGTTGTATAGAAAAATATGGATTTAGAGCAACTGAGTAGATTGGCAAGAGAAGCCCTGGGGAATTCCCCAGGGTTCAAGGATTTGGCATATCCACAGAGAAGAAAATTGGCAATGGGATTGCTATCTATCTTCTCTAACTCTGCCCTACTTTCACCAGACTTCTTCAATTCTATTACCATTGGTGGGAAGGTAGGCACTGTTGGTCACAGTTAGTGGGTCTGGACTAAATCACCCCACCCATACTCCCTAGGTCAGAGTTGCCTTCAAAGTTGCTTCCACTAAATATATCCCAAGCCCTGGAAATGGCACTGGAACAGAAGGAATTAGACCAAGAACCTGGAGCAGGTAAGTGGGTCCTTAGTAGGACAGGTTTCACAGGCTGGAATTTAGTGAAAGTGGCAGTTTTGGTGGAATAAATGAATAGGGTTCCTGACTCTTGTTTTCTTTGTCCAGGAGTTGACAGTAGCCTGATCCGGATTGGGGCCAGCTGCCAGAACCCAGGATGTGATGCTGTGAGTGAGAGTTTGTGGAGGACTCAAGCGTGTGTTTGAGAGACGTGATGCCTGAGGGATGGCTGGGTATAGATGTGAGGCTGCATACATTTTTAAATGATCTGATTCTTTTCCTGATTCTCCTTTATCTGTCTTAGGTATACCAAGGCTTAGAGAGTGATGCTACTCCATGTACCTACCACCCTGGAGCACCTCAATTCCATGAGGGGTGATGGAGGGGACTGGGTGGGCTGTGAGACAGGATTTTCCCAATGTTGACCTTAAGATGGAGTGCTTGTGGGGAGGGGAAAGGAGATGAAGTGAATTCTATTCCTACCTCAGGGTGAAATCTTGGAGCTGTTGTGGCATCCAGACCCTGGATTTTGGGGCATTCCTGGCACAGCCAGGATGCAGAGTTGGTAGACATGATTGGGGGAAGCAGGTAAGTCCCGACTTTACTGAACTCTTGATTAGAACCCAGTTCCCAAATAATTTCTCCTCCCTGTACCTCATGGCCAAGCTCTATATCTTCTCCCTTTTGCATGGACCAAATAAGATTTCTGCTCCCAGCGCTTTTGCAATATGAAGTCATGTTAATCTTTCTGACACTCTCTGTTTCTTTTCCACATACACCATGAGAACGCCCCTTGGGATAAGAGTTCATTCTTACCATCCACATTTCACATCTTCTTTTTAGCTGCCGGCATCTTGCCGTCATGATTGGCATCAGACAGATTCCTTAGTAGTGGTGACTGTATATGGCCAGATTCCACTTCCTGCATTCAACTGGGTGAAGGCCAGTCAAACTGAGGTGAGGAATGTCTGATGCTGGATGGGAGGCCAGTGAATTGGGTGATATTATCATCTTACAGGCTGAGTCGTCGTACGCAGTTAACATGTAGGCTCCATAGTCCTCTGGTAGAGCTGTAAGGTCAGGGTTATCTGACTGGCCTGTGGATGTAGGGAATACACCACTGGCCTGCTTCTGTG
The DNA here is from genome assembly GCF_023699985.2 of Odocoileus virginianus. Taxonomy (NCBI): domain Eukaryota; kingdom Metazoa; phylum Chordata; class Mammalia; order Artiodactyla; family Cervidae; genus Odocoileus; species Odocoileus virginianus. Next base: position 28,236,246 of record NC_069708.1, read on the forward strand.
TCATAATAACATGTTCTGACCTTCTGGGATTGTTCCTACCCTGTAATTCTTTTCTCTCAGCTTCATGTCCACATTGTCTTTGATGGTAACCGTGTGTTCCAAGCACAGATGAAGCTCTGGGGGGTAAGTGAAGAGAAAGGGGCACAAGAGGGGGAGGCAGATGGGGTAAAAAGAAGGGCCGGACTGCAATGAATAGAGGGTGTCTTGAGGGACGAAGTCGTAGTGGGAAAGTGGAGGTTTTCTCTTCATTTGCTTTGATATTCTCTCTCTCTCTCCCTCTTCTCCCTATTTTCTCCCCTTCCCCCCAACTCCCCTTTCTTTCCTCTTTCTCTCTTTCCCTTACTTATTCCTTCCCTATATTTTCCCCCATCTTGCATTTTTTATTTTTCTCCCTCTCATTCATCACCACCCTGCCCTGACCCCAACCCCTTTGGTTTCCTCATTTTCTCTTCTGTGTTCCTCTATCTTTCCCTCCTCCTCAGGTCATAGACGTGGAGCAGAGCTCTGTCTCCTTGATGCCATCTCGGGTTGAAATTTCCCTGGTCAAGGCTGACCCAGGATCCTGGGCCCAGCTGGAGCACCCCGATGCACTGGCTGAGAAGGCTAAGGCAGAGGTTGGGTTAGAGATGGATGAGGAAGAGTCTGAGGATTCAGATGATGACTTGAGCTGGACAGAGGAGGAGGAAGAGGAGGAAGCAATGGGGGAATAGTGACACCAGACAGTCAAGTGTCTAGATAGGACCTCAGTGACTCCCTTAGGATTTCAGAGACCAGGGTATGGTTGGCCATGGAGTGTCACTGAGCAGCAGGAGGCAGAAGGAGGGGAGAACAAAAGTGTCCAAACCATGCTGTTTTTTCCCAATAAATCTTGTATTCTGCAGTTTCACATAGTGTCGTTCTCTCACCTCACTATCTAAGATTGCATTCATTCCCTCCAGCTTCTGTGTATGTGTGTAACACACATGTGTGAATACAAGCACGTGCAATCAATTCTTCACAACCACCAAGTATTTACTGAGTACTTACTACGTGCCCAGTTACATGTTAGGTGGTTTAGAGGTATCTGAGAAGCAGTAGACTTACTCATTCCTCTTGGGAAAATTGTAGTGTGGTTGACAAGTCAAGGCTAATCCACATGAGATAATAATAAATATTATAAGTAGTTTAACTGAGTGCTAAATTGTGCAGTACAATTTTCAAAGCTATAGGAGTTGAGAGAATGGAGTGATTAATGTGGACTGTAGTAGAAAGGGAAAACACCATGGAACAAGTACATTTTTTACAACTTTAATTAAATATAGTACACATCCTATACAATTTACCCAAGTGTAAGTGTAAAATTCAGGGTTTTTTTTAGTATACTCAGAGTTGTGCAGCCACAATCAATTTTATTTTTATTTTTTTGGCCACACTGCAGCATCTTCGTTCCCCAACCAGAGATCGAACCCATGCCCCTGCAGTAGAGCACAGAGTGTTAACCACTGGACCACCAGGGAAGTCCCAACCACAATCAGTTTTTGCCATTCCCAAAAGAAACCCTATACCCATTAGCAGTCACTCCCAATTTCCCCTCAAACTGATAGCCCTAGGCAACCACTGATCTACTTTCTGCCTCTATGGATTTACCTATTCTGGATATTTCATCCAATATGTGGTTTTTTGTGACAGACTTCTTTCACTTAGGATAATGTTTTCAAGGTTCATCCATGTTCATACAACATGATGCTCATCCAACATCAGTACTTTGTTCCTTTTAATGACCAAATGATATTTCATTGTGTGGATATAACACTTGTTTATCTCTTCATCACTTGAGGTATATTTGGATTGTTTCTACTTTTTGGCTATTACGAGTAATGCTCCTGTAATAATGCTCCCATGAGCATTCATGTTCAAGTTTTTATGTGGACCTATGTTTTCATTTCTCTTAGATATATATCAAGTATAATTGGAGTGTAATTTCTGGGTCAGATGATAACTTTTAACCTTTTGAAGAATTGCCAGACTGTTTTTCAAAGAGGCTGCACCATTTTACATTCCCATCAGCTGTGTATGAGGGTTCCAATTCTCTACATCCTAGATAGCACTTGTTACCTGTCTTTTATTTAAATCACAGCCATCCTAGTGGGTGTGAAGTGGAATATCATTGTGGTTTTAATTTGCTTTTTCCTGATGGCTAATGATGCTGAGCATCTTTACATGTGCTTGTTGACCATTTTTATATCTTATTTGGAGAAATGTCTAAACCAAACCTTTGTCCATTTGTTAATAGGGTTGTTTGTCTTTTTAGTGACTTTTTAAAAAATATGTTCTAGTGACAAATCTCTTGTCAGAAACATGATTTATAAATATTTTCTCCCATTCCCTATGTTGTCTTTCTACTTCCTTGGTGTCTTTTGATACACAAAAGTTGTAAATTCTTAGGAATTCTAATTTATCCATCTTTCCTTTGGTTGCTTATGCTTTTGATGTCATATCCTAGAAACCATTGCCTAATACATGGTCATAAAAATTCATTCCTGTGTTTTCTAAGAATTTTATAGTTTCAGCTCTTTCATTTTGGTCTTTGATCCATCTTTTTAAAAATACTTATTTATTTGGCTGCACTTGGAATCTTCATTGTGTTATGTGGGATCTTCCATTGCAGCACACGAACTCTGGTTATGGCACGTGGGCTCCAGAGCACAGGGACTTCAGTAGTCATGGCACATGGGCTTAGTTGCTCCACGCCATGTGGGATCATAGTTCCCCCACTAGGGATCAAACCTGTGTCCCCTGCATTGCCAGGTAAATTCTTAAAAGTTTTTGTATGTGGTATGAGGTAGGTGTCCAACTTTATATTTTTGCCTATAGGTATCCAGTTGTCCCAGCACTGTTTGTGGGAAAGACTATTCTGTCCCCACTGAATTGACCTGGCACCCTAGTTGAAAATCAATTAACCATAAATGTGAGGGTTAAGAAATATATTTTGAGTGGAAATTTGAAGAATAAGAAATTTGGATGGCTATGGAAGAGTTGGGAGAGCCAGGCTTGGGTAGGAAGGTGTTCTATTTTACTTTTTATGTTTTATTATAAACTCCAAAAGCAATACATTGTCATTGTAAAAGACAATACAGAAATGTGTAGAGTAAGAAGTAAGAATTCTTTGGATTCTCTCCAAACTTAGTTCTTTTGTGGTTTGTAACCACTGCTAACATATCAGAGGATTTTTTTTTTTTTTTGGCCACTTGGCATACAGGATCTTAGTTCCTTGACCAGGGATCCAACCTGTGCCCCCGGAGTGAAACCATGGTGCCCTAACCACTGGACCACCAGGTAATTCCCTCAGAAGGTTTAAATGAGGGAACAAAAGAGAGAGTTAAAAAGGCATTATAGGCATTTTCTTTTTAAAAAATTTTATTCTATTTATTTGGTTGCACTGGGTCCTTGTTGCTGCATGCAGGATTTCTTTAGCTGCTGCATGCAGGGTTTCTCTAGTTGCAGCGAGCGGGGGCTACACTTTGTGACAGTGCACCAGCTTCTCGTTGTGGTGGCTTCTCTTGTTGTGGAGCACAGGCCCTAGGTGCATATGGCCTCAGTTGTTGTGGTGCACAGTCTTAGTTGCCCCGTAGCATATGAAATCTTACCAGACCAGGGATCAAACCTGTGTCCCCTGTATTGACAGGTGGATTTTTATCCACTGTACCACCAGAGAAGTTCAGCCTTTTCTTTTTATTGGTTTTTTTTTTTTTTTTTTGGCTGCACCTCACCGCCTGTGGAATCTTAGTTCCCTGACCAGGGATTGAACCCCGAACCATGGCAGTGAAATCACTAACCACTGGACCATGAGGGAATTCCCTTAAATGTAGGTCTTAATTAGAGGAGTGATATCTCTTTTTTTGAGTCTCTCTTAAATCAGATTTACTCCTTCAACAGCGTGGCCAAGAATCTGGGATTTCAGATTCTTAGAAACATCAAACTAGGAAGCTTACTCAGGTGATCTCAAGTATTTTTCATAGCACCCTTTTATCTCAGTTTAGATTCAAAGAACATAAGGTTTCATTAGTAGCTAGGAGTAAGATGGGGGTGGGAGAATGGACATGGGCAGCAAAGGTGAGGGATTGAAGCATTGTGCTGAGGATTTGGAAACTGAGGCAAGATTAGGGGATGTTAGAGAATGCATCAGGAAAGTTTCCTCTACCTTGCAGGAAAGTTTGAGCACAGATAAAGGGGCTTCCTGGACCTCCAGGATATTCAATAATTCTGGTTTAGCTCTCTGCTCTCATTCAAGTGCAAATTAAGTTTTCCCCTGAGCTGAATCCTTCAGATCCTTTCTAACTAGGTGGCAAGTGGGATCTTAGTTATCCAACCAGGGATCAAACCTGTGTCTCCTGCTGTGGAAGCTTGGAGTCTTAACCATTCAACCACCAGGGAAGTTTACTTTTTTTTTTTTGGAAGTTTACTTTTTTAAAAAAAAAGTTCTTTTAAAATAATTTTATTTATTTTTGTCTACCCTGGGTCTTTGTTGCTGTTCATGGGCTTTCTCTAGTTGTGGCAAGTGGAGGCTACTCTTCGTTTCAGTATGTGGGCTTCTCATTGAGGTGGCTTCTTTTGTTGTTGTACAGGCTCTAGGCATTTGGGCTTCAGTAGTAGCACGTGGTCTCAGTAGCTGTGGCTCACGGGCTGTAGAACTCAGGCTCAGTGTTTGTGGTGCTCAGGCTTAGTTGCTCTGAGGCATATAGAATCTTCCTGGAGCAGGGATCGAACCCTGCGTTGGCAGGCAAATTCTTATCCACTTGCGCCACCAGGGAAATCCCAGAAGTTTGTTGTTGTTCAGTTGCTGTCGGGTCTGACTCCTTGTGACCCTATGGACTGTAGCACGCCAGGCTTCCCTGTCCTTCACTATCTCCCGGAGTTTGCTCAAACTCATGTCCGTTGAGTCTGTGATGCTATCTAATCATCTTATCTCCCGGTCCTTGTGATTCATCCAGCCCGGCATTTTGAATACTCTGCATGTAAGTTAAGTACTCTGCATTTCGGTACTCTGCATGTAAGTTAAACAGAGTGACAGTGTACAGCCTTGTCATATTCCTTTCTCACTTTTGAACCAGTCAGTTGTTTCATGTCCAGTTCTAACTGTTGCTTCTTGACCCATGTATAAGTTTCTCAGGAAACAGGTTAAGTGGTCTAATATTCCTATCTAAGGATTTTCCGTGGTTTGTTGTGATCCACACAGTCAAAGGCTTTGGCATAGTCAATGAAGCAAAAGTAGATGTTTTTCTGGAATTCTCTTGCTTTCTCTGTGATCCAGCAAATGCTGGCAATTTGATTTCTGGTTCCTCTGCCTTTTCTAAATCTAGCTTGAACGTCTGGAAGTTCTTGGTTCACGTACTGCTAAAGCCTAGCTTGAAGGATTTTGAGCATCACCTTCCTAGCATGTAAAATGAGCTCAAAGGTTTACTATTTTTTTTTAAGTAGGAACACTTTATTATTATTATTTATTTATTTTGGTTGCACTGGGTCTTTGTTTCTGTGAATGGACTTTCTCTAGGTTGCAGCAAGCAGGAACTACTCTTTATTGCAGTGCTTGGGCTTCTCATTGTGGTGGCTTCTCTTGTTGTGGAGGACAGGATCTAGGTGCGCTGGCTTCAGTATTTGTGGCTCTTGGGCTCAGAAGTTGTGGTGCGTGGGCTTAGTTGCTCTGCAGCATGTGGACTCTTCCTGGAGCAGGGATCAAACCCATGTCCTCTGTATTAGCATATGGATTCTTATCCACTGAGCCACCAGGGAAGTCCAAAAGTTTACTTTTAATGTCATTTTTCTGTGGGTGAAACATCAAAAGGGGCTTTAGAGGATGTATTTTTTTAAATTTAGAGATGTAAAATATATATAGAAGAGTATATAAAGTACACTAATCTTTAATGTACAACTTTTTTCTATCTTATCAAAATCAGGGGACCAGCAACTACTCAGAATTCCTGGAGAGGATGGAGGTGAGGAATCAAAAATTTCAAGTAACCCTTGTATATAAACTTTATATATAAAGCTTAAAATTTACAGCATTAATAAGGTAGTATAGTAGATCCTTTTACATAGCCCCAAAGCCAAAATATGAGTTTCAAGCAGGTGTGTAACATTATTAACCACCACCACCACAATAACCATAGCTACCATTTCTGATACAAACTAACCTGCCAACCATTATACTAAGTGCTTTGCATGTATTATCTCATTTAATCATCTACTTCCCACCATCACATCTACATATTTATTCATAATAGCACACTCTCCCTGCCTCCTTTTATAGTTCTCATTTCTTTCCACTGTGCTTTATATCATATTCCCTCCTCTCTGGAAACCTTACACTATTATTTATCCTCTCTCTACTCTGTTTGTTCAGCCTTTTCCTCTCTGGATATTTTCATTGACATTTAAACATATGCAAGTCTCCCCAGTCTTACAAAAACAATTTCCCTTGACTTCATATTATTCTCCAGCTACTATTAATTCCTTTCTCTCCTTTGTAACCAAACTTCTTAAAATAACTACTCTTTTTCCATTTCCTTCTTCCTAGTCCATTCACAACACACTTCAGTATGTCTTCTAACTCTCTCAATCTGGGGTGATAAGGTTACCATTGGCCAGGCCACCAAGTCAATAAATCCAATGGATACTTTAGTCCCCATCTTACTTGAACTCTCAAGCAAAATTTGACATTAATGATGGTTTCTTTCTTGAAGTACATTTCATACATTGGCTTCTATGACCCATCACTCCTCTTGGTTGTCTTCCTACTTCTCTGGCCATTTCTTTCAGTCTCTTTTACAGGCTCCTCCTCTTCTTACTGGCCATTCAATGATGAAGTTCCTCAGGACTCAGTCCTAGGCTCGGTCTCTTCATTGTTGTTCAATTGCTAAGTTGTGTCCGACTCTTTGCGACCCCATGGACTGTAGCCTGCCAGGCTCCTCTGTCCATGGGATTCTCCAGGCAAGCATACTGGAGTGGGTTGCCATTTCCTTCTCCAGGGGATCTTCCCAACCCAGGGATCGAACCCGGGTCTCCTGCATCACAGGCAGATACTTTATCCTCTGAGCCACCAGGGAAGCTCAAAGTACCTATTATTAGTACCACTACTATTCTTCTTTCTTTTCACCAAAAGCTTTTACCTTGGCCTATTGGGAAGGCCGAGGCGTTTCTTTTTTTTTCCCTTGGAGAAGAGGGACACATTTCCAATGTCCAATTTTATAATGTTTCAGTAAGGAGTCCAATTTTATAATGTTTCAATAAGAAAATAGGATTCTTTTAGCTGCACCTCATGACTTGTAGGATCTTAGTTCTCCAACCAGGGATTGAACCTGGACTCCTAAGCATGGGCTACCAGGGAATTCCCAGAAAATAGAATTTTTCTTGACAGTCAGGTTTTGCTAGTCTATAAAGTGATAACATATTTACCATACAGTTGTATCAACTTGAGCATTATGTATGATTGTATTCACCTCCTGAGGGAGTAAACATCATATATAGAATGCCACTGTGTAGGGCACTTCTACCCACATTATTTTACTTAATCCCCATACCTGATCCCTGAGGATTATTATCCCCGGCTTTTGTAGATAAGGAAATCAAAGCTCAGAGAAGGACATAGCTTGCTTGAGGTCACATGGCTACTGATTAAAACCTCAGTCATTGTTCAAGAGCCATCTGAGAATATCCAAATATCTAAAATCCAGTGAAAATCTTAGAAGAGGAGCTTGATATCACACCCCTCTAGCCTAACAGAGTCCCTTTGATAAGCCTCTCTGGGAACCAGCAAGGCACTTAGTTGTTCAGTAATATCTCACATTGATATAATGCTTTCCTAAACTAGGGATCCCCAACCTCTGGGATCTAATGTCTAATGATCTGAGGTAGAGCTGATGTAATAATAATAGAAATAAAGTGCACAATAAATGTAATGTGTTTGAATAATCCTGAAACCATCCCCAAACCCCCTGGTTCATGGAAAAATTGTCTTCCACAAAACCAGTCCCTCATGCCAAAAAGGTTGGGGACCAGTGTCCCAAACAGCTTTTCACCTCTGATTACCTCATCTCTAACCTAAGTGGGACCCTTAGGTACTTTACCTGTCACTTCATCTGGATCAGTAATTCTCTCTCAGTTACACCAGATTCAGTGTTACTGATTCTGGGACCCCTGTTCACTGTCCCCTCTCTCTCTGCTCCCGAAGTCCCAGAATACTGCTACAGGGAGAACCAAGCAGGCCAGTATAAATTCTTGCTGTCCAGTTTCAACTTGACCCTTGCAGCTGCTCAGCAACCCTTTTATTTGTCTCATACATTCCCTGGCACTGTCCCCACAGAGGCTGTTCCAGACCTTCCTCTTCTCATGTTCCAGCTCCTCCTGTTCCACTCCTTTAGATTAATACACACACTTTCATCAGATGCTTGATAATTCAATAACATTTTAAAAAGCATTTTAATGGAGAATGTAAAAATGTACAAAACTAGACTGAATACTGTAATGAATCCCTTACTAAACACTCAGCTTCAACTTGTCTCAACTCTTGGGCACTCTCGTTTCATCTGTTTCTTCTGTCCCATAATATTTTGCAGCAAATTCCAGATATGATGTCATTCCATACCTAAATATTTCATTATGTATCTTTAAAGGTAAGGATTCTTTTTTAAAAATCATAATTGTAGTATCATTAGCACACATAAAATAAACAAGCAGTATTTCCTTAATATCATTAAATAATCAAGTCAGCATTTAAATTTCCAATAGTTTCATAAATGTCAAAAGAATTTTATGGCTTTTTTGGTTTGAATCAGTATCTAAATAAGATCGCACATTGTGACTGAATATATATTATATGTCACTTTTTTCCTTGCAACTTTTTGTTGAGGAAGTTGGATTGTTTTTCAGTAGAATTTCGTAGTCTGGGTTTTTCCAATTCCATCTCTGTTGTATAGGTTCTCTGTTGTATACATTGGTAAGATCTGTAATGTCTGTACAATGCATATTCTATATTCATTGTCCTATTTTCAGTGGTGTGGGGAAATTGTCTACGTGACCAAGAGAGTCTGGCCTAGAGAGTGGCTCAGGAAGAAGCTAGGACCTCTTTAGCAGGAATGAAACAGATGGCTCAATAAATAGTAACGGAGGTCCAGGCAAGATAAAATGGGTAAGGGGCCATGCAGTGTCAGATTTCTACTCTGCTGGTATGTGGAGCAGGACAGTCAGGGAAGCAATGATCAGGCTGAAGTCAGAACTAGAAAAGGAGAGGTAGCTCTTAAGGCAGCAGCTGGGATTATTTCTCAGGGGATTACTCTTCTTGCTATACCCTGTTTTCTAAATATATCTTATTCATTTCCACTTCTGTGCCTTTGCCCCGGATGTTTCCTCTGCTTGGAATAGCATCTGCTTTCTCTCTACCCATCCAAATTCTACTTACCTTTAACAACCAGTGCAAGTTCCCTCTTCTCTGTACGTTAGCTTGTAGCGTCATAAAATATCTCTGAAAGGATAAACAAGAGATCAAGAACATTGATTGCTGTCCTGGGAAGGAAACTGGATGGCTAGAGGACAAGGCTGGAAGGGAGAAAGATATTACTGATTTGCTGAAGGAGGGACAGTTAATCTGATGAAAGTGTCTAATATGAAATCTGTAGAAGTAGAAGGAGGGAGATTGGAGTTTATAATTTGAGGAGAAAGAGGAAGGTCTGAAACAGCCTCTGTGGGGAGAGTGCCAGGGAACATGTGAGACAAATAAAAGGGTTGCTGAGCAGCTGCAAGGGCCAAGTTGAAATTGGACAGCATGAATTTATATTGCTCTGCTTGGTTCTCCCTCTAGCAGTGTTCTGGGACTTTGGGAGCAGAAAGAGAGAGAGAGAACAGTAGAGGCAGGGGTCCTAGAGTCAGTGACACTGAATCTGGCATAATTGGGAGATAATTACTGATCTGGATAAAGTGACAGGTAAAGTCCCAGGGGGGTCCCACTTAGGTTAGGGATGAGGTGATCAGAGATGAAAAGTGATTTGGAAAAGTGTTGTATCAATATGAGACATCACTGATCAACTAAGGGCCTCGTTGGTTCCCACATAGGCTTGTCAAAGGGATGCTGCTAGACTAGAGTAGTGTGATTATCTTCTAAAATCGTCTTCTAAAATTCCAGTTGGGTCCTTAGATTTTAGATATTCTTAGACGACTCTTGGACAACTCTTAGCAATGACTGAAGTTTAAACATGTGGCAGTCATCACTGAAACTAGAACTTCTGCAAGATACATGATGGGAAGAGTAATTAAAAAAAACTTTATTGAGCCTTTACTATGATCTAAGTACTGTAATAAAATATGTGCATGTGTACATGCACACTTTTATCTGTTATTTCTCTTTGTATATATTATATATACATATATCTCAAATGAGAATATATATTCTCTTTACTTCTCACAATAGTGTATAAAAAGCATTATTATTATTTTTTAATAGATGATGAAACTGGGCTTCAGGGAGGTTGCATAATTTTCTCTAAGTCACACATCTATCAAGTGTCAGAACTGGGACTCAAATCAAGGTTTGAGTACAAAGCCTGTAGTCCTTTGTTTCTAACACTACTTTCCAGCAAATACCTCCATCTATTAAATCAGTGTTATTTTACCAATGACATCCATTATTAAAACTTAGATTCATTCTCACCAAAAAGAATTATACACTGAATTGAAAGCTTTTGGTGAGTAAGAAGTTAATCGACTAGGGTGGAAGAAAGAGATTCTTGGAGGCAGTGAAACCAATTGAAGATAGTTGCAGTAGTCCAAGAGAGAAAGATGAGACCTCAAACTAAATGGATGTGGTAGTAAGAATGGAGGAGAGAATAATGTATTTAAGAGATATGTCTTAGTCGATTCATGCTGCTATAACAAAGTACCATGGATTAGGTGGTTTATAAACAAATAAATTTATTTCTTACAGTTCTGGAGGCTGGAAGTCTGAGATCAGGGTACCAACATAGTCACGTTCTGGTGAGGGACCTCTACCAGGTAGAGAGGAAAGAGAGAAAGCAAGCTCTCATGACTCTTATAAGGGCACTAATCCCATTCATGATCTCTTCTAATCCTAGTTACCTCCCCAAAGCCCCATCTCCTAATACCATCACATTGGAGGGTAGAATTTTAATGTATGAATTTTAGAGGACACAAACACTGAGTCCACAACATCAGAAGGAGTGAAAGTAATATGGCCATTGCTAGTCTTTGTGTTCCTTAAACTTAATGCAACTCACTCCTTCCTCAGTGCCTCTGTACTACCTGTTTCCCCTACCTGGAATAGTCTTTCTCCAGGTCTTTGAATAGGTGATTCTTAACATTCACAGCTCAACTATCACCACTCATGATAGGGAAACAATTCATCATCTCAAAAATTAATAAATAAAGGGAGATAATCAAGTATTTATCCTGCCTTTCCTGGATGAACTGGGTAGATGAAGGGACATGTCTTTTTCCAAAACCATTCCAATTAATAAAAAGCAATAAAATGAGAATATCACTGTTTTGCAATCCTTGATAAATAAGGAGCAAAGATATTAGACATTATGTCTATCCTATACTCATATGAAAGGGATGGAATCAGAGTTTAATATAGTCTTTGGATCCTGGTGCCAATTTGCAGGAAATACATAGAAACCACATAATGCCTATGCAATTAGCAAAATGCAGAGTGAGAAGCTTCACAGGTCAAATTTGAGTTCTTCCACCTCTCACCTCTCAGTGAGGCCTTTCTTGACCATCTTCTCTAAGTTAGCACATACTCGCCAAGGTACTATCACATTACCCTGTTTGATTTTCCCCATATCCTTTATCATCTGCTGAAGTTTCCTTACATGATAAGCAATATAGCATAATAGTTAAGAGGACAAACTATTAATATAACATCAGGCTGCCTGGGTTGAAATCTTGACTACTTACTAGTTATGTGACCTTAAAGTACTTAAGAGCTATAGACCTCAGTTTCCCCAACTATAAAATGGGATTAATAACAGTGCCTATATCATAGGGTCATTAGGAGTATTAAATGAGATAAACTTATCTCATTTAATATCTACCTCATTGCTTATCATAGTACCTAGTACAGGATAAGCATTATAAATGCTAACAACATTGCATAATTATTTTTTTCTTGTACATTATTTCTCTCATTCACTAGCATATAAGTCTTTCTGTACTATATGCAGCATCTAAAACTGCCTAGCAAATATATATATTATGTGCTTAATATATGTTTGTTGAATGAAGGGCCTGAGTTAGGGTGATAAAGAAAGTAGAAAGGAGATATGTAAGATATTATTTAAAAAGAAGGAAAAAAAAAACCTTGGGCTTGATTTTTTTCTGATAGAGAGGGAATGGTATAAGATAGTTACTCCAAGGCTTCAAACTTAAGTAACAGGTAGGTTAGTGCTTTTAACAGAAACAGGAAAACTGGGAACTAGGATTAATATTATTTGAATATTCCAAGAGTGAATTTTATTTTAGATATGAGCTTGAAATGGTGGCAAAGCATGTGAGTAGAAATGCTAGCAGGCAGTTAATGAGAAATGCAAAATTAGAGTTCATGAGAAAAATCAGTGTTGGAAGATAGAGTTCATATCATCTGCATCAATATGACACAAACATTTAACTTACTAGTATGAGCTTCCTTCATCTTTAAAAAACAAAAAACATGCAGATGTGAATAAAATGGAAAACACAGTATTTGAATTCTTAAATTGTTCTCAGAAGAAGTCACCATAGGAAATTTGGTGTGTATCCTTACAAACATTTGCTATACATTTATAAGCATATTGGCATACAACATGTAGAGACAGTAAAAGTATGAGCGATACCTACATTTTTTTTTCCATTTATTTTTATTAGTTGGAGGCTAATTACTTTACATCATTGCAGTGGTTTTTGTCATACATTGAAATGAATTAGCCATGGATTTACATGTATTCCCCATCCCATTGATACCTACATTTTTAAGGAGAGGTTTAGTTTTTCTTTTTGGCCAATTAAAATTACTCTATAAATATTTTTCTGTAGCTTAATTGTTAAGCATATCACTTTATTGTCCTTTAAAATATTCCCACATCAATATATATAGATCTGACATTCTTTTTTGTGCTGCATAGTATGGATATGCCATAATTTATTTAACTATTCTGCTATTGGTGAACACTTAAGTTGTTGACAGTTTTTTAATATTACAAATTATGCAGCAGTTAAAATGTTATACACATATCTTTGAATATTTATACTAATATTTTTTGAGGATAGATTCCTAGAAGTGGGATTGCTGGAAAGGAGGTGTAAATATCCTTACACATTTGAAGTGTTAATATATACTGCTCAATTTCCTCTCACAAAGGCTGTTTCAGTTTACATGGCCACCCAGCAGTGTATGAGATACCAGTTTCACCAAAACCGTCTTCAGTATTTTGTTACGAATTAAAATTTTTATCAACAAGTTAGGCAAATAATGGTATCTCACTTTAATTTTGCGTTTCTTCTGGTCTCAGGAAACGGTAAGCATTTTTTACTGAATATAGTAGTCCTCCTTATCCATGGTTTCACATCCCATGATTTTAGTTACCCTCAGTCAAATGTAGTCTGAAAACATTAAATGGACAGTTCTAGAAATAAGCAACTCATAAGTTTTTAAAAAATATTTTATTGAAGTATAGTTGATTTACAATGTTGTATTTAATTTCTGCTATATAGCAAAGTAACTCAGTTATGCATGTATATATATATTCTCTTTATATTCTTTTCCATTATAATTTATCACAAGATGTTGAATATTGTTCTCTGTACTTTACAGTATGACCTTATTGTTTATCCATCCTATATATAATAGTTTGCATCTGCTAATCTCAAATTCCTAGTCCTTCCCGTCTCTATCCTCTCCCCCTTGGCAACCACAAGTCTGTTCTCAATATCTGTAAGTCAGCTTTTGTTTCATAGATTATGTTCATTTAGTATTTGTCTTTCTCTTTCTGGCTTACTTTGCTTAGTATGATAATCTCTAGGTCCATCCATATTACTGCAAGTGGCATTATTTCATTCTTTTTAACGGCTAATATTCCATTGTATATACATACATACCACATCTTCTTTATCCGTTCATCTGTCGATGGGCATTTAGGTTGTTTCCAAGTCTTGACTATTGTGAATAGTGCTGCTATGAACATAAGGGTGCATGTATCTTTTCAAATCATAGTTTTGTCTGGGTATATGCCAACAGTGGGATTGTAGGATCATATGATAGTAGGTCTATTTTTAGTTTTTTGAGAAATATCCATATTGTTTTCTCTAGTGGCTATACAATTTACATTCCCACCAACCATGTAGGAGGGTTCCCTTTTCTCCACACACTCTTCAGCATTTATTACTAGTAGACTCTTTTACTACACTGCGTGGCTTGCAGAATCTTAATTCCCCAACCAAGGGTCAGACCTGGGACCTGACAGTGAAAGTGCTGAGTCCTAACCACTGGAATTCCGCCAGGGACTTAGACTTTTTAATGATGGCCATTCTGACGGGTGTGAGGTAGTACCTCATTGTAGTTTTGATTTGCATTTCTTGAATAATTAAGTGATGATGAACATCTGTTCATGTGCCTATTGGCCATCTGTATGTTTTGTTTGGAGAAATGTCTCTTTCAATCTTCTGCCCATTTTTTGATTGGATTATTAGTTTTAAAGTGAACACAGTTCTGAATAGCAAGATGAAATCTCTGACATCCCACTCTAGGCTGTAAATCATGCCTTTGTCCAGCACATCCATGCTGTATACACTACCCTCCTATTAATCACCTAGTAACCTCCTCGAAGTTATCAGATCAACTGTCTCAGTGTCACAGTGCTTGTGTTCAAATAACCCTTATTTTATTTAGTAATGGCTTCAAAGCACAAGAGCAGATGCTGGCAATTTGGATATTCTCTTACTGTACCTAATTTATAAAGTAGAATTTATCATAGATACTAATATGTATAGGGAAAAAACAGTATATATAAGTTTTGGTACTATCTGTGGTTTCAGGCATCCCCTGGGGGTCTTAGAAAGTATCCCCTGCAATTAAGGGGGGATTACTGTTTTCGTGGACCAAATTTCAGTTAAACTCTGTTTCCAGCCCCATATGTCATGAGCATCCTCTGCTGTACCTGGTGTCTTGGATCTTTGCAAAGTTTTTCTGGTGAAATGGCCCCTTCTTATCTGTATCCTCTGTAGAAGATCAAAATTTCTTCCCAGCTACTATTAATAGTTCAGCTACAATTTCTCAGATGACATTCCTGCATCGAGAAAATCCCAAGAACTTTTTGTCCTTTCAGGTTTGTACATATTTTGTATATTGTTTTGGTTTACTTTTAGTGGTGCCTCAGAAGAGATTTGAAATGCAATACTTGTCATAAACTAAATTCTCACACATAACCACTTCTCTATTCAGTTCCATTGATATATTTGTCTATTCTTGAACTATTTCACAACTTTATATAATAATTTGATATTTGGTAGGCAAGGCTTCCCTCACTTCTATCTTTTAAAAGCTTCTTGGCTCTTTTTATATGTTCTTCCAGATGAACTTGAGAACCAACTTGTTTAGTACTCTTATCCCTGTCCTCGCAAATCCCAATGAGATTGTTGTAGAAATTTACACTTACTTGAAGTTTTTAAATAATGAGACTTCTCATTCAGGAATATTGTACATCTATCTGTTTGTCAGATATTCATACTTATAGCCTTCAGTAATATTTTGTAATTTTATTCATGTCAGTATTTTGTATGTTTCTTATTAGGTTTATTCCTATCATTTTTTTCACTGCTGTGAATGAGATCTTTCCCCCCATTGCATTTTCTAATTGGATATTGTTTTTATAGAGAAAAGTTATTGATTTAAAACTTAAACTCTATTTCTATTTAATTTTAATAGTATCTCAGTTCATTCTCTTATATTGTCTGTATATCATATATAAACAAGGACATTTTATGATTCTTCCTTTACAGCATTTTAACTTTTGTCTTCATGCTTTGGCTAGAACCTGCAGAGCAACATTCAGTAATAGTTGAGAAAATAGGTGAATATTCTTGATTTTGTTCTGACTTTAAGGTGAATGCCACTAGTATTTCACTATTATGATGATTGCAGTTGCTTTCCTCTTTTTTTTAATTTAAAAAATTTTATTTATGGCTGTGCTGGGTCTTCATTGCTGTGCAGGCTTTTCTCTAGTTGTATTGAGCAGGGTCTACTGTCTAGTTGTGGTGCACAGGCTTCTCATTGTGGTGGCTTCTCTTGTTGCAGAGCACAGGCTCTAGGGCACATGGGCTTCAGAAATTGTAGCACAGGCTCAGTAGTTGTGACGCATAGGCTTAGTTGATCTGCAGTATGTGGGATCTTCCCAGACCAGGGATTGAACCAAGGTCTCCTGCCTTAGCAGGCAGATTCTTTATCACTGAGCCACCAGGGAAGCCCTGCAGTTGTTTTCTATATTCTCTTTCTTTGGCTGCACTGGGTCTTAGTTGCACCATGTGGGATCTTCAGTCTTCATTGCAGCATGCAGGGTCTTTAGTTGTGGCATGCAAACTCTTAGTTGCAGCCTGTGAGATCTAGTTTCCTGACTAGGGATTGAACCCAGGCCCCCTGCATTGGGAGCTCGAAGTCTTAGCCATTGGACCACCAGGGAAGTCCCTGTGTCTCTATTTCTGCTTTGCAAATAAATTCACCTGTACCATTTTTCCAGATTCTGCATATAAGTGATATTATGCAATATTTGTTTTTCTCTTTCTGACTTACTTCATTCTATATGACAGTCTCATTTATTTTTTCAATATTGAGCTGTGCGAGCTGTTTATATATTTAGAGATTAATCCCTTGTCAGTTGTTTCATTTGCAAATATTTTCTCCCATTCTGAGGGTTGTCTTTTCCTCTTGTTTATAATTTCCTCTGCTGTGCAAAACCTTTTAAGTTTAATTAGGTCCCATTTGTTTATTTTTGTTTTTATTTCCATTAATCTAAGAGGTGGGTCAGAGAGAATCTTGCTTCAATTTATGTCAAAGGGTGTGCTGTCTGTATTTTCCTATAAGAGTTTTATATTGCCCAGCCTTACATTTAGATCTTTAAACCATTTTGAGCTTATTTTTATATATAATGTTAGAGAGTGTTGTGATTTCATTCTTTTACATGTAGCTGTCCAGGAGGACCCTGGTGATCCTATAGCTAAGACTCCAAGCTCCCAGTGCAGGGGTCCCAGGTTCAATCCCTGATCAGGGAATTAGATCCCACATGCCCCAAGTAAGAGTTCACACGCTGCAACTAAGAGTTTTCATGCTGCAGGTAAAAAAGAGATCCTCACATGCCACAGCTAAAGATCCTGCAAGTGGTTTAGTCACTCAGTCGTGTCTTACTCTTTGCAATCCCACAGACTGTAGCCCACCAGGCTTCTCTGTCCATGGGATTCTCCAGTCAAGAATACTGGAGTGGATTGCTGTTCCCTTTTCCAGAGAATCTTCCCCATCCAGGGATGGAACCCTGGTCCTCCTGCATTGCAGGCAGATTCTTTACCACTTGAACTGCAGGAAAGTCCTAAAGAGTCTGTATGCTGCAACTAAAAGATCCTGTGTGCTGCAATGGAAACTGAATATAGGGCATGCCACAACTAAGACCCAACACAGCCAAATAAACAAACAAACATATAGCTGTCCAGTTTTCCCAGCACTGCTTATTGAAGAGACTGTATTTTCTCCATTGTATATTCTTGCCTCCTTTGTCATAGATTAGGTGACCATAGGTGTGTGGGTTTATCTCTGGGCTTTCTATCCTTCCATTGATCTATATTTCTGTGTTCTGTGCCAGTATCATACTGTCTTGATTACTGTAGCTTTGTAGTATAGTCTGAAGTTGGGGTGGTGCCTGATTCCTCCAGCTCCATTTTTCTTCCTCAAGATTGTTTTGGTTCTCATGGCCAATTTTGTTTCATCTATATTTTGCTAGCTCCTGCTTCCCTGCCCACGTAAGATTATTCTGAAGCAAATATCAGATATCATATTATTTCATCTCATCCATAAATATTTTGGTATGTATTTCTAAGACATAAGAACTTGACATCATAAGAACATGACAACAAAACCATCACCTCTAAAAAATTCTTATATTCATCAAGTGTACAGTCATTGTTCAAATTTTCCTGATTGTGTCATTGTTCAAATTTTCCTGATTGTCTCATAAATGTTTGTGTATTTATTTTTAGTTTGTTTGAATCATGATCCAAGCACAGGTTATATGCTGCAATTGGTTGATATGTTTCTTTTTTTTAAAAAAATGTTTATTTATTTATTTATTTTGGGCCACATTGAATCTTAGTTGTGGCACGAGGGATCTTTTGTTGCACTACTCAGGCTCTTCATGGTGACTTGCAGGCTTCTCTCAAGTTGTGGGGTATGGGCTCAGTAGTTTCAATGTACAGGCTCTCTAGTTGTGGCACACTGGCTCAGTAGTTGTGGCATGGGGGCTTACTTGCCCCACAGCATGTGGGAATCTTAGTTCCCTGACCAGGGATCAAACCCATGTCCCCTGTAGTGGAAGGCAGATTCTTCACCACTGGACTACCAGGGAAGTCCCTGTTTCTTTAGTCTCTTAATCCATAGGTGCCCGTTCCTTCTCCCACCATTTTTTTTTAACTACCATGGGATTTATTAGTTGAAGAAACTGAGTGATTTGTCTCATAGCACTTTCCATAAGATACATTTTAGTAATTGTATCCCTGTGGTGATATTTTCCTATTCCTTATATTTCCTAAATACCAATGAGAGCTAGAGACATGATTAGATTTACATTTGCGTTCTATTTTTTACTCTATTGAGGGACAAGAGTATGTCATAGGTAGTATTGTATACTATAAGTAGACACAAATTCTCTTGTTCCTTTTACAATCTTTTTGATGTTCTGAAGTTTCATTAAAAATGTCCAAGTGGAGATTCCTTTCTTTGTTTTCTTTTTCCTATTTGGGATTCCTGAGTTTTAAGGTTGGCATTTAAAAAAATCTGTTCTCAGCTATTACCCTTCAAATATTGCTGTTCTACTGTTTTCCCTATTCTTGGGCTGAACTCCAATTAGACAACACCTGTAAACATAGGGCTTTTAAAACTTACGTTGTTGCCCACCAGGGATTAGATGACTTCAGAGCAAGAGTCTGCTGTAGCAGTTACCCACTAGAGTTGTAGTTATTCATTGTTTCCTCTGCTTTACTGCCAATGTACCATATATGTATATATGGACAAAGATATACATGTATCTCCACACACAGTTAAAATATATCTTGAAATTCATTCCTATCAATATATAATTCATCTCATTTTTTTCACTGAGGTATAACTTACATACAGTAAAATGTTCAAATCTGAAGTATACATTTTTGTGTATGAATACATCTATGAAACAACCCCCCAGCGCAAAACAGAACATTTCCAGCACTACAGAGGCTAGCTCCTCGTGACCTCAGTCATTATCCAGTTCCAAGATTAACCGCTTTCTGACTTCTATAGTCATAGATTAGTTTTGCCTATATTTGAATTTCATATACCTGGAATCATACAGATTATGAACTCTTTTGAATCTGACTTCTTTCAGCATTGTCTGTGAGCTTCATCTATTTTCAATGTATCAACAGTTTGTTCTTCGGAATTCCCTAATTGTCCAGTGGTTAAGATTCTAGGCTTTCACTACCAGAAGCCTGAGTTTGATTCCTGGTCAGGGAACTAAGCAAGCCATGCAATGCTGCCAATAACAACAATAATAATAATTTGTCCTTTTTCATTGCTGTGTAGAATTCTTTCTTAAAATTAACTTCCGCTGTGATGACCTAGAAGGATGGGATGGGGGGAGGGGAAGGAGGCTCAAGAGGGAGGGGATTATATATATAATTATGGCTAACTCATGTTGTTGTATGGCAGAAACCAACACAACATTATAAAGCAACTTTCCTCCAATTAAAAAAATTAACTTTCATTTTGTGGATATATCATAACATAGATAACAAATCCTCTGTTGATGGATATATAAATAGTTTTCACCTTGGTACAAACACTACTGCAGTACATATGTTTATTCATGCACTTTTGCCAATATATATGTCAATAGGATAAAATCCTAGATGTGTAGGTGCTAGGTAAAATATTCTGTACATTATTAATTTTAATAGATTTTGCCAGATTGTTTTCCAAAGAGGATGTATTAATTTATAAATCTATCAGCAGTATATATGAGTCTGATTCTCATCACCCTTGCTAACTATTAACAATTTATAAATTGAAGTATAGTTGATTTATAATATTATATTAGTTTCAGGTGTATAACATGATTCAAAATTTTTATAGATTATATGGCATTTAAAATTATTATAGGGACTTCCCTGCTGGTCCAGTGGCTAAAAACTCATGCTTCTGGGTTTGATCCCTGGTCAAGGGACTAGATCCTACATGCCACAACTGAGGGTTTGCATGCTGCAACTAAAGATCCTGCTTGCCACAACAAAGATTGGAGATTCTGTGTGCTACAACTAAGACCTAGCAGAGCCAAATAAATAAATAAGCAGAACTTGAAAAAATTAAAGTATTATAAAATATTGGCTATATTCCCTGTGTTGTATAGTATATCCTTGTAGCTTATTTATTTATTTTTGGCTGCACTGGGTCTTCATTGCTGCGTGTGGGCTTTCTCTAGTTGCAGCGAGCTGAGGCTACTCTCTAGTTCTGGTGTGCAGGCTTCTCATTGCAGTAACTTCTTTTGATGTGGAGCACAGGCTCTAGGGCATGCAGGCTTCAATAGTTGTGGCACACAGGCTTAGTTGCCCGGCTGCATGTGGTATCTTCCTAGACCAGGGATCTGACTCATGTCCCCTACACTGGCAGGTGGATTCTTAACCACTGGACCACCATGGAAGTCCATGTAGCTTATTTATTTTATACATAATTTTATATTTTAGACTTCACATATAAGTGGCAACATAAATTGTTTTCTCTGTCTTATTTCACTAAGCATAATACCTGCCAGGTCCGTCCATGTTGATGTAAATGGCAAAATTTCATTCTTTAACACATCTTCTTTATCCATTCATTTGTTAATGTACACTTACTTTGCTTCTATATCATGGCTGTTGTAAATAATGCTGCTATGAAGAGACTTAAATTGAAGAAAGTAGGGAAAACCACTAGACCATTCAGGTATGACCTAAATCAAATGCCTTACGATTATACAGTGGGAGTGAGAAATAGATTCAAGGGATTAGATCTGATAGACAGAGTGCCTGAAGAACTATGGATGGGGGTTCATGACACTGTACAGGAGGCAGGGATCAAGACCATCCCTAAGAAAAAGAAATGCAAAAAGGCAAAATGGTTGTCTGAGGAGGCCTTACAAATAGCTGTGAAAAGAAGAGAAGCAAAAAAAGAAGAAGAAGAGAAGCAAAAAGACAAAGGAGAGAAGGAAAGATATACCCATTTGAATGCAGAGTTCCAGTAAGAAAGCCTTCCTCAGTGATCAATGCAAAGAAATAGAGGAAAACAAGAGAATGGGAAAGACTAGAGATCTCTTCAAGAAAATCAGAGATACCAAGGCAACATTTCATGCAAAGATGGGCACAATAAAGGACAGAAATGGTATGAACCTAACAGAAGCAGAAGATAATAAGAAGAGGTGGCAAGAATACACAGAAGACCTATGCAAAAAAGATCTTCATGACCCAGATAACCACAATGGTATGATCACTCACCTAGAGCCAGACATCCTGGAGTGCGAAGTCAAGTGGGCCTTAGGAAACATCACTACAATCGCTTCTTGGCCTTTTGCCTAAGATCAAGTGTAGGAAACATCACTACAAACAAAGCTAGTGGAGGTGATGGAATTCCAGTGGAGCTATTTCAAATCCTAAAAGATGATGCTGTGAAAGTGCTGCACTCAATATGCCAGCAAATTTGGAAAACAGCATTGGCCACAGGACTGGAAAAGGTCAGTTTTCATTCTAATCCCAAAGAAGGACAATGCCAAAGATTGCTCAAACTACCACACAGTTGCACTCATCTCACACTGGTAAAGTAATGATCAAAATTCTCCAAGCCAGACTTCAACAGTATGTGAACTCTGAACTTCCAGATGTTCAAACTGGATTTAGAAAAGGAAGAATAACCAGAGATCAAATTGCCAACATCTGTTGGATCATTGAAAAGCAAGAGGGTTCCAGAAAAACATCTACTTCTGCTTTATTGACTATGCCAAAGCCTTTGGCTGTGTGGATCCCAATAAACTGTGGAACATTCTGAAAGAGATGGGAATACAAGACCAACTGACCTGCCTCTTGAGAAATCTGTATGCAGGTCAGGAAGCAACAGTTAGAACTGGACATGGAACAACAGACTGGTTCCAAATACGGAAAGGAGTATGTCAAGGCTGTATATTGTCACCCTTCTATGCAGAGTACATCATGAGATGTACTGGGCTGGATGAAGCATAAGCTGGAATCAAGATTGCTGGGAGAAATATCAATAACGTCTGATACGCAGGTGACACCGCCCTTATGACAGAAAGCGAAGAAGAACTAAAGAGCCTCTTGATGAAAGTGAAAGAGGAGAGTGAAAAAGTTGGCTTAAAACTCAACATTCAGAAAACTAAGATCATGGCATCTGGTCCCATCACTTCATGACAAATAGATGGGGAAACAGTGGCAAACTTTTTTTGGGGGGGCTCCAAAATCACTGCAGATGGTGACTGCAGCCATGAAATTAAAAGACCCTTGCTCCTTGGAAGAAAAGCTATTACCAACCTAGACAGCATATTAAAAAGCAGAGACATTACTTTGCCAACAAAAGTCCACTTGTCAAGGCTATGGTTTTTCCAGTAGTCATGTATGGATGTGAGAATTGGACTATAGAGAAAGCTGATCAAAAAATAAAAAAAAGAAGAAGAAAGTTGAGTGCTGAAGAATTGATACTTTTGAACTGTAGTGTTGTAGAAGACTCTTTTTTTTCCATTTATTTTTATTAGTTGGAGGCTAATTACTTTACAGTATTGTAGTGGGTTTTGTCATACATTGACATGAATCAGCCATGGATTTACAAGTATTCCCCATCCCTATCCCCCCTCCCACCTCCCTGGAGAAGATTCTTGAAAGTCCCTTGGACTGCAAAGAGATCCAGCCAGTCCACCCTAAAGGAGATCAGTCCTGAATATTCACTGGAAGGACTGATGCTGAAGCTGAAGCTCCAATACTTTGGCCACCTGATGTGAAGAGCTGGCTCACTGGAAAAGATCCTGCTGCTGGGAAAGATTGAAGGCAGGAGGAGAAGGGGATGACAGAAGATGAGATGGTTGTATGGCATCACCGACTCAATGGACATAAGTTTGAGTAAACTCCAGCAGTTGGTGATGGACAGGGAGGCCTGGTGTGCTACAGTCCATGGAATCTCAAAGAGTCAGACACACTGAGCAACTGAACTGAACTGATGAACTTTGGGGTACATCTATGTTTTAAAATTAGTGTTTTCATTTTCTTTGGAGATATGCCCAAGTGTGGAATTGCTGTATCATATGGTAATTCTGTTTTCAGTTTTTTTGTAGAATCTCCATGCTGTTTTCCACTGTGGCTGCACCAATTTACATTCCCTCTAACAGTGTACTAGGGTTCCCTTTTCTCCATATCCTCACCAACACTTGTTATTTGTTGTCTCTGATGATAGCCATTCTTACAGATGTGAGGTGATATCTCATTGTGGTTTTGATTTGCATTTCTCTGATGACTAGCAGTGTTGAGCATCTGTTGACCATCTGTGTGTCTTCTTTGGAATAATATTTATTTAGATCTTCTGCCCACTTTTAAATCAGTTTTTTTTATATTGAGCTATATGCAGTATTTATATATTTTGGATATTAACCCCTAGTCAGTCATAAAATTTGCAAATTTTTTTTTCCCATTCAGTAAGCTGCCTTTCCATTTTCATGATCATTTCTTTGTTGAGCAAAAGCTTTTACATTTAATGAGGTCCCATTTGCTTATTTTTGCTTTTGTTTCCTTTGCCTTAATTGACAGATCCAAAGAAATATTGCTGTGATTTATGTCAAAGAGAGTTCTTCTGCCTGTGCTCTGTTTTAGGAGTTTTAAAGTTTATTTTTGTATATGGTATCATCAGTTCAGTTTAGTTCAGTTGCTCAGTCGTGACCCCATGAACTCCATGAACCACAGCACGCCAGGCCTCCTTGTTCATCACCAACTCTCAGAGTCCACCTAAACCCATGTCCATCGAGTCAGTGATGCCATCCAGCCATCTTATCCTCTGTCGTCCCCTTCTCCTCCTGCTCTTAATCCTTCCCAGCATCAGGGTCTTTTCCAATGAGTCAGCTCTTCACATCAGGTGGCCAAAGTATTGGAGTTTCAGCTTCAACATCAGCCCTTCCAATGAACACCCAGGACTGATCTCCTTTAGGATGGACTGGTTGGATCTCCTTGCAGTCCAAGGGACTCTCAAGAGTCTTCTCCAACACCACAGTTCAAAAGCATCCATTCTTTGGTGCTCAGCTTTCTTTGTAGGTATTATAGAACGTTCTAATTTCATTTTTTACATGTAGCTGTCCAACTTTCCTGGTACCATTTTTTGAAGAGACTGTCTTTTTTCCATTGTGATTAATTGACCTAAGTGTGTGGTTTTATTTATTTATTCCATTCCATTGATTTATGTGTCTGTTTTTGTGCCAGTACCATACTATGATTATTCTAGCTTTGTAGTATAATCTGAAGTCAGAGAGCATCATTCTTGAGTTCTGTTCTTCTTTCTCAAAATTGTTTTGGTTACTTGGGATCTTCTGTGTTTCCATGCAAATTTTAAAATTATATGTTCTAGTTCTGTGAAAAATACTATGGGTATTTTGTTAGGGATTGCATTGAATCTATATGTCACCTTGGGTAGTATTTTAATTACTAAGTCTTCCAATCCATTAACACAGTATATCTACCTGTTTGTGTCATCTTTAATTTCTTTTACCAGTATCTTATAGTTTTCTGAGTTCCAGTCTTTTATGTCCTTAGTTAGGTTTATTCCTAAGTATGTCATTCCTTTTGATGTGATTGTAAATGAAATTGTTTCCTTAATTTCTCTTTTTGGTAGTTTATTGTTAGTGTATAGAAATGCAATAGATTTCTGTATATTAATTTTGTATCCTGCACTTTACCAAATGAAGAGCTCTACTGTTTTTTTGGTGGTGTCTTTAGAATTTTCGATGTATAGTATCAGGTAGTCTGCAAAAAAATGACACTTTTCTTTCCCTTCCAATTTGGATGCCTTTTATTTCTTCTTCTTGTCCAATTGCTGTGGATAAGACTTCCAATATTATGCTGAATAAAAGTGGCAAGAGTGGGCATCCTCGTCTTGTTCCTGATTTTAGAGGAAATGCTTTCTGCATTTAACCATTGAGTATGATGTTAGGTGTGGGCTCACCATATATGGCCTTTATTATGTTGAGGTATGTTCCCTTTATGGGCTTCACAGGTGGCACAGTGGTAAAGAATCTGCCTGCCAATGCAAGAGACGCAGGTTTGATCCCTGGGTCAGGAAGACCCACTGGAATAGGAAATGGCAAGCCACTCCAATATTCCTGTCTGAAAAATTCCATGGACAGAGGAGCCTGGTGGGCTATAGTCCGTGGGGTTGTAAAGAGCCAGACATGACTGAGTGACTGAGCACACATGCACACATGTTCCCTTTATACCCACTTTGTTTTTTACTCTTTGGTTATGCTGCGTGGCTTGTGGGATCTCAATTCCCCCACCAAATATTGAACCTGAGCCCTTGGCAGTGAAATCACAGAGTCCTACCCTCTGGACTGCCAGGGAATTCCCTTCTTTTTTATACCACTTTTGTGGAGAGTTTTTTAATCATAGATGAATGCTGAATTTTGTCAAAAGCTTTTTCTGCATCTATTGAGATGATCATAAGATTTTCATTCTTCAGTTTAATGTGGTGTATGACATTGATTAATTTGTAGATACTGAACCATTCTCACATACCTGGGATAAATCCCACTTGATCATGGTGTATGATTGTCTAATGTATTGTTGGATTTGGTTAGCTAATATTTTGTTGAGGATATTTGCATCTAAGTTCATCAATGATAATTGGCCTATAGTTTTCTTTTTTTGTGATATCCTTGTCTGGTTTTGGTATCAAGGTGATGTTGGCCTCATAGAATGAGTTCCAAAGTGTTCCTCCCACTGCAAATTTTGGGAATAGCTTGAGAAAGATAGGTGTTAACTCGACTTTAAATGTTTGTTTGGTAGAATTCCCCTGTGAAGCCATCTGGTCTTGGTCTTTTGTTTGTTGGGGGATTTTTTATTATTATCACTGATTCAGTTTCATTACTGGCAGTTAGTCTGTTCATATTTTCTGTTTCTTCTTGGTTCAGTCTTGGGAGATCGTGCATTTCTAGGAATGTGTCCATTTCTTCTAGGTTGTCCATTTTATTGACATATAGTTGTTTGTAGTAGTCTCTTATGATCCCTTTAATTTCTGTGGTACCAGTTGTACTTTCTTTTTCATTTCTGATTTTATTGATTAGGATCCTTTTGGGTTTTTTTTAATGTTTATTTATTTTTGACTGTGCTGGGTCTTCATTGCTGCACAGGCTTTTCTCTAGTTGTAGCAAGAAGGGGCTACTCTCTAGTTGAGGTGCACAGGCTTCTTATTGTGGTGGCTTCTTATTGTGGAGTACAGGCTCCACAATTATTGTGGTGGCTTCTTATTGTGGCTTACTTCTTATTGTGGTGTACAGGCTCTAGGGCTCATGGGCTTCAGTGGTTGTGGCTCACAGGCTCCAGAGCACAGGCTCAATAGTTGTGTCACATGGGCTTAATTGCTCTGTGACATGTGGGATCTTCCCATATCAGAGATTGAGCCTGAGTCTCCTGCATTGGCACGTGGATTCTTTACCACTGAGCCACCAGGGAAGCCCCCTCATTTCTTTTTTTTTCCTTGATGAGTCTGGCTAAATGTTTATTGATTTCATTTATCTTTTCAAAGAATTAACTTTTAGTTTCATTGATATTTTCCATTGTTTTTTTAGTCACTATTTCATTTATTTCTCTCTGATTTCTTTCCTTCTACTAACTTTGGCTTTTGTTTCTTTCTCTAGTTGCTTTAGGTGTAAGATTTGTTTATTTGATATTTTTCTTGTTTCTTGAGGTAAGCTTGTATCACTGTATTTATTTATTTATTTGGCTACACTAGGCCTTAGTTGCAACATGTGAGTTCTTCAGTTTCAACATACAGAATCTTTAGTTGTAGCATATGGGCCCTAGTTCCCTGACCAGGGATCAAACTGGGGCTCCCTGCATTGGGATCAAGGAGTCTTATCCACTGGACCACCAGAGAAGTCCCTTGTATCACTATAAACTTCCCTTTTAGAACTGCTTTGCTATGTCACATAGATTTTGGATCATTATGTTTTCATTTTCTTTTGTCTCCAGGTATTTTTAAAATTTTCTCCTTGATTTCTTCACTGATCCTTCGGTTTGTTTAGTTTCCATGTATTTGTGGGGGTTTTTTTTGCAGTTTATTTTCTTGTAGTTGATTTCTAGTCTCATAGTATTGTGGCTGGAAAAGATATGATACTTGATATGATACTAGTTTTCTTAAATGTACTGAAACTTAGTTTTATGGCTTAGCATTTGATCTCTTCTGGCGAGTATTCCATGTGCACTAGAAAAGAGTGTATATTCCATTGTTATTGGATGGAATGTACTATATTTATCTATTAAGTCCATTTGGACTAATGTTTTATATAAGACCAGAGTTTCCTTGCTTATTTTTCATCTAGATTATCTGTCCATTTTTGAAAATGGGGTGTTAAAATCACCTAGTATGATTGTGTTGCTGTTCAGTTTCTCCCTTTATGTCTGTTAATATTTTCTGTATGTATTTAGGTGCTCTTATGTTGGGTGCATATATACTTAGTATTGTTATATCTTCTTTTTGTGAGGAAGTTTTGCCACAGCATGCAAGATGTTAGTTTCCATGACCAAGGATCAAACCTGTGCCCCATACAGTGGAAGCACAGAGTCTTAATTGGACCGTCAGGGAAGTCACTGTTATATCTTCTTGAATTGACCCCTTAATCATTATGTAATACCCTTCTTTGTCTCTTGTTACACTCTTTGTTTTGATATATTTACACTACTATGTATAAAATAGATAAGTAGTGAGAACCCATTGTATAGCACAGAGGACTCTACTCAATACTCTGTGGTGACAGAGGGGATGTATTATACGTACCGCTGATTCACTGTGCTCTATAGCAGAAACTAACAACATTGTAAAGCAACTAAATTCCAATAAATGTTTTAATAACCTATAAAATAAAGTCTATTTTGTCTGATATAAGTATTGCTACCCCAGTTTTCTTTTGATTTCCATTCGCATGAATACCTTTTTCCATACCCTCACTTTCAGTCTGTGTGTGTCTTTGGATCTGAAGTGTGTCTCTTGTAGGTAGCATATATTTGGGTCTTGTCTTTGTATCCATTCATTCACTCCATGTCTTTTAATTGGAGCATTTAGTGCATTTCTATTTAGTGAATTCCCCATTATTGATGGATACATACCTATTGCCATTTGGTTAATTACTTAGGGGTCATTTTTGTAATTTTTTTGATCATTTCTTATTCTTTTGTTCTGTTCTCTTGTAATTTGATGACTGTCTTTAGCATTAGTTTGGATTCCTTTCTCTTTGTGTATGTGTTTCTACTATAAATTTTTAGTTTGTGGTTATCATCAGGGGTGTGTGTGTGTGTATGTGTCTGTGTGTGTATAAAATCAATGTATATACACATATATGTGATTAAACTGCTAATCTCTTAATTTCAAAGGCATTTTAACAGCCCTGCATTTTTACTTGCCTCACCCCATGATTACTGTTTTTGACATCATATTTTACATCTTTTCATCTTATGTAGCCTTTAGCGACTTATTGAATACGTAGATGATTTTAGTGCTTTTTTAATTTTTAGTGCTTTTATTTTAAAACTTTCCTACTAGCTTTGTACATGGATGATTTACTACCTTTACTGTATATTTGCCTTTATCAGTAAGCTTTTTCCTTTAGTAATTTTCGTGTTTATAGCTGTGGCCTTTTCTTTTTCACTTCCCTTTAACGTTTCTTATAAACCTGGCTTGGTGGTGCTGAACTCATTTTTTTGCCTGTCTGTAATACTTTTGATTTCTCCATCAAATCTGAATGAAAGCCTTGCTGGGTAGAGCATTCTTGATTATAGGTTTTTCCTTCACTTCACTTTATTTTTTTTCCTTTACTTCACTTCATATGAATTGTGCCCCTTCCTTCTCGCCTGAAAAGTCTCTGCTGAAGTTAGCTGATAGCTTTATGGGAATTCCTTTGTATGGTATGTATTGCTTTTCCCTTGCTGCTTTTTATATTCTCTTTATCTTTAATTTTTGCCCTTTTAATTACAGTGTGTCTTGGTATGGTCCTCCTTGAATTGATCCTGTTTGGGACTCTCTACTTCCTGGACCTGGATATCTGGATATCCAGGATAGGGAAGTTTTGAGTTATTATGTCTTCAAATAAATTGTCTGTCTGTTTCTCTCTCTTCCCCTGGGATCCCTATAATGTGAATGTTCCAGGATGTTGTTTCAGAGGTCTCTTAAACTGTCCTCTTTTCTTTTTATTCTTTTTTCTGTTTTACTTTGGTGATTTCCATTGCTCTGTATGCCAGCTTGCTGATCCATTCCTCTGTATCATTTAGTGTACTTTTAATTCCTTTTAGTGTAGTTTTCATTTCACTTATTGTATTCTTTGTCTGTTTGGTTGTTCTTTATATATTCTAAGTCTTTGTTTAAAACTTCTAACTTCTCAGTCTGTTCATCTCTTCTTATCCTGAGTTCTTTGATCATGTTTACAATCATTACTTTGACCTCTTTATTGGGTATATTGTCTATCTTCACTTCACCTAGTTCTTCTGGAGTTTTATCTTGTTCCTTCATTTGGAACATGTTCCTCTGTCACCTCATTCTGCCTAATTTGCTGTTTTTATTTCTATGTATCTGGTAGCTTGGTTATGTTTCTCAACCTTGGAGAAGTAGCCTTCTGTAGGAGACATCTTATGTGTCCCAGCAGCACACTTCCCTGTTGTCACCAGAGTTATATGCTCTAGAAGTGGTTCCTTCTGTTATGGTGGGTTGACTACTCTGGGTGGTCTCATAGGTGTGGCTCACCCCTGGTTTGGTTGGTTTTCAGACCCTGCATTGTATAGAGGCTACTAGCTGCTGGTCAGCAGGGTCAGGTCACAAGATCCTGGCTGAAGGATCCAGGTTTGGGGGGGGGGGTGGTCCTGGGCTAGTGCTTGCTCACTGGTAGGCAGAATCAGTTTCTAGGATGGATTTCCTGGATCTAGTGTCAGCCTTCTGAATGGGGCTGGTTCCTGACATGCCTGGCTGCAGGTTCTCGGGTATTCCATTGCTGGTACTAGCCCACTGGTAAATAGGGCTCGGTGGCTGGCTGAGGAGTCCAAGGCATCTCAGTGCTGGTATTGGCCTGCTGACAGGTGTGGCTAGGGCCCAGGTGGTCCCAAGGCTATTGCCAGCTCATTGGTATGCAGAGCCAGATTTTGGTATCTCTGGCTTCAGGGCCCTATGCATCCCGAAGCTGGGTTCAGCCCACTGCTGTATGGGGCTGGATCCCAGGGCTGCTGGCTAAGGAGCCCAGGGTGTCCCAGAGCTGCTCTCTACCTGCTGATGTTTTGGCTGGGTCCTGAGAAGGCAGGCTGTGGGGCTGTGGTGATCCTGGGGCCAGTGTCTATCCATTAGTTGGCGGGGTTGGAGTCCAGGAGATCTCACCAGTGGTGCCCACTTACCAATGGGTGAAGCTGGGTCCTGGCGCTAGTGCCAATCCACTTGTGGGTAGAACCAGGTCCTGGGGTCTCTGGCTGCAGGGCCGAGGGGTCCCAGAGCTGATTTCTGGCCACTGGTGGTTGAGACCAGTTCTTGACATGGCTGCAGGGTCTGGGTTGTCCTCAAGCTTGTGTCAGCCCACTGGTGATTGAGGATGGATCCTGGTGGCTGAGGGGCTCCATATGTCTCAGAGCCGATGTTGGCCTACTGGTGGGTGAGGGCATAGCCCAGTAGGTTCCAGGGCTAGTGCCAGCCTGCTGGTGGATGGGCTGGGTCCTGCCATGGCAGGTTGTGGTGCTACAGTGGCCCTTGGGCAGGTGTCTGCCCACTGGTGGCTGAGGCTGGTTCCAAGGCTAGAGCTTGCTCATGAGTGGGTGAGTCCAGGTCACAGGGTGTCCTGAGGCTGGTGCCTGCCCACTGGTGGACAGAGCTGAGTCCTGGGGGTCTCTGGCTGCAGGGCTTTGGGGGTCCTGGGTCTAGTGCCTGTGTTCTGGTGTATAGGACTGGGTCCTGGGCCCTCTGCGGACAGGGCCATGTCCAGAGGCAGCTGTGGGTTCAGAGGGTTTTAAGACCACCTGCCTGCTGGTGTGTGTGGCTGTTCCTGCCTGACTAGTTGCTTGGCCTGAAGCATCCCAATACGGGTGCCTACAGGCTGATGGGCAGGAGTGGGGCAGCATCCCAAGGCTAATAAACTAGAAGCAGGATTCCAAAATGGTGCTTGCCAGCCCCAGTGTCTACATCTCCAGGATGAGACATATGTCTATGTCCCATTGGCCTCTTGCCTCCCTGGAAGGCTCTCCAAGATCAACAGGTGCGGCTGACCTAAACTTCTTTCAAATTACTGCTTCAGCCCTGGGTCCTGGAGCGTGTGAGATTTTGTATGCCTTTTAAGACTGAAGTCTCTATTTCACATAACCCTTCGGCTCCCCTGAACGTAAGCCCCACTGGCCTTCAAAGCCAAACATTCTGGGGGTTCATCTTCCTGATGTTGGACATTTGGACTGGGGAGCCCAATGTGGGGCTCAGACCCCTCACTTCTTGGGGAGAGCCTCTGCAATTGTAATTATTCTCCCATCTATAGGTTGCCCACTCTGGGGTATGGGTCTCAACTATACTGTGACTCTGGCCCTCCTACTCATCTCATTGTGGTTCCTACTACTTTAGCTGTAGGAGATCTTTTCTGCTAGACTCTGGTCTTTCTCATCAACAGTTGCTCTCATCAAATAGTTGCGATATTGGTGGTGCCGTTGAGAGACGTGAGCTCAGAGTCTTCCTGCTCGGCAGTTTTGACCAATAAAGAAACTAGTAAGAAATATTTTTATCTTTGACAATCTGACAGGTTAGAAACCTATAACTAATAATTTTTTTTTTACTAAAAATACATGCACATGGCAAAAAACAACACAAGCAATATAAAAGGATATACAATCGAAGTTATAACCCCTGTTCCCTTGGTTCCCTTTCCAGAGATGCCCACTGTCATTTTCTTGTTTATTCCTCCAAATATCTTTTATGCAAATCACGTATATACAAGTATATACATGGGTGTATGTGTATGTGTGCACATGCATTTGAATATTTGTCTGTCTGATTTACTGATGAAAACATCTGAACATACTTATTTGCTCATGTGGGTTAGTATATTTAGGAAAAATTCCTAG
This sequence comes from Odocoileus virginianus, assembly GCF_023699985.2. Classification (NCBI taxonomy): domain Eukaryota; kingdom Metazoa; phylum Chordata; class Mammalia; order Artiodactyla; family Cervidae; genus Odocoileus; species Odocoileus virginianus. Next base: position 28,268,856 of record NC_069708.1, read on the forward strand.
AGGTATGATTGTTGTATCAATGTATTATAGTGATTGATACTATTCCCAGCCCAGTATCCATGCCATGTTGTCACCATTGTTCAGCAGTCATAAAGTTTGAAGGGAGTGGAACTGATCTCACTCCCAGCTTCAAGAGTGGGTGCACCACCGTGTAACACGATCAAAGTAAGTCCATCCCCCATGCCTTGGTTATTGGTTCAGGCAAGCCAGGCCTTCACCTATCAATGCACTCCACTGTCCTGTCAAAGGGAAAGTTCAGGAGTGGTCCAGGGATACCAAGTCAATGAAATGTTAGAAGATATTTGTTGACATATTGGGAGGAAGAAGGTTGATTTTCTTTTTTTTTCCTTTGCTCTTATGAGAGAGAATAAAAGCCAGCTTTGTCTCTTCTTTTGCACAGTATGGTGTAGCTGATGTGAAGAGTTCAAGTGCTGCAGCCCTTTTGCTACCAAGAACAGAGTCAAATTTACAATGGAGCTCACACTTGGGACGACTGAACTGACAGATGGTAGGAAATTAGGCCCTTGGTGATATTGTTGATCCACAGAAGCAAACCAATTTCCAAGCCCACTCATCCCCTGGAATTTGCGTTATTGGGACCGATAGATCCTCTTTATTGTTTAAGACTATTGGAGTTGAGTTTTCTGTTACTTACAAATAAAAAAGCATATAAACTTTATTTTTTTCCTTTTTTTAAAGGTTTTAATTAGAATATAGTTGATTTACAATGCTATGTTAGTTTCAGGTGTACAGCAAGATGATTCAGTTATACATATACATGTATTTAAAAATGTGGAACACTTCATGAATTTGTGTATCATCCTTGTGCAGGGGCTGTGCTAACCTCTATATTGTTCCAATTGTAGTAATGTGCTATAGTAATGTAGTAAAGTGTGCCAAAGTGAGCACACTTTAAAAATTTTTTGATAGGTTGCCTTACAAAAGATATACCAATTTACAATCCAGCAACAAAATATGAGTGTTTCTCTACAGCATTGTCAAAATAATATATTATCAAACTATCTGATACTGCCATTTTTTAGGAAAAGAGTGGTATCTTAACAGTCTTTTTATCATGAGTAAGGTTAAACTTTTGTTAGTTTGTTTATGTTTTGGCCACTCTGCTCAGCATGTGGGATCTTAGTTCCCTGACCAGGGATTGAACCTGTGTCCCCTGCATGGAAACATGGACTCCTAACCACTGGGCCACCAGAATTCCCTAAGCTTTCTAATATACTTAAAATTCACATATATTTCCTTTTTGTTTGCATGTGTGTGTGTATACTACTCATGTCCTTTGCCTAGTTTTCTATTTCTCTTTTCTTATTGCTTTGTAAAAGCTTTTTGTATCCTAAGTAAATCAGGTTCTTGTTATGTGTGTTGAAATGTACTTTCTGAATCTCTTCTTTGGCTTTTGATTTTCCTTTTCCATTAAAATTTTTTTTTTGGCTGCACTGGGGCTTCATTGTTGCTTGTGGGCTCTTTCTGTAGCAATGCACAGGCTTCTTATTGCAGTGGCTTCTTTTGTGATGGAGCACAGGCTCTAGGGCACTCAGGCATTAATAGTTGCAGCTCATGGGCTGTAGAATGAGGGCTCAGTAGTTGTGACACATGGGCTTAGTTGCCATGCAGCATGTGGAATTCTCCTGGACCAGAGATTGAACCCGATCCCCTGCATTGACAGGCAGATTTCCAACCACTGGACCACCAAGGATCTTTTTGCATTTTTAAAAAATTTTGTTTATTTATTTATTTTTGACTGTGTTGGGTCTTCCTTTCTGTGCAGTCCTTTCTCTAGTTACTGTGAGCAGTGGCTACTCTCTAGTTATGGAATTCTCTTGTTGTGGATCACAGGCTCTAGGGTATGCAGACTTCAGTAGCTGTGGCTTCTGGACTTGGGAGCACAGGCTCAGTAGTTGTGGTGCATGAACTCAGTTGTTTGTTCCATGGCATGTGGGATCTTCCTGGACCAGGGATCGACCCCATGTCTCCTGCGTTGACAGGTGGATTCTTTACCATTCAGCCACCAGGAAAGCCCTTCTTTTTGCATTTTTATGGCAAATATATATAACAAAATTTAGCATTTTAAGCATGCAATTCATTGGCATTAAGTATATTCACAATATTGTATAAACTTTACCACTATTTATTTCCAGAACTTTCTCATCCTAAAGAGAAACTCTGTTCCTATTAAATGATAATTCTCCATTGTCCCTTCCAGCAGACCTGGTAAACTGTTCTAATTTCTGTCTGTATGAATTTGCCTATTGTAGGTAACTTATATGAGTGTAATTGTACAATATTTGAATTTTTCTGTCTTATTTCATTTAGCATGTTTTCAAGATTCATATTTATTGTAACATATATCAGAATGTTATTCCTTTTTATGGCTGAATAATATTCCATTCCATGTATATACCAAATTTTATTTATTCATTCATCTGTTGATGGACACTTGAGTCATTTCTCAGTTCATTTCAGTGGCTCAATCATATCCGATGCTTTGCGACCCCATGGACTGCAGCATGCCAAGCTTCCCTGTGATCACCAACTCCTAGAGCTTACTCAAACTCACGTCCATTGAGTCGGTGATGCCATTGAAAGGTTGCCGCTGAACAATAAGATGCCAGGATTCTTGGCCTCCGGAGGAGACGAATTCAATCCGGGGCCAGAGACGAGGCTAGATCGCTCAGAGCTTTTGTGTAATAAAGTTTTATTAAAGTATAAAGGAGATAGAGAAAGCTTCTGACATAGGCATCAGAAGGGGGCAGAAAGAGTACCCCCTGCTGGTCTTTAGCTGTATGTTATATAGTCACTCGCAGTCTGTTAATGAAAAGAAAGGAATGTCTTAAAATTTAGAATGGCACCAGATAATTCATCCCAGGCCATAAAACAATTGACTTGAATCTTGTAGAAGGGCAGATTACCACACAAATAGTTTCATTTACATAGATTAGGGGAACAATATCTGAGTATAACATACTGGTTCGTCAAGTAGGTTGAGCCATTTGGTGGAACCAACTTGAAGGCAGAGTCTGGGGTACATTAACATAGCTTAAGACAAACATTTCCATAAGAAAAAATGTATTGGTTAACTCAGGTTTTGAGAATAGTTAGCTTCAGGTGAAACCAGGTGTCATGGCAACACAGCATTTTAAGTGAAACCTCCTTTTAAACTTGTATAGAGAAGGAAAAAAAACAAAATCTAGTTTGTTTCTTCCTGCCGCTTAAGAGAGATAAAAATGTCTGGCACTTGCAGCCTGTTTTTTCTGTTTGGAGACCCCTGGCCTTCCTGCCTGTTACCCTCTCACCATCCAACCATCTCATCCTCTGTCGTCCCCTTCTCCTCCCACCTTCAATCTTTCCCAGCGTCAGTGTCTTTTCAAATGAGTCAGTTCTTCACATTAGGTGGCCAAAGTGTTGGAGCTTCAGCTTCAACATCAGTCCTTCCAATGAATATTCAGGACTGATTTCTTTTAGGATTGACTGGTTTGATCTCCTTGCAGTCCAAGGGACTGTTCAAGAGTCTTCTCCAACACCACAGTTCAAAAGCATCAGTTCTTCAGCGTTCAGCTTTCTTTATAGCCCAACTTTCACATCCATTCATGACTACTGGAAAAGCCATACCATTGACAAAACAGACCTTTGTTAGCAAAGCAATGTCTCTGCTTTCTAAAATGCTGTCTAGGTTGGTCATAGCTTTTCTTCCAAAGAGCAAGTGTCTTTATTTCATGACTGCAGTCACCATCTGCAGTGATTTTGGAGCCCCCCAAAATAAAGTCTGTCACTGTTTCCATTGTTTCCGCATCTATTTGCCATGAAATGATGGGACTGGGTTCCATGATCTTAGCTTTTCGAATGTTGAATTTTAAGCCAACTTTTCACTCTCCTCTTTCACTTTCACCCAGAGGCTCTTTAGTTCTTCTTAGGTTTCTTCCATAACAATGGTGTCATCTGCCTGTCTGAGGTTACTGATGTTTCTCCAGGCAATCTTGATTCCAGCTTGTGCTTCATCCAGCCTGGCATTTCACATGATGGACTCTATATAAGGTAAATAAGCCGGGTGGCAATATACAGCGTTGACGTGCTCCTTTCCATATTTGGAACCAGTCCGTTGTTCCATGTCCAGCTCTAACTGTTGCTTCCTGACCTGCATATGCTGCACTCAATATGCTAGCAAATTTGGAAAACTCAGCAGTGGCCACAGGACTAGAAAAAGTCAGTTTTCATTCCAATCCCTAAGAAAGGCAATGACAAAGAATGCTCAAACTACCACACAATTGCACTCATCTCACATGCTAGTAATGCTCAAAATTCTCCAAGCCAGGCTTCAACAGAACGTGAACCATGAACTTCCAGATGTTCAAGCTGGTTTCAGAAAAGGCAGAGGAACCAGAGATCAAATTACCAACATCCGTTGGATTATCAAAAAAGCAAGATAGTTCCATAAAAATATCTACTTCTGGCTGCCACTGGAACCTGCGGTGACAGCAGCCATGGGGGCTCACCTGGCCCGGAGATACCTGGGCGATGCATCGGTGGAGCCCGATCCCCTGCGAATGCCCACCTTCCCGCCCGACTACGGCTTCCCCGAGCGCAAGGAACGCGAGATGGTGGCCACTCAGCAGGAGATGAATGACGCCCAGCTGGTGCTCCAGCAACGAGACTACTGTGCCCACTACCTCATCCGGTTTCTCAAGTGCAAGCGCGACAACTTCCCCAACTTCCTGGCCTGCAAGCACGAGCAGCACGACTGGGACTACTGCGAGCACCTCGACTATGTGAAGCGCATGAAGGAGTTTGAGCGGGAGCGGCGGCTGCTGCAGCGGAAGAAGAGACGGGAGCAGAGGGAGGCGGACATGGCCAAAGGCCTGGGGCCCGGCGAGGTGGCCCCCGAGGTGGCCCTGTAGCGAACCTGCCCACCACTCTGTGGACCAGTCAAGAAATAAAAGCCTCCAGGCCCCGCGGCCCAAAAAAAAAAAAAAAAATATCTACTTCTGCTTTATTGGCTATGCCAAAGCCTTTGACTGTTTGGATCACAATAAACTGGCAAATTCCTAAAGAGATGGGAATACCAGACCACCTGACATGCCTCTTGAGAAATCTGTATGCAGGTCAAGAAGCAACAGTTAGAACTGGACATGGAACAACAGACTGGTTCCAGATAGGGAAAGAGGTACATCAAGGCTGTATATTGTCACCCTGATTATTTAACATACATGCAGAGTACATCATGAGAAACGCTGGGCTAGATGAAGCACAAGCTGGAATCAAGATTGCCAGGAGAAATATCAATAACCTCAGATATGCAGATGACACCACCCTTATGGCAGAAAGTGAAGAACTAAAGAGCCTCTTGATGAAAATGAAAAAGGAGAGTGAAAAAGTTGGCTTAAAACTCAACATTCAAAAAAGTAAGACCATGGCATCTGGTCCCATCACTTCATGGCAAATAGATGGGGAGACAGTGGAAACAGTGACAGACTTTATTTTGGGGGGTTCCCAAATCACTGCAGATAATGACTGCAGCCATGAAATTAAAAGACCCTTGCTGCTTGGAAGAAAAACTGTGACCAACCTAGACAGTGTATTAAAAAGCAGAGACATTACTTTGCCAACAAAGGTCTGTCTAGTCAAAGCTATGGTTTTTCCAGTAGTCATGAATGGATGTGAGAGTTGGACCATAAAGAGGGCTGAGCGCTGAAGAATTGATGCTTTTGAACTGTGGTGTCGGAAAAGACTCTTTAGAGTCCGTTGGACTGCAAGGAGATCAAACCAGTCAGTCCTAAAGGAAATTAGTCCAGAATATTGATTGGAAGGACTGATGCTGAAGCTGAAACGCCAATACTTTGGCCACCTGATGTGAAGAACTGACTCCTTAGAAAAGACCCTGATGCTGGGGAAGATTGAAGGCAGGAGGAGAAGGTGATGACAGAAGACAAGATGGTTGGATGGCATCACCGACTCGATGGAAATGAGTTTGAGCAAGCTCTGGGAGTTGGTGATGGAGAGTGAAGCGTGGCATGCCAAGTCGATAGCATCACAAAGAGTTGGACATGACTGAGCGAATGAACTGAACTGAACTGAGATACCACATGGGAGAAAGAAGAAATCAAAAAAGTAAGAACATATTTTAAACTGATGACATTCTGCCAAAGCAATAGTTAGGGGGTAAATTTTAAGCACTAAACACCTATATCAGAACAGAAGAAAATCTCAAAATAATAACTTCAGCTTTCAACTCAGTAAAAAGAAGGGCAAATAAAACTCAAAATTAACAAAAATAATGAAGATCAAAGTGTAAATCAGTGAGATAGAAAACAATAGAGAAAATCAACAAAACCATATTCTTGTATGCCAATGTTTATTGTTGTTCAGTTGCTCAGTTCAGTTCAGTCGCTCAGTCGTGTCCAACTCTTTGCGACCCCATGAATCGCAGCATGCCAGGCCTCCCTGTCCATCACCAACTCCCGGAGTTTACTCAAACTCATGCCCATCAAGTCTGTGATGCCATCCAGCCATCTCATCCTCTGTCGTCCCCTTCTCCTCCTGCCCCCTATCCCTCCCAGCATCAGGGTCTTTTCCAATGAGTCAACTCTTCGCATGAGGTGGCCAAAGTATTGGAGTTTCAGCTTCAGCATCAGTCCTTCCAATGAATATTCAGGACTGATCTCTTTTTAGGATGGACTGGTTGGATCTCCTTGCAGTCCAAGGGACTCTCAAGAATCTTCTCCAACACCACAGTTCAAAAGCATCAATTTTTCAGTGCTCAGCTTTCTTCACAGTCCAACTCTCACATCCATACATGACCACTGGAAAAACCATTCCCTTGACTAGACGGACCTTTGTTGGCAAAGTAATGTCTCTGCTTTTTAATACGCTATCTAGGTTGGTCATAACTTTCCTTCCAAGGAGCAAGCGTCTTTTAATTTCATGGCTGCAGTCACCATCTGCAGTGATTTTGGAGCCCCCCAAAATAAAGTCTGACACTGTTTCCACTGGCTCCCCATCTATTTGCCATGAGGTGATGGGACCAGATGCCATGATCTTAGTTTTCTGAATGTTAAGCTTTAAGCCAACTTTTTCACTCTCCTCTTTCACTTTCATCAAGAGGCTTTTTAGTTCCTCTCACTTTCTGCCATAAGGGTGGTGTCATCTGCATATCTGAGGTTATTGATATTTCTCCCAGCAGTCTTAATTCCAGCTTGTGCTTCTTCCAGCCCAGCGTTCCTCATGATGTACTCTGCATATAAGTTAAATAAGCAGGGTGACAATATACAGCCTTGCCGTACTCCTTTTCCTATTTGGAGCCAGTCTGTTCAGTTGCTCAGTCGTATCCAACTCTTTGCAACCCCATGGACTGCAGCACACCAGGCACTCCTGTCCCTCACCATCTCCCAGAGCTTGCTCAAACTCATGTCCATTGAGTCGGTGGTGCCATCCAACCATCTCACGCTCTGTCTCCCCCTTCTCCTCCTGCCTTCCATATTTCCCAGCATCAGGGTCTTTTCCAATGAATTTGCTCCTTGCATCAGGTGGCCAAAGTACCAGAGCTTCAGCATCAGTCTTTCCAATGAATATTCAGGGTTGATTTCCTTTAGGATAGACTGGTTTGAACTCCTTGCATTCCAACGGACTCTCAAGAGTCTTCTCCAACACCACAGTTCAAAAGCATCAATTCTTTGGCGCTCAGCCTTGTTTATGGTCCAGCTTTCACATCCATACGTCACGACTGGAAAAGACATAGGTTTGACTAGACAGACCTTTGTCAGCAGAGTAATGTCTCTGTTTTTTAATATGCTGTCTAGGTTGGTTATAGCTTTTCTTCCAAGTCTTTTAATATTATTGCTTTTCTTCCCAGTTTTAATTTAATGGCTGCAGTCACCATCTGCAGTGATTTTGGAGCCCCCCCCAAAATAAAGTCTGTCACTGTTTCCATTGTTTCCCCATCTATTTGCCATGAAGAAATGGGACTGGATTCAATGATCTTCATTTTTTGAATGTTGAGTTTTAAGTCAACATTTTCACTCTCCTCTTTCACTTTTGTTCCAGAGGCTGTCATTTGTGTATCTAGGTTATTGATATTTCTCCCAACAGTCTTGTTTCCAGCTTGTGCTTCATCCAGCCTGGCATTTCGCACGATGTAATCTGCATATAAGGTAAATAAGCAGGGTGACACTATACAGCCTTGATGTACTCCTTTCCCAGTTTGGAACCAGTCCTTTGTTCCATGTCCTGTTCTAACTGTTGCTTCTTCACCAGCATAAAGGTTTTGCAGGAGGTAGGTCTGGTGTTCTGGTATTCCCATCTCTTGAAGAATTTTCCACAGTTGGTTGTGAGCCACACAATCAAAGACTTTAGCATAGACAGTGAAGCAGAGGTAGATATTTTTCTGGCATTTTCTAGCTTTTTCTAGGATCCAACTGATTTTGGCAATTTGATCTCTGGTTTCTCTGCCTTTTCTAAATCCACCATGTATATCTGGAAGTTCTCAGTTCACGTACTGTTGGAGCTCTGCTTGAACAATTTTGAGAATTACTTTCCTAGCAGGTGAAATGAGTGCAATTGTGTGGTAGTTTGAACATTCTTTGGTATTGCCCTTCTTTGGGATTGGAATGAAAACCGACCTTTTCCAGTCTTGTGCCATTGTTGAGTTTTCCAAATTTGCTGTCATATTGAGTGTAGCACTTTCACAGCATCATCTTTTAGGATTTGAAATAGCTCAACTGGCATTCCATCACCTCCACTAGCTTTGTTCTTAGTGATGCTTCCTAAGGCCCCCTATACTCCACACTCCAGGATGTCTGGTTCTAGGTCAGTGATCACACCATCATGGTTATCTGGATCATTAAGACCTTTTTTATATAGTTTTTCTCTGTATTCTTGGCACCTCTTCTTTATATCTTCTGCTTCTGTTAGGTCTATACCGTTTCTGGCCTTTATTGTGCCCATCTTTGAATGAAATGTTCCCTTGGTGTCTCTGATTTTCTTGAAGAGATCTCTAATCTTTCCCATTCTATTGTTTTCCCCTATTTTTTTGCATTGTTCACTTAGGAAGGCTTTCTTATCTCTCCTTGCTATTCTTTGGAACTCTGCATTCAGATGGATGTATCTTTCCTTTTCTCCTTTGCCTCTTGCTTCTCTTCTTTCCTCAGCTATTTGTAAGGCCTCCTCAGACAACCATTTTGCTCTTTTTATTTCTTTTTCTTGGGTATGGTTTTGATCACTGCCTCCTGTACAATGTTACGAACCTCCATCCATAGTTCTTCAAGCACTCTGTCTATCAGATCTAATCCCTTGAATCTATTTGTCACTTCCACTGTATACTTGTAAGGGATTTGATTTAGGTCATACTTGAATGGTCTAGTGGTTTTCCCTACTTTCTGCAATTCAAGTCTTAATCTAGCAATAAGGAGTTCATGATCTGAGCCACAGTCAGTTTCCAGTCTTGTTTCTGCTGACTGTATAGAGCTTCTTTATCTTCGGCTGCAAAGAATATAATCAATCTAATTTCAGTATTGATCATCTGGTGACATCCATGTGTATAGTCATCTCTTGTGTTGGAAGAAGGTGTTTACTAGACCACTGCATTCTCTTGACAAAACTCTGCTAACCTTTGCCGTGCTTCATTTTGTACTCCAAGACCAAACTTGCCTGTTACTCCAGGTATCTCTTGACGTCCTACTTATTCATTCCAGTCCCCTATGATGAAAAGGACATCTTTTTTGGTGTTAGTTCTAGAAGATCTTGTAGGTCTTAATAGAACTGTTCAGCTTCTTTTGGCATGCCAATGTTTATCGCAGCATTATTCACAATAGTCAAATTTGGAAATGACCCAAATGTCCATCAGTAGATAAATAGCAGCCAGAAAAGTTCAATCCATGGAGAGAGAAAGTAGATTATAGGATGACTTACAGGGGCTGTGGGAAGAGGGGAATGAGCAGCTATTGCTTAGTGGGTAAAGAGTTTCTGTTTGGGGTTGTTAGGTAGTTAGAATAGGAAAAAGGTGTCCAGAATGGCAGTGGCTAAAAGAAAAGGAAGGGCAAAGCCTGGGGAAATAGAACAAAGGAAAGTCCAAGGACTGGAGTGAGGACCTCAGGTAAAACAAACAGCACTCCTGGCTAGCCTAATTTACATAGGGCAGGCCCAGGGGGAGGAGAAAAAACATATAAAAAGAGGAGCCAAAACTGGGCCGAGGGCCTCTCTTCTCTTAGAGTCTTTTGGGTAGGCATGCCCTCATGCCTTGAGGATGTATTTTTCCTTTACTTTTTAAATAAAGCTGAGTTGTAACATGGAACTGTAACACTGGTCCATCCAAGGGCTGTATCGGTGGTCCGTCCATCAGTTCAGATTTTTGTTGCGATGAGACAGAATGGAGGAAATTACAAACTCCCTGACATCGTGACAAAAAAGTTTCAGAAATAGACAATCCTGATGGTTGCACACATTGTGGATGTAGCAAAAGCCACTGGATTATACACTTTAAAGTGGCAAATTTTGTGTTATATATATTTACTACAATTTTTTAAAATTAATAGTGTAGTATATCAAAAGCTATCTAATTGTACAATTTAAATTGAATGAGGAAACAGACAGAACAGGCTCCATCTTGAGAGCAGGACTCCATCTTGGGCCAGACTATGGACTTTGAGCTATATGCCGAGCATCTATGGAAACGACATACCAATCGAAAACCAGACCCCCTGGATGAAGGAGCCTCAGGACTTGTACCTAAATATTCTGTCACCTAAAATAATATACTAATTATCTCTAACAGAACAAATTCATAAATCCCATTATGCTTATCAGGGTTGACCACAGGCCTATTGATAAATGTCCACTGTTTAACTATCTAGGCTTATGACACATGAATCATGGGTTAACTTTGATCATATCTCTCTTTTATGACACATGAATCATGGGTTAACTTTGATCATATCTCTCTTTTACTCCAGACTAGTTTCAAGGAATTTGGGGAGGTGGGTTTGAGCACATACACTTAAGGTATATAAGGTTTTCACAAAAACTGGTTGGGGTCCTTGGCTAAGAGGATATTCTGCCTTGGGCCCCACGCTGTAATAAACTGCACTCCACTATCTGCATTGTCCTTCTGAGTGAGTTTGTTTCCCAGAATGCGTGGCTACAAAAAAATGAGTGAGCTGTATGGTATGTGAATTTTTTTTGGGGAGGGGTAACATACAGAGAATTCTCTTTTATTTTCAAATGATTCTGACTACCTTTTCTCATGATTCTTTAACTAATAAAAATAATTGGGAAAAAATAAAAATAAAAAATAAATAAAGAAAAAAAGAAAACAATGGTATGTGAATTTATATCTCAATAAAGCTCTTACAAAAAAGAGTCCATAGTTTATGATTTCATTTATATAAAACTCTAGAAAATACAAACATATATGGTGACAGCTGCCTTAATTCACTACCACATTTTCTTTTGCTGCTTCCATTTTTCCTAACACTTTTTCAATTCCCTGATTGCCTCTTTCTGTTAATGTTTGTCTTGAGAAAACACGGGTCTGCGGAGGAGGAAGTGGTCTCATTTTGCCACAGGAAATGTGAAACTTGGGGACTTCTGAACAGCGGAACTGGTATTGGGTTCCACACCCCAATGATCCTTGACTACCCAAAAGTGTAGTTTAAAAGCCAGTGGCTCGCAGACCACGCGGCGGGAGCTAGAACTCCATTTCCCAGGAGGTCGTGGGGCACAGGGTGGAGACTGCGTCTGACGACACGGGTGGGACTCGGCCGCTGCCGGAATGAAGCCGGGAGCCCGCCTTGTTCGCTCAGCCATGAGAAACCTGGGAGGCTGTGTGAGCTGCGGTTGAACGGAGCTGGAGGACGACCGCTTTGCCAGGTAATCCTTATCGAGAACCACCCGCTAGGCGGGCCCCTTGTTCGCTATTTTCTCATTGAGTCTTCCCATCTCCAGGACGGTTGCCTTAGTATGTGATCCACTTCCTTGGATGGAAAGGATTTGAGAATGGGATGAATTATATATATTCGGGGGAGATTGAGCCTGCTTTTCCTATTGCGAAGCCGACGTTAGGCACTTATCTGTCCCAGGATCACGAGTCCAACCGAAGTTCCAGAACCAAGTACCCCTGGTAGAAAGGCTCCGAAGGAAGTGCCGAGCGGGCTTGTGGTGGCTATGGATGGGTCACTACAATTGCCTCTCTGGTTTAAGTTTCCAGGTACGGGATAGTCTCCCCTGGCTCCGAGTTGGGGGGTGTTCACATAGCTTCCTTCCTCACCGAGATTCTCGAAGTTGTCTTTGACTGGGCTTGAACCAAAAGAATCAGTCTTAAATGTTAAAAGCTTCCTGGACTTAGATAACTAAGTTGCAGAAAGTAGTCGATAAAAATAAGGGTCTTCTGAATTGTTTTGTTTCAGAAAGTTGCAGAGTGATTTAAAGTAGATTAGACTTCTGGAAAGGGTGAGACTTAGGGGAGAATGTGCTAGAAACAGTAACACTTTGAACTGCATTCTTGTCCTTACGGTTACTGTGTCTTTTATGTTGTGTGCCTAACCTAGGAGAAAATTGACTGCTGAGCAGTGTACATCTGAAGAAGAATGCTTTGTCAGATGAGATTGGAAGATTTAGAAGAAACTATAATTCCAAGGTTAAAAGTGAGTGCCTTCTGAGATGTTGGTCTCTGCAGATTGAGGCCACTTTCAGTTTCCAATCTTAGAGGCATACTTGATCTCTGAACTGAGCTGGTATCTACTTCACAGTGCTACTATGAAACTTAAATAAGATGTGTGGAAGTATTTTACACAATGCCTGTAACAGGCTTTGTTTTAAACTTCCTCTTGCTTCCTCATACCAACTATTTCCTCTGGGCCATGCATTACTGTATATTATTGTTTACCTTTTTATAAAAGTCCTACCTTTGCCATAAAACTATAAGCTTCTATCATCATTTGTTGTGAGTCCCTCCTAGCAGTACATTGTGCAGAGTAGTACCGGGGAGATTGGGTGGATGGCGGTGGTGATGAGAGGAAAGCTATGGGTCATCTGTAAGGAGAAAGCATTGTGCTGGATCCTGGAGCTGAAAGAAACAAGCTTTTCTCCTAACAGTGATAAACAGAATATTTGCCTCCTAGCCTTCTCTCAGAGCTCCCAGCCCTTTAAAAAGTATTGTTTTTATTTTCAGTATTTTCGACCATTTTAAACTGTACATTAATTGTATGTACATTTTTGTGCAACAGATCTTTAAAATTTTTTCATCCTGAAAAGTTGAAACTCTATACCCCTTAAACAGCTCCTCATTTCCCCTTCTCCCAGCCCCTGGCAACTACTATTCTACTTTCTGTTTCTATGAGTTTGGCTATTCTAGATACTTCATATAAGTGAAATCATGCAATTTTTGGCTTTTTGTGACTTGGCTTATTTCACTTAGCATAATGTCCTCAAGGTTCATCCATGTTGTAGTGTATGAAAAGATTTCCTTTTTCTTTTGAAGGCTGATCTATCTATCTATCTATATGTGTGTGTGTGTGGTGTAGATAGATAGATAGATAGATATTTCCTTATATGTTATCCATCGATGGACATTTAGGTTGCTTCCACCTCTTGGCTATTGTGAATAATGATGCAATGAACATGGATGTGAAATTATCTTTTTGAGATCCTATCTTCAGTTCTCTTGGATTATATTTTTTAGTATTATTTTTAAACTTGTTGACTATGGAGAAGTTCAAATATACACACAAGTAGAGAAAATCTTATAATGAATATGTGGGCTGGATAAATGAATCAGCTGTACAAAGCATCTCCCTCCTTTTGCTGAACCCCTGCCTTTCATTGAGAGTCTGCTCCAGGTGATTATGTTTTGTTTTGTTCAGACCTGCGATGTTCTAGGTACATTTCATCATCTAGGCCCGCCATCAGTGTGACTTGAGTGCCTATCTGCAGATCATTTTATTGTAGATTCCAGGAGTACTGGTAGATGTAAACTAGTAGAAAAGAGTGTAGTTGACTTTTCCTAGTTATAGAGATGAGGAGCTAAACTTAGGGTGCAAAGTGGTCTTTGTGCCCGAGAGTTTTGCTCTGGTTCAGTAGCGCCGCCCCCTCCTCCCCCCCATCAGATACACTATTGTCCTTAAAGCAGTCACTCTGAATGGTACCTAGAGGAGGCTGGGAAGATGAGTCATACAGGCAGTAATTGCTATCAGAGGAAAAAGAAATTAATCCAAACTGGGAAAGCCAAGGAAGGTTATTTTCAAGGAATGCGATGGTGACTTTGCCCTATTACCATTGTTGTTGTTCAGTTGCTAAGTGTCCAACTCTTCATGACCCCATGGACTGCAGCACGCCAGGCTTCCCTGTCCTTCACTGTCTCCTAGAGTTTGCTCAAATTCATGTCCATTGAGTCAGTGATGCTATCCAACCATCTCATCTTTTGTTGTCCCCTTTTTTGCCTTCAGTCTTTCCCAGCATCAAGGCCTTTTCTAATGAGTTTGCTCTTCACATCAGGTGGCCAAATTATTTCCATTGACTTTGTATGTTTGATCCTCATGTCTATTCCTCGATGGAAAAAGACAGAGCCGATGATCAGTGAATACTCTGGGATGGTTGCCTACTAGGCTCTGGACTGTTAGCTGTGGGACCTATGCCAAGAAAAGGAAGACTTCTAGGGGGAATGCCTCACTGGTCAGAATTGGCTGTATGAGCGAGCAGAAAGCCATTCCTAGTGGGCCTGTGCAAAGCATACTGAGAGGGCTACCTTTTCTTTAAAGGAAAGTGAAGTCGCTCAGTCGTGTCCGACTCTTTGCGACCCCATGAACTGTAGCCTACCAGGCTCCTCCGTCCATGGGATTTTCCAGGCAAGAGTACTGGAGTGGGTTGCTATTTCCTTCTGCAGGGGATCTTCCCGACTCAAGGATCGAACCCGGGTCTCCTGCATTGCAGGCAGATGCTTTACCTTCTAAACCATCAGGGAATCTAACTTTTCTTTACCTTGACCCAAAATGAAGTGTTTGGTTTGGTTTGGTTTTTGGCTATGATATGGGCCTAAAAAGACAACAGGATGGAGGATATATCTATTCCTCTAAGTTCCCAAGGTGAGAAACTGATTCTCAACTTTTTTTTCTGTAATCAAATACATATGATAATGTATCCCCTTTCCTCCATGTTCTGATACTTGAAGTTAATGCTATGAGGATCAGGTCTGAAATTAGGGCAGTAGTTAAGAAGCTAAAGAAAATGGAGTGCTGTGGGGGCACTGAAACAGTAGGACATTGACTGGATATTAATATGGGGGTATAAACATGGATGTGTGCATGCTAAGTCGCTTCAGTCATGTCTGACTCTTTGCAACCCTACGGACTGTTGCCCGCCAGCTTCTTCTGTCCATGAGATTTTCTAGGCAAGAACACTGGAGGGCTTGTTATGCCCTCCTCCAGGGTATATTCCCAACCCAGGGGTCGACTCACATTTCCTGTGTCTCCTGCATTGGCAGGCGGGTTCATTAACGCTAGTACTACCTGGGAACATGGGAGCTCATAGTAAACATGTTCCTTGGAGATCATCTGTGTTTCATCATTAACTCGCAAATACTCGATTCATGAAGAAATGGACAAGAATATAGTGGTGTTATGAACTGTAGTTTTACTCAGATAAGGACAGAAGGAATGAGACAGAAGGGTTTGTCTAGCATTGTAATCACATTATATAACTTTTGCCTTCCCCAGCAGAGTAGTAATTTTTGTGAAGTCATAGTAGCTTCTAACACTTTAATGAGTACTTCCTATGTGGCAGGCACTAATGAGTACAGCACATGCATTCTTTCATTTAAGCTTCAGGTTAAAAACTTGCCCAAGTTCACAGAGCTTAGGAAGAGAGAGGACTGGTTTTTGACTCCAGGCGATCTGACTTCAGAGTCAGCACTCTTAGCCACTTCTCGGTATGGCTGAGTCTGACTGGCCTACTTTTCTCTCCAGTATTTTGACGCCACTATGGTTTTTGCAGTAGTCATGTACAGATGTGAGAGTTGGACCACAAAGAAGGCTGAGCGCTAAAGAATTAGTGCTTTTGAATTGTGGTGCTGGAGAAGACTCTTGAGAGTCCCTTTGACGGTAAAGAGATCAAACCTGTCAGTCCTAAAGGAAATCAACCCTGAATTTTCATTGGAAGGACCGATGCTGAAGCTCCAATACTTTGACCACCTTATGCGAAGAGCTGACTCACTGGAAAAGACCCTGATGCTGGGAAAGATTGAAGGTGGGAGGAGACAGGGGTAACAGAGGATGAGATGGTTAGATATCATTGATGGACATGAGTTTGAGCAAGCTCCTGGAGATAGTGAAGGATAGGGAAGCCTGGCGAGCTGCAGTCCATGGGGTCGCAAAGAGTCAGACATGCTGAGCGACAACAATAACAAACAACAGTTTTTCAGGAACAGAGTGTATCTTTGCTGAGTCTAGTCACAGACCCGAAGTGAGAGCTGTCTTTCCTTTTGTTTCAACCTTGGGAATCTTCTTTCTGCGCCAATTTTAAAAAATTAGTTAACATTTATTTAGTACCTATAATAGTAGCTTTGATACAGTATATGTGAGAACTTATGACAATACGGAAACCTTTGTATATAATAGTTTTTAATCTTGTGGGGCTCACAGTCCTCTTTGAGTCTGATGACAGCTTTGGATCTTCTTTCCAGAAAAATTTACCTATGCACATACACATAATATTGTGCACAACTGCAGAGGTGGCTTCTAGAATCCTCTGAAGCCTATCTTCTAGCAGGCCAAGGACTCCATGGTAAGAACTCTTGCCCCATACAACCTTTCCCAGCTTCTATGGTGTTAGGAGGCCAGGTAGTGGGGGTGGAGGGGGGAAGGTCTTATCTCCTTTCTTTCTTCTCAGAGAGAAATATTTATATAGCTTAGGCTCCCTAGGTTAACCAAATTCTATGAACATTCTTTCCTTCTCTCTTATACATAGGACTCCAAGGGAAGAATGCAGACGATCAAATGTGTGGTTGTGGGAGATGGGGCTATAGGTAAAACCTGCCTCCTCATCAGTTATACAACAAATGCCTTTCCTGAGGAGTATGTCCCCACTGTCTTTGACAACTATAGTGCCCAGACATATGTGGATGGCCAGATCGTCATCCTGAACCTGTGGGACACAGCTGGCCAAGAAGAGCATGACCGACTGCGAACACTCTCCTACCCCCAGACCAATATCTTCGTCATTTGCTTTTCCATTGGCAGCCCATCTTCTTATGCCAAGGTGAGGCATAAATGGCACCCCGAGGTCTCCCATCATTGCCCCAACGTACCTGTTTTGCTGGTAGGCACGAAGAGGGACCTGCGGAGTGACCTTGAGACAGTGAAGAATCGAAAGGAACAGAGCCTAGTGCCCACAACTCCTCAGCAAGGCACTTCCCTGGCTAAGCAGGTGGGGGCTGTAAAGTATCTGGAATGTTCAGCCCTGATGCAAGATGGGGTCCGTGAGGTATTTTTGGAAGCTATCTGGGCTGTGCTTTACCCTGCCACAAAGAAGAACACCAAGAAGTGTGTCCTCTTATAGCTTTTGGGATGTTGCCTGGGGACTGCACCCACAGAGAAAAAGGGGAAATTCCCTTGATAGCATTTAACATTGCCAGTGTGAGCCACTTATCTCTTCTCCTGGAAACCCTAGGCTCCAGGTTATTTGGTGTTTGGGGGAATGAAGAGAGGCTAGTTTGTACTTGGCTGCTTTGAAATTCAGTCTGAAACTTTTAGAGAAAGTTTGAGAGTGAGAGAGTGTGTCTCTGCTGTTGAAGTGATGAGAGGAGATGTCACCAGATGTTCTTTTTGGCACTGGCCAGGCCACAACTAAGCAGATCAGTCTAGTACTATTCTTTGTAGGCTTTTGCCTGACTGTTTGAAATCTAATTTCAGCTTTCCTGGATGTGTTTATCATTGAGCTAGTACCTCACAGATGGACAGGGTTCTCCAAGTTTTCAAATCATTGCCTGAGGCTTTCTGATAAACTAATTTCTGGAAACTATTTTAGGTGTGATTCCTGGGTGTTCCCAGTGTTGACATGTTCTTTCCATTCTTGAGATGAGATGCTTTTGCAATAATGGTTAAGCAGCATTTCTAGAATTCTGTGAGATTGTAACAGATGTTTCTTAAAAGGGTTCTATGGGCCTCTGGCCTTTTGAGATGGCTCACGCTCCATCTGTGGAGTGTGTTTCTCTCTTAATAAATGTGCTTCTTACCTAAAACAGAAAGCGGTTCTGTGGTCAAATAAGGCAAGAATCATTGATTTAAATAATGCCAAATAGTTTGTTTTACTGCAGGAAGTTTTATAACTTTTAATAAGTATGCAATATTTCCCAAACTTATTTCACTGAACTTTTGTTTTTTTGGCCCCATGCAGCACCTATTAACATCTCTGGGAACACCGTTTCAGAGATGCTGGGTTACTGGGGACTGGGTATTCCAATGGTGGAGACTTAAAAAAGCATAATGTGGTCCTATTCTTTGTGATGTTTTCTTCTCTGTGCCTTTGAGAGGAATGTTTACCAGCCATGGCCTTGTTATTGATTCCTCTTCCAATCCTCAGGAGGTGGGTTTGGCACTTAGTCATAACAGTACATTGGCTGTGGGATCTGATGTTAAGATTTGCTTTCTGATTCTGCTAGCACTCTGGGCCCTGTGAAGTGAAAAACTGTGTCTCTGAGGCTTCTGTGTGGCCCTTTCTTCTCACATCACCCTTCCACTGTAAGGAAAGACCACTGAAGATTAACCCTCTAAATAAAACCAATGAAACAATCAAACAAGTAAGATGTCCTGCCAGTCCCTCTCAAGGGGTTCTGTGATTCTCTCTGAGACGTCTCTTCTGCTGTCATTCCTCTGAGTCATAAAGTCATTCCTCTGAGTTATAAAGGCTATTCTGCTCTCTTCCTGTTCCTCCCTCCTCTGTATGTCTCCCTGTTTGTGTGTGTTCAGCCCTGTGTGCCTTTTGAGTTTGCTCTAAGTGTTGGAGTTTGTTGGGTTTCCAGGCCGAAGGGGCTGTCCTCACCCTTGTGGCAGTTTTGTTGACTTTCCTCAGTCTGCTCTGGGGTGAGATGAGTTGACTTCTGTATCCCCGTGGACCTGCCGCTCCTTCCCCCAGCTGTATTTTTGACCTTCATTTGATATGGAAGGAAAACTTCTTTACCTGGCAGATAGTGGTCAGGAACTCCACCATGCACATGTCCTCTCACCCTGCCAGAATAGCATGGGATTTTTGAGAGTTTGGGAAATGGAGCTAAAAGGATCTCATACCTCCCCTTGGGGTGGGTGAAGTGCCTGTGCATTGTCTCTGTGATTGTCTTGCTGTTGCTCTTTGACAGGATATGATCAGAGTAACCTCAAGCTGACTGAACCTCCTGGATAGGGTTGCCAGATAAAATAATTTTTTAACCAATTTTTTAGTGTAAGTGTGTACCGTGCAATATCTGGGACATACTTAACACTAAAAAATTATTTTGTTTATCTGAGATTCAAAGTTAATGGGGCATCCTGTATTTTTATTTGCTAAATCTGTTAACCCTACTCTTTGAGAATCTGGAACCTGGAGGTCAAGCAAATATCAAGTATTGGTAGAAGATAAAAGGTTATTTAAATACTCTATTCTTCCTCCTTTTCTTCTGGTTTCCCTTTCCCCTCACAGTGGACTAAAGTGCTTTTTCTTTTTCCTTCATCACTGTACCCGCCACTTCACGCAGTATTCCATTGGTGTGTATGTCTACAATGTTAATTGTCTGAAGCTGTGGAGGATCCAGGACGAATACTGTTGTCCAGCACTTCCCTTCTCAGTTCCGATGTACTATATCTATTTTCCAGTGTGCAACTCAGGGTCTCCTGAGGCTGGCAGGGATTCTGTATGAGCAGTGTGTTAACTGGAAAAGGGTGAGCGTGGCCCTCTTCAACCAAGGCTCAATAGCACTTTGGAAAGGGGGGCTATTACCATAATGTGGCCACTGTGGAGGTCAACTGGCTTCTGGGTGCTGTGCCCACTGCCCTTTTGTAAAGTCACTGGGTTTTTCCAAAGACAGTCAAATGGAAGTGTATTCCAGTCTCATGATGTTCTGATTGATGCCACTTTGGGTGCTCACAGGACTTCATGGTTGAAAGGGGCTAGAAACATGGCTGTCACCTAGGTCTCTGGGAAATTTCTATTTAGCTACTGAAATCTTTTAAGTTGGCTTTTAATAGCGCCTCCTGCTCCTCCTTTGCCTGTCAAATTCCCAAATGTAAGCCTGGGTTTGGTTTGGGCAAACTTGTGTTCTCTAATAAATGGAGGTGTGATCCACAAGTCTGAGTGAGTGGTTTTGTATTGCTCTGATTTAATAGTCTTTTTTTTAAAGTCTTTATATAATTTGTTACAACACTGTTTCTGTTTTTTTTATTTATTTTTTGACTGCCAAGCATATGGGATCTTAGCTCTCTGGCCAGGGATGGAACCTGCAGCCCCATGCATTGGAAGACGAAGTCTTAACCACTGTGCCAACAAGGAAGTCTCTGATTTAATAGTCTTAAGTATACACTGACATCTTGGTTTTTATATTTAATTTATATGAAGACTAACATGCTAATATCACTTTTAAATTTTTCATAAGGAATGCTAATAAACTTTTTTCTGATTTTACTGGGTCTGTTGCTTTCTAAAAATCCAAGCAATTCCTCACCACCACCCCTTTGTCTTGTGTATGTGTTAATTGTTATCTTGTCCAACTCTGCAACCTCAGGGACTGTAGCCCACCAGGCTCCTCTGTCCATGGAATTCTCCAGGCAAGAATACTGGAATGGGTTGCCATGCCCTTCTCCAGGGTATCTTCCCAACCCAGGGATCAAACCCAGGTCTCCTGCTGTGGCAGGCAGATTCTTTACCATCTGAGCCACCAGGGAAAGTGAGTGGTTTTTAAATGCTTTTCAGCTTGCAAAGGATGAAATAACTATAATTGTCATATTACACATGGCACCTATTTGTAACTGTACTTATTTTTCTACATCACATAATCAGCGTAAGGAATTCTCTGTCCTGCTAACACTGATTCTCTAGTTCCTGCCCACCCCTCGCCTATTCATCTCCAGGATTTAGCTTCATATCCTGGTTTTCAATAGTGATGGACCAGTTAGTTCCCTGTTGGTGATTTTTCTCACTTATTACACTATATTCAGTAAAAATTATCAAGCTCCTATTATGTTACAGGCTTGACTGTGCTAGGGGCTAGGAAAGATTTTATATTTAATATCTTTTGCCTCTTCCATTTATCTCAGGAAAATCTCCTCCTGTTTATTTTAAAAATGAACTAAGAATTCCCTGGTGGTCCAGTGGTTAAGACTGTGCTTTCACTACTAAGGGCACAGGTTCGACCCTTCCTTCTCCCTGCAAAAGACCTAATCTTGGCTGGCAACTGTAAATAATGCTGGTATACTAGTAAGTGCACAAGGAAGAGCAAAACCATGTTTTTTGTTTTTAAAAACCACTTTATTGAGGTATAATTTACATCCTATACAATTCACCCATTTTAAATGTACAATGTAACAATTTTGAGTAAATTTACTGAGTCATGCAACCATTACCAAAATTCAGTTTGACAACATTTCCATCACTGCAAAGAGATCCCTCATGTGGTTAATCCCCTGTTCCCATCCCCAGTCCTTCATAAAAATGGAATCAAATATGTGGCCATTTGGAACTCTTCTTTCATTTAGCAAAATGTTCTCAAGGTTCATTCATTTTGTAGCAAATATGGGTAGTCATTTCTTCTTATTACTGAATAATATTCTACTGTATGGGGTACACCATATTTTATCTACTCATAGTTGAGGGACATTTGGATTGTTTCTACCCTTTGGCTGTTACAAATAATGCTGCTGTGAACCTTCATATAGGTTTTGTGTGTCCACTGTCTCAGGTATATACCTGGGAGTGGAATTGCTGGGTCATATAGTAAATTAATGCAAAACCACATTTTGAGTCAAGAATGGCATCTTTAATATTTATAGTAAGTGAAATCCCCTTCCACATTCTACCAGTCTCTACCTCATTGAACCTGCTTTTCCTTAAGCACAAGATTCAAGGGACTATATAAGATACATTAAAAAGCATTCCACTTTGCTTTTTTTGTCTTATTAGTTAGGCAATAGTATTCTATCAACTTTTCATTACCAAAATGCATTTCAGCTACATGCAGGTTTTGGCAGACTTGTCATCTGGTCTAGAAATGTAACTACTATTAAAATATTCCAGTCTCCTCCTGGGTTTGTTTTCTGTTTTCCTCTCTTGTTCTGACCCAGACCAACATTTGTCTCTGAGAAAGAAAAATTCCACAGAATATTCATACAATGAAGTAATAAGTAGACATAAAAAAACCAAAGAGGAGTGCTATTGAGTGGCACAGTGTGGTTTCCAGACTATATTCGTAAGTGAAAAAAAAAGCAAGGTGAAAAGAATATATATAGTATGCTATCTCTTGTGTTTAACGACAACAAAAAAAGAATAGATATACTCATTTGCATATATTTGCAGAAAGAAACACAGGAAGTATAAGTAGTGAATTATGCTGTATACCTGAAACTAATGTGTTAGTGTCGATTATACTTCAACTGAAAAAAAAAAAACACAGGAAGGATAAACAAGAAATTAATGAAAATGGGTACTTACAGGGAGTGGATGGCAATGGGGCACAGGGCATGGGAGCAAGACTTGTCTGGAAATAGCTTTTCTTTTTTTTGGAAATAGCTTTTTATATAGTTTTGACTTTGAGCCACATGAAAGTTTACATATTTTAAAAATAATGTATCATTTTTACTAAAAAGGATGATAAAAGCAAATCCTAAACTTGAATATAAATGGAAAAAAACTCCACAGAGGAAAAAAAGGATTCATGTAATTTTAAAAAATTTCTTTCTTATTTCTGGCCAGGATGCAAGGCATGTGGGATCTTAGTTCCCCGACCAGGGATTGCACCTGCGCCCCTTGCAGTGGAAGCATGGAGTCTTAACCACTGGACTGCTAGGGAAGTCCCTGATTCACATAATTTTTTTTTTATTCACGTAATTTTTAAACAGTACACTGTATATCCTTAATAGGATATAGTCTAAGGACAGAAGACTGCAAAGAACTTCAGAACTTTACTTAGGTTAATTGTTGGTAGTGGTGTTGGTCTTTTTGTTTTTGTTTTTTTTGGTATTGGTCTTATAATTCTGAAGAGTATATATATATATATATTGGTGTTGGGGACCAGAGTTTTCATTGTAAGAGAAGCAAGATACAAATATGAAATGGGGGAAGACGAGGGGGGACCCTATGGTGTTAGATTTGAATTGAAGGCATTATTATAAAGTCATTCTTTTTTTTAAGCTCTCTCCACTGAAAGGGCCTAAAAGTGATGATGATCCAGTTTCTAAACACCATTCCCCACTAAAAGGAACCAGGGCTCCTTGGACAAATAACATATACCAGGTCCGGGACAGGGAAGGCAGAGTGAACCTGGAACATCTTGTGTCAAAAAGCAAGGAAGTGCTCAAAGACTAATGGAGTCATGTCAAAAGGACACAGGAGCCAGAGTGACAAATTTGGAACAGTTTGAGGATCAAAAAGGAAAATGATGGTGTTAGACTGTAACACATTAAAATAAAAATGCAAGAAAGGAGGTAAGAAAAGGGAAAGTAGTTCTTTACTGAGTAAGTCCAATTAATAAAGGTAGGAGGAATTAATAAATGTAGAAGGAAAAATCACCCTTTGGCACTCACACTCTCTGTTGAGTCCTGTCCCAGGCCACAGGTGTGAGGCCACCAAGGCCTCGGCAGAGCCCAGAACCAAGGTCACCTCCAAAGCTGACTGAACCTCTTTGTAACCTTGCCAAGAGCCCCCTGATCATCACTAACAAGCTTCTTTACTCCCACTTAAGCAAAGATGCCCACTCCAGTAAATACTCTATAGTGTCCCAATCAATCACCTAACGTCAACCTTCTAGCAGGAATTTTGTCTTGAGGCTATCTGTACAAATTGGCTATTAACCTATGAAAAAACCATCAACTCTCCCTGGTCTGTCAGGAGGTCTGCCTGCTTCACTTGCAGTGCCCACTTTATCTCTGCTCTCTGTTCTGAATAAATTCACTCCCTTCTGAAATGCTCTGTGTCTGGAAATTCTTTTCCAACCCGTGCTTGGAGTGTCTCAACATTTGGTGGCCTGTACAGGGGCTACTCTCCCCGTGAGAGAGCCCCCACTCTCCTTTCCTCTTTCCTTTTTCCTTGGGCCCTCTGCCAACAGGCAAGTGACTGTGGAAGCAATTAAGGAACTCTGCCAGAGTTACTCTGGTGTGTTCCAAAGGCTCCACTGCCCACAGTACCCCAGTAGCTACCACCCAAACGGGCGAGGGCTCTCTTTTCCTTTTTCCTCCTTCTCCCTTGAGCTGAGGACCAGGCCAATAAAACTGTGCAGGCACAGGTCAGGCACTTAAAAGCCACTAGAAAAGACTCCCATGGCAGGATAAGGGGGTCACGGAACAGACCAGGCTATCAGAGCACTGCCCTCAGCAAGACAACTTCTGTGCATCATGTCAGGCACATATTGGTTCAAGCAAAACACTGAGCTCATTCCCCAGGCCACCGCCGTCCTGGCAGGACTACAAGGTGGATTCCTCAGCCTGTCTTCCTTCTGTCACTTTCACTTTTCCTCTCTCTGTCCGGATTAATTTACAGGAACTTAGGAGCAACCTCTGAATCATCCTAGAGAGTGCCTTCCATGTTTCAGGGAATTGCTAAAAGGTTAAGTCACTGTTGGTTCTGGGAAACTCTTTTCTGTCCTTTCTGGCCCTAGTCACCATGTGCATTTTCACATTGTTTGTGCCTAGGCTTGTTCCTAGCCACAGGGTTTTGTGCCACTCCATGTCACATGTTCAGGGGTCACCTCTCACTACTGGCAACTGTTGGGACAGTTGGCCATTAGCCGCATGGTACCTTCTTGCACGCAGAGGGTTCATTGGGACATGTGGGACTCTTTCTGTGGCCAGTGAACTCTTGGTACCCCTATTCCAAGAATGGGCTCAGGTATGTCTCAAGAACCACCTTCAGACTCACCTCTAGGCTGTATTCTCAAGACCTGGAAAAAAAATTTGACCCTGAAAATCTTAAAAAGAAAAGGGTGACTTTCTTTTGCAACAAAACTTGGAGCCAGTACAAATTGAGGAACCAAGAAAAATGGCCTCTGAATGGCATGCTTAAATTAGAACATAATTCTCCACCTTGACCTCTTTTGCTGTTCCTTATGCTCAAACCTTTATGGCACTCAGTCAGAATCTGGACCTAAAGGATTCATGCCACATGTCTTTCTGTTGCTGCCCTATCCCCTCGTCCCCCTCTGTCTCTCCCTCTCCATCAGACCTCCTAGCTCAGGAATTTCTCCTATAATCAAAAGCCAAGAAAAAAACTCCTAAAATTCTAAAGAATCCCCTTCTAACTCCTCCTGTCTCTTGGGGCAGTGGGATGGGAGAGAAGGAAGTGGGAACAGAACCAAGCTTCCCCTAATCTTTCCAGTTCCCTTACTCCTTCAGATTCTTCTGATCAAACCAAGACCCCACCTCCCCAGAGAAAAAAGTCCCTGCGGGGACACCATCTTATCAGTCAGTCTGCCCCTGTCATCAGAGCCAATTTGAGCACTCTAATTTAAATTTAACTATGAAACTATGACTACAAAAAGGAGAGATGACATTTTTGACATTGGATGGCCATGATATTCTTTAGACCCAGGGGGAAAAAACTGGTTAAAATGAAATCTTTTTGAAATTATAAAATGGTTCTTTTTGTACATGCAATTAATTAGGAAAAAGCCGGCTAGCAAAGTAATGCTCAAAATTCTCCAAGCCAGGCTTCAATAGAACATGAACTGTGAACTTCCAGATGTTCAAACTGGTTTTAGAAAAGGCAGAGGAACCAGAGATCAAATTGCGAACATCTGTCGGATCATAGAAAAAGCAAGAGAGTTCCAGACAAATATCTACTTCTGCTTTATTGACTACGCCAAAGCCTTTGACTGTGTGGATCACCACAAACTGGAAAATTCTTAAAGAGATGGGAATACCAGACCACCTGACCTGCCTCCTGAGAAATCTGTATGAAGCTCAAGAAGCAACAGTTAGAACTGGACATGGAACAACAGACTTGTTCCATATCAGGAAAGGAATACGTCAAGGCTGTGTATTGTCACCCTGCTTATTTAACTTATATGCAGAGTATATCATGAGAAACGCTGGACTGGATGAAGCACATGCTGGAATCAAGATTGCCGGGAGAAATATCAATAACCTCAGATATACAGATGACACCACCCTAGGGCAGAAAGCAAAGAAGAACTAAAGAGCCTTTTGATGAAAGTGAAAGAGGAGAATGAAAAAGTTGACTTAAAACTCAACATTCAGAAAACTAAGATCATGGCATCTGGTCCCATCACTTCATGGCAAATAAATGGGGAAACCATGGAAACAGTGACAGACTTTATTTTTTTGGGCTCCCAAATCACTGCAGGTGGTGACTGCAGCCATGAAATTAAAAGACGCTTGCTCCCTGGAAGAAAAGTTATGACTAACCTAGACAACATATTAAAAAGCAGAGACATTACTTTGCCAACAAAGGTCTACCTAGTCAAAGCTATGGTTTATCCAGTAGTCATGTATGGATGTGAGAGTTGGACTATAAAGAAAGCTGAGTGCCGAAGAATTGATGCTTTTGAACTGTGGTGTTGGAGAAGACTCTTGAGAGTCCCTTGGACAGCAAGGAGATCCAACCAGTCCATCCTAAAGGAAATCAGTCCTGAATATTCATTGGAAGGACTGATGCTGAAAACTGACTCATTTGAAAAGACCCTGATGTTGGGAAAGACTGAAAGTGGGAGAAGGGGATGACAAGAGGATGAGATGGTTGAATGGCATCACTGACTCAATGGACATGAGTTTGAGTAAACTCTGGGAGTTGATGGACAGAGAAGCCTGGCATGCTGCAGTCCATGGTGTCACAAAGAGTCAGACATGACTGAGCGAGCTACTGAACTGAACTGACTGAAGGGAAAATGAAGTAAGTCTGAACTTACTGGTGGCTGTTCTCTGAATGGGCAAATAAAGAGATGAATACAGAAAGTGAAAGAAAGTTTTGTGGGAAGTGGACTCCGGGAAGAGTTTTGTGCATGGTACAAGTTTCTTAAGACATTAAACTGCCTTTGAAATCTTTTATTGTTACTGTGGCTAAGTGAGTAACTATTGTTTCACAGTGAATATAAGTTGGTACCAAACTGGAATTTGGTTTTCTCTCTCTGTTAAATGAATGAAGTTTTCTAAGAATGATGCTTTTTGATAACAGACTATTTAACTTTCTTTGCCTTTAAGTGATTTATATTTCTTTTTAAAATCTTTTGTTACTTTGGTAAACTGAGTATTATTTCACAATGATCTGTGAAGACTATGGCACACATAGACAAAGCTCATTCCACTTCTACAAAAATTAATCCCTTATCTACTCCTAAATTAGGGAATTTAAAATGGATAAATAATGGCTGTAAATCAGGGTTATGGGAAATCCAAGACAGCCGCTTGGCTTTTCCTGGCCCCCTGACAAACCTCACTTTTATTTGATGCGATAGTCTTTCCTAACTTCAGGGTTAATGCTCTCACAACAGAGGAAAAAATGGTTAAAAATGTGCTTTGCACTTTGGGTATACTTTCTACAATCTCCAGTGATCAAGGCACACACTTCACTGGGCAAATCATACCATCATTAACAAAAACTTTTCAAACTTCTTAAAACTATCACTGTCACTATCAACCTCAATCATCAGGCAAGGACAACAGAAGAAAAACTAATTACATGAGATTAAATAAACTGCTAAATATGATTACAATTTTCATGACTTTTCATCTGATATATTACTGGCTTCTGATCTTTGTTTTCAGATATCAAGAAGCTCTCCTCCTCAAGCTACTTATGGTTTAAAACAATTTGGTAATCTACACCTGTGGGTAACATTAAAACATTTTTCTTTTCTCTCTGCCTTGTCCCTCTAGATATTGGAGACACTTGAGTTCTGAATAGATTTATCAGGTAAATAAAAAGATTGTCTCCTGACATATACAGACATCTCAAAGTATAGTGGGGACCTCTAGAAGAAAAAAATCCACCTCGACAAAAACTGATGACAGGCCTATGGCACCTAGAGTCAATGGACCAAACTTATTTTAGAAACAAATTAGTCTTGGCTGTGTTTTTAAAAAATGGGAATAATTTTAGAAAAAAATTATATTTCACTGAATATTAAATTCTAGTTTTGTTAGTTAAGGTCTGTATTTACTAAATATTCACTTCTCATTTAGTCCCTTGCTGTTATGTTATACTGTTACAAGATAAAAACCAGATGCTTCATGATTTACAACCAGGAGATTAACATCAGACTATAGTCATTCAACAAACTAAGTCAGACAACATGGTATATACTGGACTACACCTAAAAAAGTTCTTAAATTCTTACTTGTGAACTTACTATTACTGCAAACTATATTATTTTCCATATTGCCAGTTTTATAAGACTATTCTCTTACATTACCAAATGTGTGACTGGGCCTCTAATAAAATGATGATACATAGTTTCATATGAGATCAATGATTGTTAATAATGTAACTCTAGATGGGAAGAAGTAACAAGAGGGAATATTTTCCTGGACAATAAGAAACTATTAGTAACACAGATGAGGTCCAGGACTTTTGCTACTTTCATGGCCTAGTCCAGTAACAACATATTGAGTGGCCAATCAAAAAATCTTCACTAGACTTGGGAATGAGCATTCCTAGCAACGTGGGACAAAATGATCATAAAATGCCCCTAAACCAATGGTCAAATTTAAGGCAGTGAAGGGGCCCTGCCGACTGAAAACTGGCACTTGTCATCTGCCTCTACAAAGAGTAAATCAGGAGCCACTCCAGTTGCTGACTTTCAACACACCCTGAAAGGAGTTCAGGGTAGAAATCATGAATGAGGCATTCTGTGCTCTGGGGAAAACTGGCAGGACAGGCCTTCAAATTGTTATATATTTTCAAGAAAAGATTTTCATGAGCCCAAATTCTTGCATCTTCTCATACCTAAAGAAATACCAACATCACAAGCCAACATCTAGCCCTGGTTCTTCTGGCTAGCCCCTCTTCCAGGCCCCTTAGCAGCTTTTCTACTTCTATTCATCTTGGGGCTATGTATCTTTAACTTCCTGTTAAGTTTGTCTCTTCTAGAATACGATAAATAAATCTCCAGATGGTACTACAAGGATATCAGCTGGCTGACATATGGATTATGTTGGAACAAGTGGTCTTGTCATTCCATGGACTCTCATCTCCCTCCAAATGCACACCCTGACAGAGTGGGTATCGGGACCCAGACCCCATGATGCCCCTGTCCAGCAGAAAGGAGCCAGAGCAGTCTCTGCCTCTTTCCCCAATGACCTGCATCCCCATGTCCCATGGAGATAGGCATATAGTTAGACACGAGCAGGGTGTTAAGGGGCCAAAGATTTGGCCCATTAATAAGAAGGGGGGAAATGTTGAATCCTGCCCCATGTCATAGATGTGAGGCCTTGCACCAAGGCCTCAGAAGCAGAGCCCAGAACCAAAGTCACCTCTGAAGCTGACGGAGCCCCTTTGTAACCTTGTCAAAAGTCCCCTGATCATCACTAACAAGCTTCCTGACTCCCAATTAAGCAAAGATGCCCACTCCAGTAAATACCCTATAGCATCCCAGCGAATCACCTAACGTCAACCTTCCAGCCAGAATTTTGTCTTAAGGCTATATAAATTGGTTACTAACCCACAAACACCATCAACTCTCCCTGGTCTGTCAGGAGGTCAGCCTGCTTCACTGATAGTGCCCACTTTTATCTCTCTTTGTTCTTAATAAACTCACTCCCTTCTGAAATGCTCTGTCTGGAAATCCTCTTCCAACTGTGTTCCAACTGCCTGAACACTCTCCTAATATAATTGATTCAGGAAAGGATCATCGACAGATTATACAACCTTTGGGTATAAGGACAGTGGGGAACATAATGTTCACACAATTTCAAAGGATCACCCCCATGGATTATTTACTAATTGCAAAAGGAAAAATGTGCCATTGCAATGGAGAGATCTGTTGGGCACCACTTTCCTGAAGTGCTCAAATTTAGCATTATCAGCATTGGGACAACCTGACATTGTGCCTTCTGATGGCTAGTAAGATATTTAACCAGAATCACTTTGAAGAAAAGACTACACGAATTCATAGTATAGAATATTTTCAAGACAATTTCCCTGGATTCTTTCAAATAGGTAGTGTCATGCAATACAAAGAAAAATGCTGGTGGATTCTGAATTCAGAGGTTAAAGAAAGATAAATGCAATGGATGAAACTTGAGTTGATCTCGGGTTGAAATGTAAAATGCTGCAATTAAGACAACTGAGGAAATTTAAATGTGGATTGTATGTTAAATGATATTGACTTAATGTTAAGTTTTAAAGATGTGCTAATAGTATTATGGTTATGTAGAAAACTGTTAAGTCACTCAGTCAAGTCCGACTCTTTGCAAACCCATGGACTGGGACCCAGCAGGCTTCTCCATCCATGGGATTTTCCAGGCAAGAATACTGGAGTGGGTTGCCATTCCTTTCTCCAGGGGAACCTTCCCGACCCAGGGATCAAAACCGGGTCTCCCGCATTGCAGGCAGACTCTTTACCGTCTGAGCCACTTAGGGAAGACTATTTTCAGGGGTGAAGAATCACAGGATCTGTAACCCACATTCAAATGGTTCAAGGAGAAAAAAAATAGCAAAAGGTTGAAATCGTGAATCTAGGTGAACGGTCGGCTGTTCATTTTACTAATCTTTTACTTTCATATTTTCCAAAAAAGGAGGGGAGGAAATCTATTTTTTTTTTTTTCGGTTTACTGCAGCACTTTTTATTTCCTCACAATGACGCGTTGCTGGGGCCTAACGTTCTCACATGACAGTAGAAAATCAAAATCTGTTGTCATCTCTTAAAAGAATTGAGAATTGCGTACAAAAACCTTACATAAATTAAAAGAATGAATAAATTTACAGGTGTGAATGCAAACTGTTTCCAACTCAAGGCAAGTAACAGCCCACGGTGTTCTGGTGGGAAATCTATTTTTATAAGGGAATGTCAATTCAAAACAACTAACTTGCACGAGTACCTTTGGCACAGTGCGATACATTGTTTCTCTTTGGGACGCTGCAATAAAGGCGCCGACAGCGCAGACGGGAAGAAAGTAACATGCGTGCTCAGTTGTGTCCAACTCTTGGCAAACTCTATGGGCTGTAGCCCGCCAGGCTCTTCTGTCCATTCCAAGCAAGAAAACTGGAGCGGGTTACCATTTCCTCCTCCAGGGAATCTTCCCAACCCGGGGATCAAACCCACGTTTCCTGTGTCTCTGCCTTACAGTCAGAACATTCTTTACCACTTGAGCCATCCCGGAGACCCACAGAACCGAAAAAATGGTTCTAATTCTCACTTGTGTCTTGAAGCGTGGCAACGAGGAGGTCACAGGACCCATGAATCACCTTCTGATTGGAAAAAGATCCGTCGCTCTTCCCCAAGGTACTGAGACAGCGCCTGCGCAGATACGCAGAGGCAGGAGGGACCAAACATTCTCTTCGACCAATGTTTTTTCACAGATCCAGCCTCCTGATCGCATATTGTCCAATCAAAAACCCCTAGTAACGTTGTGTCACCAATTCTCCCTTTCTCATAGGACGGGAGGTCTTTCCGGTTCTTTATTCCGCTTCCTGTGGGAGCTGGTCTTGTCCTGGAGCTCTGTGAATTATTTTTCGGCGAGTGGTTTTTATTTCCGGGCTATGGGACAAGGCAGTGCCTAGTGGCCGCCTGTAGCCGCTAAGACAGTGCCGCCGCCGCAGCCATCATGTCAGACACGGATAGCGATGAAGATTCCGCTGGAGGCGGCCCATTTTCTTTAACTGGTTTCCTTTTCGGCAACATCAATGGAGCCGGGCAGCTTGAGGGAGAAAGCGTCTTGGACGATGTGAGGGAATGGGCGTGGGCATAGAGCCAGAGGGTGGATCGGCTGAGGAGAAGGTGGCCTGAGGAGAGTTGAGAGGGCTTAGGAAACTGGAAGAGAGGACGATGTGGCCCTCCCTTAATGAGAGGGCGCACTTAATGTACGCGAAGAGAGAAGCGGTTCCCTTGCTAGTAGGTTATATAGTAACAATCTACTGAGTAACAATCTAGCAAGAGAGCGAGGGGGCTCAGTTCTGGGCGAGGGTGGGGACAGGAGGTGAACGGTAGGCTAAGCGGCGCTGATATCGGTGGCTTTGGAGGAAAAATAGCCTAAGCTACTGAGATTACTTTCAGGTCGTTGCTATGAGAACCTTCTTGGAGATTCGTTAAACTGTCCACATTTTTGACATCACTGACTAGAGATGGCTCTAGAGCGAGAGGACAGACCGGTACCAAATCCTGTGGTTCAGGCCCCGGTTCTTACAACAGCCAATGTTCAGACCATCCAGGGCAGGCCCCTTCTGGTCTCAGTGCACACTTGCTTACATAGTTTTTCCACCATTCACTGACATTCATGAAATTGTTTCCTGTGCCCAGTCGACACTTAATCATTAAAGTTCATTTTCTCAAGGAGAAAATACTGACCAGTATTCCTTCTTCCCTGCAACACACAGTAAAGATAACAATAAAGTTCTTGATTTGTTTTCTTTTTTCTTTTTCTTTTTTTTTTTTGCTTATAAAGATTTGTTTTCTCTAGTCGGAATTACCTGTTTTCTTAGACTTTATTCACAGATCTGCTATTTAATTTATTTAGTCTTGGTGGTGGTTCCTTGAATAATTTTTCCTTACCTTACTTTAAAGGATGGTGATGAAATCGAATATGATGTGTTATATCTGATCAATGTGGATGTGGAAGATGTACTTCACAGTTCTCAAATGTGATGCTTCTTTTAGCATGCTGTCGGGTCATTTATATGGGTTTATAACTTTGTTGTGGATCTGGAAATAAACCTGGTGGTGTGGGAAACTTAGGTTTAGTTATTGTGTTTAACTCTGGTGCTGTCCCTTTTTCAGGAGTGTAAGAAGCATTTGGCAGGCTTGGGGGCTTTGGGGCTGGGCAGCCTGATAACTGAACTCACAGCAAATGAAGAATTGACTGGTACTGATGCTGCCCTGGTAAATGATGAAGGTGAAGTCTGGGTCATGGGGAGTATGGTGGGGGAGGAAGCTAGCCACTTACTGTACATGTACTTTTCAGTGGGAATTATATAAGGGACTGAGAATTACTGGCACATTGTTTAGATCTACTCCCCATTTTTATTTATAGGATGGGTCAGGAGTACAGAAGATGCTGTAGACTATTCAGACATCAACGAGGTAGCAGAAGATGAAAGCCGAAGATATCAGCAAACAATGGGGAGCTTGCAGCCTCTTTGCCATGCAGGTGATTCTTCCGTGCCATCAATAAGAGCATTCTAGTACCTTTTTTCCTTTTTTTAAAAAAAGATTTATTTATTTATTTTTTGTCTGTGCTGGATCTTCGTTGCTGCATACCAGCTTTCTTTGGTTGTGGTAAACAGTGATTACTCTTAGTTGTGCTGCACCGGCTTCTGATTGTAGTGGCTTCTCCTGTTGCAGAGCACAGGCTCTAGTCACAGGCTTCAGTAGTTGTGGTGCATGGGCTCAATAATTGCGGCTCATGGGCTCTAGAGCAAGGGCTCAGTAGTTGTGGCACACAGGCTTAGTTGCTCTGAGTCATATGGAATCTTCCCAGACCAGGGATTCAACTCGAGTCCCCTGCCTTGGCAAATGGATTCTTAACCACTGGACTACCAGGAAAGCCCCTAGTACATTTTCTTGCTGTGTAGTTCAGTTTGTTTCTATCCAAGCTTTCTGTCATTGCTCCTGCTCTTTATGTCTTTGCTTCTCTCCCTTTGTCAGCTCAGTTCCAAGTAGCTGCTATCCTTTTTTGTGTTCTGGGACAACATTATTATACTTAGGCTTTTATTCCTCATGCTGGTTAGTCCCAAATTCTTGGTGAATGCCAAATAAGAATGATAATGCTTTCCTCCTTATCATCTGGTATTTGAGTTCCTGTGGGGTTCACAGTACTAATTTAGATGCTATTTGAACCCAGTCTTTGCCCTCAGGGAATTGTTAGTTCAAGAAAGGTTAAGTATCCAGTTCATATATAAATGAGCACATGTATTTATTGGTTCAGCTTCTGTTGATGACTAACTACCTGTATGCTGACACAGTGCACTTAATGATTGCTCACAACATTGGTTTTCCTTCCTGGTATAAGGTGCTACATTATAGAATCAGAATGTTAGAGCTCAGAGGGGTTTTAGTGATTATTTTATTCTTAACCTCATCATAGATAGACTTGAACTTCAGAGAACTTAAAAAAAAAGTGGAACTTTATTAAAAGTTCTATAATTAGTGGCAGGCCTTGACTAATTAAACATTTCAGTTTATTAGACATAGAGCACCCATTATATGCTAGAAACTGTAATAGTATAGTACAAAGATAATAAAATCCATTTTCTGATTTTTGAGGAGCTCGGTTCTGGTCATTGTTCATTCTTTCCACTGCCCTATACTATCTTTGGACTTTTGTATGAAGTTGTTTATTGTTTATTCATTATCCATTTCTTTAAATTAGATTTCAGCTTGCAGAGAAATGTAGGTAAAACCTTGGTAAATAGCTGAACTTAAGTTTCTTCAGAGTCAGTTAATGGATTTGGGTGCTTCTTTTTTTTAATATATTTATTTTTATTTACTTATTTGACTGCCAGAAGGAAGAGGCTAATATTCCCTGGGTTACACAGCCAGCTTTCACGCTCCAGGGAATCAGCCAGAAATAGAGAGAGAGAGAGAAAGAAAGAAAGACACGGGGACCAAAGCTCTGATGGAGCAAAGTGTTTTAATCAACATGGTGTGGGCATATATACTGTCTTACAAGGTAGTTATTCTCAGCAAAGATAAAGATTAAAATTCCAGACTTACAAAACACAAGGCGATCCCTATTAAAGAGAGAAGAGGGTACTTATCACCATAATGAGAAACTAACAAAGGAAATGCCTGGATTCCTCAGCCCCAGGAAAGGCGTGCCTCTCCTCTTAATTCCTGAGGGCCAAAGGTTTCCTGACAGATCCAAAACAGCACACAGGAAGCCTCCTGTTAAATGCTTCCTGACAATTCCCCCTATTTTATTATATTTGTAAAAAAAAAAGGTCCTGACCAAATGAGTTTGGTTACTATTAACCAACCTTATAGAAAGGCGACGATAAACAACAAATACAATTATCAAGACAATCACCAAAGTTACAGTCCCAGACCCGATGCTGTGGGTACTACTTTGAAACTATCCTCGTGGGTCTAGCCCGGATAATTTGTTCAGCTAAAGTTTCCAAATTAGTGGAAGAGGGCAGACCTTTAGAAAAAGTTTCAAAGATTTTCTTTTGCAATAATTGTACATTCAGAGAGGCATTATCATGTAAATGAAATTTTATTTGTTCCCAGTTGTAGGTACTATGATTGAATTGAACAAGAGTAACACAAAATTGGCAATTAATACAAGTTACAGATTAAATTGTAAGTGGGACACAGGCCTGTATAAAATATGACTGATTATAGTGAAAGAAATAGTTACTATGACCACGACTAGTCTCTGTGAAATGTCTAGTCCAAGTTTCAAGTTCTTCGGTGCTGGCAGCAAGTTTCCTGATGTCCCATTGTTTAGGCCCAATTTGTTTATCCAGGAAGATTCGAGGAGGAGGGGGTGATGCCATTCCATTGTCAAGCCAGCCAAGAAGTCCTTTGTTATGGTAATATTTTAACCTCCTGTTAGTAACCTTTTACATAATGTTTTTTTGTTCTTTCCCTAACTCTTTCACTAAAGTTTCAGTAGTAAACACGGTTCACAGACAGAAGAAGGGCAGCAATGTCCAAAAGTCTTCTTTTGGAGGCAGGAAGCCCAAGTTTGTCAGCCAACTTTTATGCATAAGCCCAGTAGAAGGCCTAAAGAAATGTTAATTAGCTTTCCCTCTTCCCCAGGGTGTGAGGGTTTCAGGGAGGGGGCATATGGGTGGAGTCATTGGTTGATAGGTCTTTTCTCCATCTATTTTATGACCTGTAATAAAGTGGGGTTGGGTAAGTAAGTTAGTTAATCCGGCTCGAGCAGGGGTCGAGCAGGCCAACAGAGCCTAGCGATAAGAAGGTTTTCAGGACTCTGAGGCATTCCCTGTTGAGAAATCATATTTTTAACTTGATTAGTGAGGGTTTTTATTTGTCCCCAAGTGGGAAGATCATAGGGTTGATGTCGCTGAGGGCGGTGCTTTCTGGAGATCTTTAGAGCCGCCATGGCCTGTATTGGAATCTCTTCCTCACGGGGTTCTTGTTGTTTTGTTTCCATTTTGAATGTTGGGGGCCCCCTTGGGTTGAATTTTCTGAGGAAGAAGTTTGTTGGATCCATCTAGGGAAATACAAGCATATCCCTTTCCCTGTAAGATTAGTTTCCCAGATTTCCATTGTTTATTGAACCCGTCTTGATACCAAATGGGCAGAGGAAGAGAAGTGTCCTTCAATTCCTTGAAATGTCTTTCTGCTCTTGTTAAAATATTTCCCTGTGGTAGGTTTAAAAAATTTAAAACAAATAAAACTGTATTAACAATAATCATAGGTTTAGAAAATATCTTATGTTGGAATCTAGTAAAGTCTGCTTTAGATAAGGAAGACAGTAGCGTACCTGTGTATTCCCCCTTCTTTAATTTTTATTTGTAACTTTAGTGTGTGATGTGTTCGTTCGACTATGTCTTGTGTCTGTGGATTATAAGGAATGCCTGTAATATGTTTAATAGAAAAAAATTGTAAAAATTGTTAAAAGTGTCTAGAAATATAGGCAGGGCCATTGTCTGTTTTAATAGAACTAGGAGTTTATGGTGGAGGTTTCTATATTTTTTAATACAAAAACTGAATATATAGAATCAGAGATATATTAATGGGGTAAAGATGTAGGCAAATAACTTGGATAAAAGCACATAATTCATTTTGTTGAGCAGAATGAAATTTAGTATAAAAGGCTTTATATTTTTTAAGAAACTATAATGAAGCTTTGGCGTTTTTAGTCCCATCTATATAAAAGAAATGTGAGAAATAATAAAGTCAGTGTTTTTGAAGAAATTCCACAGCTTACCAGAAGGATAATGAAATGATATTTCTCCAAAATATTTTAGAAAAGCTAATTGGAAATTGGTAGAAGTTTGTAATGTGTTCTCAAATTGAGATTTATATATAATAAAGTTTTATTAAAATATAAAGGAGATACAGAAAACCTCTGACATAGGCATCAGAAGGGGGCAGAAAGAGTGCCCCCCTGCTAGTCTTTAGCCAGGTGTCATATAACAACTAGCAGTCTGCTAATTAGAGAAAGGAAATATCTCAAAACCGAAGATAATAACACCAGGCCCCTCACACACAACATACATTTTGAGATAGCCTTGGCACCAGGTGAGTTGTCCCAGGCCACAAAATGATTGACATGAATCTTGAAGAAAGGCAGGTTTCCAAGCAAATACAGTTTCATTAACATAGCTTAAGAGAACATTTGCATGAGTAAAACATACTGGTTTGTCAAGTCGGTTCTGAGTCTTAGGCAGAACCCACTTGAAGAAAGAATCTAGGGTAAGACATTCATTTCCATAAGAAAAATGCATTGGTTAACTCAGGGTTTGAAAATAGTTAACTTCAAGTGAAACCAGGTGTTATTATGGCAACACAGTATTTTAAGAGAAAGCTTTTAATTTTGTATACAGAAGGAAAGTTTGTTTCCTTCTAGTTTCCTTCCTGCTAGTTTGTTTCCTCCTGCCGCCTAAGAGAGAGAAAAACGTCTGACACCTGCAGCCTGTTTTTTCCATTTGGAGACCACTGGCCTTCCTGCCTGTTAAGTCAAACTATGTTGGCCACGTAAAAGACTGAAGGTTTGTGGGAGCAGGGCCCCAAAAAGTCCAGTAGGTATTCTAGAGGGGACTGCTTGAGGGTAAAGGAGAAGTCATTTAGGGCTGGTATATCGATGGCAGCACTGCCGGATGCTGAGGGTTTGAGGGAAAAGGTGGAATTTGCCCCTCGTTTTTGTTGAAGGGGACCTGCATGGGAGGTCTCCTGCTTGGAGTTTCCAGGAATAGGTTTCCCTTCAATATCAAATTTAGATCTACACTCTTTGGCCCAATGCATTTCTCTACAGCAGCAAGGGCAGATTTTTGGAGGTTTTTTATTAGCTTTCTTAGGGCAGTCCGTTTTTAAATGGTACTTATCTCCACATGTAAAGCATCCTTCATTTTCTTTTTTTAAGGCAGCAACCATTGTTTGACGTAGCATTTGCATCTTTTGAGTTTCTGGTCTTAGATTGCGGCAAGCCTTCAAATAATCAATAATAGTCCCTGTCTCATGAATTGGAGCTATAGCCTTTTGACATAGTTGATTTGCATTTTTATAAGCAAGTAATTTTTTAGTTGCCTTTTATCTTTTTCTCTGATTATAGTACAGGAAATAGCAGTTTCTAATCTAGCTAAAAAAATAAGTGATGAAGTAAAGTAGAAAAGTGAGGGGGCTAAAGTGAAATAGAAAAGTGAGGGGGCTTTCTAGCCAATTGACCCATGTTTTAGTACTTATCAGCCTCAATAGGCCCTGGGGGTCACTCCATCCAAATCTGTCATGTGTACCAACTCCCTATTTCTGGGTGCCACTTGTTGGTCCTTTATTGGACTGGAACCTGGTGGTCCAGAGTCGACGATGAGAGAGTGAAAGAAGGAAAGAGGCTAATATTCCCTGGGTTACGCAGCCAGCTTTCACGCTCCAGGGAATCAGCCAGAAATAGATAGATAGAGAGTAAGAGAGAGAGAAAGAAAGACACAGGGACCAAAGCTCTGATGGAGTAAAGATATTTTAATCAACATTGTGTGGGCATATATACTGTCTTACAAGGTAGTTATTCTCAGCAAAGATAAAGATTAAAATTCCAGACTTACAAAACACAAGGCGATCCCTATTAAAGAGAGAAGAGGGTACTTATCACCATAATGAGAAACTAACAAAGGAAATGCCTGGATTCCTCAACCCCGGGAAAGGTGTTCCTCTCCTCATAATTCCTCAGGAATTAATAAGGGCCAAAGGTTTCCTGACAGATCCAAAACAGCACACAGGAAGCCTCCTGTTAAATGCTTCCTGACAGATATTTAGTCGCAGCATGTAGGATCTAGTTCCCTAACCAGGGATTGAACCTGGGCCCCCTAAATTAGGAGCACAGAATCTTCACCACTGGACCATCAGGGTAGTCCCTGGGTGCTTCTTATATAAAGAGATTAACTGTACTGTATATGTAAGAAGTAACTTAGAAAAACTGAAGATACAAGCTTTGCTTTCAGGGATATTATCATCATTTGGGAAAGGCAAAATAAATGAATGCTAAACATAATTATTCACAATAAGAAGACATAAACCAGTTGCCAGCTCATATTTCTGTATAGAATGCTTTATTTAGTTCTGAGAGGCTGCTAGACTAGCTAAGTCAGAGCACAGCTATTAGTTTTAGCATCCTGACAGACTGAGGGGAAGGTGGTAGCAGCTCTGATTTTCAGGGAATGTTATAATTTTCAGATTTGGATTTGTTGTTTTGGCTAGGGATAGTAAGGAAGAAACTAGATAAGGGGTTCTTAGTTGGATTGAATGAGTTGACTTCCTGGAAAAGGAGGCTGCTATATTTGATAGTGTTGGTACTCTGGAAGCTCATTTCTAAGTTATCTTGTCTTCTGAGGGTACCTTCATCTATGCCCTTAGTTTCCTCCTTCCCTGGCATTGGCCCCTTCACGTGGCTTGATTTACAAGAGTGTTTCTTTGGAATAATTAGACGTAGGTATAAGTCATTCTAGAGGCTTCATGGAGGTGAATTTTGAAAGATAAGTTTTGACAGAGAGGAGCAGCAGGACATTCTGGTTTGGTAACATGGCTTCGTAAAGGTTTGGAGATAGAAATGAGTAGTGTGAAGGTAATTGGCCAGCAGGTTTTCTTTCTTTCTTTTTTTGGGTATTTATTTTATTTATTTATTTTTAGCTGTATCAGGTCTTAGTTGTGGTGTGTAGGCTTAGTTGCTTTGTGCCATGTGGGATTTTAGTTCCCTGACCAGGGCTTGAACCGACTTCCCTGCATTGGAAGGTGGATTCTATGGTGCATGGACTTATTTCTGGATTTTCTGTCCCAATCCATTGATCTATGTTTTTATTTTTGTGCCAGTACCATACTATATTGATGACTGTCCTCTGTAATATAGTCTGAAGTCAGGGAGTCTGATTTCTCCAGCTCCCTTTTTCTTTATCAAGATTACTTTAGCTATTCAGGGTCTTTAATGTCACCATACAAATTTTGAGATTTTTTTTTTTGCTCTAGTTCTGTGGAAAATGACATTGGTTATTTGATAGGGATTGCATTGAATCTCCAGATTGCCTTGGGTAGTATAGTCATTTTGACAATATTGATTCTGGAAGGCAGATTTCTTTTTTCTTAAATTAGTTAATTTTAATTGGAGGCTAATTACAATATTGTAGTGGTTTTTGCCATACATTGACATGAATCAGCCATGGGTGGTACGTGTGTTCCCCATCCTGAACCCCCCTCCCACCTCCCTCCCTATTCCACCCCTCAGGGTCATCTCAGTGTACCAGCCCTGAGCACCCTGTCTCATGCATTGAACCTGGACTGGCAGTCTTTTTCACAAATGATAATATACAGGTTTCAGTGCTGTTATCTCAAATCATCCCACCCTCGCCTTCTCCCACAGAGGCCAAAAGACTGTTCTTTACATCTGTGTTTCCTGTTGTCTCACATATAGGGTCATCATTACCATCTTTCTAAATTCCATATATATGCGTTAATATACTGTATTGGTGTTTTTCTTTCTGACTTACTTCACTCTGTTTTCATCCACCTCATTAGAACTGATTCAAATACATTCTTTTTAATGGCTGAGTAATATTCATTTGTGTATATGTACCACAGCTTTCTTATCCATTCATCTGCCAATGGACATCTAGGTTGCTTCCATGTACTGGCTATTGTAAACAGTGCTTCAATGAACCAATTGGGGTACACGTGTCTCTTTCGATTCTGGTTTCCTTGGTGTGTATGCCCAACAGAGGGATTGCTGGGTTGTATGGCAGTTCTATTTCCAGTGTTTTAAGGAATCTCCACACTGTTCTCCATAGTGGCTGTACTAGTTTGCATTCCCAACAACAGTGTAAGAGGGTTCCCTTTTCTCCACACCCTCTCCAGCATTTATTGTTTGTAGACTTTTTGATAGCAGCCATTCTGACTGGCGTGAGATGATACCTCATTGTGGTTTTGATTTGCATTTCTCTGATAATGAGTGATGTTGAGCATCCTTTCATGTGTTTGTCAGCCATCTGTATGTCTTCTTTGGAGAAATGTCTGTTTAGTTCTTTGGCCCATTTTTTGATTGGGTCCTTTATTTTTCTGGAATTGAGCTGCAGGAACTGCTTGTATATTTTTGAGATTAATTCTTTGTTGCTTCATTTGCTATTATTTTCTCCCATTCTGAAGGCTGTCTTTTCACCTTGCTTATAGTTTCCTTTGTTGTGCAAAAGCTTTTAAGTTTAATTAGGTCCCATTTGTTTATTTTTGCTTTTATTTCCATTATTCTGGGAGGTGGGTCATAGAGGATCCTGCTGTGATTTATGTCAGAGAGTGTTTTGCCTATGTTTTCCTCTAGGAATTTTATAGTTTTTGGTCTTATTTGGTCTTATGTTTAGATCTTTAATCCATTTTGAATTTATTTTTGTGTATGGTGTTAGAAAGTGTTCTAGTTTCATTCTTTTACAAGTGGTTGACCAGTTTTCCCAGCACCACTTGTTGAAGAGCTTGTCTTTTCTCCATTGTATATTCTTGCCTCCTTTGTCGAAGATCAGGTGTCCATAGGTGCGTGGATTTACCTCTGGGCTTTCTATTTTGTTCCATTGATTTGTATTTCTGTCTTTGTGCTAGTATCATACTGTTTTGATGACTGTAGGTTTGTAGTATAGTCTGAAGTCAGGCAGGTTGATTCCTCCAGTTCCATTCTTTTTTCTCAAGATTGCTTTGGCTATTCGAAGTTTTTTGTATTTCCATACAAATTGTGAAATTATTTGTTCTTGTTCTCTGAAAAATACCATTGGTTGCTTGGTAGGGATTTCTTTGAATCTATAGATTGTTTTGGGTAGTATACTTATTTTCACTCTATTGATTCTTCTGTTCTAGGAAGGCAGATTTCTTAACCACTGTACCACCAGGGAAGTCACCCATAGAGCAGTTTGATAGCACCTTTATGTACACATTACTTGGAGCTTCGTGCTGTAAAGAATTGTAATCTGATATAAATTGTTGAATAAGAGGCAGGATGGTATAATGAAAGGAAGGTGGACTTTGGAGTCAGAATGTCATAGGTTCAAATCATAACTCCATATTTAGTTTGACCCTGGGAAAGTTGCTTAGTCCCTGAGGCTTGTATTTCTCATTTGTAATAATCCCTCAATTTTCTTGTCTGCTTATGCGTGTTAATATTTACCTCATTAATAAGACTTTGGTGGGAATTTAAGTTCATTATCACATGGTATGAAATAACCTACATAGAACAGTGTCATGGTAGGAGCTCCTTAAATATTGTTTGTCTTCCCTTCCTAAATGAAAATAAAAAGTGATACTTGTTGCTTTGGGATTTTGATTACAAGAAGGTTAGAGGGGGACTTCCCTGGTGGTTCAGTGATGAAGAATCTGCCTGCCAATGCAGGAAACATGTGTTTGATCCCTAGTCAGGGAACTAAGATCCCACATGCCTTGGGGCAAGGAAGCCCACATGCCACAGCTATTGAAGCCCTCTTTCTCCGGAGCCTGCATGCCTAGAGTCTGCTTCGGGATGAGAGACGCCACCACAGTGATAAGCCTGTGTGCTGCAACTAGAGAAGGCCCACACACAAAGCATCAAAGAGTCAGTGTGGCTGAAAATCATAAAGGAAAAGGATAAAGAGGCCAACTGAGAGACTGTTTTTGTGAGCTAGATGTAAGGTTACCAAAAGTTACCAAGGTCTGGAGTAGGGTGACAGTTGTGGAAAATGATAGGCAGGGTCAGACTTTAGAGTTGCTGATAAAACATCAGTAGAACTTGGTAAGAGAGGAAGTGTGTTGGAAAGACACTTTGTTGTTAAACCAGGCTTAAATTCTGACTTTGTCGCTTAAAATTATATGACCCTAAGGAAGTCACTTAACTTCTGTAGCTCAGAATAATTTCTGCTCTGTAGCGTTACAGGGAGGATTATAGATAAAATAACTAAAAATATCTGGCACGTGATACCTGGAGCTCAATGAATAGAAGTTGCCTAATGACTGCTATTAATGATTGATTGGAAAAGATGTGTTGGGTGTAAGAAACTGATGGAGACGACAGGAGGCTAAAATCGTAAGCTGGGAAAATGAGGATGGAGGTGGTATTGATAGTAACAAAAGGGAAATAAAAAAAGTTTAAGGATATTTCAGTATGATAGTGAAGTATAATTGTTGAATATCTGAATGGAAAAGCTCTTTAGGCAGCAGAACGTGTAGTACAATTGTAGAGGGGCTAAGTCAGGACGAGACATGCAGGTTTAGATTTAGTCTAGATAAAGGCGATTCTTGAGAAAGGGAATGAAGAACTTTATAGAGGAATAAAATCAGAGTGTTCAGAACGAAGTATTGAGTGATGCCAGTGGTTGAAGGTTAGTGGAAAGAATAACAGGCTACAGAAGTCAGACAGAAAAAAA
This sequence comes from Odocoileus virginianus, assembly GCF_023699985.2. Classification (NCBI taxonomy): domain Eukaryota; kingdom Metazoa; phylum Chordata; class Mammalia; order Artiodactyla; family Cervidae; genus Odocoileus; species Odocoileus virginianus. The sequence continues at coordinate 28,312,737 of NC_069708.1, forward strand.
TGTGTCAAAGACTTGGGAGGTGAGAAGAAAGTCCAGTTTTAAACTGACAGAGAAAGAAGATTGTTAAATTTAATTATGAGGTTGAGCAGGTTGAAAAGAAACAGTGTTTGACCAGGAGAAAGAGCAGAGGTTTTATTAATAAACAGTCCTTGGGGGCTCCTTAAATTCCTGTATGAGATATACATAGTGTTACAGCATTTGGTGATACGGTGTCATCTCTGAAGGCAGAAGCTGTACCTCTAGTGTGTTCTCAAGGAATCTGCATAGTTCTTTATATGATGTTTTAAAATATTGAGTGACAAGGGAGCTCAAGGTTGTTGTGTGACATTCTGGATATTGAAATCACTTTCTTGGTTTTATTAGATTATGATGAGGATGACTATGATGCTGATTGTGAAGACATTGATTGCAAGTTGATGCCTCCTCCACCTCCACCTCCAGGACCAATGAAAAAGGATAAGGACCAGGATGCAATTGCTGGTGGTAAGTAGAGACTTACTTACTTTTATCTAAGGAGCAAGTTCTATTTCTGGTCCAGATTTTTGGCATGCTCATAGGGGGCTATTCACATTAAGCGGCTAGGAAATGATACAACTTCTATAAGAGATTCATACAGTTTTCAAATTTCAGTGTTAAAGGGAAACTTTAAAACATTTGACAACAGTATTATAACATGGGCTCAAGAAAAAGTAGTTTAGGTTGATGTGGTTCTCAAATCTGACTGCCCATCATAGTCACCTCAAGTCTTCAAAAAATTGCAGGTTTCTGGCTCTCACCCCTGGAGAATCTGATCCAGAAGATCTGGGGTAGAGCCTGGGATTTCACAGAATTTCCTCAAGTAATTTCTGATGCAACTGATCTGTACTGGTATTTGGAAACTACTTGTCTAGATGATTCTCTTTAAAAAATGATTAAATGAAAAAAAAAAATGATTAAATGAGAAGGCACCTAGAATGGGTATAAATCATTTATAGCCAGCTGTCAGATTCAGATATTTCAAAGGCAGGGATTTATCTCACCTATTCCTATGTCTGCAACTGTGGTAAGTAATCCTGTTCTAGGCTGGAAGGTTGGGGAAGAGCAGTGTTTTTGATCTCTAGTGTTTTGAGGCTTATGTCAATCTAAATGTCTCCTAGTAGAGTTTTAAGCCCTTTCCTTTTTAGTGTGCAGGCTAAATAGCATTTGGTAACTTTGTGTCTTAGAGCTTGTTTTACTCTAAATAATTTCATCATTACTCCATGGGCTTAAATGTTTCCAGTTTATGAGTCCCTGAATCAGACATGATAAGGCCTGATTGGTATAAAAGTGTTATGTAATTTTTCTATTGGTCACATTTCTTTAACCTAATATAGAAAGTAGTAAATGTAGTAATAGTGTTTGTTTTCTCTCATCACAACCCCAGGGTACCAGGTACAAGGTGAGTTGTGGATGGTGGGAGATAATGAGTTGGAATGAGTTTTCCGGGTTGCATACCTCATAATCTGGGTGCTTAGAACTGTATCCCCTGCCATTGAGCCATGCTTAAGCCTAGAGTGGGTGTTGGCTGAATTTGAGGAAATATGCTCACGGTTACATGCCAAAGGGGTTTCTCTTCCTTGTTGCAGTGTCTGAAGATGGAGAAGGCATCATCTTGCCCTCCATCATTGCCCCTTCCTCTTTGGCCTCAGAGAAAGTGGACTTCAGTAGTTCCTCTGACTCAGAATCTGAGATGGGACCTCAGGAAGCAACACAGACAGAATCTGAGGATGGAAAGCTGACCCTACCATTGGCTGGGATTATGCAGCACGATGCCACCAAGCTGTTGCCGAGTGTCACAGAACTTTTCCCAGAATTTCGTCCTGGGAAGGTACTTTCGGTGGAGAATGCCCACATTCCAAACCACTGCCCTCTTGTAAATACTGAGTTGTGTTGTTGAGATATTGAATATAGAATAAGCAGAAAGTAAAGGTTTCCTTATTCAGTGATATTGTATTAGGTCTTTTTTAAAGTTTTATGCCTTCATCATATTAATACATGTGATTTATATAGTTCTTGTTAGGAATTGTCCTTTCCATCTTAAAGGAACTAGTCTAAATTATTAAGGAATACTTTACTTTCTTGGTTGGTATTGTAAATCTGAGTTTGGCATTTCTTGATCCCTCCCTCACAGTTGAGTAGACTTCTCAAAGGAGTTCTAGCTCAGAGCTACTGTCTTCCTATCTGACATTGGGTCTCTTACACAGAAACATGTTTTGTGTTTTAGGTGTTGCGCTTCCTACGTCTTTTTGGACCAGGAAAGAATGTCCCATCTGTTTGGCGCAGTGCTCGGAGAAAGAGGAAGAAGAAACACCGTGAACTGATACAGGAAGAGCAGATCCAGGAGACGGAGTGCTCAGTAGAATCAGAAGTCAACCAGAAATCTTTGTGGAACTATGACTATGCCCCACCACCACCTCCAGAGCAGTGTCTCTCTGATGATGAAGTAGGCAAAATAGAGATCTGGAATTAAGACCCAGGAGGGCAACAAATGAGTTCTTCCTAGCTTATGTCTAAATTGAAAGTAACACCTTAGTGTCCTGTGCTGATTATCATTAAGTAATCATGATTTCAGCCCCAGTAGCAGTCCCTTCCCTGTTGTATTAGAGAAGTATTGTGGGCAGGCAGATAGTGATATACTGGTGAATAGGAAAGTTGAATGATAGGCAGAGTGTGCCATGATAAACCTCCATTGTTTGCATTTTAACCCCAGTCCTGTTCAAGAATCATCCTTATGGCTCCTCTAAGTTCCCCCTCCTGCCTATTGACTCCCTATAGCCTTAGGGCATCTGGGATCAGGATGTCTACCTCCCCTTCTACTTTGTTCTGTTACAGATCACAATGATGGCACCTGTGGAATCCAAGTTTTCCCAGTCAACTGGAGATACAGATAAAGTGACAGACACCAAACCAAGAGTGGCTGAATGGCGTTATGGGCCTGCTCGACTGTGGTATGATATGCTGGGTGTCCCTGAAGATGGCAGTGGGTTTGACTATGGCTTCAAACTAAGAAAGATGGAACAGGAACCTGTGATGAAATGTAGAATGATGGACGTAAGCAACACGGTATGTAAGAAAGGAATCACTGTGCCCAGAGCCCTATCAGTATTACTTTACAATTTGGGAGACACTGAGTAGGGTTTCTTTGGTGGGAGATTGAGGTGTCTAAACCTTTTGTTTGGTGTGGTATATCACCCTGGCAACTTGGCCCTATTGCAAGGATTCTTGTTTGTGAAATGAGTGTTGTGCCAGACTAGGAGTGGGAGGAGGCAGATACTCCTTCATTATCAGGTGTGTCTCTCAAGTCAGGACCACATTTGATGTATCTGATGTATCTGTTGTGGGATTTGGAGTGGGAACTCTGACCAGTGACCATTGAGGGATTTGTTGTTCTTCCCTTACTTCTGTAGGAATACAGGATACCTGAGGAAAGCAGTGGCACTGATCTTCTGGCTGATGAAAACTTCCTGATGGTGACACAACTGCATTGGGAGGATGATATCATATGGGATGGGGAGGATGTCAAACACAAAGGGACAAAACCACAGCGTGCTAGCCTGGCAGGCTGGCTTCCTTCCAGCATGACTAGGAATGCCATGGCTTACAATGTTCAACAAGGTTTGCATCTGTGCCCACTGTGTCCAGCACACTGTCCTTCACCTCAGTCATCCTAAGTAAGCTTAGCTGTGATCTTTGCTGCTGAGGGACAGTGAAATGTTTTGGATCTGAGCCTTGATTCTAGTCTGTGATTTTTTTAACACTATTAATGAGCTAGGATGGACTCTGATTTCTCATTAGAAAAATGTGAAAAGTACTTTGAAGTTAAAAATATTTCTGAGATATAATGATGGTTTTATCTTTATAGTCTACTTTTGTTTCCAAAGACCCCTTTATCATTCTAGAATTTGCTTTTTTCCTCCTTAACTACACATGCACACACAAAAAAAGGTATGCTATGCTTAATGTAGAAAACTTTGAAAATATAGTGCAGTGTCAAAAATAACTGGTAATTCTAGAGACAATCAGCTCTACCTTTTTGGTGTATTATGCTTTCAGTGTTCTATCTTGTATGTGTATGTAGCTGAGCTTATTCCTAGAGGTAGTTTTACATGTTGTGCTTTTTACTTAATATTATTTTATGTCATTTAAAACTCTTCATAAAAATGTTTAATGACATGGGAAACTCATTTTAAATGGAAAAAAAAGACCAGATATGAAGTGGCATATTTAATATCCTGTTTGCATAAGTGAAAAAAAAGCACACTATATAAACAGAAAATTTACTGAAAGGGAAAATACCATGGGATTCACAGTGGTTCTTTCTAGTTTGTAAGATCACAGATAGCTGTGCAGTGTTCTTTGTCTTTTCTGTCTTTTCTAAATTTTCTTGTGTTAATCTGGATTTCTTTTGTAATTCAGTGGAAAACCAAAAATGTCTTATTTTTTAAATATAAGAAATAATTTATTGGTTACATAGTAGTCATATATGGATATCTTCATAATTTTTAGTTGTTGTATTTTAAATATACTTTGTTACATTTGTTGTTTGCATATCTTACCGTATTATTTATTACCATAATTTATTTAATCAGTCTGATGTTAAATATTTGGTTGTTTAAAGTTTGACTATTATAAAAAATACTGCAGTGAACATTTTTGTCTGCAACATTTTTTAAAAGTGAGAAATACACTGTTGCAGTAGGTTCCTTTTCAGTAGCTACATGAGTAACTACTAGCATTTACTCCTTTTCCCTTTGCTAGAATTGAAGGGAGCATCAAATGTTTTGTTTATTCTTTCCTCTTGTTTTGACTAGGTTTTACAGCAACGCTGGATGATGACAAGCCTTGGTACTCCATTTTTCCCATTGACAATGAGGAGCTGGTATACGGACGTTGGGAGGACAATATCATTTGGGATGCTCAGGCCATGCCCCGGTTCTTGGAGCCTCCTATTTTGACACTTGATCCCAATGATGAGAACCTCATTTTGGGTATGGTACTGGCTGGGTCAGTGTTCCTTCTCTATAACTGATAGCTTGCTGTCCTAATGTCAGCGGGCAGGAGGAAATCAGAAGGGTTGGGAAGGTCAAGACTGGAAGCTTCTAGATAGCAGTTTGAGACAGCAAAGTTGTGGCTGTCAGTTTCTAATATTGTGTATTGTTTTAGGGAAAACTCATAACGTAGAAATGTTGGAAAGTAGTGCCTTGGAGATGTCAGGAGTGTAGTTTGATTGGTTGGATTAGAAGTGGTCTTGGAGGAGATGAAAATCTGGTTAGGAATTGCAAAGGTGTCAGTAGGAAAGGTGAATCTTCCGGGATAACAACTCCAGGGTAACTTGTTTCCTCCTCAGAAATTCCGGATGAGAAGGAAGAGGCTACTTCGAACTCTCCCTCCAAGGAGAGTAAGAAGGAATCATCTCTGAAGAAGAGTCGAATTCTGTTAGGGAAAACAGGAGTCATCAAGGAGGAACCACAGCAGGTCTGTGAAGGGAAAAGGGATTTGGTGTTTAGAAGAACAAAGAAAGGTAATGAAGAAGGGTAGTCTGACTAAGGTTTATTTGATAACTTGTCATTAGAACATGTCTCAACCAGAAGTGAAAGATCCATGGAATCTCTCCAACGATGAATATTACTACCCTAAGCAACAAGGTCTTCGAGGCACCTTTGGAGGAAATATTATTCAGGTAAAATTAGCATTTTTTTCTGTGGTGAATGGGAACCACTGCTTTGTTTTGGTGTAGACATGAGTAAATCTTGCTTTGACTGGAGTTCAATTTGAACCCTTATATTTCTATCTTAGCATTCAATTCCTGCTGTGGAATTACGGCAGCCCTTCTTTCCTACACACATGGGGCCCATCAAACTCCGGCAGTTCCATCGCCCACCTCTGAAGAAGTACTCTTTTGGGGCACTATCTCAGCCAGGTCCCCATTCAGTCCAGCCCTTGCTAAAGCACATCAAAAAGAAGGCAAAGGTATGATTGAATCTTGATTAGGAAAAAAAAGCTATAAAAGGCATTGGAATACCAATGGGTGAGATGGACTGGATATTAGATACTTTTAGGAAATTGTCCATTTTCTTAGAAGTGATAAAATATTGTGGTTATTTAGGAGAACGTCCTTATTCTTGGGAGATGCATGTGAAAATACAGTAAAATGTGTCATGATAACTGCAGCTTTAAAAAATGGTTCATGGACTACCCTGATGGTCCAGTAGTTAAGAATCCACCTGCCAATGCAGGGGACATGGGTTAAATCCCTGGTCTGGAAAGATCCCATATCCCACAGAGCTGCTAAGCCTGTGCACAACTACTGAAGCCTGCGTGTTCTAGGGCCAGTTTTCTGCAACAGGAAAAGTCACCCACAATGAGAAGCCCACACACCACAGTGAAGGAGTAGTCCCCACTCACTGTAGCTAGAGAAAGACTGTGCACAGCAACCAAGACTCAGCTCAGCCAAAAAGAAAAAAAAGGAGAAAGGTTTCAGCAAAATCTATTGATACAGCTAAAACAAATATGCTAAAATATAAAGTAATATATAAATGGTGGGATAATAAGTGTTCATAGTTTTGACTTTATGCATAAACATTTTTGCAATAAAAAAAAAGCAAGTAAAGTTTTTGATGTCTCAATGAACAATATCACTGTGTGTAATTATTGTCCTGTTAGTAGCTGTACTGTATTCTCCTTGTTCTTGGCAGATGAGAGAACAAGAGAGGCAAGCTTCAGGTGGTGGAGAGATGTTTTTCATGCGCACACCTCAGGACCTCACAGGCAAAGATGGAGATCTTATTCTTGCAGAATATAGTGAGGAAAATGGACCGTTAATGATGCAAGTTGGCATGGCAACCAAGATAAAAAACTACTATAAGCGGGTGAGTCTTCTCAGAAAAATCTTTGTTGTTAATAAATAATTGTAGTTAAATATTCAGTGACCATAAGTGAACATATATATATATATATTTAATATTAGAAATTTACTGGGAGAAAGGAATGGTATCTGTTTTGCAGCTAGTAATATTAGTAGAATGCTATGCTCATAGAATGTTTTATTTAGGCTTATTGATTATATTCTGGGATAGTAACTCGGTTTGTTGCATTCCTTATAGAAACCCGGAAAAGATCCTGGAGCCCCAGATTGTAAATATGGAGAAACTGTTTACTGCCATACATCTCCTTTTCTAGGCTCACTCCATCCTGGACAGTTGCTGCAGGTGAGGAATTATTTCCTGCTATATCTTTTTCCTAAGGAAATTGACAGATGAGCTGGTCAGCCCAGAAAGAACCAATTCTATTTGATTAAGATACTGTTTAACTAAAGTATGGGGAAGAACAATATAAGCTAAAAATCGTTGTAATCCAAAAATTTGTTTTTGCATCTTTTTATTAAAACTGGCTCCTAATTACATTATTCTATAAGTTAAATTTTAAATAGTCTTTTGGAAATACATAATGGTAAGAAGTCCAGAAACATCTGGGTGGCATAGGGAAGTCAACTGGATTAATAATTTACAATAGTTAATTTATGAATGTTTAATTTGTATGTGTAAGATTGGTGTGTTTCGATTATATTAGTTGTGGTCATTTTGAGTATTGAACCACATCCCAACTATAGTGAAATGGTTTTTCCCCTCTCTGTTCTGATGGGTATGGAAATGCCTTCTGGTAACCTGGCTTTTATATACTTTGTTAAGGGAAGGTACAGAGGTCCACAAATGATGTGAGGAAATCTTTAGCACTCTACTACCTTGTTTCCTCCCTCACCCCCTCCCCAGTTTATTTCCCTTGGCAATCTTAACCAATTTAACTGTTCTTGTACCTAGTTTATCCCATTGTTTCTATTGCTTATTCTCTTAAAGCATCTACAAAGCACAGTTTTTTAATCCTTTGCATCTATAGTCCATTTCCACCAGATTTTGAGTTATCACCTTCATACTGTTCCTAGAGTTCCTGTCCCTATAACTTTCTGTTGAAGTTTTCTACCGTTTGTGGCTACTTTTGTAGTCTCTCAGATATCTTTTTTCATCTTCCCCTGAGACTCTTTCCACATTAGAATTTTCTTTCCACACCTATGTATTGAAGATCCTCCCTCTTTCTGTCTACTTCTCTGATTTTTTGGAGAAGTCTTTCCTTAGAATCTTAATGACAGGTTCTTAATGACAGTTTGATCCTCATCTGGCTGCCACTTAAACAAACTCAAATGTTTCCGTCCTGCATCTTTAGTTTGTCTTTTTTAAGCATAGTTTCTAATTGATTAGTTGTTTTTTAATTAATTTACTTAACAAATGTTTTGATTTCACATATTATGTCAGGGGCTCTGCTGGGGTCCAGGATAAGCAGTATGGTACTTTTTAGATTATAAAGTGATTTTCAGATGTAATCTTCATAGTAATCTTGTGAGTATAGGAGTTTTAAGTATCTCCATTTTGTAGATGAGGAAAATTGAGCTCATAGATATTGAGTGGCTTATCTGACATTATACAGTGAGCTAGCACAGCCAGTGTCATCTATAGTGTCAAATCCTATAGTTTCCCCACTACTGACTCTTAAAGGTGACCAATGGGTAAAAAATTATCTGTCTAATCCCATTTGATATTCCATATTTTAATTTATGTTAATTGATAGACCTTAGATGGTATAATGGGGATGGAGAGCCAACAAGCTTGATTTTCTGTTCTCATGAGTTTACTAAATTTCCAGGGCTTCTCTTTATATTACTTTTGTGTTTTTATTTTTGTTAGGCATTTGAGAACAACCTTTTTCGTGCTCCAATTTATCTTCATAAGATGCCAGAAACTGACTTCCTTATCATTCGCACAAGACAAGGTTACTATATTAGGGAATTAGTGGATATTTTTGTGGTTGGCCAGCAGTGCCCTTTGTTTGAAGTTCCTGGGCCCAACTCCAAAAGGGCCAATACTCATATTCGAGACTTTCTCCAGGTAAGAATGGGAGGATAGGGAGGGGGTCTGGATGTACATAAAAGGATATTTGGATCTGGGGGCATATCAGGGAAGATAAAGCATATCACGGGCTTAGCAGGGGAAGGGGCCCTGGTAAGGAATTTTATCCTTATTTTGCCAAATTAAAAAAAATTTGGTATGTTGAGCAGGTTTTTATTTATCGCCTGTTCTGGAAGAGTAAAGATCGCCCACGGCGGATCCGAATGGAAGATATAAAAAAAGCCTTTCCTTCTCATTCAGAAAGCAGCATCCGGAAGAGGCTAAAGCTCTGCGCTGACTTCAAACGCACAGGTCATCAGTTGTGACTGATTATATGTTCTCTCTGCCTCTTTCCAAGAAAGGATTAAGGCTTCCAGTTAAAGGATAAGCATACAACTAATAAAATAGAAAAAAAAATTGAAGTCATCAAAAGGAGGTAGCAAATCTTCTAATTATGGAGGCTCTGATTGCTAATTTAATTTTGCCTGTCAGGAAATTCAGTGTGATTGTTGATGTCTTAGACGTAGGAAACCTAGCATCAGGGCTTTTCTTGGCCAGACATTCAGATTGGCTAAGCCTGATACCTTCTGGGACATTGCCTGGTTCAGTCCCTGTAAATGGCAATGACAGGGCCTTTGGAATTGCGAATGGTCTCATTTTCTCTTATCTTTTCTAGGCATGGATTCAAACTGGTGGGTGCTGAAGTCTGATTTTCGTTTACCAACTGAAGAGGAGATCAGGGCTATGGTGTCTCCAGAGCAGTGCTGTGCTTATTACAGCATGATAGCTGCAGAGCAGCGACTGAAGGTGAACACTCCTTTTAGGCACCACCTATGCCTGTGGGTGTTTTTCAGAGAGATGAGGGTGAAGAACTTTTCTCACTAGCTTAGGAATGATGCATACTAGATTTAAACTGTATAAGGTACTCCGTGTATCCCCGTTCTGGGGTAAATTACATTGTAGATAAATACCAGTGGAAAGGCTTAGTGAGGGACTTAGGGAATATTATTTTGCTTTTGAAAATGGTTGCTCATTCATTTGGGTGATGGCTTTAATCTCTTCTTTGTAAGACAGGTGTATAAGCAAGGAAAGCGCTTCTTAGTTGTTTTCCACAGCCTTCCAGGTGGGCAGAGATGCTGATTGTGCTGGACGTGTGGTTTGGAGAAGCATAATGTCCTTATTAGGCCAAAATAGGAAAGATCTAGCTGGGGTGGGACAGCACAGTTGTCTCCCACTGAGTTAATGAGCATCTCTATTCAGCTTCCTCGTGGGCCTTAACTATCCACATATGTTAGCTTAAGGATGTAGAGTGGTGATAGGTATACCTAAGACTACGGATTCCATTCTCTATGCAAAACTGTGCGTTGGTGTTCTGTACTTGGTATTTGGTGAAACTTGTGCTTTGCATTTTCCAATTTATCGATTGGCTTACACATGGATTTGTCCTCTTCCAGGATGCTGGCTATGGTGAGAAGTCCTTTTTTGCTCCAGAAGAAGAAAATGAGGAAGATTTCCAGATGAAGATTGATGATGAGGTGAGATTTTAATCTTTATTAGTATTTCCCATTTATCCTTAAAAAAACAGGCTTATTGAGATGATTGACATACAATAAATGGCACATGTTTAAAGTGTACTATTTGATACGTTTTGATGCATGTTTATACCTGTGAAATTGTCATGACAAGATAATGAGTGTATTTGTCACCTCCACAAGTTTGTGCCTCTTTAAAATCCCTTTCTCCCCTCTCTTCCTTTCTCTCTAACCCTCCCTGTCCCCTGACACCCACTGATCTGCTTTCTGTCACAGATCAGTTTGTATTTTTTAGAGTTTTAGATAAGTGAAATCATACAGTTAAATGTACTCTTTTTTAAAATTGTGGTAAAATACATGTAACATAAAATTTATCACCTTAAACCTTTATGTGTGTAGTCAATAGTGTTAAAGTACATTCACACTGTTCAGCCAATCTCCAGAACTCTTTTCATCTTGCAAAACTGAAACTTGATTACTCATTAAGTAGTAATTCCCCTTTTTTCCCTCCCCCAGTCCCCGGCAACCACCCTTCTACTTTCTGTCCCTATGAATTTTACTACTCTAGGTACTTCGCCTAAGTGGAATCATACAGTATTTGTTTTTATGTCACTGATTTATTTCATTTGGCATAATATTCTTAATACTCATTCATACTGTAGCATATGTCAGAATTTCTTTCCTCGTTTATGCTGAGTAATATTCTCTGGTATATATGTACACACACACAAACCATGAAATATTGTTTTGGTTATCCATTTGTCCGTTGATGGACATTTGTATTATTTCCATGTCTTTTTTTTTTAATTTCCATGTCTTGGCTGTTGTGAATAGTGCTGCTGTTAACAGGGGCATGCAAATATCTTTTCAAGACCCTGCTTTCAATTCTTTTGCATATCTACCCAGAAATGGAATTACTGGATCATATGGTGGTTCTATTTTCAGTGTTTTGAGGAGCCTCCATAATGTTTTCCAAAGCATCTGCACTGGTTTACATCTTATCAATGATGTATAAGGGTTCCGGTTTCCTCACACTTTAACCAGCATTTGTTGTTTATTATTTTTTTAAAAGTAGTCATCTCAATGGGTGTGAAGTGATAACTTAGTGGTGTTTCAATTTGCATTTCCCTGATAGTTAGAATCTTTTCATGTGCTTGTTGGCTGTTTGTATGTCTTATTTTGAGAAACGTGTATTCAAGTCCTTTGCCCATTTTTGAATTGGGTTGTTTGTTTTTGTGATTGAGTTAGTTGTAGGAGTTACATATTCTAGGTATTAACATCTTTTCAGGTGTTTGTTATGGAAATACTTTCTCTCATTTTGTAGGTTGCCTTTCACTTTGTTGTGTCCTTTGATGCAGAGAAACTTTACATTTTGATGTAGGCTAGTATAGTTTACCTAATTTTACTTTTGTCCCTGTGCTCTTGGTTCCACATCTAAGAAATCAATGCCAAATCCAGCATCAGGAAGCTTTTTCTCTGTTTTTTTTTCTTCTAAGAGTTTTACATTTTTAGTTCTTACATTTCAGTCTTTCTCATTTTGAATTAATTTTTGTATATGGTGTAAAGTAAAGGTCCATCTTTATTATTTTGTATGTGAGTATTCTGTTTTCCCAGTACCATTTGTTAAAAGTATACATTCTTTCTTGTCTGTGTTCTTCACTCTAATTATTCTGAGATTCATCCAGGTGGTTGTGTGTATTAATAGTTTGTTACTCTTATTGCTGTATAATATTCAATAGTATGAATGTACCACAGTTTGTTTAATTACCTGTCAAAGGACATTTTGGTTGTTCCCAGTTTTTGGCTATTATGAATAAAATTGCTATGAATATCCGTGTATAAATCTTTATATAGACATATGTTTCTTTTTTTTCCCTTGGGTAAATATTTAGAAGTGGAATTGCTGGATTGTATGGTAGCTCTGTTTTACCTTTGGAGGAACTGCCAGACTTTTCCACAGTGGCTACACCATTTACATTCCTACTAGCAGTGTATGAGCATTCCAGTTTTTCCACATCCTTGTCGACACTTGTTATTTTCCATTTATTATTATTATTGCCCACCTATAGTGGGTATGTCATTGCAGTTTTAATTTGCATTTCCCAGATAGCTAAAGATATTGAGCATCTTTCTTTGTGCTTATCATCCAGTAATCTTCTTTGGTTGAGGATCTATTTATCTCTTGCCCATTCTTATTTTTAATTAGTTACTTGTTTTCTTCTCAAATTTTGAGAGTTCTTTATGTATTCTGGGTCCCAGTCCTTTATCAGATATATGATTTACAAAGATTTTCTCCCAGTCTAAGGCTTGTCTTTTAATTATCTTAGCAGTGTCTTATGAAGAGCAGAAGTCTAACTTGTAAATCTTCTCCTTTGATGCGTATGGATTTTGTGTCAGGTCAAAAATTTTATCTAATTCAAAGTCACAAAGATTTATTTTCTTCTAAAGGTTTTATTGTTTTAGATCTTGGGTTTAGATTCATTTTGAGTTAATTTTTGTTTAGAGTGCAAGGTGTTTAGATTAAGTTTCATCTTTTTGCATATGAGTGTCCAGTTATTCTAGTACCATTTGTCAAAAAATTAATTGATCTTTTAAAACAAAAGTTTGATCATATCACTCTTGCTCAAGGACTTCCTTTGGGTCCTCATTTGTTTTAGGAAGTAATCCGTAACATTATTCACAAGACTATGTGATTTTGGTCTTTTTTTTTTTTTTTTTGGTCTTGTAATATAGCTCTCATCTCCTCTCATCTGTCACTGACCATCTTATACTCTTAAGCTCCAAACATACTAAAGTTCATTCATTTCCCTAAATTTATTTCTGCTGCTTTCTAGCATTTTGCAACTGTTATTCCCTCTGCCTAGAATATTTCCTCTCCACTCCTCTATCATCTGACCTTCATCTGGAAGTTATATTCTTTTGGAAGTTTTCCCTGACTCTTGCCCTCACTCGTACCCTTCATTCAGATTGGATCACCATCCTTTCCTTCTTTGTATACATATCCCAGGGACGGGGGAGCCTGGTGAACTGCCGTCTATGGGGTAGCACAGAGTCGGACATGACTGAAGTGACTTAGCAGCAGCAGCAGCACTTTTTATTTTCCTGTCATGGCACTGATCATGCAGTATTGAATTCGGTTGGTTTATTTGTCTCTCCCTCACTGACATTAGGCCCCTGAGAAAGTAGTGCTTGACATGTAGATATTCAATAAATATTTGTTAAATGAGTGAATGCTTGTCAGTGAGGTCAGGCAGAGTGAGTAAAGAAGCATTATTGTATGTACTGTACTTTTGAGGTTTGAGTGAACAATGAGTGGATGTCAGAATTTCCGAAATGAAAGATTCTTTTGAACGGCCTTCAAGATTGAATCTCGAATAGAGAATTGGCCACTTTATAGCTAAGCTAGTTATATAAACCTTCTCTGGTCTGTTTGGACAAGCGCATTCCCCTTGTCTTACTTGCCTGCTTATTTTATGTGGTCAGTAAACACCATTTATGGTTCTAGGAGAGGACAGGTCTTTTTGACCAAACCTGTGGCAGAGGTGGAATACACTTTGACTTACTGCTACTGATATTGGGGCCAGTACTTTGTAGAGCTTGTTTATCATCTAATTGGGAGAGTATGTATATGGGTCATTCTAAAGAAGGTATTTGAGCAATTAAACAATCAAATGTGGTCATCAGTCTACCTTAACTCTTTGAAAATCATGAGGGTGGGGACAACACTGTCTTTGAGAACTCTCAGTCAAACCCAAGGGGTATGGAGCTGAAGAGGGGGGTACCACTTTTCCACATATTCCTACTTAAATTGACTGATACTTTGACCTCTTACTAATTATCATGATTTAAGTACCATAGAAAAGAACAGGCTGTGTCCTGGGCAGCTTTATGTAGCTATTGATCTCTGTGAACAGTTTAAGAAAGCATCATATTGTACATTATTGTTATTATCCCCACCTTCTAAGTGTGGCTAGATATATAGCAAATGTTTTTCACCACCTCAGGTTCGCACTGCTCCTTGGAACACCACACGGGCTTTCATTGCTGCCATGAAGGGCAAGTGTCTCCTGGAGGTGACTGGGGTGGCAGATCCCACAGGATGTGGTGAAGGATTCTCCTATGTGAAGATTCCAAACAAACCAACACAGCAGAAGGTGAGACTGTCTGAATTTCTGGAAGGTGAAAAATCAGGGGAGGAAGAAATAGAGGTTAAGGGATGGAGATGAATGGATGGTGATCTGGGAAGCCATGGAAATGTTAACAGTATATCTTAGATGCCTACTATAAAGAGTTCAGCTTACTAGGATTCTTTCTTGTTTTGTTTCTGAGATAGGATGATAAGGAGCCTCAGCCAGTGAAGAAGACCGTGACAGGAACAGATGCAGACCTCCGTCGCCTTTCACTGAAAAATGCCAAGCAACTTCTACGTAAATTTGGTGTGCCTGAGGAAGAGGTGGGCATGGAAGAGGAAAACTTAGAGGCTCCCCGGGGCTCTTTATAGGGAGGGGAAAGCTTGGAGGCAGATATTAGGAACTATCTGGAGAATTTTGTAGTTTAGGTTGTGGTAGACTGAATCTTAGCGACTTCTTCAGGAGTTAGCTTTCTCAAAGCTTTCTGCCTAACCTGCTTTGGGTGATTTTTTTTTTTTAATCTAGTTTTCTAAACATGTGACCTGGTTTTTTCCTTTGAAATCTCTGAATGATTTGTTTGTGTGTCTCTCTCTTGTAGATTAAGAAGTTGTCCCGCTGGGAAGTGATTGATGTAGTACGCACAATGTCAACAGAACAAGCCCGCTCTGGAGAGGGACCCATGAGTAAATTTGCCCGTGGATCAAGGTTTTCTGTGGCTGAGCATCAAGAGCGTTACAAAGAGGAATGTCAGCGCATCTTTGACCTGCAGAACAAGTGTGTTGTTTTAGTACTACAGGAGATCTAAGCTGGAAAGGGGAGGGGGGTCTCAGACATTATTTTATAGGGGAGAGAAGGTCACCTAAAATGTGACTAGGTGGTCAGGTATCTGAGATTTCAGGGTGATATCTATTCATGATAGTGCTGTGGTACCTACTCTCTTCAAAACAATAAGCAAAGTTTTTGTTTTTTGTTTGATTTTTTTCTTTTTTAAATTTTGTATTGGGATATAGCTAATTAACAATGTTGTGATAGTTTCAGGTGAACAGCGAAAGGACTTAGCCATCCATATACATGTATCCATTCTTCCCCAATCTCCACTCCCATCCAGGCCTGGCAGAGGTTTTCAGTGGCAAGAAGTGCTAGGTTCCATGGCAAATCTTGTGGCCTACTTGAGCCTAGCAGCCATTACAGTGGTGATAGGGGATTGTGGGGTTTTTTTTGGAGGCTTAGTGTTTAGAGGATGATAATGCCCTATTAAAAATAACCACTATGCTGAGTTGTTGTTTCTCAGGCTTTTTCCAAGAATTCTGAAAGAATTGCTATACTATTTCATATTTTGAACTTGCCTCATTGACTGCATTTCTAGGAAAACTTGTAGAGCTTTTCTGTTCAGGGTCCCATGTCTTAGTGGATTTTGAATATTTCTCTTTTAAGGTTGATTTCTCAATTTCCTGCTCTTGCCTAAACTAAAATTGTTTCTTCAGCTTCTTTAAAAACTTGTTTCCCCTCCTTTTAAATTTAACATTATTTTTTCTTTTTAGGGTTTTATCATCAACTGAAATCTTATCAACTGACACAGACAGCAGCTCAGCTGAAGACAGTGACTTTGAGGAAATGGGAAAAAACATAGAGAACATGTTGCAGAATAAGAAAACCAGCTCTCAGCTGTCACGTGAACGGGAGGAGCAGGAGCGGAAGGAACTACAGAGGATGCTACTGGGTGAGGATAGTGACTTTACAGATAGACAGACAAAAAAAAGAAAGATCGAAAAATTGTAAATAACTGCTCACTAATAACTAAGGTAAAGATGGAGGCAGAAAAAGTAGGAGATGAGTATAGAAAAGCCCATAGATGAAGTAGAGAGATTCTGCAAACTGGACTCTAGATATGTCTGTGGGGCACAAATTGAAGAGATGCTGCCAGTCTGCTACTGCCTTTGTTTCTATCAGGCCTGGCCAAACCAAGACAATCGTGGCTGTACATCACTTGAGCTTTCTGGGCATTCATCCTAGAGGGTAAGAGTTTTTAATAGATTTGGGGGTTGTTCATGAACCCTCTGAAATCACATGTAGAAGTCAGTACAGGTGTACTTTTTCTGAGGAGAAGATCCATGGCTTTCAGAACATTCTCAGAGGAGTCTTAGATTCTAAAAAGAGTTTAAACTCACCAACCCTAAATTGCATAAATTGAGGATGGGGATGATGAAGGCCTGAACTGGTTTGAGATGTGGTCGTTAGGAATGAAAAAAGGAGAGAGATCAAGGTGATGCTAAGGTTTCACTCTGGCTTGCTGTAAAGATGGTGGTACCATTAATTAGGGTAGTACATTTCAGAAAAAGAAGCAGGTTTAAGAAGGAAAGGTATAATATGTGGATTTTGAGGTCCTTATGACACTCCCCAGTATAGATGTCAAAGAGGCAATTGAGAACTTGAATGTAGATACTGAGAGAGGATAAAGGCTGAAGATGAACGTTTTAAATGACTACACTTAACAGTAGTCTTTCCTTTGTTTTCCCTTTATAAAAACTTTGTGTGATTCAGTTGTTTTGGCTACTTTGTAAAGATGTGATAAAGCCTTTCCTCGAATGTGGTCTTGGACCAGCAATGTCTACATCATGTGGAAGCTTGTTAGAAATGCAGTCTTAGGTTTCACTCCAAACCTGCTGAATTAGAATCTGTATTTTAACACCATCCTCAGATGATTCCTGTTCATTCATATTAAAGTTTGAGAAGCATACTCTAGGCCTTAAGACTCTGGAGTTTTTCTGTAGTGTCATTTCTGCCTGCTGTGCTCTAGCCTCCACCCCCACCATCCCCAGTGCTTGGGTGCTTTTCTATAATGTGATCATCAACTACTTCCTGCTTGGAATTTCCTTTTGTGCATTTGTTCAAAGAAATCAAAATACAGCTACTGCTCTGCTGTCGTCCATATGACAAACATGTGTCTTTAAGATCCTCTCAGAACTTTCTGTACTTATAAAAATGGGAACATTGACAGTGATAAAATGAAAATAAAGTCAGGAAAGGACAACTAGTGTATCCTTGGGGCTGGTGGTGACTTTGATGCTTTCTATAGAACAATAGTTCTGTGGCATGTTGAGTTTGGGGGTCTCCACTCAACCCCAAGAAACTAGCCATTTAGGTGGTAGGGGGACTGTGTAGAAATCTTTTTCTCCTTGCAGCAGCAGGCTCAGCAGCATCAGGAAACAATCACAGAGATGATGACACTGCTTCTGTGACAAGCCTTAATTCTTCTGCCACTGGCCGTTGTCTCAAGATTTATCGCACGTTTCGAGATGAGGAGGGGAAAGAATATGTTCGCTGTGAGACGGTCCGAAAGCCAGCTGTCATTGATGCCTATGTGCGCATACGGACCACAAAAGACGAGGAATTCATGTGAGTTTGACTTCCCACTTGCCAGTGTGATAAGGAGAATGATAATGATGGGGAAGGGGGTGAGGATGGATACTTAGTTTTAGTGACAAGATTCTGCACAGTTGTCCCTGGAAATCTGTGTTAATTGAGAACCATCTTGCCTTTAGAACTTTGGGTTTGAACAGAGCCAGACCACAGAGATAATCCCCAGTTTGCTGTAAAATAAAGGCATATTTTAAGTTCTCTCTGGGTCCTTTGTGTTTTTGTTGGTTGGTTGGCAAAAATCTTAGGGGGTCCTCATTCTGAGAGAGGTACCTCTGCACATGGAAGACTGATGAGCAGGTTAAGTGGGAATGCCATGTAGCCCCTTTTGTTTCAGTATTACTTTAGTTCTGAGATGTTTGCTATCAGGACAGTTTTCTTGGTTTTAAGTTTGCTTATGGATCTGTGAATTTTTTTCCCCTTTATATAGTCGAAAATTTGCCCTTTTTGATGAACAACATCGAGAAGAGATGCGAAAAGAACGGCGGAGGATTCAAGAGCAACTGAGGCGACTTAAGCGAAATCAGGAAAAGGAGAAGCTTAAGGGTCCTCCTGAGAAGAAGCCCAAAAAAATGAAGGAGCGTCCTGACCTAAAAGTAAGTATAGTGTAATATCATAACTAACAAAGCAGAGAAAGAAAGGATACCTTTTCCCTTAGCTTTTGGCATCCTACCTTACTGGGAATGAAGGCAGTATTATGGAAAGCTAGTTTGAACTGATGTGGCCACTTGGGTGTTATAATTACAACTGGAACTGATAATACCAGGTTTAATCTGGTATCACTGGGTATCATTTTATGCTTCATCCATTGAAAATATTTTCTATGAGTTGAGACAGGTGTGGTGGGTTTTTTTGACATGTATATTTATGTACATATGTAGACACATCTTGTTTTTAAATTGCATGTATTAAAAGCAGTGACTGAGAAAACATACAATACAGGTTGCTTTGCATAGTTTAGGTATCACTGTGCAGTGCATCACAAAATGAGTCAACTGTGGTACAGTGGAAAGAGCCGTGGACTTGGAAACAGAAGATCTGGGTTCAGGTTCTTATTCTGCCATTTAGTAACTCTGTGACCATAACCTCTCCAACCTATTTTTTCTTCTTTAAAATGATACCTATCTCACAGTGGTATTGTATTAAGGAATGTAATACATGGGAAGCATTTTATACCTGGTAAAATTCTCAACAAATGTGAACTGCTGTTAACATGTACAGAGCTCATTAAGTATTCTAATGTTTCTTGTATGTGATATTATGTGATACAATATTGATCCCATTTTACAGATGACAGTGAGGGCAGTTGCACAACTAAGATGGAGACTTGTTTTGTTTTTTTTTATGTGTGGAGTGTTGTGTGTTTTTTTTTTCTTTTTTGGGGGGTGCACTGCATTGCCTATAGGATCTTAGTTCCCTGACCAGGGATTGAACCCAGGTCCTCTGCAGTGAGAACAGAGTCCTAACCACTGACTGCCAGGGAATTTCAAGAGACTTAGTATTATTAAGCCTTTTCCTTGAGACTGGGAATATACTCATTCTGGCTGCCTGTGCTTCTGAATGCAACCTTGGGCTTCCAATAGCCTTTCTTCTGCATTTTTAATGTTTTCATAGTTTACAACTTAAGTTGGGTTAAAAATCCTCTGCCTTTTCCTCATTTGATTTTTAAAGTAACGTTCAGTCTCTGGATTTCATTTTGTTTTTAATATGTCATTTCCACACATGTACTTTTGTTCGGTGGCTTCTGGTTGAAAGGTGTGTAACGAGTCTATGAGAATAAAAGTTCTGGGCCTGCCTTTGTTTCTCATCTGCCTTCTGTGTATTTCTTAAAGCTAACATGAAGAAGCCTGCTTACCTCTGACATGTTGATACTTTCCCTTTTACAGCTGAAATGTGGGGCTTGTGGTGCCATTGGGCACATGAGAACAAACAAATTCTGCCCTCTTTATTATCAAACAAATGCTCCCCCTTCCAACCCCGTTGCCATGACAGAGGAGCAGGAGGAGGAGTTGGAAAAGACAGTCATTCATAATGATAATGAGGAACTTATCAAGGTTGAAGGGACCAAGATTGTCCTAGGGAAACAGCTAATTGAGAGGTAAGAGCAGTGGGAGAGATCTGTTGGAGGTTGGCGATATTGGTGGGGGGCAGGGGTGGATGTGATGTGTTCTCTGAAGTGGAACTGAGGACATAGGAACTTTAATGGACTTCCCTCAGTAATTGTTGCCAGTAATGGAAATTATAGTCTTGTAAAGCACTCATTAAGCTACACCAGCCACTTGCCCTTGGGCATGCTACTCAACTTTTCTGAGTCTTAGTTTCCTTATTTGCAAAATAAAATCACCCTTTCAAGGGTAGCTATGAAGATAAAATGAAGGAGACTATATAAAGCAAGTAGTACAGTACCTGGTATGTACTAAATGCTCTTCCTGTTCTAATTCCAGGCACTTGTAATATTTGTAAGGTCCCTGATCTCAGGTGTTCTGATAATGGACCAGCCAAAAAGATTGAGGAGACAGACTATGCTTACACTTACCTAGCCCTTGTCCTCAGAGAGTTTGATAATCAAGTAGAAAAGTTTTTTTCTAACTGAATATTTATTGCCTTTGGGTTCAAACAAATCAGGCAAAAACCACTACAATATTGTAAAGTAATTAGCCTCCAACTAATATAAATAAATGAAAAAAAAGAATAGAAAAGTTTTTATTTTTTTTAAATTCATTTTTTACAATGTTGTATTGGTTTCTGCTGTACAATGAGAAAAGTTTTTAAATTAGAAAAAGAATCCCCCCAACTTTTTAGTTTGAAAATTGCAAACCTACAGAAGAGCTGAAGGAATAATATAGTATGTTTTTTCTCTAAATTCACCAACTGTTAACATTTGTCACATTTGTTTCATCTTTATGTATCTAAAACATTTTCTTTTTTGCTGAAACATTTGGAAGTTGTAGGCATCATGACATTTCTCTCAAATTCTTTAGCACACATCTCCAAAGAATAAGGACATAAGAAACATGATACTTGGAGAAGGAAATGACAACCCATTCCAATATTCTTGCCTGGAAAATCCTATAGATAGAGCCCGGCAGGCTGTAGTCCATGGGGTCGCAAAGAGTCGGACATGACTGAAGTGACCTAGCATGCACAAACATGATACTATTACTACACCTAAGAAATTTAACATTAATTCAGTAGTATCTAATATTCAGTCCTTATTCAAATTCCCCCAGTTGTCTCAATATTCTTTATTGCATACACCCTACTTCCATTCAGGATCAATTCCAGTTCAAACATTAAGTATTTTGAATCTCTCTTAATGTAGAACTGTCTTCCCCACCTTGTTTTTCATGACATTGAATTTTTTTAAGAGTCCAGGTCAATGGTCTCATAAAATATTCCACATTCTAGATGTGTCTGTTTTTGTGTTGATGTATATTTTTTTGATGTATATTTATCTTTGGCAAGATTGCAGCAGAAGTAATATTATGCATTTACCGCACCACATGAGAAAGCATATAATGTCAGTATATGTTCCTCAGTATTTTGATCATCTTATTAAAGTGGTAATACTCAGATTCCTCTATAATAAAGATACTTTTTTCCCATTGTAATTAATTTGTGGGTGAATATCCTGTTCTCTTACAATATTTCTCTCAATAGTTTTAACATCCATTGATGATCATTACCTAACTCATTATTACATAGGGGGTTGCTTCATTGTTTTTCTAATTCTATCATTCTTTACACTAAGTGGCATTCTGTAAAGCAGGGCGTCTCTCTCTTTTTTTGAATATTACTATGGAATCTGAAATTCTTCCTTTTGTAAACTATAATATATTAAAATTTGTTAACATCATTATTAATTTGGATGCCCAGATTGTCCCAGATTTGATCCCTTCAAGCCAGAACCTGTGTCCTTTTGAAATGAACCTATAAATTTTGCAAACTTCTTTGCTTTCTGGCACTAGATGTCAGGCTTTCCTTGAAATTTCTCTGTCCCAGACCCAGAATCAGCCCTTTCTCAGGGAGTCCTGGTTCCTTTTATTGGGGAATAGTATTTTGGAACCAATATCTAGGTGTTAAGTATCTTCATTGCCACTGAGATGTCACTGCTTCTAGGTTCTTAGTAGATAGAACTAGGAAATATACAAATATTGTAAGTCACAACCTCATATCAATACTTCCAAAACAAATTATATCTATAGATTCTTCATCTTTTTCTGTTTTTTAGCTATAGTTTGCATTTTATTTTTAGCTCACACTTTTTAGGTTCTTGATTTAATTAAAATCAGTGAAAACATTGTATCACCTCTATTTGTACATCATTAAGTTTTATTCTTTTTCTGTTTTATATTTATATCCTCTTGGTTCCCAGCATCAGTGTATTTATACATTTGCCCATCCTGTGATATGTACAAGATAGTTTGAGAATTTGGAGAAGGAAATGGCAACCTACTCCAGTATTCTTGCTTGGAAAATCCCATGCACAGAGGAGCCTGGCAGGCTACGGTTCATGGGGTCGCAATGAGTCAGACACGACTGAGCAACTGAGCACACATACTACTACCAACAACAAACATGTAAAGTAGATTCAAGATATTTTCTGTAATTTGTTGTCCTTGGATTATATGCCACAGGAGTTGACAGTCAGGGTATTACATTCAAAATATATTTATTTTTTGAGTATGTAATTTTTAATATGTAGTTATATTCATTTATTTTGTTTAGATTTGGGAGTTTTCTCCTATCCTTGTTAATTTATCAACATCTATAGTAGTCATGTTTTAAAGCACATTAGAAAAAGGAATTATAGTATCTTGATCTCATATGATTAAAGGGAAGTAGGTAGTTGGGCTTTTAATGATTGAGGGAAACTCAAACTAGTTTTTTCTCTTCTTTTCGGCCACTCTGTGTGGCATCCGGGATCCTAGTTTCCCAACCAAGGACTGAACCTATGCCTCCTGCAGTGAGAGCATGGAGTCCTAACCACTGGACCATTAAGGAAGTCCCTAGTTTTTCTTTTCAAACAAGCTTTAATTTCTTCCTTGTTTCTATTCTGAATAAGTTAAATTTCCTAGCCCTTTTATCCTGAGATAGAATATTCGAGATGGAAAGATTCTTGAAATTCCTTTAGCCTAGTTCCTTTATCTTCCAAGTAGGAAACTGAGGTGAACTTGTGGCTTGCTTAGTTCTTTATTAATTTGGAGATACTATGAGGTCTTGCCCGATCTGAGCCTTGGGATGTGGATGTCTGGCCTTTAGTTTGGCTTTTTACTACCCAGGCTCATGCTCAGGTACTTTGGCCTTTTTCTTTGTGGTTGCTTTTTTGGGGGGTGCTAGAAATAGGGACTGCATGCTATGAAAGTGTTATGATTATTACAGTGCAGATGAGGTTCGCAGAAAATCTCTGGTTCTCAAGTTCCCTAAGCAGCAACTTCCTCCCAAGAAGAAACGGCGAGTTGGAACTACTGTTCACTGTGACTATTTGAATGTGAGTATCTGCATTGCTGCTTTCTGACCAGATGGGATTCTCATTAATTCCCCCAGTCCTCTAAGCCGTGGCCCTGATAACAGCCTTAGATTCTCCCTGTGGTATTGCCCTGAGAATTACATGTATTGCTCATTACAAGGTTTCCAAAATGTATTTTTTTTTAATTTAAAGAAGCATTCTGATATTTTGTTTCTCCTTAGAGACCTCATAAGTCCATTCACCGGCGCCGGACAGACCCCATGGTGACATTGTCATCCATTTTGGAGTCTATCATCAATGACATGAGAGATCTTCCGAATGTGAGTTCACTGCATTCAGGTCTACAGTATGGATGGCAAGACCCTTTGTTCTGTCTGATTTCAGATAGAGGGCAGTAGAGTCCTAAGAACCTCAAACTCCTTATTCTTTGGGATATAGTTTGTTTATTTTTAACAGTTAGTAGAGGAAACAGTCAGACCTATTCCATCTAGAGAGATTCCTTTGAGAGTTGATGGCCAGGTAGAGACAGGTAAGATGTGAGAGAGTCTTGAGGAATTAGTTATGGCAAATGTTCTTTGCTCATGGATGGTGCTGGCTCTTGTTTGCACAGACATACCCTTTCCACACTCCAGTCAATGCAAAGGTCGTAAAGGACTACTACAAGATCATCACCCGGCCGATGGACTTACAGACACTCCGTGAAAATGTGCGTAAACGCCTCTATCCATCTCGGGAAGAGTTCAGGGAGCATTTGGAGCTAATTGTGAAAAATAGTGCAACCTACAATGGTAAGAATCACCTGTCTTTGACTGCAAAGGTCACCTTTCAGATCCTTTTTTAATTCCATACTAGTCCTAGATTCAGACTAGATTGGACTGATGGAAAGGACCTACAATGTATTAGTGAATTTGAGGGTTATGAAAATCAGATAACATATGTTTTTAATCATTTAACAGATATTGCTGCTTTTTATTCCCACTTAATGTATCCTCTGGAGAATTTGGAGTCTTATCTGTTGAAACAATTGCATGGGGAGTATGGGAGGAAGAGGTGAGCCTAGGTTAATAGAAGAGACATTCAGTGTGGATGGAACCCCCATAGAGTATGTGCTTGTGACTGTATTTGTCTTTGATTTGATCTACAGATATGTTATAGGGGCTGTTATATGTCCACTTTGCTCAAAAACTGAAAAGACAAGGAGGAAGAAATCTATTTTCTGAGTCTTAAAGAGTTCAAGATATAGTACATACAGCTTCTGCATGTAAAGGATAAAATTTTCTGATTTCCAGTTGTATCCTTGAGCACAGATTTGTCTATAAGTGTAGAGATTAAGGGTACAGATTAACTATGGCACTTAATAATTGAATTACCTTAGATATCTTATTTAACATCTTATAACCTTTTCCGTTTTCTCACCTGTACACATGGGCCAATAGTGTACCTAGATTTTAATACCTTTCACAAGCAGGCCTGACCCATTTATCTAGTCTCATCTCCAGTGACTGGCTCCTATACCTACTATAGATTCCTGCCACACTCAGCATTGTATTTCACTAAATATCCTATCCCATGTCTTCATTCTTTTGCACAGTCTTTGCCCTTTGTAAGGAATGCCCTTTATTCTCTTTCCATTCATATTTCCAGACCAGCTCATATCATCGCTTCATGAAGATGTATTCATATTGCCCATGGTACCCATTTTTCAATCATCTGTGCCTCCTTAGCACAATTAAATCAACTTTATAGCTCTTACTGTGTTACATATAATTGATTATATATTTGATTTTCCTACCACTTTGTGACCTCCTAGAGAGACTATTCATCTTTCTATTCCAAGGGCCTAGCAGAGTACCAGACACATACAAAGAAAGAATAAATTTGTTAGGCCCAACTGTCATTCAAGTTGGCAAGCATAAATGCGTAAAAAAAATCCACTTGGAAGGGGAATGGGAGGTAAGAGCTGACATTGAAAATGCAGAGCTTGAAGTACCTGTGGGTCATTTAGAGGCAATGTTAGTAAAATTTTGGAAATGATTTTCTCCTTCCATCCCCCTCTATCTCAATCTTCTTTCTTCCTTATACCTGAATGATGATGATAATAGTACCACCATCAGTGGTATTACTATCCTTCTAGTTATACAACCTAGAAATATTGGTCATCATTGATTCACTCTGCATCTCCTGCACTCGTAGATCACTAAGTTCCATAAATTGTACATTATAAATTTTGCTGGAACAAATTCCCTTCCTTTTGGTCTCCATTGCTACTATCTTAGTTGAAGCCCTTGTCATCTCTTCTTTCACCTCTTGCAGTTGCTTCCAGACTTTTTCTCTGCTGCCTGCCTTAATTCTTCACACTGTTGACAGGGTATTTTTTTTTTCTGATATACAAGTTTGAAAAATTACTCTCTAGCTTAAAATCTTCAGTGCCTTTGTATCTCCTATGAGACCATTGTAATATGTCCCATTCAGCCTTTCCAAGTTCCATTTCCGGTTTCTCTTCCACACACATACTGTATTCCAGTTGTACAAAACTTCTTGTAATTTCTGTTGTGAAATGTGTTGCTTCATGTTTCCATGAATTTGCTTACTTAAGTGTTTTTGCACACTTCTTCCTCCCTGTGGAATGTTTTTCTACAATACTATCTACCTGGTGGACTTCTCTTCATTAATGACACTGCTCAAGTGTGAGTCACAACAAGCCTTTCCTGTTCCTTCCTGGTACTCAGATTTAATTGTTTTGAAACTGTTACCAACCCTCCACAGTTCATAGTAATCAGTATATCCCTCTATTTGCACTTACACTCACTTTTTTAAAACTTTTATTATGGAAATTGTTAGGCATATACAGAAGTAGAGAGAAAGTAAATAAACTTCACTGCACCTATTCACGCAGTTCAGCACTTACCAACATATGGCCAGTCTTGTTCATTATTTATATTTCCAGATATCATATCATTTCACCCATAGATACTTCAAGCACTTATACCTTGTTGTATAGCAATTTATTTTCATGTCATTTTCTTTGACTAAACCAAGAACTCTCTAAGGTAGGACTTGTGTCATATTTTCCCTTTAATCTCATCATTGAACATGTCACAGTCATTAAACAATTGCTGAATGAATAAATAAATGCCTGCTAATTAATTAATAAGTAGTTGAAGATAGAGCTGAGGTTTAGGCTCTGGGGAGCACTTCCTTTGAAAGAATTGACAGGAAGATAAATAAAGGATACTGCAAGGAAACAGAATTACTGTTGAGAAGAAAATGTTTTGACTGTCCCTATGATGAGCTTAAATTAGGGTAGCCATAAGCAGGGAATGTAGGTGATAGTTGGAGGATTTTGTAAAACTCTTGTTAGGGACTTCAGGGAAACTAAAGTAGTAGTCTGAGCTAGGATGGAGATTGTTTTCTGACAAAGGCTTTGGATTAGCCATATATTGGACGGACATCACAAACCACGAGTTCTGCAAACAAAAATTGCCGTCACAAATTTTGAATGCTAAATATGGAAAGATGATCTCCTTAGTCATCTTTAAATAAATTGTTATTTTCCTATCAATGGTATTATTTTCAAGGTATTAAAGGCAGCAGTATCTAAGGTAGTACTGCTGTGTATTAAAGGTAGTACTGCTGTGTGTGGATAAGGGAGAGAATTAAAATTAGTTTATTCATCCATATTATGCATCTGCTATGTGTTAGGCACTGAAAAATGGAGGTAAGACTGATGTATCTGTCTGACTCAGCAGTTAGGTTGGTGCAAGTCTGGAGAGGTGTTGGTACTCTTGCCTCCCATGTCCGTGGTCTCATCTCTTCCTGTTTGTTTCTCTGTAATCTAGGGCCAAAGCATTCACTGACCCAGATCTCTCAATCAATGCTAGATCTCTGTGATGAAAAACTTAAAGAGGTAAGACATTTAAAATGAGAGAAAGGCGATAGAATTTGAAGCTGGCAGGTACCAGAATTGAGGAAGTAGGGAATGTAACAGAAGATTAGAGAAATGAGGGAGAAGCAGGTCTTTCGTACATTAGAGTCTGGAGGGGACCTTAGAAATCATATAGTCTAATTCCCTCCCTTTTGTTGATGGAAAAACTGAGGTCCATAGGAGAAACTAACTTGTCTTGGGCATCATGGCTGTTAAATAGTAGAACTAGGATTAAAACGTAAAATCCACATAACACTTTAGAAAGGGCTAAGGAAATTGACTTCCCGGAAAGCCACCTGAAGCTAAGAGACTGTTTTGGCAGGGAGAAATTTTAATTTTTAAAAGATAATCTGTATTTTATCTTCTTAACAACAACAAAATATGGCAGCTGTACAGGCCTAAAACATATAAATGTGAAGATGTTAATACTGAAGTAGAAATTTCATAAAAGATTGCCAAATGGCCAATAAACATGAAAAGATTATAAGTTTGGTTGATCATTGTGGAAATAAAAATTTAAACCAGTTAAGCCAGTTAATACTTCATACCCACTTAGAAAGGCTAAAATTAAAAAAAAAAAAAACTTAAAAGACATGGTCTTCCCTGGTGGTCTAGTGGTTAAGAATCCAACTGCCAGTGCAGGGGACACAGGTTCGATCCCTAGTGGGGAAAGATTCCACATGCCACAGGGCAACTAAGCCCACACACCACCGCTGCTGAGCCCAAGCTCTAGAGCCCGTGCTCCACAATAGGAGAAGCCATTGCAATGAGAAGCCCATGCACTGCAACTAGAGAAAGCCCTCACACAACAACAGAGACCCACTGCAGCCAAAAAATAATTTTTAAGAAGATTGAGTTTTAGTGGGTTAGGACATGAATCAATTGATACACAGACTTTTTCATAGTATAGTCTAAAATGAATTTATTGGGTTAGATTCCCTTGTACAAAAGTTACTAATCAACAATAATGTGCCCAGTGTTTTCAGTGATATTTTTACAGCAAAAACAGTATGATATTAAAACTTAATTTGGTGAAGATGTTTTTGTTGTGGGAGCTAAGCTGTTGTTGCCCAAGGGTGTATATTTTTTATTATCTACAAGAATAGAAGATAGAATACCTATAAGAGTGGTTGACACATCTCTTTTGATCCTTTTACTGGAGTATTATTTCTTATCTGAATTTTTGTCTAGAACAGATGAGTTTACAATTCAAAGTTAGACTTTTTGGGACAAGAGAAATATTAATTGTCCTTAATACTCTATGATGATTATACCTCAGGGAAACCTTTATGTTTCCTTTGCTTTGTTTCATGTCAGAAAGAAGATAAATTGGCTCGTTTAGAGAAAGCTATCAACCCCTTGCTGGATGATGATGACCAAGTGGCATTTTCTTTTATTCTGGACAACATTGTCACCCAGAAAATGATGGCAGTTCCAGATGTAAGTGGTCTGTATGTTGAATATTGTGAAGATAGTACAAAGGAAAGGAAAGGACAAAAGAATGTTTGCATGTGTGTGTATGATTGGGGAGTCTGGAGTGTGGTGTTTGTCAATTCAAACTGGTATGTAATTCTTTTCTTTTTTTCAAACTGGTATATAATTTTAAAAAGAAACCTTTTTGCTGTATGAGTGCATTATCATTGAAATCAAAGAGGCCAGGAATCTGTGATACAGAGAGGTTCTTTATTCCTGTTGACATTCAGGTAGCTCGAGAGAGAAATTAGGATACCAGGTAATATGGGAAGCTTTGGATTTAGAGGTGCTTCTTGACAAACGAGAGTTTGATAATTACCCAGCATTTGTTGTCTTTTGTTTCAGTTTTTCCCTTTTGCAACTTTATGACAGGGCTACCATGTTGGGTCTCTATATCATTTTGTTATAATGACCTTCCCTAGGGAATTCTGAACTGAGTTTCCTTTTGTGTTTTAGGCATATGCTGTATATGCAATAATGCTGTGAACCCTCTACATGGGACTAGGGGGTGAGAGATTTTAATTGTGAATATAGAGCAGGGGTCCTTACCCTGTCAGGGCACATGAACCCTTAAAAGAATCCATGAACACATGCAAAGTTTTGTGTGATTATGTGTCTTTCTGGGGAAAGGGTCCATAGCTTTTGTCAGGATCTTAACATTATGATCCAGTGAAGGTTGAGAAGCTCTGATATAAAGAATGGTTTCCATTTAATTTCTCATGTTTTCTTTTTACTAGTCTTGGCCGTTTCATCACCCAGTTAATAAGAAGTTTGTTCCAGATTATTACAAAGTAATTGTCAGTCCAATGGATTTAGAGACCATACGTAAAGTGAGTGATTTGGTTTAAAATGTCTTTTTGGAAGCAAGTAACTTTATATGTGTATCTCAGTCCCTTGATTTCTTTTAATTACAGAATATCTCCAAGCACAAGTATCAGAGCCGGGAGAGCTTTCTAGACGATGTCAACCTTATTCTGGCCAACAGTGTTAAATACAATGGTGAGTATTTCTCCTTTTTTTCTCTTTGCATCAGTATATCCACCCAACATTAGTTAGCATTATTAAAAGTTAAGTGCATAAAGCAGGCTTGAGCTGTGATAGTCAGCAGAGTCAATCAAGTGACTTAACTCTGCATTTAAAAAAAAGACATATTTTAGTGTGTTCTATAAAGTTTGCTAATAATGTTTAATGATGACAAAGCAATGTACATTTATTTTCTAAACTTCAAAAGCACAGAAAAATGAGATGAGAATAAAAATCATATAGATGTCACTTTGGGCCATCACTACTTTCCATGAGTTGTGAAAGCTTACCTATTCCCCAGGCCCTTTGATGGAACTTAGGGAAATGTGTTAAAATAGACCATGGTGTGCTTCCTCAGAGCATGGAATTCCTGCTCAGTATATGAACTGATTGAATGATATGTGTCAGGTTCTATGCTAGCTACTCAATCTACTGATGGGAAAGACATCACTGTCCTCGTGTAATTCACAGTCCAGTTGGTGAAGAGAAATAGTTAAAATGCAGCTTATCAAGGGCTATATTAGAAGGATGTACGAAGTGCCCTAGAGGAGAGGAAGGAGCACTTTCACCTAAGGGTTAGGAAGGCTTTGCAAACAAGTTAATAAAGTTCAGTTTTGAACAGCTCACTTGTTAAATAAACATCTATTGAGCACCTAGTATGTGCTGGCACTGATAGATATTACAAACATAAAATAAAATTAGATATGTTCTCTGCCCCCAAATTGGTTATAGTTTAGTTGGGAAAACAAAAGAAAAATCACAGAACTTAGATGTAATGCTAAATGCATGCACAGAGTGCCAAAGTAAAACGAAAACAGAATATCTTAATCAGAGTGGGATGAGAGGAAGCTTCCTATAATAGAATTTTCTTAAGCTGAGTTCTAAAGGATCAGTGGAGTTTACGAAGCAAAGGATGTGGAGGAGACAGCATTCTCGGCAGAGAGAATAGCAATATGTGAAGTCACAGAAGCCTGAAATTACATCTTGGGTTTAAGAAACGAGTTATTGGGGTTGCAGTTAAGTCTAGAGTTAAATTTAGTGAATGACTGGTTATATGTAGAGAAGTAGATGTCAAATCATAAGAGGACCTAGTGTATGCCATATGCCATACCTAAGAGTTTTTCAGTTCAGTCGCTCGGTCAATGTTCGACTGTTTGCGATCCCGTGGACTGTAACACGCCAGGCTTCCCTGTCCATCACCAACTCCCAGAGCTTGCTCAAACTCATGTTCAACGAGTCAGTGATGCCATCCAACCATCTCACCATATGTTGTCCCCTTCTCCTCCTGCCTTTAGTCTTGCCCAGCATCAGGGTCTTTTCCAATGAGTCAGCTTCTTGGCGTCAGATGGCTAAAGTATTGGAGCTTCAGCTTCAGCATCAGTCCTTCCAGTGAATATTCAGGACTGATTTCCTTTACTTTATCCTAAATGGAAGAATACTGAAAGAATTAAGCAGTAAAATGACAGTCCCATGTAACTCATGAAGCAAAAAAGAAGAGGGCGCTAAGGGAATTTAAGAGCATTGCCTAGCATACTGAGGTCTCAACTAAAAATCCACAGTCTATATGACTTTTCTCCTACAGTATTCAGCAGCCCAAGTAGTGTGGCTCTTAAGTTCATCAGAAGGGACAGAGAATTAGAAGGAGGAGGTGAAAGAGGGGACAACTGGAAAGACAGATGAGAAAATGGGTATTCTAGGTATAGAGGATAGAATATTATGGAGGAATGAAAGAACGGGGCAAGTCCAGGAACTGTACTGGCTAGAACCTATATATTTCATTAAGAGAAGTGGTAGGAGATGAGCCTTCTAGTTTATTCCATCTAGGTTGGGTTAAAAGAATCTACTTTGTCCCTTGTACCCTTCTTATTGCTGATTGTAAAGTGGAAATGCAGGTCATTTATCTTTCCATTATTGTCTCCTGAAAATACCTAAAACTAATCAGCCCAAATTCTAGTAATAGAAGTTAGCAGCCTCACAGATGTCTTAAAATGAATATAACAAGTAATAAGCAAGCAGGAATGTTGCAGAGATGATGCTTGGTCTGGGGATAGCTGCCTTAAGATAGAGGGCAGGTTTATGAGGAGCTTAGATAAGGCAATAAGAAAAAAACCCCAGAAGATGCTAATTGGAATGAGCAGAGGGCAGTAGACAAATCACAAGACAAAAATGAAATGCCAAATGAAAATGAATAAATATTCAGTTGTATCTGGTAATCAAAGAAATGAAAATTGAAGCAGATAAACCATCTGTTTTTTGCTTATTAGATGAGTTTGGTTTCTTTTTTAATGGAAGTATGAAAAATGCTAGTGAGGTAGATACTCTTACATATGCAGTATATAATTATGAGACATTTCTAGAAAGCTCTTTGACAGCACTGAGACTTAAAATAGTTAAGTGAACCGACCTTATAGTCAGGTAGACTTGAATTTAAATATTGGCCCCACCCCTTCATAGCAGTATGACTTTGGACAAGCAACTTAGACTCTGCTTTCTCATCTATAAAACGGGGGAAATGATAATACCCTCCTCAGAGGACTATATAATCTGTCCTAGTCAGAGATACAGACAAAGCTATTCACAATAATCTCATTTATATTAATGAGAAATAACTTGAATGGTTAATGTAAAGGGAATGACTAGTGTACCACCTGCATGATAGATTATTGTGTAAAGATTGAAAGCTTATTCTAAAAAACTAATGACAAAAGTGCTTAGAATGTTAAGTGAGAAAAGTAAAACACATAACTTTAATTTCATCTCAGTTATGCTTTTTATGAAAAGATACATAAAAAAGTGATGATAATAGTGGTTATTTCTGAGATGTAAGGTTAGGATTATCTTCATGTTCATCTTTTGTAGTTTTCCAAATTTTCTACTGGTACGGAAAGCAGGAAACTCTTTCAAGAGGAGGTGGTTTTTGAGCTAAAATTTAAAGGATGATGATTATTGCAGCTAATTCCTTACTGAGCACCTGCTGTGCTGAGCAGATAGTCAAGTGGAGAAAGGTAGGGAAGAAGTTCCAGATAGAGAGTGCAAGTGCTAGAAAGATGAGAGCACCTTGGATAGGGAAGTGCAAACAGTTGAGTTTGGCTATGGTGCAGAGTGGGAGCTAGTTTGGGTGTTAATAAAGGAGTCCTTAAAGTTAGGTGGGGCCAAATCATGAAAGGCACCTAGTATGTCTCACCAAGCCTTTAAAAAGACAGATCACCAATAATGAAACTATTGACAACAGTCCAAGTTAAAGTACTGAGAGCTTGAACTAAGTTACAAAGCAATAAAAATGGAAAGATGGGAACAGAAGGTAGAGATATTGAGGAAGTAGGATTGATAACCTTCATAAATGGTTGGAAATTCAGGGTATAAGTAAAGGACAGGGAGAGTTAAAAATGATGCCAAGTACTCCTATTCCTTGGTGAAAACATAAATTGGTACAAACTTTTTAGAGGACTATAAATGTGTATTCCCTTTGACTAAGCAAGTTCATCTCAGGAATATTCCATACAAGTTTGCAAAGGCATATGTGCAAATGTACATGTGTTTGTAATTGCAACTTTGTAATTAAGAAAACAGCATTCTAAAATATTCAACAATAAGAAATTATCAGTAGTTAAACTATGGTACATCTATATGATGGAATACTGTTTAGCCATCAGAATGGTAGATTAGCTAACAAATAAAGCTGTGTCTTGTATATGCTGATACCCAAATATATCCAAGATATGTATTGATGAAAACTAGATCACTCAACAGTATATACAGAAGGATTTGTAAATTTAGATCCTATGGAGGCCAGACAGGTAACATAAATGAGTGAAATGGGCTCAGTAGTAATGATGAACTGAAGAGCCCATCTAAAGGGCTCAGCCACCATTTAGTTCAATTGTTGTCATAAGGCAGAATTACTAAAGGGAGAGGTGGAGGATAATCTTCACTTTATGCTTTTTTCTACTTAGGTGTTTGAATTTTAAAATTGAGCATGAAGTGCTTTTGTTAGTTTTAAAAATCTGGTTTTTGGAAGGGTGGATAAGTCAGATGACATTCAGAATTCTGACTTGGGCAAACCGGTGGTATCATTGACTAATATAGTCATCCCTCGATATCC
The DNA here is from genome assembly GCF_023699985.2 of Odocoileus virginianus. Taxonomy (NCBI): domain Eukaryota; kingdom Metazoa; phylum Chordata; class Mammalia; order Artiodactyla; family Cervidae; genus Odocoileus; species Odocoileus virginianus. The sequence goes on from NC_069708.1 coordinate 28,346,763, forward strand.
ACGACTCCCAGGGATACCAAAATCTGTAGATGCTCAAGTCACTTGTAAAATGGTGTAGTATCTGCATCTAACTGTCACACATTCTCCCATATACTTTAAATCATCTCTAGATTAGTTACAATACCTATACAATGTAAATACTATGTAAACAGTTATAAATACATTGTAAATAGTTTCCAGTGTGCAGAAAAATCAAGTTTTGCAATTTGGGACTTTCTGAAATTTTTTTCACAAATGTTTTTGCCCAATGATTCCATCATTGTGGAACCCATGGATACAGAGGGCTGACTATAATAGGAAATAAAGGAGGAGTAGTTTTGGAGGAAAAGTGGTAGAGTTCAATTTGGGCTGTGTTGTATTGAGGTAGGACATCCAAGTAAAGACTTTGAGTAGATAATAGAGGTCCAGAGCTTAGAAGAGTAGTCTGTACTGTTTATATATATGGATATTTTTTCAAATCATCAGCATGTATAAATATAAGTAGATGATTTCAAATAGGGAGTCAGGTACATTCCTTGAACCCCCTGTTGCTGTAGCTGAAATACAATTGTATGTTTTTCTGGGTAGAAAGACCATAGCTTTATCAGATTATCAAAGTTATATGTGTCCTAAAAAAGTTAAGAACCACTGTTAAGAGAGAATCTAGGATGAGAATATATTTGACAGATACCAAAGCAGCATTTAAGGGATAGGGTGGAGAATACTGGGGAGTGACCAGGATGAAAGAAGGGAAACCAGAAGAGAGTAATGCCCTAGAAACCTAGAGAATAGGAAAATGGCCAGCAGACAAGTGCTACAGAGAAGACCAAAGAGAACGGTCATTAGAAGAGCTAGTTCAGTACAGTGGTAGAATCAAAAGCCAGACTACAGAGGATATGAATGAATGAGGATTTAAACAGTGGAGCCTGAAATTTGCCTATGAAGGGAAGAAAGAAGACTGTAGTCAGTGTGTTAGAAGGGATGAGTCAGTTGGACAGAGGGTACCTTTGTATAGATGAAAGAGAAGAAAATAAAGAATATGAGATAAGATTCCTGTGAGAATGGGAATATAAACATTGAGAATTTTTCTGCCCAGTAGCCTCTCATTTTCTCTGCAAAAGAGCAAACATGGTCTTTTGCTAAGAATGAGTAAGGTGGTGGGAGAAAGAATTTGAAGAGAATGAATCAGCCATGGTTTTACATGTGTTCCCCATCCTGGACCCCCCTCCCACCTGCCTCCCCATCCTATCCCTCTGGGTCATCCCAGTGCACCAGCCCTGAGCACTTGTCTCATGCATCCAACCTGGACTGGCAATCTGTTTCACACTTGATAATATACATGTTTCAATGCTATTCTCTCAGATCATCCCACCCTCGCCTCCTCCCATAGAGTCCAAAAGTCTGTTCTATACATCTGTGTCTTTTTCTGTCTTGCATATAGGGTTATCATTACCATCTTTCTAAATTCCATATATATGCGTTAGTATACTGTATTGGTGTTTATCTTTCTGGCTTACTTCACTCTGTATAATGGGCTCCAGTTTCATCTATCTCATTAGAACTAATTCAAATGTATTCTTTTTAATGGCTGAGTAATATTCCATTGTGTATATGTACCACAGCTTTCGTATATGTTTGGCTGGAATGGAGGTGCAAACCATTGGCATGAAGATTTGCAAGGATTTTGGATAGGTGGTACATATGAACATTAGAGTAACCCATCATAGTGGAGAGGGATTTGGAGCCAAGAAGATTGTGCCAGGTGTGTAAGTCCTTAGTGAATGTGAGTTGGTTAATGATGGTGAGTAAAGGTGAAGAGCAGAGATCTCAAACTCAAGTGGCCTATAGGGGCCAGGCAAGTAATGTAAATGAGTTGAGGTGGGCCAAGTGTGGATTGTGGTAAACTGGAAGAGTATGTATATTCCATCTAAAGAGGCTTGTACTTTACTGCATCTGATTATTTCCTAAGGAGATGAGTATCCATGTCACTTGGTATCTTAATTTTTCAGGAGAAGCTGAAAATCTGGATTTTGTATACATTTGACATTTCCCATTTTTACATATTTGCAAATTGTTTAGAGAAAATTTTTAACTCTGAAAGCCAAATAAAAACATCGATCTGCCGGCCAAATCTAGCTCCAAGGCAGCTCGTTTTCAACCTCTGGCATGGTAGAGAACAAGCCTCAAAGTAGGAGGAATTTTTTTTCCCTCAAGGGGAGGTAAATAATAATTTGGTAGCAGCAGTAGACAGCCTAGAAGGCTGTCTTCCCCTCATCCTTAACCAGTGGATGAGAGTATAAGAAACCTCTGAATAGGGCAGAAAGGGTTAGTGGTGTCATGTGATAAGAAATGTGACCTTTTTTTGTGCTAAAAGGATATCCATTATGGAGTTGAAGGCACATATGAGATGTTTCCTACCATCAGGTACTATATACAAAATAATACTTTTATTTAAAACTGTGTTGGTTTGGCCAGATATGAACCTGCCTCTATTTCTAATTAATAGTAATAAAGTCCATGTGGAATCTATTCCCTGCTTTAACATTTTTATTTCAAAAAATTTTACTAGCAAAGTTAGAATGGTAACTCTGGTTAACATTATTTTGACCCTTTCCATTCAGATTCTTCACGCATATCCCACTGCATAATGGCATATTTCTATAGCATTTTACATACTTTCATTATCATGTATATAACATGTGAGCTAGGTTGTACATAGCTAGAATGCTTAGCACTAAGGTTAGGATCATCAAGCAACAAGTGAAAGATAAGTAATACTTCACCTAGAAGTATGCAGTATACGTTGGAGTACTCAGGTCTTGTACTAGAGGTAGTGGTGATAGACTGCACACTAGTATTAGAGTTCAAGCCTTTAGGTCTGTTCAGCTACCACAATGGTGCTGAATCAATTGCAGAGCCTCTGTTCATGTTCAGATTACATTTGAAGGAACATTAATAATCAAAGAAACCCAAAACTTGGGATCAGAACTATTCGCAATAAAAGTCATATAACATTCCATGTCGGTGAGCATGATACAGATAAAGAAATCCTGTCTGAAAAACACAACCCAAAGTTTATACCAGTCTTAGCAAAACCATAAAGTAGTTGGCAGAGGCCTTAATACTTAATGTTTGATTAAATTTAAGATAAACTGCATAGTCTGTGGGCTTCCCAGGTGGCTCAATGGTATAGAATCCACCTGCCAATGCAGGAGACAGGAGACACAAGTTTGATCCTTGAGTTGGGAAGATCCCCTGGAGGAGGGCATGACAACCCACTCCAGTATCCTTGCCTGGAGAATCCCATGGAAAGAGGAGCCTGGCGGACTACAGTCAGTGGGGTTGCAGAGAGTTGGACATGACTGAGCGTGCACACATGCCCACATAGTCTGTACCAATAGATGATGCCAAACTATTCGTGATGAAACCCCTTTTCCCAAAGAATTTCCTAGCAAGTTCCTCCTCCAGTGTTCTTCAAACCAAAAATTAATAAGAAGCCATCTTATCTATGATAAATAGATCACATATCATAAAATCTGAGTGCCTGAAGTTTTAGAATGATCAGCAGGACCCTACAGTCTAGATTAGATAAAACAATAAATTTACCCAAAAAATCTCCAGAAAAGTTTTTTTCTACACTTTTGTTTGAGTAACTCCCAACCCTGTATGATCTCTAATAGTTCTGTGTATAGGACTCTTTTGTGGAGCTCATCGTATACACACGTGCAGCTTAGCATTCAGCTGAAGATTTAAGAGAGCTTTTCTGCAGACCTTAGATTGTCTGTGGAGTTCCCTCCTCTCCAGTTCTGTCCTGCAATTTCCAACTGTTCTAGCCTCCTCAGACTCCAGTATCTGTTTCTATGGCTTAGTCAGACTGCTGTGCTTTTCTTGGATTCAGCAGAAAGCCAAGGACAATTGTAGGGCTCACTTCCTTTATTTCCTTTCTCTCAAGAGTGACAGTCCTATACTTCTTGGTCGGAAGCAGTTGTTTCATTTATTTTTTTTGCAGTTTTCTGGTTACAGTGGGAAGACTAATTCAGTAGCAATTACTCTATTGTGCCCAAGAAGGTCTTTAGGTTTATTGTATTTTCTGAGATAGCAATTTCATTTTTTTTTTTTTTTTCATGATCTTATTTTTTTTTTTTTTTAATTAGTTGGAGGCTAATTACTTTACATCATTACAGTAGTAGCAATTTCATTTTTATGTAGTTATATTTATCAGTCTTTGCTGTTTAGATTTCTGTATAATTGTTTAAAAGACCTTCCCTACTCTGAGATAGCCAACTATATTTTCTTCTAATATGTATAATATTTAAATATTTACTGATTTTTAAAAATAGAATCTAAGATATAAGGTAAATATCTAACTTACTTTCTCTTCCAAAGAACTAGCCATAGTGTCCAAGTTGTACCTATGGAATGGTCTGTCCTTTTGTACATTAGTACAAAATGCTACCTTTATCATGTAGTAGATTCTTATATATTCTTTAACCTATTTTGGAGCGTTCTGTTTTATTTATTTGTTTATCTAATCTGCACTATTATCACCAGATAGTGTCTCTGATTATCATTCAGACATTATAATTTTAAATTCCTCTGATGTGACTCTTTCCCCAATTAGCCTAAATAAACTCTAGGATCATTTTTGTTAAATTCTAACTTGTTGGTGACAGATTAATTTTGAAATCTTAATTTATGGATTAATTTGAAGAGAATGTATATCTTTGTAATATGTTTCTACATCTAGAAGCTCATGTTTCTTCATTTATTCACTTGTTCTTTTACCTTTGTCAATAAAGAATTTTAGGTTATGTTGTATAATTTCTAGGCATCTTTTGTTTATTTCTTTATGTTCTATAGTTTTTATTGTTATTGAGCATCTACTTTTCTTGTTGAGTTTATTCCTGGCTAATTTAAAAGTTTTGCTACTGTTGTACATGTGCTCCCCTCCTGCAAAGTGGTTATTAAATCTAAAGGTTTCAGTCAGTTTGAAGAATAGTATTGTTAATAGGTTAATATAATGCTTAAAGTATTTTTGTATACTAGTTTCTAAGTCTGTCTGTAAGTTTGGCCATTAATAAATATTAAGGTTCTTTTTTTCTGTCAATAACTTTCCTTAGATTGGGGTATAAGTATTCCTACATAGAGGTTAAGTCTCACATCATTAAAGAAAATAAAATCTCTTTCAATACCGCTTCAGCCCCTTGCTGCCATTCATTCTTTTCATAGCTGACTTTTTGTTTGTTTTTATTGTGGTAAAATATACATGATATAAAAATTTACCTTTTCAACCATTTTTAAGTTTACAATTCACTGGCATTAAGTACATTCATAATGTTGTGCAAGCATCACCACTATCGGTTTCCAGAACCATTTCTTTCTCCCAAACAAAAGCTCAGCATCCCCATTCTCCCACCCCCAGTTCTTGGTAAACTCTACTTTCTTTCAGTGAATTTGCCTCTCCTAGGAACCTCATATGAGTAGAATCATACAATAAATAAAATATTTGTCCTTTTGTATCTGGCTTTTATTGCACTTTGCATAATGCTTCCAAGGTTCAACTATCCATGTTGTAGCATGGATCAGAATTTCTTTTTTTTTTCTTTCTCTTTTAATGAACATGTAATGTGTCTCTCTATTCTTTACCTGCCATCCGTGTCTCACTCAGCTTTAATCTAATTTCTACCCTGCCAAGCATACCAAGTGAACAGGATCACATAATTGCCAGGTATAGTGGGCACTTTTCAGTCCTTATCTTTACCTCACCCCACTCTTTGACATCATTGAGCACTTCTTCCTTGGAATTATAGTATGATTGGCTTCATGACAACTTTCAGCTCTTACTTTCCTTCTACCTCTTAGACCATTACTTTTTTTTCCATTTATTTTTATTAGTTGGAGGCTAATTACTTTACAGTATTGTAGTGGTTTTTGCCATACATTGACATGAATTACCATTACTTTTCAGTCTCCTTTACTGAATGTTATTCTGCTTGTTACTACAAGTTTAACCACCACCTCTTTCTGATGACTCTCAACTCTATTCTGGGCAAAGATCTATATATATCCCAACCACCTGCTGAACATTTCCTCTTGGATGTCCCAGTGGAACCTGAAACATGCTTCAAACTGAATATTCTACTGTCCTTCTCCATTCCAACTTTCTCCCTGTGTCCGTTACTTGACTCACTCCTTTACTGTTTTCAGTCTGGATTTAATGGGTTACTAGCATCACTGAGTAGCAGCTGGAAACCTCACAGGTATTTTTGATTCTTCCTGTTGAATAGATCCCTGACTTCCAGCATATCACTAAAACCCTCGTTATATTTTGCCTAAATTATTACAATAAATAGTCACCTGGCTAATATCCCAGCCTCTAGACTTCTAGACTTACCTCTTTCTAACCTATCATTTGCATTTTTGTCAGATAAACCTCTAATTGGAGAGGGAAATGGCAACCCACTCCAGTATTCTTGCCTGGAAAATCCCATGGACAGAGGAGCCTGGTGGATGGTCCATGGGGTCATGAAAAGCTGGAATGACTGAGTGACTAAACAACAGACCTCCTTAGTAATTCATACTTCTTATAAAAAAAGATCAGATGATACGGAAATAGATAGAATTAAATATTAAAACTTCCGGAGACACTGCTTTGGGAAAGATTCCCAGTGTTCTTACTTGCTGCAAGTAATAAATCTTTCCTTCTCCTGAGAAAGAAGAGAAAAGCTTCTTCCTACCCGCACACTCTTATTTCCATGGTTTTATTCCCGAGAGGTAACAGTTTGGTGTATATCCTTTAATCTTTTTTCTGTACTTACTCAAAACATGGTAAATAATTATGCATTAGTTTTTAACTGTTTGTCTTTTTTTTTTGCAAAAATGGACATTTTTATAGATAATTATTCTTTAATTTGCTCTCTTTGTTCATGAATATATCCTGATCTTCTTTTTTTAAGCTTCTATTTTGAAATAATTTAGACTCAAGAAATTACAAAAATAGTCTATAGAGACCTGTATACCCTTTATGTACCTTCCTCCAATGGTAACATCTTAGATAGCTGTGGTTCAGTATCAAAATCAGGAAATTGATGCATTATCATTAGCAAGATTACAGACTTTATTCAGTTTGCACCTTGAAAAAATCTATATTCATCTGTGCATGTATATTTTTATGCAGTTTTATGCCATCACCTAACCACCACAATCAAGGTTTAGAACTGGTCTGTCATCACAAAAGAACTCCCTGATGATACCTCTTTCTATTCCTGTCCCTTCACATGCACGCACCTTTCTCCTTGTTCCTTGGCAACCACCTAGCTGTTCTCTATCTCTATACTTTTGATATTTGAGCATCTTATATAAAGAGTAGTACAATATTTTTGAGATTGACTTTTTTTCACTAGGCATAATTCAAATTATTCTATGTGTCAGTAGTTCATGTTTTAAGTTGTTGAGTAGTGTTCATCGTACCAGAAGTTTGTTCGGCCATTCAGTCATTGAAAGATATTCAGTTCTCCAGTATTTTGCCATTATGAATAAAGCTGGTATGAACATTCATGTACAAGATTTTGTATGAATGCAAATTTTCCTTTCTCTGAGATAAATGCCCAAGAATGAGACGGTAGATATATGTGTAGTTTTCTGAGAAACTGCTCTACTCTTTTCCAGAATGCCTGTACCATTTTGCATTTCCTCCAGCAATGAAGGAATCATAGTTTCTCTGCAGTATTTAGTATTACCACTATTTAAATAAATTGTATCTGTTCATCTTTCTCATTGTGTTTTTACTTTGCATTCCCCTAATGGCTATTGATATTAAATATCTTTTCATGTGCGTATTCACCACCCATGTATTTTCTTTGGTGAAGTGTCTGTTTCTTTGCCACAGGTTTTGTTTTGGCTGTACTGGGTCTTTGTTGCTGCTCGGGCTTTTCTCCAGTTATGGCGAGTGGGGGCCACTGTCTGGTTGTGATGTGCCAGCTTCTCATTGTGGTGGCCTCTCTTGTGGAGCACAGGCTCTGGAGTGTGTGGGCTTCTGCAGTTTCAGCACGTGGGCTCAGTAGTTATGGTTTATTGGCTTAGTTGCCCCACTGCACATGGGATCTTCTGGGACTTGGGATCAAACACATGTCTCCTGCATTGGCAGGCGGATTCTTTACCACTGAGCCATGAGAGAAGTCCTGCCCCAGTTTTAATTGCATTGTTTTCTTATGATTAATCAGTTTTAAGGGTTCTTTATGTATTCAAGGTACACTTCCTTTATTAGATATATGATTTACAAAGAATTTTTCTAGTCTTTATCTTTTCAGTCCTTGGACAGTATTTCTGGAAGAACAGAAATGCTTCATTTTGATGAAATCCAATTTATCAGTTCTTTCTTTTTGGATTGTGCTCCTGGGTACGTCTCTAAGGAGTTGTTGCTTTATCCAGGATCACAAAGGTTTTCTCTTATATTTTCTTTTTTAAAGAAATTTTATTATTTATTTTTGGCTCTGCTAGGTCTTCGTTGCTGTGCTTTTCTCTAGTTGTGGCTAGTGGGGGCAACTTTCTAGTTGCAGTGTGCAGGCTTCTCATTGCAGTGGCTTCTCTTGTTGCAGAGCAAAGGCTCTGGGGCTCTTGGGCTTCAGTAGTTGCAGCACATGGGCTCAGTAGTTGGGGTTCCCAGACTCTAGAGCACAGGCTCAGTAGTGCAGTACCATGGGCTTAGCTGCCCCGCAGCATGTGGGATCTTCCCGGATCGGGGATCGAACCTGTGTCTCCTGCATTGGCAGGTGGATTCTTTACCTCTGAGCCACCAGGGAAGCCTTCTTATTTTTTCTTTTCTAAAAGTTTATAGTTTTAGTGTTGTGCATTTAAATCCATGATCCATTTTGAATTTATATACAATATGAGATTTAGACTGAAGTTCTTTTTCTTTTTGCCTATGGATGTTCTACTGTTCCATTATTGTTTGTTGAGAAGACTACTGTTACTTCAGTAAATTGCTCTGAGCACCTTTGTGAAAAATCAGCTAAGTACGTGGGTCTTCTGGGTTTATTTTGTTCCACTGACCTATCCCTCTGCACACTGCCGTGATTACTGTAGCTAAGCTACTGTAAGTGTTATCATTAGGTAGAGTGATTCCTCTCACTTTATTCTTTTTATAAATTGTGTTCTTATTCTTTTGCCTTTCCACATAAATTTTAGAAGAATTTTGTCTATATCTACAAAAAAAGTCTTGGTGGATTTTTAATAGGAATTGAGTCAAACCTATAGATCAATCTAGAGAGAATTAACATCTTTACTGATCCTGTCTTATTGTTGGTGCATAGAGATCTCTATCATTCTTTTTAATGTATTCCATAGCATATATTTGTATCATATAATATATGTATATATATTATCAATATATATACATATATTTGTATCATAATTGATATCCTTGTACATTTGTAGGAAATTTTGATAGATGTTCTAAAATTGTGTTCTAAAAGGGTTGCACCTGTTTATAATACAAATGACAGTGAGGGAGAGTGTCTGTTTCCCTACAACCTTTCCAGCTCTGGGAATTATCAGTGTTTTAAAATCTTTGCCAAATTATGTCTGTAAAATTCAAGTATATAACTTACACTGGAATTTTCCATCATAAAAAGTTACATGCGCATTAAAAAAAATCAAACCATATAAAATTGTATAAAGTGAAAGGGAAAAAAATCTCCCTGTCCTTCTCCTTTTCCCCTCCCACTCTCCGGAGTACCATTGGGTTTGGTGTGAAGCATCCGGGCCTTTTGTACATACCATATATTTTTTCTTTTTTACAAATGAAAGCATATATTTGGTTGTACAATTTTTACTTGACATTGTTATGGACCATTTTTCATTCATCTAAGTATGTGATATTGTTTAAGTAAATTCTGTTTCTATATGACTCAAAAAGGCAAAAGAATGAACTATGTAGCATTATGAATGCTTTAGAAAAAAATTTAATTTTTACTTTGCTTTTAAAACTGTTGTGGCTGCTGATTATGGATAACAGTATGGAGATTCCTTAAAAACTAAAAATAAACCTGTTTGCAAAGCAGAAATCGAACCACAGACTTAGAGAACAAACATATGGATACCAGAGGGGAATGGGGGGAAGGGTGGGGTGGGATGAATTGGGAGATTGGGATTGACATATATACAGTATTGATACTATGTACAAAATAACTAATGAGAACCTGTATAGCACAGGGAATTCTGCTCAATGTTCAGTGGTGACCTTAAGTGGGAAGGAGATAAAAAAAAGGGGGCATATATATATATACATATAGCTGATTCATTTTGTTGTACAGCAGAAACTAACACAACATTGTAAAGCAGCTATATTCCAATAAAATTTTTTTAAAAGAAAAAAAAAAATAAATAATAAAAAAAAAATAAAAATAGAGTTACCATATAATCTAGCAGTTGTACTCCTAGGCATTTGTCTGAAAAAGATGAAAACTCTAATTCAAAAGGATATATGCACTCCAATGTTTATGGTAGCACTGTTTACAACAGCCAAGACATGGAAGCAACCTAAATGTCCATCAAAGATGAATGAATAAAAAAAGAATTTACACACACACACAATGGAATATCACTCAACCATAAAAAAGAATCATATGATACTACTTATATGTGAAATCTAAAGTGATACAAAAGAACTTATTTACAAAATAGAAATAGATTCACAGACATAGAAAACAAACTTACAGGGCTTCCCTGGTGGCCCAGTGGTTAAGAATCAGCCTGCCAGTGCAGGGGACATGGGTTCAATCCCTGGTCCAGGAAGATCCTACATACCATGGGGCACCTAAGCCTGTGTACCACAACTACTGAGGTTGCATGCTCTGGACCCTGTGCTCTGCAATAAGAGAACCCACCACAATGAGAAGCCCATGCACCATGAAAAGAGAAAGCCTCTCGCAGCAGCAAAGACTCAGCGCAGTCAATAAATAAATAAAACATTAAAAAAGAAAACTAACTTAAAATTACCAAAGGGGAAAGATGGAAGAACGGATAAATTAGGTGTTTGAAATTAATAGATACACATTGCTATATGTAAAATAGCTAAATATCAAGGATCTAGTATATAGTACAGGGAACTATTAATATATTTACCATCATATATATGTATATATATACATATATATAATGAAAAAGAATCTGAAAAAGAATGTATATAAATAAATGAATCACTTTGCTCTATACCTAAAACTATCACAATGTTGTAAATCAATTATACTTCAATTAAAAATATACTGTGGCTTCTACTATGTATAAAAAAGGTACAAGGATATATTGTGTAGCACAGGGAACATTAGCCAGTATTTTATAACTAAAGGGAATATAATGTATAAAAATTTTGAATTACTATGTTGTACACTTTAATATAAATCAACTATGCCTCAATAAAAAATATGTTGGTGTCTACATATATATTATGGAGAAAGAAATGGCAACCCACTCCAGCATTCTTGCCTGGAAAATCCCATGGACGGAGGAACCTGGTAGGCTACAGTCCATGGGGTTGCAAAGAATCGGACATGACTGAGCGATTTCATATTAAACAAAAAACTGTGGCTGAAGTAAAGGAAGAATGCCCAGTGGTAATTGTCATTTGACATTTCTGTGAGAATATTTATTTGTTGTTCAAGAATTCAGGTTCTGCTTAAATGTGACAAGGAGTAGACATATGATATCCATAACTTAATTAGTCCTCTTTTCTGATGTACTGTATTGAGCTAGTAAATAGTGATATAGCAGTCTGTTACAAGGCAACATCTCACTGAAAGTCCTATGCTTATGGTGAGTGAGATATTATAATATGCTGGTAAACAGATATGCACCAGAAAATGTTAAGGCTTCAACAAAGCCCACATTTTCAAAAGCATTGTTTGGGAAAATAAAGATGATCATTTGTTAAAAGAAAAAGGAGACATGGAAAAACGGGCTTCCTTTTTAGCTTGGGAGTTTTTATAATGTATTTTCAAGGCAATGTGTTTTCTGTGGTGCTAGGAGAAACAAAACAAGACCTTGTTACCATGAGGGTTGTAAATCAATGTTAACTTCCCTCATTTATTCTATATAAGCTATTATAGTTGGTATCATGTAGAATTAGGTGAGGGCTTCCCAGGTGGCGCTAGTGGTAAAGAACCCACCTGCTTATGTAGGAGACATAATGAGATGTGAGTTCAATCCTTGAGTCAGGACGATCCCCTGGAGGAGAGCATAGCAAACCACTCCAGTATTCTTGCATGGGAAATTCCAGGGACAGACGAGCCTGGCGGGCTACAGTCCTCAATACACAATACACAATACACACACACACACAATACACACACACACACAATACACACACACACACACACAGAGTTAGGTGAAGAATATAGAAGAAAAATAGGCATAGAAAGACTTAATGGCCTAAATCTAATAAGTGATTGCTGTAAGCTCCATGGAAGCAGAAACCATGTCTGTTTTATATCCACAGTGTGTAGGATAATGCTTCGCACATAGTAAAGACTCCATAACTCTCTATTGAATGAACTAATGGCCAGAGAAAGAGGTGCAGTACTAAGAAAAATTGAAGAGTGGTGCTGTAGAAGCACAAGTTTAGAGAGTTTCAAGGAAGAAATGAATGTCAATTGCAAATGTAACATGGTACTGCTTGAATTTAGTCTGAAAACTATTCAGTGGATTTGGCAGTTAGCATAGCTTGTGTTTATGTTATATTCTGTGAAGCCATGAAAGGACATCAAGGACAAGGACTTATGCCTTGGCTTTTGTCTTTTTTTTTTTTTTTTAAATCTTTGTATCATCAGAAGCTGGCACTGTACCTGGCTGATAGCAAGTACTTAAAAAGGAAGTGTTAAGATCTTATAAATTTTATGCTACAGGAAAAGGTGTTTTGAATTATCTGTATTGTTCTTTTTCTGATTGTAGAAATATGAGATGAACGGGTTTAGCCAAGGTTATGTGTATATTTTTTAAGTTGCTAAACGGAATGGTTCATTTGGAGGGGAAGTATTTTAACATTCTTTGGGACTTTTTATCAAGTAGGTCCTGAATGTAAATCCTTCCCATGTCCAGTGAGATTTATTATCCCAATTCCCCTCTGGATAGTTTCTAGCTTCTTGAGTTTCTAGTCCAGATTCTGAGTTTTGTTACTCTGGTTTGAGAGCTCAAACATCTTATCTTGGAAACTGAACATCTTAATCTGCATTTGATCCTAATGTAAAGAGCCTGACTACAGTCTGCAAGATTAAATTCACTTCTCTTTTTACCTTCTCTGGACCTGGGTGTGTGTTTATAGCTCAGTTGTGTCTGACTCTTTGCAACCCCATGGACTGTAGTTTGCCAGGCTTTTCTGTCCATGGAATTCTCCAGGCAAGAATACTGGAGTGAGTTGCCATTCCCTTCTCCAGGGGATCTTCCCAACCCAGGGATCAAACCCAGGTCTCCTGTATTGGCAAACTCTTTACTGTCTGAGCCACCAGGAAAGCCTTTTTCTGGACCTAATTTGAGATAAATATCTATCTCAGAATTGAGAGAGCCCAAGCCTATCTTTTAGGGATCTGTTGACTGTGCATAATTGAATTTAGTAATTCTAGTTTCTTCAGGAATTAGCTGTGCAGATTTTTTTTCTTTTTAAATCTGGCACTGATTTTTTAAAGCTTTCTACTGCTACTGAGATTTTATTTTTTAATTTTAATGATTCACATTGCAACACCTGCATGTCCCCCACACTGTTATGCTTGTTTTGACAGTGCTCATCTTTTTAGGAGGAAAGTTATTTTTAGTATTTGTGGAAATGTTCTCAAAGGAAATGTGAGCTTGAGAGTGATTACAAACCCCTTTCTCTTGGTTGTGCAGGACTGCTAACTCAACTGGTATTTTTTCTCTGAAACCTTTTAGATAGCAGTAATACTTGTTTGCTGTCTCACTACTAGAACTACAAAGCTTATAGCTTTCCTTTCTTCTCCTGGCATTACTAAAGAGTGAAATTAACTTAGAAATGACAAAAGGAATTTTCTTTGATTTTAGTAAAGTATCAACTTTCCAAAGCTGTCACTGGAATTATCACTATTTAGGGACATTTGAATTTGAATTACATGTGATTCTGTAGGCCACTGCCATCCTTATGAATGAGTCAAAGTATAAATATAAATATATTTGTTTACATTTGCAGCTGCTTTGCCATGATTACTAAATAAGGAGAGAGAAGAAAAGCAAAACTTTTCTTTTTTGCAAACAAAAACGTTTCTTTTTTGCAAATGGGTCACTTGTTCTCTTGTAAGGCACAGTGGTAATTCATAGACAGCCTTATATTTCATATTCATTTTCATGCCATTCTGGGAATTATTCTTGCTAAATTCTGATTTTCTGTATAGTAATTCTTTAGGGACTGGGAAATTGAAACTCAGTTTCTATTTACTCTCTTCTCCCCTACAACAGCCCCAGCATCTTTATTATTCCTGCAGAGACCCTGTTGTCTGTGTATGTCTTTTCATTGGATGACTCTTTTCTTCCTAAGCTGTGAAACCTAAAGCTGATCATCCTACTTTTAGTAAGCACCTGATTACTGTAGACTATAGAGCACAATTTTTAGCTTTATGAAGGTGGTTATGGACCCCTTTGAGAATCTGATGAAAAAGCGTGGATCTTCTACTCAAAAAAATATATATTACGTACAAAATTCTGTTTGCAGTTTCAGGGGGTTCATGGATCTCCCATTACCACCCCATTCAAGAATTTCTGGTATAGGTATAGATATCTGGGTATTTTTATCCTTTTTTGGTGGTGTTAGCAGTGGTTTGCCAACTCCGCCACATCTTTCATCAAAAATACTTCAGTGCTGTGGAGCTCTGCTCAGTGTTATGTGGCAGCCTGGATGGGAGGGAAGTTTGGGAGAGAATGGATACATGTATATGTATGACTGAGTTCCTTCAGTGTTCACCTGAAACTATCACAATATTGCTAATTGGCTATACCCCAATACAAAATAAAAGATTTTTAAAAAACACTTTAAAAATACTTCATTGTTACTTTTCATATATGTAGAGTTCAGTAGCTGAAATACTTGTAACTCCTGAGAGCATGGACCGTCAAAAACTGAGAACAGACACAGTTAGTAATCAAAACACATAGAGAAGTGTGTTAGCTATATAAATAAGTATATTTTTTATATTCTGGAGATTATTAGTGGATATTTCTTTAGAGTTATGTGTTGCAAAGAAAATGGAGAATGAAGAAGTCACATCTTTAAAGTGGTTTAAGGGAGAAGACTTTGCAAATGTATAAAATTAATTTTTCCCTGCATTATAAATGAGAACATTGAGATATTGAAAGGGTTGGTTATGTTTCAGTTTCAAAACTGAAGAGCTGAATTCTTAATCTGTAGGCTGGAATTTTAGCGATGAGTCAGGTTCTTGTAGGTGTATGAGCCAGGATATTGCCATAAGCTGCTGATGTACTTGCTCAGTAAAGGAAGCCTGTGACTTGTATGCAGCCTGTTTTCTCTAGCATCATGCATTTCTAATCAGCATGAAAGCTTGTATGATAACTTTTTCAGTCTGTCTCCATCAGTACTTTGAGGACCAACCTACTGGTGGCTTTAGGAGATTAGAACTCAGAAACTTCAGCTGTGGACTCCTATCTCTCAAAACTATTCCTGACTGTGAGCCAGCTCTGGCTGTCTTTATGTCCTGAATATCTTTTAGTTGACTTAAGTTTTCTTTCTGGTTTGGCACAGGCAGCTTGTGTGAGGACACAACTTTATTTTACATCTTTTATAAAGAATAGATGGACCTACGCTGTGAGAAATTTAATCTGAAGTGAACTTATTTGTTTCTATAAAAAGTATAAAGTGTTAGTTGCTTAGTCATGTCCAGCTCTTTGCAACTCCGTGGACTGTAGCCCACCAGGCACTTCTGTCCATGGGATTCTCCAGGCAAGAATACTGGAGTGGGTTGCCATTTCATTCTCCAGGGGATGTTCCCAGTCCAGGGATTGAACCTGGGTCTTCCTTATTGCAGGCAGATTCTTTACCAGCTGAGCCACCAGGGAAGGATAGCTTAATAACAATACTCAGAGTAGTTATGTAGTTATGGCACGAAAATGTCACATGGGGTCTATTTTTTATACTATACATCCTGATAAATAGTAGGTTTAATTCAAGGATTACCTCCTCTATGAAGCCTTTCCTAATTTTTCTTTCCCTCTTCCATCCCAGCATTGGTCACTTCCTCCTCTATGCCTCTACTAAACCCTCTTAGGTATTTTTTCAGTGTTGTATCACCTCATTTGTTTATAGTCTGTCTCACTGGGCTCCCTGGTAGCTCAAACGGTAAAGAATCTGTCTTCATTTCAGGAGACCCGGGTTTGATCCCTGATTTGGGAAGATCTCAGCCTGGCAGGGTGACAGTCCATGGGGTTGCAAAGAGTTGGACACGACCGAGTGACTAATAAATACACTGTGCTAGACCTTAAACTTCTTGAGGATATAGTCTGTATCTTAGTCATGTCTGTGTATTATGCCTGGCACCTAGAGGTGCTCAAAAATGTTTTACAAATGAGGAGGTGAATAAATAGTATATTAAAGAATATTATAGAGCACTTAAGACAGGGAATAACAACTCAGATGCCTTCAGGCTCCAGGCATAAACAAACAAAGCAGACCTGGTAGGGACTGTGTGAAACACACGCCTTATCTAAAAGGGGCAGCTGCTACTCAGATCCAGCCCATTGGTGCTTCGTGAGAATGCTGACTGTGTGTTGCCACCTTTTAATTTTTTGAGAGAAGCCAGACATTTGGGTTTTTATATGAAATCTCTTGATTGTTAAATGTTGCCAACTAATTAAGCTCTTTTTAAGCTTTTAATTGAGATATAATTTACGTACAGAAAAGTGTATGAGTACACAGCTCAATCCATTTTCACAGACTGAAGTGATTTTTAAATTGAAGTATAATTGACCTACAACAATATATTAGTTCCAGGTATATAATGCAATAATTTTATATTTCTTCACATCACCACCTGAACTGATTTTTTTGTGAGCAAAATAAAAACTGGATTGGCTTGCAAGCCACCAATTTACCACTTATAACAAAATCTGTATGGGGAACTGTGTAGTTTGGTTAAGAATCACCCAGTTGGTTAACTATCTTAAAGAGGCACATCTGTCAAATGCAGTGTGTGGACCTTATTTGGATTATAATTCCAAAAAAACAGCATTTATAAAACAATTGGGGAAATGTGAATGTTGACTGGCCATTTAATAATATTAAAGAATTATTGTTAGCTACCTTAGGTGTAATATAGTTTTTTTTTTTAATTTTTAAAAAACATTCATTTATTTATTTGGCAGCACTGGGTCTTAGTTGTGGCATGCAGGCTCTTCGTTGCAGCACGTGAGGTCTAGTTCCCCGACCAGAGATCAAACCCAGGCCCCACGCTTTGGGAGCGTGGAGTCTTAGCCGCTGGACCACCAGGGAAATCCCCAGTAGATGTTTTTTTAATAGTTCTTACTGTGTTTTATTTTTTAGAGCAGTTAGAGAAAAATTGAACAGAAGGTACAGAGTGGTCCCATGTACCCTGTGCCCCGCCCTACACATGCACAGCCTCCCCTGTTATCCACATCCCCCACTAGAGTGATACATTTGTTACAACTGATGAATCTACATTGATGAATCTACATCATTAGCACCCAAAGTCCATAGTTTGCATTAGAGTTCACTCTGGGTATTGTACCTTTTATGGGTTTGACAGATGTATGATGATATGTATCTACCATTATAGAATCGCCCATGATCATTTCTTTTAAAAAGTCCTTTAAGACACATATTGAACATGTTATTTATGGATGAAATGCTAGAATTTGCTTCAGAATAATTTGGGAAGAGTGTGAAAGTTGGTGTGTAAATGAAACAGGATTGACCATCTATTGATAATCGTTGAAGATGGGTAAGAGGTACATGGCAGTTCATTATGTTAGTGTCTCTGGTTTTGTATGTGTTTGAAATATTCCACCTCCAAAATTAGAGCAAGAGTCCAAGTTAAAGCTGAAGCATGATTTTTTGGACCTAGGGCAAGGGGACACCACTGCTGGTGACAGGAAGTGCATTTCTGGAGCTGAAGTAATTATATTCTCTTTTTTCATTTATAGGACCTGAAAGTCAATATACTAAGACTGCTCAGGAGATTGTGAACGTCTGTTACCAGACACTGACTGAGGTAAGTGAAAAAGAGGAGGTCCCTGTAGGATCTAACTTTTTGGAATCCTTTTGTTCCCTAGGGATGAGGGAGGCCTTCTCTGCCTATCCTTTTTTACAATGTAATATTCCACCCCAACCCTCAACCCACAGTCTGTATTCCTTCCCTGCTTTATTTTCTTACCCAGCACTAAATGTTTTTAATAAGCTGTATAATTATTTACTTTATTAACATATGTATCCTGCCACTAGAATAGAAGTTTCATGAAGACAGGGATTTTTTTCACAGGCTGGCATCACTTTAGTAAGTTCATCAGAAAGTGGTTTTTATAAACATATTTTTCTGTGCTCATCTTTTAACTTTTTAAATTATATTTATCTTTAATTGACTGATGATTACTTTACAATATTGGTTTGATTTCTGCCATACATCAACATGAATTCGCCAAAGATGTACATGGTCCCCTCCCTCTTGAACCTCCCTCCCATGAAGACAGGGATTTTTGTTTGCTGCTCAGTGTCTAAAACACATATTGAATGAATTCACTACTTTTCTTTCTCAGTATGATGAGCATTTGACTCAACTTGAGAAGGATATTTGTACAGCTAAAGAAGCAGCTTTGGAGGAAGCAGAATTAGAAAGCTTGGACCCAATGACCCCAGGGCCTTACACACCTCAGGTAAGTCTGAGGACTAGAAACTTCCTCTTACAGTTTTCTTATTGATTTTGGAAATTGGGAGCATGTTAACAGATGTATTTACTGAGATACCCTTCTTCTCTGTCCTTCCTCTTCATATGCCTTTCGTGTGCTTTCTTGTCTTCTCAAAGGCTAAGGTGAGTGAGGGCCATGGGTCTTGGTAGCCTTGTTGAATCCAAAAGAGACAGGTGTGGGATATATGAATGGGGTGGGGTCTTAGTTGTTTAGGCAGTATTTAGGAATACCAGACTCCTGACTACCATGGCCAAAGGCATCCTCTTGAATCCCTGGAATTCCTTTGCCCCCAGCATTGGGGTTCTGTGTATGCTGTGCTAAGTCGCTTTAGTCGTGTTCAACTCTTTGCGACCCTTTGAACTGTAACCCACCAGTCTCTTCTATCTGTGGGATTCTCCAGGCAGGATTACTGGAGTGGGTGGCCATTTCCTCCTTCAAGGGATCTTCCTGACCCAGGTATCGAACCCGCATATCTATATCTCCTGTGTTGGCAGGCGGGTTCTTTACCACTAGCACCACCTGGGAAGACCCATTGGTGTTCTATGACATCCCAAGAGTATAGACATGGGCCACATTATCCCCTCTGAAATATCTTAGTATAGCTCAGACGTCACCCATTTTCCTGGATTGACTTCCTCTCCCTGTAAATGAAGAAGGTAATGTTTATAATGTTCTTAAATTTCCATGTCAAAGACAAGAGAGCAAGATTAATAAGAAATTTTTAGTCTTTCTGATCTGACCCTTGAATATACTAAGAGTATTTCATCTATACTGTACTCTTAGAGGGCCAGCATATTTGAAGACTAGGACTTAACCGGACTATAACTGTGTTGGAGGCACTGTGGTAAAGTGGAAAATACATGAAGTTTGGTATAAAACAGTCCTGGGTTTGAGTCTTAGCCCTGCTGCTATCTAGCTTTGTGAACTTGCGAAGCTGAACCCTCTAATCCAGTTTCCATTTCTCTAAAATGTACTTTTCAAGATTTTTGTAAACATTAAATGAGGCCATTTACCTAGCACACAGTAGACATTCAGTAAATGTTTATTTCCTTATCTGTATGAAAGTCATCTACAGGGTTCTCAGAGGTTCTTTCAAATTTAACCAAATATTCTAATGCAAGTTTCTCCCGATTCCCACTGTAAAACTTTTTCATTCTGTTCAGGTTTCACTCTGAACTAATAAATGCAGCCTGTGTGATCTCTGTTGGATAATTGCTGTCTATATCTCATTCATACAGTCTCCCTATCTATCTTTTACTCTCTCTTTCACCCTAAAACCTAGGTCACTGAGGGGCCAAATACAAAGAGCCCTAAGATACTTCCTCCAGGCCCAGAACAAGGAAAAGCTCTAGGAGTATGTGGGCAGATTGGGTCAAGGGGGCTTGGGTGAGTGATGTTCCCCAGGAAGGTCCTATTTGCTAATAGGCCCAACAGCTTCCACACGACCCTTTCTGGTAAGTTAAAGCCTGGGTTTTAGCCATCATTCCTCAGGAGAGCCTAACCACTGAGCGGCACATGGTTTGCTCTGGTCTATGACAGCATCAGTCTAGCCCTGTGGTGAGTCCTTCCCCTCCCATACTGTCTCAAAAATGGCTGAGGAAAACCTGGCAACTGTGCTCCCTCCTGAGCAGTAGCTGTTTGGTGCAGTGAGAGGATCTCCTGGTAAGAGTAGGATGTGCAGTGAGAGGATCTCCTGGTAAGAGTAGGATGTAGGTATTGCCTCTTCATTATTCCAGTTCACTCTCTTATCATTGCCTTCACTCATATATACACATTTAGTAAGCCCGGTTCATACCTCTGAACATGAGGAAGATGCATGTGAGTGATTGTTCTTACTTAATATTACTCTCAAACCCAAATTCTATTAAATATTAAAATGTGTGTAAGTTTAACCTGTCATAATACAATTTTGTTGTGTAGAAATATGACAGTAATCATACTTTACTTCCACCTCTAAATGGGTGGTAATAAATGCATTTTCACTCAACTATTTCTACCCAGCTTATATTGCACTATACATTCAGCTTGACATGTTATCTAAAATTGCTTGCTTTATAGTTTCCCACATAGTGTTTCATTCCCTAATTTTCTCTTCTTTTGTTCCACAACTACTTTATCTGCACTTGTAATCCTTTTGAATTCAGTTTTTCCTTTCTCCAGAACCCTGTTTCCATTCAGCCTTGTTTGTTTGCTTTAAAAACAAAACCAACAGCAAAGTAACATATGTGGGTTCTTTGTTGATAAAAGTAACATGTTCATTGTGACAAATTGGAAAACATACAGAATAAATAAATTACTTAAAAATCAAGTCCACCACTGAGAAAGAACCAAACCACTGTGAACATTTTGGTGTGTTTCTTCAAATCTGTAATGTACATGTGTGTGCATTTATAATGTGAAATTGGTCATCATTATTTTGTGTCTTGTTTTCGCTTCACATTATATTATGAGCATTTTATTTCATTAAATGGTCTTTGAAGACATTTTTAATAACTGCATGATATTTCTACCCTCAGCCAATTTTTAGAGAGCCCTTTCCTAAATGAGCAGGCTTTGCCAGCCTGTTAAGTTTTAGTCCCTCCTGCCCTCCTTTCCCAGGTGGTGTTAGTGGTAAAGAACCCACCTGTCAATGTAGGAGACATAAGAGACTTGGGTTCAATCCCTGGATCAGGAAGATCCCCTGGAGGAGGGCATGGCAACCCACTCCCGTATTCTTGCCTGGAGAATCCCCATGGACAGATCTCAAAGAGTCAGACACGACTGAAGCTACTTTGCACACCCTCCTTTCACTGAATAGTCCATTTGCTAAATCCCTCTTCACTAAGGAGAGGGAAGAGGGACGGGAGCTATAATTTTTTGACTGCCATGCATGGGGTAAGGAGCATATATACACATCTCTTAATTTTCCCAACAACCTTGTGAGGTGCACATTACCATCCATGTTTTAAAGTTGAGGAAACTAAGACTTAGAGACATTAAGTTATTTGTTTAAGTTACTCAGCTAGCAAATGGTGGAGCCAGGACTCAAACCTAGGGCAGTTTACTCCAAAGTCTGTGGTTTTTCACCATGCTATTTTGCCTCATATTATCCTCTGGTGAGCTCATAAGCTATTACCCCTTTCCATGTTCTGGTTGGAATTGACATTTCTTTATCCCATTTTAGATGTCTCTACACCAAAACAGTCAGAATAGCAGTGGTATGGAGCCCTGAGCCTAAAAACAATAAGACCACACTTAGAAGAAATTAGGTTATTGACCAGAGAGGCTATTAGGACATAGAATTGTCCCATAGCTTGGATGCTTTTCTGCTTCAGGCTTCTGATCATATACATTAGATGCCTCTTTGCTAGAATGAGCAATATTTGTGAGATCCCCCAAAAGTTGCCCATAAAGCTGTGTCAAAACTATGTTTTTTTTCCTTAAATGGATTGTTCTACGTGACCTTTTTCTACAGTGAACACTCTAAAGGGGAGTTCTCTGAATTTTTTACTCCCTTTACTAAATAGAAGCTAAGTTGTATGATTTGTGCCACAGCCTCCTGATTTGTATGATACCACCACATCCCTCAGTATGTCTCGAGATGCCTCTGTATTTCAAGATGAGAGCAATATGTCTGTCCTGGATATTCCCACTGCCACTCCAGAAAAGCAGGTGACACAGGTAGGATAGTCTTTTTCTCTTAGTGAGATTGGTAGTATGCTTGGGGATGGGTGAGTGATGGTGGTGATATATGACATGCGTCAAGGATGATGATCAGACCCCTTGGCCCTGGGAGTGAAAGCCTGGAAATGTGATTTCAAGGTGGGATGGTGGCAGGTCACATGACTGGCTTGTCTTCTGTCATCATGGGCAGAGTCAGGCACAGCAGAACTTAAGACACAAGTGTGAAAAGTGTGTGAGGCATCAGAGTAGCCTGACTGGAAAGACCAGCTGCATTCAGAGACATAGTTCAAAATAATTGCCCTGCTACTTTACTGTACGTGTGTTATCAAAGTTGTTTTTAAAATTAAGTTTTTTAAATTGGCCTTTTCTAGAGGCATCAACAGATACTCCTGATCTGAAGCCAGAAATCTTATCAGCTGATCTCAGTCAAGGTTCCACTGGCGAGTGCAAAATCCAGGAGGGTTTTTCTGTCCCAAAGAGTCCAACACAAGCTAGGGAAAGCTTGTTTAGAAAGGAAGTCTCCTTGTGATGCTATACTAATAACAGACCAAGGACCTTCCTATTCTTTGGGTTTAATTTTTACCCTACCTGTGATTTCCAAAGCATGAATGGGGGAAAATGCACATGCTTTGAGCTGTGTAAACAGCCCCTACTAGCTGTGGGGTTGGCCGGGATATCAGGGAGGAGCATCTGTCCTGGGTGAGAGCCCCTGGTTAACTCCTCCTACCGGCATGTCCCTCAATGATGTGCTATTTGTGTTCCTTACTCAGATGCGCCAGGGCCGAGGTAGGCTGGGCGAGGAAGACTCTGATGTAGATATTGAAGGGTATGATGATGAGGAGGAGGATGGGAAACCTAAGACACCAGCCCCAGTGAGTATGCTTACAGAAAGCTTATGGTTACATTATTCCTTTATATGGTAGGTGCCCCAGAAGTACAGGACAGGCCAAGTCCCCAGGCGATACCATAGGGTCTCTATAGTGAGGCCCAGTATGACTTTAATCCGTGGAACCAGCTGACCAAATCTATCCACCAAAATTATTTAACATCTTGCAAGGCAGCAAGTGGGTGGCTGGTGGTGGCTTCTGGTCTCTTAGCTGATCAGTTAATGGTCTCAACTGGTCTCATTTAGGAATGTGAAGATGCAGATGGTGATCTTGCAGACGAAGAGGAAGGAACTGTGCAACAGCCTCAAGCCAGTGTCCTGTATGAGGATTTGCTTATGTCTGAAGGAGAAGATGATGAGGAAGATGCTGGGAGTGATGAAGAAGGAGATAATCCTTTCTCTGGTACATAGCTCACCATAGCACACTCAGGGCTCGGAGGAAGCTCTGGGCCACATACGCTGTTACCAAAAGCTGTTCTTTTATTGAAGTCCCATTAATAGACCTCAGGGTGCTAAGCATTCACTCATAGGATGATTAAATTCATTGGTCTTAGAAGAGGTGAAAAAATACAGCATAGGTAGAAAAAGATGACAGTCAGAAAAGCAATGCCAAAGCAGCAAGTTTGATTTGAATACTTGATAAAAATGAGAAAGATGTGTTATATGTGGCATTAGGGAAAGAAAATTAAGAAAAAAGAGATGTCTTGTGAATTAATTGCAGTGGTAGGGGGAGAATATAGAAGGAGATGATAGGGGAAAAAAACAGATTGCACTGAAATGGTTTTTTAATTTATTTTCCAAACTATAAATCTTGTCAGTGTTGACCCTAGGCAATCCTCTGAGGTGAAGAGTCCAGGCAAGATACCTGTGTAAATGCATGGGATTAACTAGTTCTGGAAGACTAAGCCAAAGATGTTAATTCTGTCAAGCTTATCTCAGGATTTCTCTCTTTTCATAGCTATCCAGCTGAGTGAAAGTGGAAGTGACTCGGATGTAGGATCTGGTGGGATAAGACCCAAACAGCCCCGCATGCTTCAAGAAAACACAAGGATGGGCATGGAAAATGAAGAAAGCATGATGTCCTATGAGGGAGACGGTGGGGAGGCTTCTCATGGTTTGGAGGATAGCAATATCAGGTAATCGATAACAACATGCTACGGGAGCTGTGGCATCAGTACTCAGCTATGATGTCGGAGGGCCCAGCATCATATTACTTTCATCCATCAAACATTGCTTGAGCACCTACTAGGTCCAGGCACTATGCTAGGCCCTTGGGGATACACAAAGGAGCAAGACATATCCTGCCCTTGAGGAGCTCACAGTCTAGTGGAAGAGACTGATACAAAATCATTGCAATGCAGTGTGAGAAGAGCTATATAGCGTAAGTTTAGTACAAAGTGCCAAGTCACACTGAGGAGAAGGAAGTGTCTCACTCTGCTTGGAGTAATCAGGGAGTGTCACAAATGAATAGAAGTCTGCTAAGTATATAAGTAGTAGCAGGTGAGGAGATCCTTAGAGGTGGAACAGTATGTTCAAAGGCACAGAAATATAGCAAAGAAATTCCAGACCAAAGGGAAGTTGTTGGGAGTTGTGACTCTAGAAGCAGCAAGGGATTATGTTGTTAGAGGACCTTAACTGGTGTGCTAAGACATGTGGATTGTGGTTAATGAGAATCATCACTTTAAGGAAAAGAAAGTAACATCAAGTTTAGGTGTTAAATAACTCCAGGCCAATGATTGGGCTTCCCTGATAGCTCAGTTGGTAAAGAATTGACCTGCAATGCAGGAGACCCTGGTTCGATTCCTGGGTTGGGAAGATCTGCTAGAGAAGGGATAGGCTACCCATTCCAGTATTCTTGGGCTTCCCTTGTGGCTTAGTTGGTAAAGAATCCTCCTGCAGTGTGGGAGACCTGGGTTCGATTCCTGGGTTGGAATGATCCCCTGGAGAAGGGAAAGGCTAACCACTCCAGTATTCTGGCCTAGAGAATGCCATGGACTCCATGGGGTCACAAAGAGTCATACATGACTGAGCAGCCTTCACTTTCACTTTCATGGCAATGATAAGAAATTCAACTAGGATCTGTTAGTAGTGGAGGAAAGGGAAGGGACATATAAGAGCCGTTTAGAGGACAGATCATTTGGATTTAAGAGGTAAGGAGATTAGATACATAATGAATGGGAATGTCACTGACATAAGAAAGAGGGAAAACAGGTACTAGATGGAGTGGAAAAGGAGGCAAAAAATGAATTTGTCTTTGGATACGTTAAGATGCATATGATACATCTAAGCCAAAGGTATCTAGCAAGCTTCCCTGGTGGCTCAGACCAGGGAAGAATCCACCTGCAATGAAGGAGACCCAGGGTTCAATCCCTGGGTTGGGAAGAACCCCTGGAGGAGGGCATG
This sequence comes from Odocoileus virginianus, assembly GCF_023699985.2. Classification (NCBI taxonomy): domain Eukaryota; kingdom Metazoa; phylum Chordata; class Mammalia; order Artiodactyla; family Cervidae; genus Odocoileus; species Odocoileus virginianus. Next base: position 28,372,621 of record NC_069708.1, read on the forward strand.
GCAACCCACTCCAGTATTCTTGCCTGGAGAATCCCCATGGACAGAGGAGCCTGGCAGGCTACAGTTCATAGAGTCACAAAGAGTCGGACATGACTGAGCAATTAAGCACACATCCGTCAAACAGTTAAGAGTCTTAATTCATCGAGCAAATATTTGTTACAAGTATAAAAGCAACTAGGATGTTATCCCTTCCTTCAAGGAGTTCGGTTTAGTGGGAAGTCTAAAACAGGCAAACAGATGATGATCACAGTGTAACATGAAAAGTGCTGTGATAGGAAACCACAGGATTTTTCTGGGGCTTGGGTAGGAGTGGAGTAGGGAGCTGGTTAGAGAAACCGAGCTGAATCAGAGTAGGAATTAGCTAAATGAAGAAGAAAGGGAAGGGCATTCCAGAGACCAAGAAAACCATGTATGAACACACAGAGACATGACACACTTCTCAAGAATACAAGTAGCTCAGTGTGGTTGGTGCTTTTCATCATGATCTGTATAATAGAGACAGTTTAAAGAGGTAGGTAAGGGCCAAATCATGAAGAGCCTGAGAATTTTGGGCAGACATTGAATGAGAGTAGTATGATCAGATCTGTATTTTAAAAAGATTGCTTTCTACCCCAGAAGAAAGATGGACAGAAGCCATGAATTAATTCACAGAAGAAATGCAAATGGCCAATAAATTATGAAAACTTAGCTTCCCTAAGAATCAAAGAAATGCAATAAAACAACCAAGTGTAATTTTTTACCTATCAGATAGGCAAAGATTAAAATGAATAATAATGTCCAGTGTTGGAAAAGACGTGAGTAAAAGGATATTCAGAAACCACTGGTTGGTAATATTAATCAAAAAAATGGGGTAGGTGAGAGAGGTATAGCAATTTATCTTACAAATCAGAAACTTAAAAAAATGTACATCCTCTTTGGCCTCCCAATTCCATATCTAGGGAGTTATTCCATGGGAATAATAAAATAACCTTCATCAAGATGTTTGTACAAGGATGTTTATCACAGCATTGTTTCTAATAGCGGAATACTTGAAGACAGGTTAAATGTTCTAGTGAGAAACTGTGAAATAAATCATGTTACAGCCACACAGTGGAATACCACACAGCTGTTAAAATGATGCTATCAATGTATGTTTATTGACTTGGAAAGATGTTCATTATAAACGTTAGTGAAAAAGCAGATTCCTAAAGAGTATATAGAGCATTCCAATTTTGTAAATTAAAAAAAATGTTTAAGCATTGAAGTAAACTGCATAGAAAAAAATTTGGAAGGTCATATACTGAAAGATTATCTCTGGGTAGTAGAGTTATTGGTGACTTTTTTCTTTTTTTTCTGGTGTATATTCTAATTTTTTTTAAACCAGTAAACGTGCATTACTTGTGTGCTTTTTTTTTTTTTAAGTAAAATTAAGAATAAACAAACAAACAAAAATAAAGAGCACTCTGGCAGAAATGTGAAGAAATTAATTGGGGCGAGCAAGACTGGAAGAAGACTGATGGCAGTGGTGCAGACCAGAGATCTCAAAGAATGAAGCCAAAGCAGGCAGAATAGGGCTGGAAAGATGGGGATAAAGGTGAGATGTATTGAAGAGGTAGAATCTTTAGGACTGTTGACTAATTGGATATGTAGATGAGTGAGGCTATAAGTGGTCGACAAACCTACAAGGCTTATCAGAGCATTTATGGCCACGTAAGCTGACAGTGTATTGTTCAAGTGTAGGGGAGTTTCATTCAGATTCTTGTGTATGTGAAGTTGGCAAGTTGATGTTTTGGAATAGGATCATTTTTCTCTCAGGTACCCGTAGAACAGTCCAGAGCCATCATTTTAGTGGCCGGGGGGGTGAGATGGGCTGATCCCTTGGTGGCACTGAGAACGGGACTGGTCAGCTAGAGGATGGTGTCCGAGCTTGAGAGATGACATGTTTCTTTTCTCAGTTATGGGAGCTATGAGGAGCCTGATCCCAAGTCGAACACCCAGGACACAAGCTTCAGCAGCATCGGTGGGTATGAGGTATCAGAGGAGGAAGAAGATGAGGAGGAAGAGCAACGCTCTGGGCCGAGCGTACTAAGCCAGGTCCAGCTGTCAGAGGACGAGGAGGACAGTGAGGATTTCCACTCCATTGCTGGGGACAGTGACTTGGATTCTGATGAATGAGGCTTCCTTTGGGCCTCCTTGGTCCGCCTTCCCTGTTCTCCAGCCTAGGTGGCTCACCTTTCCCCCATTTGTTTATATTTATTTGTTACAGTGTCTGATCCTGAAACTACCAAATTAATTAATACTGTAGCTTTTTTAAAAATAATAAGTATATGATAATAAATTAACTCTTCTGATCTTCCTAGGGCAGTGCCACCCTTTGATTTAAAAGGCAACCCCCTTCCCCTACCACTAACAAAAAGAGAGCACTCTCCTCCTTCTGCAGTGCTCTCCTTTAACTCTATTAATTGTTCTTGGTATCATTTTGTTCCTCGGGAAGGAAGAGATATTATGAAATAGCTAATAACTTTATGTCCTCTTGATGTATTAGAAAATTTCCAAGCATGATATCATCTCAGTTTTCTAATTTGCTGTAACCATTGACAGCCCCCTGTTGGGACAGAGAATTGTGTTCTGGTGGACTCTGTGCCACACTAAAACCATAAACCTATTGGACAGATTGAACTGCCCATTATTTATTATTTATTTGATTATGAAATGCCTTGTTCCTAAGTGGATTGGAGGCAAATAAATTATAAATCTTTGAAACAGCATATATATCAGAAATGATATGTCACCATGTAAATGTGTTCTGTCCCTCCTCCCCCCAGGGGAAATGGTAGGGAAATGGTAAGTTCTTTAGGGCAAAGACTGTGTCTTCTGTTTCTTTTTATGCTTAGGATATGGTTCTGTGCAGAGTAGGTACTCAGTAAATGTTCCTAGAATCATGAAATCTTCAACAGATTTGTTATTAAGCATCTGCTCCATGATAAGCATTCTATCAGCTTCTTGGGATGAAAAATTAAATAAGACACATTCCTTTTGTTGAAGGATCTCACCATTAAGTTGGGGGAAGGGGAGTGAAATTCAAAGCATGTTAATAAATCATTACATTACTGTAAGATAAGTGCAATTAAGCTAGATATAAAACATAGGAGAAAATAGAGGAGCAGTCGTGTCTGAAAAAGTCAGGGAAGTCTTCTTAGAGATAATTTTTAAGCTGACTCTTGAAGAATTAGTAGGAGCTTGCCAGATGGAAAAGTCCAGCCAGAGTGTCACATGAAGTGAAAAGGCCAAACTCCAGAAATGGCAAATAGCAGAGTGTGTTCCTTGTTTGTTTGTTTGTTTGTTTGTACCTGCCTTGTTCCAGAAAGGATTTAAAGTGGTTTATGTTCCAGTCCCTCCATGCTGGAATGCCTCTAGGTGAGACTGAAAGATGGACAGGAAGCATATCATCAAGAGCTTTGAATTTGATGCTAATGAATGTGAATTTTATATTAATGAGAAATGAAATGTTCTAGTGGAGTGATAAAATATGATTTGTGTTTTAGAAATTCTCAGTATATTGAATGAAGAAATAAATTGAAGAATCATGTGTAACAAGTGTGATCCCATTTTTGTAAATGATAAAACCACATGTATGTATTTATATGTGTTTATATATACTTGTATATGCAAAGGAAAAAGTCTGAAAGGATTTACACAAAATGATTCACAGTGATAACCTCTGGGCAATGAGATTGGAGGGGAAGGTGCTACGTGCTTATTTGTATACTGGGTGGAGCACTGTGCTTTTATTTCTGTATTTGAATTTTTATAAGAACATATTATTTTTGTAATAAAAATTTTTTAAAAATAATTTCAGTGGTAGTGTGGAGAATGGTTTGGAGGGTGGCAAATGTAGTTGAACTAGGACTGTGGCATTAGGATAGGGAGGAACGGGGTGAATTTGAGAGATATTTAGGGGACAGATCAACAGGACTTGATGACCAGTTGGCATTTGGGGGAGTAGAGAAGGAAATATGGAAGGTGACTTCCAGAATTTTGGTTTAGGAGATTGGATGGGTACATGGTATTCATTCATTCATTCAGCATTTATTGAACCACTGGGCTTCCCAGGTGGCTCTAGTGATAAAGAACCTGCCTGTCAATGCAGGAGACATAAGAAACCCACGGGTTTGATCCCTGGGTCAGTAAGATCCCCAGGAGGACATGGCAATCAACTCCGGTATTCTTGCCTGGAGAATCCCATGGACAGAGGAGCCTGGCAGGCTACAGTCCATGGGGTTGCAAAGAATCTGGCATGACTAAGCCATTGAGCACAGATGAAGGTCCCAGAGAGCTCTATATGCAAAAGAATCTGGACTTAATCTTAAAGACAGTAGGAATCTATTGAAGGATTTGGATAATTTTAGCAGCAGTTTGGGCTATGGAGTATAGAATAGGACTGGATATGGTTGTGAGTCATTTAAGCAAAGTATGAGTCAGTTCTTATGCAAGAACAGGCAAAGATTTGAGAGAAATGAGGGAGGTAGAATCTACAAGTAAGTGATTAAATGTGAGGGATATTTCAGTTAATTAGTGAAGAAACATTGACTGAGCCTAGTGAGCACCAGGCATTATTCTTGGTGCTCTGAATATAGCAGTGAATAAAACATACTTCCTTCCCTCATAGAGTTCCAGATCTAGTAGGAGAGGAAGATAGACAAGTGAATGAGAGAGAGAAGTACTCTGAAGACAAAGTGATATGAGAGGGTTTGGGGTGAAGGTTCTAATTTAATGGTCAAGGAAGACCTTGCTGAGTAGCTGTCATCAGTGTATAAATAAGCATGTGTTGCTGTCATAAAACATTTTTTAAAAGTCTGAAAAAGCAATGAAAGAACCAAGAAAGTTACTTTGAAAGACTGGCCAGAAGTATAAGGAAACCAGGATACACTTTTGTTGTTGTTGTTCACTTGCTAAGGTGGGTCCAACTCTTTGTGACCTAGTGGACTGCAGGCTTCCCTGTCCTTCGCTGTCTCCCAGAGTTTGCTCAAACTCATGTCCATTGAGTCAGTAATGTCATCCAACCATCTTATCCTCTGTCTCCCCCTTATTTGCAGAAAGGTCAATCAGATAAAGACTGAAATTTGTCATTTGGACTTGGCAGTTGGTGAGCCTTGTGAAAATAGTTTCCTTGGAGTGGTGGGTGCAAAAACCAGATGGCAGGTGGGTTGAAGAGCTGAATGTGACGCAGTAGAAACAGAGCTTGATTTGATTAAATAATAGCTGCCATTCACTTTGCCAGCTTCTTGTACAGAGAGCTCTTACCTGATCTCATTTGATCCTGAAACATCTGAGATTGGTGTTACTATTCCTGTTTTACTAATGGGGAAACTGGACTGGAGAAGGGTCACCTTTAAGACCAGAAAGATGAGTATTGGATAGAGAAGCAGTAAGAAGGAAACCATACCTCTGGGCATTTGTAGACCCTGGTAAGAAGTTTTGTCTATATCTTGAAAGTAGTGGGAAATTTTTCAGTGGGAGTAGAATTGAGCTTGAAAAGGTGACCTCAAGATTGTGTTTCCAAAACATGAGTTCCATATCAGTGTAAAAATAGCCAGTCTTTTCCTATTGGTTGTTTAGTTAAGCTTCTTTGGCAATTCCGGGGTCTTAGGAATTATGTTGCAAATATTTGCTGAATATAATAATCTAATATTCCTCCCTGACTTTGAAGATAAATCACTGGTGTGCTTAAGGAACACTGATTCCTAGGCCCCAGTTCAACCTTCTTGAGTCACAATGCCTAGGGAAGATTGGTGGTCTGTATATTTTACAGATACCCCAAGTGATTCTTTTCTTTCCAAGTGATTTTTCCCCCCACACCACATGGCTTGAGAGATCTTAGTTCCCTGTCATTGAGTCGCTAAGTCATGTATGACTTTTTGTGACCCCATGGACTGCAGCATGCCAGGGCTCCCTGTCCACTATCTCCCAGAGTTTGCTCAAACTCATGTCCCTTGAGTTGGAGATGCCATCCAACCATCTCATACCCTCTGTCGCCCCCTTCTCCTCCCCTCAGTCTTTCCCAGTATCAGGATCTTTTCCATAAGTCAGCTCTTTGCATCAGGTGGCCAAAGTATTGGAGCTTCAGCTTCAGCATCAATCCTTCCAATGAATATTCAGGACTGATTTCCTTTAGGACTGACTGATTTGATCTCTTTGCAATCCAAGGGACAAACTCTCAAGAGTCTTCTCCAGCACCACAGTTTAAAAGCATCAATTCTTCAGTGCTCAACTTTCTTTATGGTCCAACTCTCCCATCCATACATGACAGCTGGGAAAACCATACCTTTGACTAGATGGACCTTTGTCAGCAAAGTGAAGTCTCTGCTTTTTAATACGTTGCTAGGTTTGTCATAGCTTTTCTTCCAAGGAGCAACTGTCTTTCAATTTTATGGCTCCAGTCACCATCCACAGTGATTTTGGATCCCAAGAAAATAAAATCTGCCACTGTTTCCACTTTATCCCCATCTATTTGCCATGAACTGATGGGATCTGATGCCATGATCTTAGTTTTTTGAATGTTGAGTTTTAAGCCAGCTTTTTCACTTTCCTCTTTTATCTTCATCAAGAGGCGCTTTAGTTCTTCTTCACTTTCTGCCATTAGAGTGATGTCTTCTGCATATCTGAGGTTGTTGATATTTCTCCTGGCAATCTTCATTCCAGCTAGTGATTCATCCAGCCCAGCATTTCACATGATGTACTCTGTGTATGAGTTAAATAAGTAGCAACATTCCCAAATTAATGCTATCCTCTGTATCAGCTGTTTTTAAAACAAGTGTTACATCAATATGGAAATAGGGGTTGCTTATTGTAAATTTAAATTCCTGGGCTTGAAATGTTTATTTTTAATATGCATACCTATAATTCTGATGCACATAGTCCTTGTAACAGTATTCATAGTGATCCTTTGGCAAACATAAGTGTTTTAGAAAAAATATAGAATTGCAATTTTTTAATTACAGGTCATTGGACAAGGGAATGGCAACCCACTTCAGTATTCTTGCCTTGAGAATCCCATGAACAGTATGAAAAGGCAAATAGATAGGACACTGAGAGATGAACCCCCAAGGTCAGTAGGTGCCCGATATGCTCCTGGAGATCAGTGGAGAAATAACACCAGAAAGAATGAAGGGACAGAGCCAAAGCAAAAACAACACCCAGCTGTGGATGTGACTGGTGATGGAAGCAAGGTCTGATGCTGTAAAGAGCAATATTGCATAGGAACCTGGAATGTTAGGTCCATGAATCAAGGCAAATTGGAAGTGGTCAAACAGGAGATGGCAAGAGTAAACATCAACATATTAGGAAACAGCAAACTAAAATGGACTGGAATGAGTGAATTTAAACCAGGTGACCATTATATCTACTACTCTGGGCAAGAATCCCTGCGAAGAAATGGAGTAGCCATCATGGTCAACAAAAGAGTCAGAAATGCAGTATTTGGATGCAATCTCAAAAGTGACAGAATGATCTCTTTGTTTCCAAGGCAAACCATTCAATATCATGGTAATCCAAGTCTATGCCCTGACCAGTACTACTGAAGAAGCTGAAGTTGAATGGTTCTATGAAGACCTACAAGACCTTTTAGAATTAATAGCCAAAAAAGATGTCCTTTACATTATAGGGGACTGGAATGCAAAAGTAGGAAGTCAAGAAACACCTGGAGCTACAGGCAAATTTGGCCTTGGAGTATGGAAAGAAGCAGGGCAAAGGGTAATAGAGTTTTGCCAAGAGAACATACTGGTCATAGCAAACACTGTCTTCCAGCAACACAAGAGAAGACTCTACACATGGACATCACCAGCTGGTCAACACCAAAATCAGACTGATTATATTCTTTGCAACCAAAGGTGAAGAAGCTCTATCCAGTCAGCAAAAACAACACCGGGAGCTGACTATGGCTCAGATCATGAACTCCTTATTTCCAAATTCAGACTTAAATTGAAGAAAGTAGGGAATACCACTAGACCATGTATGACATAAATCAAATGCCTTACAATTATACAGTGGAAGTGAGAAATAGATTTAAGGGACTATATGTGATAGACAGAGTGCCTGATGAAATATGGATGGAGGTTCATGACATTGTAGAGGAGACAGGGATCAAGACCATCCCCAAGAAAAAAAAATGCAAAAAAGTAAAAATGGTTGTCTGAGGAGGCCTTACAAATATCTGTGAAAAGAAGCGAAGCAAAAAGCAAAGGAAAAAAGGAAAGATATACCCATTTGAATTCAGCGTTCCAAGGAGAACTCTTGGAGAGATAAGAAAGCCTTCCTCAGTGATCAGTGCAAAGAAACAGAGGAAGACAATAAAATGGGAAAGACTAGAGATCTCTTCAAGAAAATTGGAGATACCAAGGGAACATTTCATGCAAAGATGGGCACAATAAAGGACAGAAATGGTATGGACCTAACAGAAGCAGAAGATAATAATAATAAGTAGAATACACAGAAGAACTGTACAAAAAAGATCTTCACAACCCAGATAATCACGATGGTGTGATCACTCACCTAGAGCCAGACATGCTGGAATGTGAAGTCAAGTGGGCCTTAGGAAGCATGTCTATGAACAAAGCTAGTGGAGGTGATGGAATTCCAGTTGAGCTATTTCAAATCTTAAAAGATGATGCTGTGAAAGTGCTGCACTCAATATGCCAGCAAATTTGGAAAACTCAGCAGTGGCCACAGGAATGGAAAAGGTCAGTTTTCATTCCAATCCCAAAGAAGGGCAATGCCAAAGAATGCTCAAATTCCTGTACAATTGCACTCATCTCACACACCAGTAAAGTAATGCTCAAAATTCTCCAAGCCAGGCTTCAACAGTACGTGAACCATGAACTTCCTGATGTTCAAGCTGGATTTAGAAAAGGCAGAAGAACCAGAGATCAAATTTCCAACATCCACTGGATCATAGAAAAAGCATGAGAGTTCAAGAAAAACATCTATTTCTGCTTTATTGACTATGCCAAAGCCTTTGACTGTGTGGATCACAATAAACTGGAAAATTCTGAAAGAGACGGGAATATCAGACCACCTGACCTGCCTCTTGAGAAATCTGTATGCAGGTCAGGAAGCAACAGTTAGAACTGGATATGGAACAACAGACTCGTTGCAAATAGGAAAAGGGGTACGTTACACTCTGCTTATTTAACTTATATGCAGAATACATCATGAGAAACGCTGGGCTGGATGAAGTACAAGCTGGAATCACGATTGCCAGGAGAAATATCAATAAACCTCAGATATGCGGGTGACACTACCCTTATTGCAGAAAGTGAAGAAGAACTAAAGAGCCTCTTGATGAAAGTGAAAGAGGAGAGTGAAAAAGTTGGCTTAAAACTCAACATTCAGAAAACTAAGATCATGGCATCCGGTCCGATCACTTCATGGCAAATAGATGGGGAAACAAGGGAAACAGTGACAGACTTTATTTGGGGGGGGCCTTCAAAATCACTGCAGATGGTAACTGCAGCCATGAAATTAAAAGACGCTTGCTCCCTGGATGAAAAATTACGACCGACCTAGACAGCATATTAAAAAGCAGAGACATTACTTTGCCAACAAAGGTGCGTCCAGTCAAGGCTATGGCTTTTCCAGTAGTCATGTATGGATGTGAGCGTTGGACTATAAAGAAAGCTGAGCACCAAAGAATTGATGCTTTTGAACTGTGGTGTTGGAGAAGACTCTTGAGAGTCCCTTGGACTGTGAAGAGATCCAACCAGTCCATCCTAAAGGAAATCAGTCCTGAATATGCATTGGAAAGACTGATGTTGAAATGAAACTCCAGTACTTTGGCCACCTGATGCGAAGAGCTGACTAAAAGACCCTGATGCTGGTAAAGATTGAAGGCAGGAGGAGAAGGGGACGACAGAGGATGAGATGGTTGGATGGCATCACCGACATGATGGACATGAGTTTGAGTAGGCTCCAACAGTTGGTGATGGACAAGGAGGCCTGGTGTGCTGCAGTCCATGGGGATGCAAAGAGTTGGACCAACTGAATGACTGAACTGAACTGAATTATCAGGTACATAGTATTACAAATTTGCTTTTTGGTTCATAATAACTTAATATTCAAGGTTTTAAAAAAATAATAAATTACCCTTAATGGTATGCATTCAATCTATCATTTTAAATGTTATGCATAAAGTGACAGTTTATATTACATATAAATTATAAATTCTGCAAGTTGTTTTAAATAGATGTGAGACTTTCAAAATCATTTCTTTAACATTTTGCCTGTATAGTTTTGGATTTTCCACATTTGAGGATCTCGACTTCTGGGCATACACACCAAGGAAACCAGATCTGAAAGAGACACGTGCACCCCAATGTTCATCGCAGCACTGTTTATAATAGCCAGGACGTGGAAGCAACCCAGATGCCCATCAGCAGACGAATGGATGAGGAAGCTGTGGTACATATACACCATGGAATATTACTCAGCCATTAAAAAGAATTCATTTGAATCAGTTCTAATGAGATGGAAGTGCTGTATTTTTCAGTCAACTCTATATTATAACTTTTAAATAGACATTCATCCTGATTTACAGAAAAGAAATGTGTGATTATATCCTATCCTTGTAACTCTGTCACATATATAGTACAAATAAGACCTTGTATCAACCAAAATTTTGACTCAATTATCTTTAAAAGTGGTCAAATAACAGAATAAGCAGAATTAAATCACATTTTAGTAGGCAGAGGGTATGTCATATTAATGATCACAAAACTATTCACTTTTTGTGTGTTTCCTTCTTTTGAAAACATGAATACTTTAAAGGGAGAAAATGGTTATGTGGGAAAGCTGGGAGCAAATAAATGCTCAAAACTGGAGAAATAGTTAAATATTTAGAAAGGAAAAAGAATTTGTCAATGAGAAGTGAAGGTTGGTTGGGTGCCAGATACATTTTGCTTCAGTTTTGACAACTGTACCAGGAGAAAGTATATTAGAAACTTTATTTTAGACAACTCACTTCTTAAATTTCTTTATGCTAAATTATGACAGTCTGCCTATCTTTGAAAATAACATCAGTTAAGTGCTAGGCACCTATGACCCTGAAGGCAAGAGTTTAAACCAGTCTTTTTGTTTCTTTGTTTCTTCCTCAAATACAGTGGGAGTTAAGATAGGCTTTTATTAGTAAACAAAGGTTCTAGATTCTGGGAGGGGTGTGTGAGGTAACTCCTAGGTATGTAGTGGTGAAGCTCACCAGTCTAGAAAGAGATTTCTTTTTAAAACCTCCCAGGTGGGCTTCCCTGGTGGCTCTGTGGTAAAGAATCTGCCTGCCAATTTGATCCTGGGTCAGGAATATCTCCTGGAGAAGGAAATGGCAACCCACTCCAGTATTCTTGCCTGGAAAATCCCATGGACAGAGGAGCCTGGCAGGCTAGAGTCCATGGGATCACAAAGAGTCAGACAGGACTTAATCAAAAAAACAAGTGATAGGGAGACTTTTTCCCACCCCCCCACCCAGGCCCCATCCTTGTTTTTCCCACCCCCCCACCCAGGCCCCATCCTTGTCTAATCCCTGATTTAGACAGTTTGATAAAACTTTTCCAGTATTACTGATACATTACAAAAATTCATAGGCCAAAAAAAATTCCTAGGCCTCAATATATAAACTTAAAACTAATTGATTTCTTATCAGTAAGGAGTTTTCAGCCTTTTATCATTGTTCTCTTATCAAACAATGGTTAAAATAATGGATCTTACTGTTTGGGGAGTATGGATAATTTTGAAAATAGGGTAAAAACTGAATTTTCCCTCCACAAAAAATATAAATACATGTAAAGTTTTTTTATTTAAAGAATTTTTAAAGTTTTTTTTTTTCAATTTCTTACTCTGCTGACTCAGCTTCTTCTCACACAGATGCTCACATTATACAGGTCAGGTGGCAGTTGTGATTTGTCTCCATATACTTGCACCTTGAGGCTCAAGGAGACACTTTGTCACCTAACTTTGTTGAAAATGTTGGCCCTGGTTTTTAGTTTTGCTACCTAGCTGCTCTGTTTTACATGAGGATTCAAGGAAGATACAGAAACTATGCTCCCAATGTAACCACCATTTAAAGTTTTATATTGGAATATGTTAACAGTGTTGTGTTAGTTTCAGGTGTGCAACATAGTGATCGAGTTATACATATATATGTATCCTTTTTCAAATTCTTTTCCCATTTAGGTTGTTACAGAGTATTGAGCAGAGTTCACTATGCTGTACAATAGGTTCTTGTCAGTTATTTTAAATATATCAGTGTGTGCATAAGTTATGTATATAATATCAGGTGCTTCTTAGACTCCTGGTTAAGAAACTAAAAAGAGGTATAGTCTGTGATTTATGTAATTTACTCTTCAAAAGTGTCTAAGTTGCAAATCATAAGCTAGTTATAGGCTGGATAGTCAATTTACAATAGAAAAGTTGGGGCAATGCATTTTCATTCTCTTAAGGGAAATTTACATGTCATTTGACTTCCTGCAACTTTCTAATTGCCAGCTGTAACTCCAGATTCCAGTAGAATTTCTTTGTGGACTACAAGGGAAAATAAAATGTCAACAAAATCTCACATTTCAGATCCAAGTATCTTAGAAATAGTGTTGTGTGGTGGTTTGAAATACAATCTTATATATTATATTTGTGGCTTCCACAGCTTACTAGCAATTAAGTAACATTCAATTTCCTAAGGTTGTGGTGAGAGTTAAATGAGAGTGCTTATGAAATGCTCAGCACAGTGCCTGGCACATGGTTCAAACCCAGTAAGTGTTAGCTGTGGTTATCATCTCTTCTGAATAGACAGTAGTTCACACATTTAGACCAATTTAAGTTATTCTAGCTACTTAAAGTGAAATCTTGATCTTAATGTGAAATTGCAAATACCAGTTAGTCATATTCCAGACTAAGTAGAAATACTCTGGAGAGGAGGGTTTGTTAGAATTACTTGAGGCATTTTCAAACTCCCATTCCCCGTTAGTCTTCTCCCCCACATGGAGAGTTGCTTTCACTCACACCTACAGTTTTATTATCCCCTTGGCTGAAAATCAGTGCCTTGGTGAGTCACTGTTAGACAGATGAGAATGTACACCAACAGAGGGGAAAGTTTCAGAACCATGTATTGACTTCATCTCCCCTTCTGGCAGGGTCAGAAAACAACATTTCAATTTACTTGACTCTCCTTTATTTCAAATAACTCTTAATGACACAGTCAAATAAAAGTAAAACACAAGGGACTTCCCTGGTGGTTCAGTGGCTAAGACTCCATGCTCCCAATGCAGGGGGCATGGATTCAACCCCTGGCCAGAGAACTGAGATTCCACATGTGTAACTAAGACCCAGCACAGCCAAATAAATAAATAAATATATTTAAAGTAAAACAAATACCTGATGGCTCTAAACTAGGGGTCCCCAACCTTTTTGGCACTAGGGACCAGTTTCATGGAAGAAAAATTTTCCATGGAATAGGGCAGGGTGGGGGGATGGTTTCAGGATGATTCTTATAAGGAGTATGCAACCTCGATCCCTCACATGCACAGTTCACAGTAGGGTTCATGCTTCTTTGAGAATCTAATGTCATTGATCTGACAGGAGGCGGAGCTCAGGCAGTGATGTCGGCGATAGGGAGCAGCTGTAAATACAGATGAAGCTCTTCTTGCTTGTCTGCCATTCACCTCCTGTGCAGCCCAATTCCTAACAGGTCACAGACCACCACTGGTCCAGGGTTGGGGACCCCTGCTCTAGACAGCTCCAAGTACTATAATAAGGCCAAAGTATTGCAAATATGACAAAAGCATAAGAATTTATTCACCACTATCTTTTGTAATTTAAATATCATTTTAGCTTTTCTTCCAAGTTTCTGGATGTGTTTCTGAGATTCAAGTTTAGAATAAAAATTTACAGTTGTTTTTCTTTTCTTTTTTTTGGCCATGAGGCTTGCAGAATCTTAATTCCCCCACCAGGGATTGAACTTGGGCAGCAGCAGTGAAAACACTGAATCCTAACCACTGAACCACCAGGGAATTCCCAAAACTTAGGGTTTTAAAACTTTTGCTTCTCATTTCATTTTCTCTTCTTACGATTTCATTTTTTTTTTTTACTTTAGAATCAAACTATAAGTTATCATATTTAACTCAGGTCAGCAAGCAAGTATGGCTTCTCCTAACTATGAGCAGTAAACATCAGACTGGGCAGAATTTGCCAGAAAATATAAATTGTTTAAAAAGGTGAGGGTTACTCTACCAGATCAACTTACCCAAACTAAAAACCAACTGCCTTCACGTTAAAATGTATAACTGAACAATAAAGTGAAAAAATAAATAAATAAAAAAGGCAAACAATAAAAAAAAAGGTGAGATGAGAAATTTCTTGCAACTAAATCAGAAGTTGTTCCCTTTAATTCCATCCTAGCATGATGATTTTTTAAAATTATTTATTTATTTGGCTGTTCTGAGTCTTAGTTTCAGCATATGGGATCCAGCTCCCTGATCGGGGATCGAACCCAGGCCCCTTGCATTGGGAGCTCGGAGTCTCAGCCACTGGACCACCAGGGAAGTCCCTATTTTTAAAAATTATTATTTCAAAGTAAGTTACACAGTAATACATCCACTCAGTTTATACACATTTTACATACCAGTTTAGTCAATTAATTTCTAGTTTCAAGGGCTCTTCATTTTATAACATACAGATTCTAAGCTTTTCCATGCAAACCTCTAATTATTCAAATTTCAAGCAATTAAACTGCTTTTGATTCAGTGGAAGCTGTGTAAAGATGACAGCCTGGCACTTTCCCTAGGTGTCATGCCCTACCACACATAGTGCCCAAGACTCAGAAGACAGTCTGTCAGTATACAGATAGATTGAGGCTATACTGCCCTGTTCCCTTCCCTCAGTACTCATTACAAAATAATAACTGAATTTCCTTTCACTCTTCTGTTCTCCAACATATACTACCCTTGTGCATTTTACCAGGGAGATATTTACTTGCTGAGTCTCTGTGATATGCTGCTTCAGAGCCTCGAGATAATAGAGAGACATTCCTGGATGTGATTTACAAAGCAAAGCACATGACTTCAGCATTGTTTTCAGATGAAGATAATGTGTCCTAGTGCTTTTAAATCAAACTCCTGTATGCAATGGGCCTGGGCCTTAGTTTCCTCATCTGTAAATGCAGGATAGAAGGATAATCCTAAAGATTAAATGAAAAATACGTTGTGAAGTGCTTTGAATAATGTCTGGCACATAGTAAACACTCAGTATATGTTAACTCTTATTATTACAAATAATAATGATGAGTAGGAGAAGAGAGGTGGACCTTCCCTTGTTCTAATTCTACAGTTCATCAGTTCCTAAATCACCATCTACCAGTGTTGCAGTTCAAGTAGGAAAGCAAGACATGTTGGTAAAACAGTAAATGCAGAACTATTGGGAGGTAATATGTCCACTCAAGGAAGACCAATTGGCTACCCAATGAACTGACCACTGGTAGCATTCATTCCAGCCCATGGTCTCTGCCTCACCAATCAGAAGCTGTGTCTAAACTTTAAATCCAACTAATATGTAAACATTTATTAATTTATCAACCAGCAATGAGAAGTTTAACAAATAGGCAAGTACTCATATTTGCTAATTAGTACATTCTCTACTGGGACTTCCCTGATGGCTCAGAGGGTAAAGCGTCTGCCTTCAATGCAGGATAACCTGGGTTCTATCTCTGGGTGGGGAAGATCCCCTGGAGAAGGAAATGGCAACCCACTGTAGTATTCTTGCCTGGAAAACCCCATGTATGGAGAAGCCTGGTGGGCTACAGTCTCTGCTAGTTGACGAGTCTACATCAGAAGAATAAGAATTAAGTATTAAGAATATTGCTCAGTGGAGACGGCAATGGCAACCCACTCCAGTACTCTTGCCTGGAAAATCCCATGGATGGAGGAACCTGGTAGGCTGCAGTCCATGGGTCGCACAGAGTCGGACACGACTTACGTGACTTAGCAGCAGCAGCAGCATATTCCCAACGTCACAATTCTCAGAAACACAAGGAATAATCTGATCCAGGACCAGGACCACCTCTCCAAATAACTGTATTTATAAAGACTTTTGGAGCTGCACTGAAACATCTGTTATTTAAACCAACCTGGTTTTTTTTCTTAATGAATTGAGTTCCCAAGGTACCTTATTAAAGATCTTTCAGAAAGCAAAAAAAAAAAAAAACAAGAATATTGCTCAGTGAGGAGACAATCAGAACCAGGGCAGTAAGTTGGATTTTACCTTTAAATTTTTACTATGGAAATTTTCTAACATACCTAAAAGTCAAAAGAGGAGTATAATGAACCCTCATGAACCCGTCCTCTATCTTTAACAATTATCAACATTTTGCCAGTCTTCCTTTTCTTGGAGAGGTGCTTAGTGTGTGTTTGTGTTAGTTGTTCAGTCGTGTCCAACTCTTTGCGACCCCATGGACTGTAGCCCACCAGTCTCCTCTGTCCATGGGATTTTCCAGGCAAGAATACTGGAGTGTGTTGCCATTTCCTTCTCCAGGGGATCCTCCTAACCAAGGGATCGAACCTGAGTCTCCTGTACTGCAGGCAAATTCTTCCTGTCTGAGCCACCAAGGGAGCCTGGAGAGGTGCTGCAGTATTTTAAAACATATCCCAGACATTGTATTTTGCCACAAAATTCTCCAATATTCATCTCTTATGGATAAAAACTTTAAGAACTCCCCTATGTTTATCATATATCAAAAATAACAATAATCCCCTCAAACTATCTGATACCCCACCTGTGTTCAAATGTCCCCATTTGTCGCAAAAAAAAGGTACACATTTGGCTTGTTGAAATCAGTATTATTTGGCTCATATGCCTTTTTTTATATATAAATTTATTTATTTGTGGGTCTTCTGTGCTGCACGGGCTTTTGTCTAGTTGCCATGAGTTGGGGCTACTCTTTGTTGCAGTGCTCAGGCTTCTCATTGCAGTGGCTGCTCTTATTGTGGAGCCTCAGCTCTGGGGCACGTGGGCTTCAGTAGTTGCAGCACATGGGCACAAGCTTAGTTGTTCCATGTTATGTGGAATCTTCCTAGATCAGAGATTGAACCCTTGTCTCCTGGATTGGCAGGTGAATTCTTTACCACCAAGCCACCAGGAAAACCCTCACATGGCTTTTAGGTTGTTTCTTTTCTTTTCTTTTCTTTTAGGTTGTTTCTAAGCTTTAACAGTTCCACCTCTTTTTAAAAAAAAGGCATTTGTTTGTTTAGAAAGCCAGTCACTTTCACTTTCTTCCAGTGTGGCTGATTGCACCCCCAAATAATCTCTTATTCCCTGTATATCCTGTAAATATATCCTGGGCAGTTAGACCAGGAGGTTTAATTAGCCAAATTCAAAATATTTTTATTTTCGAGGGAGAGGGAGGAGCAAGATGTTTCATAAGTGATGGTGTGTGCTTCCTATTGCATCACATCAGGAAGCACATAATATCTGGTTGTTACGTGGGCCGATCTGAGTGACTGGGATCAAGCTGGGATAACCTCATGTATGCATCTTCTGTATAGGAATGGATTTGATACCAGAACATCCCCATACACAGTGCTGGAGAGTATTGATGACTTTGGTCTCTGCCTTGGACTGTCTTATCTGATGACTTGTAGACTATTCTTATTCTGTTAGTATCTCATTTCATCAGCTGGAGCTCAGTATATTTGCTAAAATAAAAGATTCTTACCTACAGAAACAGTCCATCCTGTGCTTATCCCAAATCAACTTTATTGAATCTGGAGTATTAAAAATTTTGTATATGCTGGACTTCCCTGGTGGCTCGGTAGTAAAAACAAAACAACAACAAAAAAATCCACCTGCTGATGCAGGAGACATAGGTTCAATCCCTGATGTGGGAAGATCCCACAGGCTGTGGGGCAACTAAGCCTGTGCACCACAAATACTGAGCCCGTTGCTCTGGAGCCTGGGAGCCTCAGGTACTGAGCAGTGAGGCAACTGCTGAAGCCTGTGCTCTGCAACAAGAGAAGCCACTGCAGTGAGAAGCACGCATGCTGCAGTTAGAGTAGCCCGAACCCCTCTGCCCCGCACCCCCCCCCTGCAACTACAGAAAAGCACAGCAACAAAGATCCAGAAGACTCGGCACAGCCAAATAAAATTATTAAATTTTTTTTTCATATATCCCTTCCACAGATGGCTTATTTTAGACCCCTTACATTTTTCCTTTATTGGTTTTTAAATTATGAAATAGTTCATGTGTATAAAAATATTATGGAGAGTGGGGGAGAGATGGATTGGGAGTTTGGGATTAGCAGATGCAAACTATTATATGGAGAATGGATGAAAAAGGTCCTACTTATAGCACAGGGAACTATATTCAGTATCCTGTGATAAACCATAATGGAAAAGACTATTAAAAAGAATGTATATGTCTCTATAGCTGAATAACTTTGCTGTAAAGCAGAAATTAACACAACATTGTAAATCAACTATACTTAGAAAAAGAATATAATGGATATATTAGATATAAAGAATAGTAAAACTATTAAATGTGTACCAGCCACATAAGAAGGGCTTCCCTGGTGGCTCAGCGGTAAAGAATCTGCCTGCAACGCAGGAGACATGAGTTCGATCCCTGGATGGGGATAATCCCCTAGAGAAGGAAATAGCAACCCACTCCAGTATTTTTGCCTGGAAAATTCCATGGACAGAGGAGCCTGGAGGGCTACAGTCCATGGGGTCACAAAGAGTTGGACTTGACTGAGTGACTGAGCATGTACCACATAAGAAATTATATTTTTTCTTCAGTAGTTTTAAGTTGAAATAACTTTGGATTAACAGTAGAGTTTCAAATATAGTACAGAGAGTTCCCCCCATATCTTTACCTGATTTCCTCTAATGTTAACATCTTACCCTGGTACATTTATTAAAACTAAGAAATTAGCATAGGTACAGTTCTATTAACCAAACTAGTGACTCCACTCAAATTTTACTAGCTTTTTCACTTACGCCCTTTTTCTTTCCTAGGATCCAATCCAGGATACCACATTGCAGTTAATCATTATGTCTCTTTAGTTTCCTTCAGTCTGTAAAAATTTCTTGGTCTTTTCTTGTCTTTTATGATCTTGATACTTTGGAAGAGTACTGGTCCAGTATTTTGTAAAATGACCTTCAACTTGAGTTAGTCTGATATTTTTCTCATTATCCCGGTGTTAGGCATGTGGAGGAAGAAAGCCACAGCAGTGACGTACATTTCTCATCACATCATACCAGGTGGTGCACAGAATATCAAGATAACTTATCACTGGTGATGTAAAGCTCAATCACTTGGTTAAAGAACTGTCTGCCAGGTTTCTCCACTATAAAATTACTAGTTCTTTCCCACATACTGCTCCTTAGAAGCAAGTTACTAAGTCTACTTTACACTCAAGGTGAGGGGAAATTAAGCTCCACCTCCTAGGAAGAGAAATAACAAGGAAGTTGTGAACCTGTGATAGATTTCTTACTTTTTTCTCTTTTACCAGCAATATGAGTTTATTTAGGAGTGGCAGAGGAATAGTAATTAAGGACATGCAAACTATAGCAAACCAGAGACCAAGGAGAGGAATATTACTTCTCAAAAAAAAGGGAAGTTGGGAAAGGCTGCTTTGTATGAAAGTCCACTGAAGGTGTTGACCTTAAAAATAAAACAGCCAGTTATTTTACCAGAAAAATGGATTCATTCAGGAATAGCAGAGAATTACAGTTTGAGATAACTGCTATAGAAGAACTACAGGCAATTCTGCCAGACTCCTTACATTTCACCTCCTCTTAATTTTATTATTACTACAAGTATTACCTATTACCTACACTATCCACCAACCACTTCATTATTCTTCACCCAGGAGTTAATTATGAATTTGTTATTGCCTTCTTGAAAGCTACAGGTATTTGTACAGCAGTTTCCTAGACTTGTCTGATTATCATAATGCCCTAGGGTACTTGTTTAACAAGTTTCCCAGCCCCTCCTCCACAGTATGGTTCAGTTTGACTAGGATGTGGGCTTGGAAACAAGCTTTAAAGCGTCCCACGTGATTCTTATTATTAGACCAAGTTTGAGAAACATTGACTTAACAGCATTTCTCCCTTCTCCCTGTTTTGCAATAGCTAAACATCAACTCAAAATGTATTATTCTTTATGTTTATAGCTTCCTTGTTTATATAGTGTGTTTCCTCATTTCCCTTTTTCAAATTTAGGAAATTTGTATTTTCCTATCTTTTACAAAGTAAGGAAATTTGAATGTAAATGATATTTCCAGTTGGGAAAGGGTAGGTGGTCTCCCCACTCTTTCCCCCTAGTTTTAGTCTCTTTTTTCCCATTTTCCCTTTTGTTCTTGGAGCCTCTATTGTTTTTGCAAAAAGGCCAGAAGTTTTTCTTTAGGAGTTTATCTCTGCTTATTTCTTCTAAGGCCGGGGTGGGGAGGTAGGGGGGTGGGCAGCGCTCAGTAAGGATGCCATTCATTTTTGTTATCCTATTTCCATAATAATAATTTCAATAACTATCATTTATTGATCACATAATATGCCAGATAGCATATTTTATGTATTAGGCTGAACTATATGAAAAACATTTTCGTAGGTCAAAAGGATTGAATGTTGGTGATTTAATATGTTTCAACCTAATACATTATCTTTAATCCTCACAATAACCCTCAGGGTTGGTGATAGTAAACCCATTTTTACAGATGAGAAAACTGAAGATCAGGATAATTAGGTGACTTTCTGAAGTCACATATTTATAAATGGTAGAGCCAGGATTTGGATACAGGGCTATCTGTTTCTGAAACCCATGTTTTTGAACACAGTACTGCTTTAAAGAAAATGTTATAATGAAGATATGATAAAGCAGGCCTAACACACTGTGTGTGGGACTATAACTTAGTACAATTTGGCTGAAAGCTATTTGACACTGCACCATGAGCCTTAAGAATTTTCATCCCTTTGCACCGAGTAACTCCAGTTTAAAAACATTATCTTAAGGAAATAATCAGAGATGAACACGGAGATTTATGTAAAAAATGCTCATCAAAGCATTCTATTTTTAATATTAAAAACTGGTGGCCTAGTGGTTAAGATTCTGGGTTTTTACTGCTGTGGCCTGGGTTCAATTCCCTGGTCGGGGAACTGAGATGAACTGAGATTTCACAAGCTGCACAGCATGGTGAAAAAAAAAGGAAACCATGAGTATTCAACAATAAGGAATTAAACTAAGATAAAGCCACAAGATGGACAGGGGAAGTGGGAAAATGTGATACAATGTCAAGTGAGACAAGCAGTATACAAAAGTAAGTATGACCACATTTTTTTGTTAAAAAATAAGTATAGAAAGACTCTGGAAAGAAATACAACTATATACTTTAATTTTAAAAAATCTTGTAATAAACTATAATGTAAAAGAATCTGAGTAAGTATATATATTCAGTTATACATATATACTCAGTTATATATATATATATACACACACATTGTTTTTTATTGCTGTACACCAGAAACTAAAACAACATTGTAAACCAACTATACTTCAATTTTTAAAAAATGATGTCTTTTGATGAACAGAAGTTTGACTTTTTTAGAAGTTTGACTTTTAACAACATTAAATATATCAAACTTTTCTTCTATGGTTTGTGCTCTCTGTGTTTTGTCTAAGAACTCCTTCCCCATACTAAGATTATAGAAATGGTCTCTTATATTTTCTTGTAAAAAGTTGAAAAATTTTGCCTTGCACATCTTAATTATAAAGCAATAATTAAGAGATTTTGAAATTGACACAGGAATCAGCAAATGTGACAACGGACCAGAAAAGAGAGCCTAGAAGATAGAAGTGGCATTGCAGATCAGCAGGGAAAGGATGGACTGTTCAATGAACACCTTTGGAACAGTTGCTTATCTATATAGGAAGAAGAAAATGAAATGAGATCACTACCTCATACTTCAAGCAAAAAACAATTCTGGATGGATTAAGGACTTAGATGTACAAGGTGAAATTTTGCAACTTTTTACAAGAAAATATAAGAGAATATTTCTGTAACCTTGGTATGAGGAAGTATTTCTTAGACAAAACATAGGAAGCACAAACCATGAAAGAAAAGTTTGGTATATTTAACGTTAAAAGACAAACTTCTGTTCATTAAAAGACATAATTTTTTAAAAAATCGAAGTATCGTTGGTTTACATTGTTGTTTTAGTTTCTGGTGTACAGCAAAGTGATTCAGTTATATATAACTGAATATATCTATATAACTGAATATGTATATAACTGGATATATAACAATATATATATAACAATATATATGTGTAAATGAATATATATGTACTTTTTAAGATTCTTTTCCATTATACTTTATTACAGTTCTCTGTGCTATACAGTAGGACCTTGTTGTTTATCTATTTTATATATAGTAGTTTGTATCTGTTAATCACAAACTCTTATCCCTCCCCCTTTTCCCCTTTGGTAACCATATGTCTGTGAATCTGTTTCTGGTTTGTAAATAAGTTCATTTGAAACATTTTTTTTCAATTCCACATATATGTGGTATCATATGATATTTGTCTGACTTAGTACATAAAGTATAATAATCTCTCGGCCCATCCATGTTGCTGTGAATGGCATTATTTCATTTCATTCTTTTTTAATCACTGAGTAATATTCCATTGGGTGTGTATATGTGTATACACACACACACATGTATATAGATGCTGCATCTTTATTCATTTATCTGTTGATGGAAATCTTAGGTTGCTTCCATGTCTTGGCTATTGTAAATACTGCTGCTCTGAACACTGGGATGCAGGTGTCTTTCCAAATTAGAGTTTTCTCCAGATATTTGCTCATGAGTATGATTGCTGGATCATATGGCAACTCTATTTTTAGTTTTTTTAAGGAACCTCCATATTGTTTTCCATAGTGACTGCACCAATTTACATTCCCATCAACATTATAAGAGGGTTCCTTTTTTCCACACCCTCTCCAGAATTTTATTTGTAAACTTTTTGATGATGGCCACTCTGACAGGTATAAGGTGATACCTCAAGGTAGTTTTGATTTGCACTTCTTAATAACTAGTGATGTTGAACATCTTTTCACATACCTGTTGGAGAAATGTCATCTTTGAAGAAATGTCAATTTAGGTCTTCTGCCCATTTTTGGATTGAATTTTGTTGTTGTTGTTATTGAGCTGTATGAGCTGTTTGTATATTTTGAAAATTAAGCCCTTGTTGGTTGCATCATTTGCAGAATATTTTCTCCCATTCCGTGGATTATCTTTTTATGTAGATGGTTTCCTTTGCTCTGCAAAAGCTTCTAAGTTTGATTAACTCCCATTTGTTTATTTTTGCTTTTATTTCTATTGTCTTGGGAGACTGATCTAAGAAAACATTGGTATGATTTATGTCAGAGAATATTTTGTCTATGGTCTCTTCTAGGAGTTTTATGGTGTCATGTATTTTTTTTTGGCTGCACCCCACAGCATGTGGGATCTTAGTTCCTCAACCAGGGATCAAACTCATGCCCCCTGCTTTGGAAGGCAGAGTCTTAACCATTGGACCACCAGGGAAGTCTGTCATGTCTTATATTTAAATTTCTAAGCCATTTTGAGTTTATTTTTGTGTATGGTGTGACAGAGTGTTCAAACTTCATTGATAACTTCAAGGATAACTATCCTGAATATATATATATGTATAAAGAATATGTAAAATGTATATATATATATATAGGATGTATGAAATATATATTTAATTACCATATATCAATAAGAAAAACACAAGCCACACAATAGAAAACTGACCAAAAGACATGAATAAGCATTTCACAGAAAAATAAGGAATGAGAAACCATGAAAAGATGAACTACTTCATCGGTAATCAGGGAAATGCAAAATTTAACCACAAAGAGATTCATTTTATACCCATCAGACTGACAAATATTAAAAAAGTCTGATAATATCACCATAGTCAAAGAGGTTGTGCAACGGAAATCCTGCTAGCAGAAGGGTAAATTAGTACAATCACTTTGGATATATTTTGACATTTAGTAAATCTGAAAATGATCATGCTCTCTGACTCAGCAATTCTACTCCTAGCTATGAGCACTAGAAAAATTCTTGCATCAAAGTTCCAGAAAGCATGTACAAGAGTTCGAGAGTGTTCATGGCAGCAGTGATCTTAATAGCAAAAACTTGGAAACAGTTCAAGTGTCCCTCTGCAGGACATTTGGCTTCATAAATTGCAGTATAATCATAAAATGGAAAACTACACATTGGTGAAAATGAATACCTACTACAGCTACAATATCAACATGGATAAATCCCACAAACACAGCCTACGGAAAAGTCAGGTTCAAAAAAATTCATACAGAATGATTCCATGTATGTAAAACTTAAAACCACAAGTGAGAAAGCGATCAAGAAAAGCAAAATTCCTGCAGGGCAGTTCTGTCTTGTGGGGAAGGAGAAGAATGCAATGCAGAAGGGCATACAGAGGGCTTCAAAATCTCTGGCAGTGTTCTGTTTCTCATGCTGATTGGTGGGTTACATGGGTATTCATTTTATTATTCTTTAAATCACATACATATATGATTTTATTATTCTTCATATATATGATTTAATTATTTAAATCATATGAATATATATTGTTTTGTATTTGTGATATGTTTCAAAAAAATTTTAAGCTGGGACTTCCCTGGTAGTCCAGTGGCTAAGAGTCTGTACTCCCAATGCAGGAGGCTGGGTTTCCATCCCTGATCAGGGAACTAGATCCCACATGCTGCTACTAAAAAAAAAGGAATAAAAGATCCCACATGCTGAAATAAAGATTGAAGATCTCATGTGCTGCAGCTGAAATCTGGCACAGCCAAATAAATAAAAATACCTATTTTTTAAAACTTTTAGGCAAGAAATGATAATTGGAAGGCTGTGAAGGGAAGGAGAATAATAATAACTAGAGGGAGAAATGAGATCATCATCAGATTTTTTTAAATACTTGTAAGATAGCATGTTTACAGACTTTTTCATTTATTCAACAAAAGTTTGTTGATACCATCTAGGTATAGGGTACTGGGCTGGGCCCTGTGTTATAGAGATACATTTATTCAATTATGTAGTTACTTCCTATTCTAAGAGCTAGAAATCATTAATTCATTTATTCATTCAACAAATATTTGTTGAGTGAATACTCTGTGCCAGACTGTGATCTCAGTGCTGGGAATATAGCATGGAACAAAATAAAATCCCTTTTTTCCTGAGGGGAGAGAGACAATAAATAAAAAATACTGTTGGCCCTCCACATCTGCAGATGTTAAATCCACGGATTTAACCAACCATGGCTTGAAAATATTTGAAGGGAAATTTTTAGAGTTTCCAAAAGCAATTCTTGAACTTGGTACATGCTGGCAACTATTTACGTAGCATTACATTGTACCAGGTATTACAAATGGGCTTCCCAGGTGGCTCAGCAAGTAAAGAATCTGCCTGCAATGCAGGAGCCAAAGGAGAGGTGGGCTTGATCCCTGGGTTGGGAAGATCCCCTGGAGGAGGAAATGGCAACCCGCTCCAGTATTCTTGCCTGGAGAATCCCATGGACGGAGGAACCTGGCAGGCTACAGTCCATAAGGGTTGCAAAGAGTTGGACATGACCAAAGTGACTGAGCACACACACAGGTATTACACATCATCTAGAGATGACTTAAAATATATGGAGGGATGGGAGAAAAGGGAACCCTCTTACACTGTTGGTGGGAATGCAAACTAGTACAGCCACTATGGAGAACAGTGGAGATTCCTTAAAAAACTGGAAATAGAACTGCCATATGACCCAGCAATCCCACTCCTGGGCATACAAACCCATGAAACCAGATCTGAAAGAGACACGTGTACCCCAATGTTCATCGCAGCACTGTTTATAATAGCCAGGACATGGAAGCAACCTAGATGCCCATCAGCAGACGAATGGATAAGGAAGCTGTGGTAAGTGAAGTAAGCCAGAAAGATAAAGACCAATACAGTATACTAACGCATATATATGAAATTTAGAAAGATGGTAATGATAACCCTATATGCAAAACAGAAAAAAAGACACAGATGTACAGAACAGACTTTTGGACTCTGTGGGAGAAGGAGAGGGTGGGATGTTTTGAGAGAACAGCATCGAAACATGTATATTATCTATGGTGAAACAGATCACCAGCCCAGGTTGGATGCATGAGACAAGTGCTTGGGGCTGGTGCACTGGGAAGACCCAGAGGGATGGGGTGGGGGGGAGGTGGGAGGGAGGATCGGGATGGGGAATACATGTAAATCCATGGCTGATTCATGTCAATGTATGACAGAAACCACTGCAATATTGTAAAGTAATTAGCCTCCAACAAATAAAAATAAATGGAAAAAATATATATATGGAGGGATGTGCATAGGTTATATGCAATTAAAGGACTCGAGCATCTGGAGATTTTGGTGTTGGGGAGGGTGTCCTGGAATCAATCCCCTCCCCCAGGATACCAAGGGATGACTGTCTATGGAGAGTGGTGATAAGTACTATGAAAAAACTGAAGTTAGGTAAGGGTATATAGAGAGAGTGTGTGTGGAGGGGAGTGAGTTGCTATTTTAGACAGAGTGTTCAGGGAAGGCCTTTCTGAGAGGGTGATATTTGAGCAGAGAACTTAATGAACTGAAAAGATAAATCATGTGGATATCTGGGGGAAGATCATCCCAGGCAGAAAGAACAGCAAGTACAAGGACACTGAGATAGTTGAGGTGCTTGGCTTGTTAAAGGAACAGCAAGGAGGCCATCATGTCTGCTATAGTGTAAACATGGGGAGAGAGAGGAAGGGGATGAAGTCAGAGAGGTTTTCAGGTGCCAGATTATGTAAGTTCATGTGTCATGGGAAGCTGTTAGAAGGTTTTAGGCATGGAGTGACATGATTTTTTTTTTTAAGGGATCTCTCAGGTTTTGGGCTTCCCTGATAGTTCAGTTGGTGAATCTGCCTGCAATGCAGGAGACCGCAGTTCAATTCCTGGGTTGGGAAGGAATCCTGGATTCCTGGAGAATGGAAAGGCTACCCACTCAGTATTCTGGCCTAGAGAATTCCATGGACTGTATAGTCCGTGGGGTCGCAAAGAGTTGAACCCTACTGAGCGACTTTCACTTTCACTTTAAGCTTTGTGGTAAATATTAGGGGACAATGGCAGAAGCAGGGAGACTAGTTAGTAGGCAGTTGTAGTAATCCAGGCAAGAGATGATGGCAGCTTGGATGAGGTTGGTAGTAATGGAGATGGTGAGAAAGGATTAGAGTGGGGATGTGTTCTGAAGGTAGAACCAACAAGATTTGCTGATGGATTGGATGTGAGGTATGAAAGAAAGAAGTCAGGAGTGACTCCCAGACCTAAGAGACAGGAAGAGACTCCTATTTAGTGAAATGGAGAACACTGAGGTAAAAGAAGGTTTGGAAGGGAACATAGAGTTCCGTTTTTGACGGAGCTAGTCTTCTCTAGTGGCTCAGATGGTAAAGAGTCTACCTGCAATGAGGGAGACCTCGGTTTGATCCCTGGGTCGGGAAGATCCCCTGGAGAAGGGAATGGCTAGGCATTCCAGTATTCTTGCCTGGAAAATCCCATGGACAGAGGAACCTGGCGGGCCCCAATCCTTGGAGTCACAAAGAGTCAGACACAACTTTGACATATTAGGTTGAGATGCAATTAATTGTTTAATCTAACTTCTGTGTTTATTTCCTTTTTCATTAGGGGATAATTGCTTTACAGTGTTGTGTTGCTTTCCGCCATACAACCATGCGCTTTAGTCATAATTATATACACACACACACACACACACACATATATATATAATCCCACCCCTCTTGAGCCTCCCTCCCCAGTGAGATGCCATTTAGACACCCAAGTGGAGATGATGAATAAGAAATTGGCTCTATGAGTCTGGGGTTGAGGGGAGTGGTTGGGGCTAGAGATATGCATCTGAGAATTATCACTATGTAGATGGTATTTAAAGCCATAGGGTTAGGAGAGAATGATGCCTGAGAATTGAATGCAAAGAAGAGATGTGGTTAAAGGACTGAATCTTGAGGTCCTCTGACAATAGAGAGTCCAGGAAGATGCAGAGGACTCATTAAAGGAAGTCAAGAAGGAACAGACTGTGAAGTAAAAAGAAAACTAGGAGTGGGAGTACAATTTCTAGAAACCAAGTGAAAAGAATTTTAAAAAGGAAGTCATCTAGAGATTATCATAATACATAATGCAGGTCAGACAGAAAAATGAATATCATATGATATCACTTATATGTGGAATCTAAAAAAAATGATGCAAACAAACTTACTCACAAAACAGAAATAGACTCACGGACAGAGAAAGCAGATTTATAGTTGCCAAAAGGGAAAGAGGGGGAGGGATAAATTAGAAGTTTGAGATTAGCAGATACAGACTATAATATATAAAATAGATAAACAACAGAGACCTACTGTATAGCACAGTAAACAGAGACCTACTGTATAGCACAGTAAACTATAGTCAGTATCTTATAAACCATAATGGGAAAGAATAAGAAAAAGAGTATGTGTATATATACATGTTGCTGTATTGTAGAAACTAACACAACACTGTAAATCAACGATACTTCAGTTAGAAAAAAAGGAAGTCATGATCAACTATATAAAATGCTGCTCAGAAGTCCAGTAAGATGGTGTCTGAGAACTGAGGCAAAATGGATTTGAATAAATGAAGGTAACTCTATTATTGACAAGAACCGTTTCTGTGCAGCGGTGGTAGCGAAAGCCTAGCTAAAGTTGGCTTAAGAGAGAATGGATGGTGAGAAGTGGCAACAGTGAGTAATAGACACTTGAGTTTTGCTATTAAGGGGAGCAGAGAAAGGAGATAGTATCTCAAGGGGAATGTGAGGATCTGGAATTCTTGTGTGTGTGCATGTGTGTGTGTGTTAGATGAGAGGTATACTTTTTTAAAAATACATTTATTTTTGGCTTCTCTGAGTCTTTGTTGCTATTCATGGGCGGCAAGCAGGGGCTACTCTCTAGTTGTGGTGTGCAGGCTTCTCATTGAGTTGACTTCTCTTGTAGCTAGAACCCGTGTTTCAGTAGTTGTGGTGCCCAGGCTTAGTTGCCCCCTGGCATGTGGATCTTCCCAGACCAGGGATCAAACCTATGTCCCCTGCAGTGGCGGGTGGATTCCTAACCACTGGCAAGTCTGAGAGGTATACTTTCTTTTTACACTTAATATATTGTGAATGTATCTCACTCTCTCTCTCTGCACACACATACACACACCTCATTTGTTTTTTTTTTGGCTGTGCCACACATCCATTCTTTTTTAATTGAAATTTTCATTGAGGTAAATGTAAAACATAACAGTGATCTCTTGTACACTTTGCCAAACTATAGTATGATATCACAACCAGTATATTGACAGTAATACAACCCACTAATCTTTTTCAGATTTCTCCAGTTTTCCTCATTAGTTTTTAACAACCTATTGATAGACATTTAACTTCCCAATTTTTTGCTTGAGTCTCCTGGACTCTATTCCATTCTGTTTAATCTTTTTGTTTATTTCTAGACCACCATAAAGCTTTTAATTACTGTGCACTTAATTATATCGGGGGGGGGGGTGTCAAATGACCTTGTTATTCATCCTTCAAATTATTTTCTTTGGCTACTGTGGAGCATTGATGGCTTCCAATGACCGTCTCCTCCTGGTATTCACACCTTTGTATAATCCCCTCCTCTTGAGTGTGGCCTGAACCTTGTGACTTAACAAACAGAACACAGCAAAGGTGATGGGATGTTGCTTCCAGGACTAAAACACAAAAGGCATGACTTGCATCTTGCCGGCACTGTCTTGCTTGCTTGCTTGCTTTGAGGAAACCAGCTGCCATGTTGTGAGCTTCCCCACAGAGAGGCCAAAATGGCAAGTAACTGAGACCCTCAGTCCAATAGCCCACAAGGAACTGAATCCTGCTAACAACCACAGAGTGAATGTGAAAGTAGATCTTGAGATGAAGACAGTCCTGGCTGACACTTTGATCAAAGCCTTGTGAGAGACCCTGAGCTGTAGAACTTAGGTAGGCTGTGCCCAGTTTCCTGACCCATAAGAAACGGTGAGAGGATAAATGTACGGTTTAGGGATTTTTTTCTTTTTTTTTTAACTTAATTTTTTTTCCTTCTTTGCTTTTAAATAAATATATGGTTTTGTTTTAACTTCTTAATTTGAGGGAATTCCCTGGTGGTCCAGTGGCTAAGACTCTGCGCTCCTGATACAGGGGGGCTGGGTTCGATCCCTGGTTAGGGAACTAGATCCCACATGCCACAACTAAGACTCTATGTAGCCAAATAAATAAAAATAAATGTTTAAAAAAAAAACACTTCTTAATTTGAGGTAAGTATAGATTCACAGACAGTTTTTTTTTTTTTCACTTGTTAAAAAAAAAAAAAGTAATACAGAGATCCCAACACCCTTCATGCAATTTCTCCCAGTGGTAACATCTTGCATAACTATGGTGTACTGCACAACCAGGAAACTGACATAGATCCATAAACCTTATCATAGTGCACCAGCTTTCTGTATGCTCATCTGGGCGTGTGTTTGTATGTATGTTTAGTTCTATGCAGTTTTATCACACGTGTTTTACAGTTGCCAATACTGTTTTTATTTTATTGAAGTATACTTGATTTACAATGTTGTGTTCATGTCTGCTGTACAGCAAAGTGATTCAGATATACACATATATGTTCTTTTTTATATTCTTTTCCATTATGGTTTATTGCAGGGTGCTGAATATAGTTCCCTGTGCAATACAGTAGGACTTGCTGTTTATCCATCCTGTATAAACTAGTTTGCCTCTGCTAGTTTGGGATTAACAAATGCAAACCAATGCTTTCTTTTTTTAAATTTCTCTTTTAATTGGAGTATAATTGCTTAACAGTGTTGTGTTAGTTTCTGCTGTACAGCAATGTGAATCACCCATAAGTATACATATATCCCCTCCCTTCTGAGCCTCCCCCCCCCCACTCCCCCATCCAACCCCTCTATGTCCTTGCAGAGCACGGGGCTGAGATCCTTGTGTTATACAGCAATTTCCCACTAGCTGTTTTACACGTGGTCGTGTATATGTCAATGCTGTTCTCAGTTCATCCCACCCTCTCCTTTCCCCACTCACGCATGTAGTTTTGTGCCACTACCACCACTGTCAAAATATAGAGCAGTTCCAGCTCAGGACGGCTCATGCTACCCTCCTCCTCTTTTTTTTTTTTTTTTTTTGGCTGTGTTGGGTCTTCATTTCTCCGGGGGCTTTTCTTTAGTTGTGGTAATCAGGGGCTACTCTGTTGTTGCAGTGAGTTGGCTTCTCATTGCTGTAGCTTCTCTTGTCGCAGAGCAAGAACTCTAGGGTGCTTGGACTTCAGTGGTTGCCGCTCCCGGGCTCTAGAGCACAGGCTTAGTGGTTGTGGCACTCAGACTTAAGTTGCTCTGCTGCATGTGGGATCTTCCTAGATCAGGGATTGAACCCGTGTCTCCTTCATTGGCAGGCAGATTCTTTACCACTGAGCCACCAGGGAAGCCCTCATGCTACCCCTTTATAGCCCCTGAGCATAGAATTTTAAGTTAACAACATTTTTTTTCTTTCAGTACTTTAAAGATGTTGCTCCGCTGAATTCTGGTTTACATCTAGTTTATATTTCTCACGAGAAACCTGTTGTCATTTTTATCTTTATTTATCTGTACATATCTTTTTGCTCTGGCTGCTTTTAAGATTTTTTCTTTATCACCAGTTGTAAACAATGTGATTATGATGTGCTGTGGTGTGTGTATGTATTTTAAATTGCAGTAAATATACATAAAATTTGCTGTTTTAACCATTTTAAGTGTATAGTTGACTGGCATTAACTAGATTCACAATGTTGTGCTTCCATCACTACTGTTTCTAATACTCTTTATCACCCAAACAGAAACTTTGTACCCATTCAGCAATAACTCCCTATTCCCTCTTGCCCCTAGGCCCTAGTTACCTCTATTCTACTTTTTGTCTCTATGAATTTAACTACTCTAAGTGTTTCATATGAATGGAATCATATAGTATTTTTCCAGTTTTGACTGGCTTCTCTCACTTGGCATAATATCCTCAAGAATCATCCATGTTGTAGCATGTATCAGAACTTCATTCTTTTTTTGTGGTTGAAAAATATTCTATTGTATATATATATCACATATTACTTACTAACCATTCTTCTATTGATGGACACTTGGTTTGTTTCTACCTTTTGGCTATTGTGAATAATGCTGTGAATAATACTTGTGTACAAGTATCTATTTGAGTCCCTGTTTCCAATTCATTTGAGTGTATACCTAGGTATAGAATTTCTGGATCATATGATAATTCTATGTTTAACTTTTCGAGGAACTGCCAGATTTTTCCATAGCAGCTGCACAATTTTGCATTCCCACCAGCAATGCATGAGGGTTCTAATTTCTCCGCATTTTCAACCATGCTTGTTAGTTTCATATATATATGTTTATATATATATATATATATATAAAAATTTATATATAGCCTTCCTAATGGATGTGAAGTAGTATCTCATTGTTATTTGGATTTTCGTTTCTCTTGTGGGTAGTGCTGTTGAGCAAAATCTGATGTGCTTGTTGGCCATTTATATATCTTCTTTAGAGAAATGCCTATTTGAGCCTTTACCAATTTTTGAATTTGCTGTTGTTGTCGTTGGCTTCTAAGGGCTTTATAGTTTAGGTATTTGATCCATTTTCAGTTACTTTTTGTATATGGTGTAAGGTAAGGGTCTAACATCATTCTTTTGTATGTGAATAACCAGTTGTTCTATCAAACTTCATCTGAGGATGGGGAACAGGGGAGTGGCCAACCCTTAAGTCATCTTCAGGAAAGAATCAGCTCTGGGAGAAAACCAACACTATTTCTTAATGAGACTGTCCTTTCCCAATAAATGGTCTTGGCATCCTTGTCAAAAATACACTGATCATATATTTGAGGGGTTTTGGGGGAGCTCTCTACTCTGTTCCATTGGTCTATGTCTATCCTTACACAGTGCCACAATGTTTTGATTGCTGTATAGCTTTGTAGTGAATTTTGAAACCAGGAAGTGTGAGACCTCCAGGTTTGTTATTTTTCAAGATTATTTTCACTCTTTGGGAGTTCCTTGAGATTCAATGAGAGACTTTATTTTTGGGGGCTCCAAAATCACTGCAGATGATAACTGCAGCCATGAAATTAAAAGATGCTTGCTCCTTGGAAGAAAAACTATGACCAACCTTGACAGCATATTAAAAAGCAGAGACATTACTTTGCCAACAAAGGTCTGTCTAGTCAAAGCTATGGTTTTTCCAGTAGTCGTTTATGGATCTGAGAGTTGGACTATAAAGAAAGCTGAGCACTAAAGAATTGATGCTTTTGAACTGTGGTGTTGGAAAAGACTCTTGAGAGTCCCTTGGACTTCAAGGAGATCAAACTAGTCAATCCTAAAGGAAATCAGTCCTGAATATTCATTGGAAGGACTGATGCTGAAGCTGAAGCTCCAATACTTTAACCACCTGATGCAAAGAACTGACTCATTGGAAAAGACCCTGTTGCTGGGAAAGATTGAAGGTAGAGGAGAAGGGGACGACAGAGGATGAGATGGTTGGATGGCATCACTGACACAATAGGCATGAGTTTGAGTAAGCTCTGGGAGTTGGTGATGGACAGGGAAGCCTGGTGTGCTACAGTCCATGGGGTTACAAAGAGTCGGACGTGACTAAGTGAACTCTACTGAGAGTCAATATGAATTTCAGGGTTACTTTTTCTATTCTCTTCAATATGAATTTCAGGGTGAGTTTTTCTATTTCTGCAAAATCTCCACTGGTATTTTCTTTTGTTGTTTGTTTGTTTTTTGAATGTGTGGCATGCAAGATCTTAGTTCCCTGACCAGGGATCAAACCCACACCCTCTGTAATGGAAACTGGGAGTCTCAGCCACTGAACCACCAGGGAAGTACTTCCACTGGCATTTTAATAGAGATTAAATTGACCTGTAGATTGCATTGGGGAGTATTGTTGTCCTAACCATGCTGGATGCCAGATGTTGTGAAATTTACCTTGTTGGGTGCTGGATGTTATTGTGTTACTATAGATGTGCTTAAAGCCTTGTTCTGAGAAGTTACTTGGCAACAATTTGATCTTTTTGAGACTTGTTTTTCAGTCCCCCGTCCCGTGTCCCCCCCCCCCCCCCCCCCCCCCCCCCCCCCCCCCCCCCCCCCCGCCCGCCCCTAAATCCAGAATCAAAGCAGCCTTTTAGTCTTGGGCTAATTTTGCTCTACTACTGAGGCAAAACTCTCATCAATATTTTTATCCTGTGTCTTGTGAAGTTTTCCCATTCAGGATGTGGGAATACAAATGATCTGGTCCTTTTGTGAGCTTTGAATATTTCCCCCTCTAATCCTTTCAGGTGGTTCTTTCTCCAGCTTTAGGTAGTTTTTTTTTACATGTATTCACTAACCAGTCCTCAGCTGGAAGACTCAAGGAGGATCCTCTGCAGATCTCCAGAGCTTTCTCTATATGTAGCCCTCTTCTCTCTAGTACTTTGTCCTGTGAATTTTAGCTGTCTTGTCCTCCCTGGACTCCCAGCTCTCTCTTCTCAGCTCACAGAAGCTGCTAGGCTCTGCTTAGATTCCACCTCCCTGCATAGTAGCCTAGAAACTCTCTCCCAACAGTATGCTAGAACAGTCATAAGACTCAGTTTGTTTGTTTCTCCTCTTTCTGTGATCATTATCATGTGCTGCCTGAGGTCTGATACCCGAAAACTTGTTTAATAGTCTGTTCATTGGTCTTTGCGGCAGGAGGGTAAATTATTCTATCTTGGCCACAAGTCAAAATCCCTTCTGGCTTTTTGTGAGACTGTGGCATGAGATTTCAGAAGTCTTATTTTTCTGAGCAATGAAGAAGCTCAGGATGTGGCTCTGAGAGTGGAGGCTGAAAGGGGATGGAGATCAAAGTTCCTGGCGTAAAGGCAGAATAGGAACTGGAAGGTTGGATTGTTAAATGAGTCATTCATATGGATGCTCAACTGGCAAACTAAGTGGGGGTGGAACTGGCATTATAGACAGAAGGAGGAAGATGGCAAAGGGCCTGGAGGAATAAATTAGCAGTAGCTTCAGAGAACTGTAAAATATTTCTTATAGCTGGAATATAAAGTACCCAGGAAGCCATGCCAGGAAATAAAGTAGACTGGTGACTATATTTGAAGGATGCTGTCTGTTATACTAAGGAATTTGGATATTTTCTTGAAGGCAATTGAGAAAGTCAGGAAATTGGGAAGCCAGGGAGTCAGATGATCATCCAGATTAATTCTGGAGTTGTCTAGCTGATGACAGGACATGGGGTAGAGAGGAAAACTGAAAGCTGGATTCAAACATTCTTATTGAATAAACGAGGGTGGGATCATAGGCTTCCACGGTGGCTCAGTGGTAAAGAATCCACATGCAGTGCAGGAGTTGGAGGAGGCACAGGCTGGATCCCTAGGTCAGGAAGATCCCCTAGAGGAGGGCATGGCAACCCACTCCAGAATTCTTGCATTCAAAATCCCATGGACAGAGGAGCCTGGTGGGCTATACAGTCCATAGAGTTGCACAGTCAGGCACGACTGAAGCAACTTAGCATGTATGCACGCAGACAGTTATAAATCCAGATACAGCCTCAAAGGAACAGAAATGGTTCACCCATGAGTGGTGGACTTGACAACAGAGAGCAAGGAGAAAGCTTCCCTCGTTCGCCCTACTCCTCCTCACCTTTGTGGTGATCAGAGTGTGAGAGAAGCAGCAGTCTCCTTCTGGAGAGGAGCAGGAAAGCAGGAGCCTCAGGAGACAACCTCAGATCAGTTAAGACAAGGACTGGAAGGAAAAGCTCAGCAGAGAAAGTCAATGTGTAGGGCAGTTAGTTTCTAGTGGAATAGGAGCTCCAGAGGGCACAGTGGAAAGGGCTCTCAGAAATTAAATAGTGGCAAAAACAGGTTATGGGTATATGTGGAGGAAACAGAGCATCTGGGGCTCTAATATCAGTCTTCTGTTTTCCAATCTTGCAAAGGTGGTAACACCTCCTCTATTGTCATTCGTTTTTAATGTCCTTCTTAATGTGCTCCATTATAACTGATTTTAGTTTCACTTGAACATATTTCTAACTCTTACTTTGCTTTCTGTTTAAAATTCATATGATCAGATTGGCATATTTCCAAGGAAATACTTTCTCTAGCCCTCATGAAATGTGCTCTCTCTGTAGCAAAAACCTTGTCATTCTAATATCTTAAGTCTTGGTTCAAAAGGCCAAATTGCTTTCTCTGACCCTGAAAATTTGATATCCTCCCCACTCTTCCCAGAACCCTTCTTTTAGTGGATGAAGAAATGGCAGTGCCCCCTTTCACTCCCAAGATCTTCAGCTTTTGCCCAAGCATCCTTCCACAGAACTGCTTTGCAGGTTATTTGTAGATGTGCCCTTCAGCCCTGTTGGAGGTACCAGGAGCAGATAGAAGTCAGAAAGTTAGGTGGATGCTATGACATACTCCATATTCATAGTGGGAAGATGGCACTACTTTCAACATTACTTGACATACAGTATTTAATTTTTGTATACCTAATGATAGTACAAAAATTAAAATCTCCAAAAATGTATTTGGTAAAGAATAAGTTTGACTTCTTTCTGTATCCCCAATTTCACATCCCCTCCCTTGAGATAACTACAGTTATCAGTTTCTTGAATATGCTTCCAGAAATATTCTATACATTTATCAACTTATTTTTTCTTTAAAAGTCACAAATTCTAGCATCATATACCCACAGTTTTGCTTTTTTCACTTAAAACTATATCCTGAAGATCTTTCTAGGTCAGCCCCCATAGAGCTTCTCATTGTGTGACTGTGTAGTATTACACTGCTAGTTATACCATAGTTCATTTAACCAATTTCCCACTGGCAGTCTTTTAGGCTACTTCCAGTTTTTTGCTCTTGCAAACAGTGTTTCAGTGAATATTTTTGTACATGTGTCATTTCAAACATACATTTATAGAGTATATACAGATTATAAGGTTATATATAGAATACATCCCTTGAAGTGGAATTTCTAGATCAGACTATGGCACTATTGCTTTTGATTGGCCCCTGAGGAAGCTTTATCCAGTGATCTCTTGAACATGATGGCAGCAAGCCATCCACTTCCACAGTCTCCTTTACTGCTGCCAAGGGCAACTGTTTCCACTTCTTTTTGTTTCCACTTACAGAATCCTCCCTCTTCTGTGGAGAAAGTGGTAAAACATCTTGTCTAGTGAGTCTGTGCAAAGCCTTCCCGGAGAATGCTCTGTTTCTGTGCTGCAATGTGGCTGGTTCAACTTGTTTTTCTTTTCACATTTTTCTGCTTATCATCATAACCTTGGTTATGAAACCCTCTGCTGACCTCCTGGTGTCTTCCTTCTCTGTTTCCTCTTTTTCCTACACCTCTTTCTCCCCTCCCCCTTTCTCTCCCTCCTCTTTGTTCTCCTTTTCCTTCTTCTTTTTCTCTTCCACTTCTCCCCTCTTCCTCCTTCTCCTTTGTGATGGTTTTTGATGGGTCAAGTTGCTAGGCTACAGTCCCCAGTTACTGAATCAAAATAATCTTGCTGTTTGCAGATGTGAAGTCCATAAGTAGTTGGCTTTAAGTAAAGGAGATTATCCTAGATAATCTGGGTGGTCCTGATTTAATCAGTTCAAAGGCCTTAAGCTGAGGCTTCCCTGATGAAGAAATTCTTCCTTTGAACAGCAGTTCCAGCCTGCCTTTCTTGACCGACTGCCCTACAGGTTTTGGACTTGCCTAACCAGCCCCTATAACTATGTAAGCTTGTTTCTTGCAATAAATCTCTTAATATATATCTTCTGCTGGTTCAGTTTCTCTGGTTGAACTCTGACTGATACATCCTTCAAAGTATTTTCTCCATCCAGTCTGGGAAGTCCTCATTTCATTGACAAGGTAAGAAGGCACTCCCCAAACTCTTTTATCTGTTCCTTAAGGTGGAAGATGAACTTCAGTAAGTACTTACCGAGGGCCATCATTGCTTCTGATTGGAAGGAAACCATTCTTCAGGTTCCAGGAAAGGTTCCCCAGCATCAGGAACAATGTGCTTGGGTTGTCTTATTGGTTGATTGGTTGATGTCAGATCACTGTTAATTGCATTAAGAAGAAAGTAAAAATTACTGAACAAAAAAAGTGAGAGTGGGCAAAGTATGAAATAAATATCTCTGTGTCCATACTGATATAAATAAGTAATTGACTGAATAAACAGATAAATAAATGGAAGAAAAGAGGCAAATCTCCCAGGCAGAAGAATTTCAAATAATTTACATAGGTACTCTGCCCTCAAGGAGGTGGATCATTACTCTCTATTTCCTAAGATTGTGTGGGCATAGTGACTTTCTTTCAAAAAGTACACTGTGTAAAGAGGGAGGGAGGACTAACTCTATACTGTAGAAATTTGACAAATGCTACCTCAGTCAAGCTATCAAGTTCAACATCAGTCGCGCAAAGTCATGTTGATACTACGTATCACTGCTATGATGCAATGAAAAGGCACTTTACCTTTGTGGTCTTCTACCTCAAACCCATAATCCTAGTCTACTCATGAGAAAAACGTCAGAAAAATCCAAATTGAGAGACATTTTGCAAAGTAGTTGACCAGTACTTCTCAGAACTGTCAAGGTCGTCAAAAACAAGAGAAGTCTGAGAAACTGTCATGACCAAGGAAGAGCCTAAGGTAAGACATGATGACTAAATGTGATATGGGGTCACGGATAGGATTTTGGAATAGAAGAAGGACATTAGGTAAAAACTAAGTAAGGCTAAACAAAGTGTGGACTTTTATTAATGATGATGTATCAATATTGGTCCATTAATTGTAATATGTGTCATACTAATGTAGGATGTTAATAATAGGGATGGATGGATGTTGGGCATATGAGAGCTCTCTGTATTATCTTCTCAGTTTTGCTACAAATGTAAAACTGCTCTAAAAATAAAATTTATCTCTAGAGACAATAAAAATAGCAGTGATTGCCAGGGGTTCTGGGAAAGAAGGAAGAGAGGGTTGAATAGGCAGAGTGCAGGGGGTGTAGGGCAGTGAAACAGAATTGCATGATACTGTAATGGTGGATAAGTGTCATACACATTTGTCAGTGCCCACAGAATGTGCAACAAAAGAGTGAAGCCTACTGTGAACTATTAACTATTAGACTTTATAACAATGTATTAACATTAGTTCCTTAACTGTCACAAATGTACTACCCTGTTGCAAAATGTTCATAATTGGGAAAATTGTGCATGCCAGAGTTGGAGTGGTTGGAGAGGGAGAGGTGGGTGGGGTGAGTATACAGAACTCTATGTAATATCTGCCTAATTATTCTGTAAACCTAAAACTGTACTAAAACACTGTCTACTAAAATAAATGAAGAAAGGACTTGACTACACATTTCTCCAAAGAAGATATACAAATGACCAACAAACACATGAAAAGGTGTTCAACATCACTAGTCATTAGGGAAATGCAGCTCAAACCTACAGTGAGATACCACTTTGTACCCAGTAGGATGGCTATAATTTTTTAAAGGTAAAATAACAAGTGTTGGTAAGAATGTGGTAAAATTGGAACCCTCGTGCATTGCTGGTGGAATGTAAAATTGTGCAACCACTGTGGAAAACAGTTTGGCAGTTCCACAAAAATCTTTTTCAAAGATAGAATTACTGTATGATCCAGCAATTCCACTCCTAGGTATATACTCAAAATAATTGAAGACAGGTATTTAAGCCATAACTTACCAAAACTTGTACACAATTGTACCTATCTCAGTATTCACAATAGCCAAAGAGTGGAAACAACTGAACTGTCCATCAATGGATGAATGAATAAATGAAGTGTGATATAGCCATACAATTAAATTTTACTTAATCATAAAAAGGAATGAGTTACTGATGTATGGTAGATAGATGAAGCTTGAAAACATTTTGCTATGTGAAAAAAGACATAAAAGGTCATATAGTGTATGATTCTGTTTTTATTAAATATCCAGAATAGATAAATCCATAGAGACAGAATGAAGATTAGTGGTTGCCAGATGCTGGGGGGCACTGGAGGAATGGGAAGTGACTGCTTAATGAGTATGGGGTTTCCCACTGGGATGATGAAAATGTTTTGGAACTAGATAGAAGTGATGGTTACACAACATTTTGAATGTAGTATATGCCACTGAATAGCACACTTTAAACTGGTTAATTTAATGTTATGTGAATTTCACCTCAATTTAAAAACCAAGGAATGTACAAAGTACATAGAGAAGGAAACCACTAACTGCTTTAGGAGAGGTCAGAAGATGGGAAGATGGGAAGGTTTAAAGCAGTTTTCAAGAAAGTATCGTTTGAAAAAAAAAATTAACAAAAAAAGAAAGTATCGTTTGAATTGAATTGAGTCAATCAATGTATGAATCAACTATCAAGCATTTATTGTGTGCATGCAAATGCCAAGCACTAAGGCGTTGAGGATAAATATATATATATAATATATATATATATATTATATATATATTAATGAATATGAATTCAGGTCTCATTTGCCCCCTCAGGGATCTCATAATCTGGTTGGGAGAGACAGACACATAAATAGGCAATTGCAGGGCCTTGTAGTAAGTGCAGTGATAGATGTGTGCACAAGGTATTGTTGAAACACACCCTTGGAGTGTTTGAAAGGATAGGTAGGTAGTGTGAGTGAAGAGGGAGGAGGAAAGTAATTTTAGTAGAGGGAACATAACAAGCAAAGGCATGGAACCAAGATAGAAAGGGTGTGTGTGTGTGTGTGTGTGCGCGTGCGCATGCGTGTGTGTGTATGGGGAGTAATTACAAGTGGTTCCATGTTGTAATAGCAGAAATTTTCAAAACAGGAAGTGGCAAATGAGGTTCAAAGCAAAAGGATGACAATAGGGCTTATATTTTAGATAAATCCCTCTATTAACGGTGGAGACTGGGATTGGAAGGGCATGAGACTAGAGGCAGGCAGACTAGTAGGAGGCTGTTGCCATGAATCCGGTTGAGAAATTATCTGGGCCTGCACCAGGGAAGTGGTAATTGTGATAAAAAGGAAAGATCAGAACCAAGAAATGTGTAGGAGATAAAATGAAAAAGGCTTGAGGATTGAGTGGATGTTGGTGGTGACGGAGAATCAAGAACAACTCTAGGCTTCTGTTTTGTGTGATGGTATGATCTTTGTCAGAGGTACTGATTGATAGCAATAGAGGCTGACTCCAGTTGACTAAAGAGAAAAGCCGATTTTTAAATGAAAGGGTATTGAGGTGCTCCCACAAGTGTTGGGAGGGTTGGAGCTTGAAGGCTAAGCTTCCAGGAACAATGCCCCAAACCATTGCAGAAGCAGTCAGATGATACAGATGATACAGGTAGAGCCCAAAAGGAAACTGCTACTGATGCTGCTGCAAGAAGTCAATCTTGAAAATGCTGGGAATTCTCTGATAGCAAAACTTGAAGCTCTGCGTAGAACTGGTTTCCCCATGGTGCTCAGTTCTGAATCAGTCTCATGCAGATGTTTCTGAGTGGAGAAGTGAGGGGGGCCAGCAGGTAGTCCTGACTCTTACACAAGGGAGGCAGAGCTCGTGACATGGAAATACTTCCATATGTAAAAAGGTATTCCAATAATGGGGACAGCCACAAGTATAACACACATGGTGCTGCTGTCAACTGATGTAGAGGATGCAAGAGTTTGAGATTTCCCCTACGGTCTGGTGGTTAAGACTCTGCCTTCCAATGCAGGGGGCATGGGTTCAGTCCCTGTTGGGGAACTAAGGTCCCACATGCTGTGGGGTGCAGCCAAAACTTTTTTTAAGGAGTTTTTGGGGACGAGGGTAATGAGTTCCATCTCAAACTTGTGTAGTTAGAACACTCAGCTATAGATGTCTAGAAGGTGGTTGGGGTATTTGAAGGTCCCAGCATAGAGGTAGCAGTTAAAATAACAAGAGGAGGTGGGATGGTACAGGGAGAGCATGTAGAGTGAGATAAGACAGAAGATAGAATCCTAGAGTGGGAAAGAAAACTTCCCAGGATTTCTCAGTGCCCCTGTAAAAAGCCTATGACACAGGAATGTAGACAATGTAAAGATGGACAATATTTGCTTTCACTTCCCCTGCATTTCACTTTTTACATACCTTGAGGATATTTCTAGTCATTTGTCTAGCTCACTGCTGTGATCCAAAGGGATGATAAAACTTCTCTTATCTCTCCAAGAGCTCCAAGCAGTGACAGCCTGGACCAGGTCCCCAGGTGAAGTGCCCGAGATTCCAGGAAGACTGAGCACTATTTCCCTAAGCATTAACACTTCAAAAAGGATAAAGCCCAGACTTTGGAGATGTCTCTAGGCTGTAAAAGCTGGAGACAGAGGACTTATCTGGCTTTTGGAATGATATGCTAACCTTACAAAAGATTGGTGTAAGAACCAGGCCTCTTACCAGCCCCTCTCCCAGGAACAAAGGGTTTTCTCTTTCCTTTTGGAGGGGAGCAGGATGGCTGTCTCTCTCCCATATATAAATGGAGAAAATCCACTGTTCTCTATCCCTTATCTTGGGGGTGAATCCACCATTCACATAGGAAGTTTCCATCAGTTCTCACTCTGTCGCCTATGGGTCCGGGTGTGGTGGATTGACATGGAAATATTACTCTGAATGTTGATCTGGTTGTGAGCGTTTAAAAAACAAACTTATCCCTGATCCAGATGTATCCTGCTTCTTTAGTATCCATACATATATATAATGTACATAACTGAGCAAGTCGGGTAACACCTCAGACCCCTTGACAAAAGTTCTTGGCAAAACATTGGGAAACAAAAGCATTTAAATGGTGGAAGGAGGAAGAAATTTTAAGAAGAGAGTACAAATGAAATAATGCCATTTGCAGTGAAATGGATGGGCCTAATTATACTAAGTGAACTAAGAGAAAGACAAATATCATATGATATTATATTTAAGGCCTTAAAAATGATACAGATGCTTATTTACAAAACAGAAATGGACTCACAGATATAGACA
This sequence comes from Odocoileus virginianus, assembly GCF_023699985.2. Taxonomy (NCBI): domain Eukaryota; kingdom Metazoa; phylum Chordata; class Mammalia; order Artiodactyla; family Cervidae; genus Odocoileus; species Odocoileus virginianus. Next base: position 28,415,752 of record NC_069708.1, read on the forward strand.
ACAAATTTATTGGGGACTTCCCAATCAGTCCAGTGGTTAAGACTCCATGCTTCCAATTCAGGGACCATGGGTTCAATTCTTGGTTGGGGAACTAAGATCTCAGATGCTGTACAGACAAAAAAAGAAAAAAAGTTTATGATCACCAAGGGGGAAAGGAGGTGGGATAAATTAGGAGTTTGAAATGAACAGATACACACTACTATATATAAAATAAACAACAAGGATCTACTGTGTAGCACAGGGAACTACATTCAATATCTTATAATAACCTATAATGTAAAAGAAACTGCAAAAGAACATATATGTGTGTGTGAATCACTTTGATACATACCTGAAACTATCAGTTGAGTTCAGTTTAGCCACGCAGTCATGTCCGACTTTGCGACCCCATGGACTGCACCATGCCAGGCTTCGCTGTCCATCACCAGCTTCCAGAGCTTGCTCAAACTCATGTCCATCGAGTCAGTGAAGCCGTCTAACCATCTCATGCTCTGTCGTCCCCTTCTCCTCCTGCCTTCAATCTTTCTCAGCATCAGGGTTTTCCAGTGAGTCAGTTCTTTGCATCAGATGGCCAAAGTATTGGAGCTTCAGCTTCAGCATCAGTCCTTCCAATGAATATTCAGGACTGATTTCCTTTAGGATGCACTGGTTGGATCTCCTTGCAGTCCAAGGGACTCTCAAGAGTCTTCTCCAACACCACAGTTCAAAAGCATCAATTCTTCAGTGCTCAGCTTTCTTCCCTCATAGCTCAGTTGGTAAAGAATCTGCCTGCAATTCAGGAGACTCTGGTTTGATTCCTGGGTCAGGAAGATTCGCCTGGAGAAGGGATAGGCTACCCACTCAAGTATTCTTGGGCTTCCCTGGTGGTTCAGCTGGTAGAGAATCTGCCTGCAATGCAGGAGACCTGGGTTCAATCCCTGGGTTTGGAAGAGCCCCTGGAGAAGGGAAAGACTACCCACTCCAGTATTCTGGCCTGGAGAATTCCATGGACTGTATAGTCTATGGGGTCACAAAGAGTCAGACACAACTGAGCTTCACTTTCACTTTTCAGCTTTCTTTATGGTCCAATTCTCACATCCATACATGACAACTGGAAAAACCATAGCTTTGACTATGTGAACCTTTGTTGGCAGGATAACAACCTCGTTATCCTCAATGAGACTATGAGCCATGCCGTGTAGAGCCACCCAAGATGGACAGGTCATGGTGGACAGTTCTGACAAAATGTGATCCACTGGAGAAGGGAATGGCAAACCACTTTGGTATTCTTGCCTCAAGAACCCCATGAACAGTATGAAAAGGCAAAAAGATGATACTTGGAACTGTCACAACATTGTAAATCAACTATACTTCAATAAAAAGTAAATAAAAGAAAATGCCTGAAAATAATATTGCCTACAAAGCCAACGAGGATCTACTGTATAGCACAGGGAATGATACTCAGTATTTTGTGATAATCTAGACAGGAAAAGAATCTGAAAAGGAATACACACACACACATACATACACACACACACACATATTTATAACTGAATCACTGTGCTGTATACTTGAAACTAACACGATATGGTAAATCGACTATACTTCAATTAATAAATAAAAATAAGTTTTAAAGAAGAAAGAGGGACTTCCCTGGTGGTCCAGTGGCAAAGACTTCATGCTCCCCATGCAGGGGGCCCAGGCTTGATTCCTGGTCAGGGAAGTAGATCCCACATGCTGTAACTAAAGATTCTGGATGCCCCAATGAAGATTGAGGATCCCACGTGCCACAAAAAATAAAATTGCCTACAAAAACGTAAAATAAAAAGAACAAGAATGCTCAGAAAGGGACTTCCCTGGCAGTCCAGTGGTTAAGACTTCATGCTTCCACTGCAGCAGGCATGGGTTCGATCCCTGGTTGGGGAACTAAGATCCCATATGCTATGCACAGTGTGGCAAAAAAAAAAAAGGAATGCCCAGAGGAGTACATAATAATCAGGCAACTGAATGAATTCCATGTGATGGAAACCTAAGAACAAAAATGTTTTGGGGGGAGGCAATTATCTACAGTGTCAAATGCATAGAGAAGTCCGATGACATCAAGACTGAAAATCTTTGGCAGTTTGGAAGTCACTGGTGACTTTTGCCAAAAGAAAATTCAGTAGAAACATTTTTCAGTAGTTTGAGGCATGAATGAATTTGAGGAAGTAGAGGCAGCAAACATAGGCTATTACTATTTGGAGAGGCTTAACCTGAGAAGGTAAGGAGAGTAATTGGCACCTCATGAAGATTTCAGGTCAGGAAACAGTTTTGTTTTTTAACAGGAGAGACCCAAGCAGGTTTAAGGATAAGAAAAGGTACTACAGATTGAAATCAGAGACAGAAGGGATAATTGATGGGGCAAATTGCTAAACGAGGTTGAAAAAGATGGCACATAGGGCCCAAGTGGATGAATGGATCTTGAACAGGAAGGTGGGACGGAGACAAGGATGGTTGTGAATGTGGGCTTGTCTGTAGAAGAGATTAGACAATGAATTTGTGTGGTTTTGTGAATTTTGTCTAGCAGGGTGGAAATAACTAGGTGGAGGAGAGAAGGGTGTTTGGTAGAACTGACACAGAGTGAGAAGTTTGTGGGGCTGGTTTGGCAGACAGGAAAAGGGAACTGAGGCTGCTGGTGAGAGAGTAGTTCATGTGATCAAGCATGACATTAAGAAAGGTTGGGAAGAGAAGGCAATGAGGCCAGGAGGGGCTGGGAGATTGGGAGAAAAAATGGAGGGTGCAAAGGACTAAAGGGGTAAAAGAGGTTTATGAAGTAAAAGAAAAAGTGTCCTGTGAGACCCTTACTCCTGAAGGATCAGATGGAGAGGAGATTGTCTCAAAATGGAAAAGTGAAGGGTTCAATGTTAGAGGTGAGCAATTCTGGGCCACAGTAAAGTTCAAGATGTGGTGCTTTGGGTGCAGGTGGCTGAAGTGGGATGGGGAAGGTAATTGAGAAGGCCAAGGGACCCAGAGGTTGCTGGTTGTGTCATCTCCATGGACAATGAGATTTCCTAGTATGAGTACAAGGAATTAGGGTGGAGTGGGAGGTCATGGGCAAGGCACCAGTCTCCTTATTCAAGGAAGGAGGAGTGAAGGATACCTAAGAATTTTCTCAGCAGACTGAGATGGAGAGGATGACCAGTCTAGATAGAACAGATTAAGAAAAGGTATGGTTGGAAGTGCGAAACAGCCTGATCTTTTCAGGGGACTGAAACCAGTATGAGTGTGAGCACAGAGATGTGGCAGCAGATGAGGCTGGATTAGGAAGTGGAGCTGACATCGGAGGCACAGCCACTGAGAGGTCTTAAGCAGAGCATTGATATAATTTTGATTTGTGTTTTAGATTTTCTAAGGTGAAGTGTGGAAAACTAGAGTCAGGTAGGCTTAGAAACCAATTAGATATAGTAGTGTGCTATTTATAAAATAGATGACTAGTAAAGACTTACTGTATAGCACAGGGAACTCTACTCATTATAATTGCCTATATGGGAAAAGGATCTAAAAAAGAAGGGATATATGTATACATATAGCTGTTTTCACTTTGCTGATTTCCTAGGCAAGAATACTGGAGTGGGTTCCCATTTCCTTCTCCAGGGAATTTTTCCAACCCAGGGATCAAACCCATGTCTCCTACATTGCAGGCAGATTCTTAACCATCTAAGCCATCAGGGAAAGCCCATGTGCCATGTCACTTCTATGTGGGAAGAGAATCTGAAAAAGAAGGGATATATGTATACATATAGCTGTTTCACTTTGCTGTACAGTAGAAAAACACAGTATTGTAAATCAACTATATTTGAATAAAAATATGAAAGAAAGAAAGAAAGAAACCAGTTAGAGGGCTCTGGCAATTGCCTGGGCCAGTACCAAGGAAGTGGCACTGACAGAGGAGGTGGAAGATGAATTTCAGAGCTATTTTGATATCACACTTGTGTTTTTGCAGCTCTACACCCTTTCACCTATTTTTGGCATATGCAGTATGAAGCCTGAGAGGTTTGTCCTTTCAGTTTATGTATTTTATGGTCTAGCTCTTCATCATAGAAGCTTTGATATTATCAGTAATACCTCCACTTTGTCCACTGGATAGGACAGGGTATGCACTTATCAAAGGATTTTGGTCTCAATGAATTTACTTGTCTTTGCTTTTCCCACCTACTACCAAATCCTTCAGTTCATTGAGGCTAGAATTTGATATCTTGAACATTATGGAATTGGGCTGTTTCCCTCTTTTTCAGTGCTCTATTGCCTGGAGCTCACATGCGGCAAATTCGAAGGGCTAGTATGGTGTATGAGAGTTGAACTTAGTATGTGAAACTGACAGCCTCTAGTTAGCACTTTGCCTCCTTTTCCAGGGTTACTCTGCCATTTGTGGCAGGCAGGATTCTAATGTGGTCCCCAGGATTCCTGCCCTCCTGGTGAATACATACCTTCTCCCAGATCTTTGCTCAAAAACTAATCTAGGTGCTCCTGTGAAGAGATTGTGCAGATGTAATTCAGAACCCGAATCATCTAACTTAAAGAAAAAATCGAGATTATCCTAAGTGAGCTGACCTAACCAGCTGGTCTCTTTTTAGTCACAGAGGACAAATACTGTTTGATTTCACTCACATCTAATGTAGTCAAATTCATAGAAACAGAAAGTAAAATGGTGGTTTCCAGGGGCTGGGGGAGGGGGAAATGGGGAGTTGTTTAATGAATCTAGAGTTTCAGTTTTGCAAAATTAAAAAGTTATAGAGATCTATTGCACAACAGTGTGAATATACTTAGCTAGCACTACCGAACTGTGCACTTAAAAAGGTTAAGGTGCTACATTTTAAGTTATTTTTTATCTCAATTTTTAAAAAGTGGGAGAGATGGGGCTCTTTCTAGTGAGATTCAAAGTGCAAGAGGAATTTGACCTGAGGGAGATTCTCCATTGCTGACTTTGAAGACGGAGGGGGCCACGTGGCAAGGAATCTGGGTTGCCTCTACCAGCTGAGAGTAGCTTCCAAGATGACTACCATCAAAGATGTGGGAACTATGACCACGAGGAACTAAAATTCTGCCACAACCACATAAGTTTGGAAGAATATCTGAAGTATCAAATGAGCCTGCAGCCTGACATCTTCATTTCAGCTGTTGAGACCCTAAGCAGAGGACCCAGTTAACCTGTGCCTGGATTTCTTTCTTTCTCTCTCCTTAAAAAAAAATTATTTATTTGGCTGCACCAGGTCTTAGTTGTGGCATGTGGGATCTATTTCCCTGACCAGGAATCAAACTCGGGCTTCCTGCATTGGGAGCATGGAGTCTTAGCCCCTGGACCACCAGGTAAGTCCCTGTGCCTGGATTTCTGATCCATGAAAACTGTGAGAAAATAAATGTGTGTGTTGTGTGTGTGTTTGGTATATGTTTTTGAATGAAACTTTTTTTATACACTGTATATAGAAGTAGATACATAAATTCTTATACAATTTATTTCCAAAAGGGTGCAAGAAATTGCTACTATTTGTTTACAAACCAAACCACATATTGCAGTCAGTGGACTTGGGATGATAAGTGAGGTTCTAAATACAAATGGTTTTACACACCTGATCTGAAACAGAGAAAAAGTATAAACTACCGCAGTCTGGTTTGCAAGTATTAATCTCATGAGACTCCAACATGATTATAAAATTTCTAACCCAACATGTGTACTGATCACAAATTCCGTAAGGATTTTTCATCATCTCTAGATGTAGAGTTTGTAACACTTTTCAGAAACAGCAACTAAACATTTTGTCATGTCATAATTGATTAATAAAGGGTGATTATTTAAAAAAAACCTTTCTTTACCAGATTAAAAAATTACTAAAAGAAATGAAATTAGTGATTACTAGCATATCAACACTTTATTTTAGAAATGCAAAGTTATTTATGGAACTGGCAATTGTTCTTTATTGGAGTATTCAACAGAACTGTCTATTGCTGATAGTATGATTTCATTTTTCAAAGTAAGACTTCACATTTGAAAACCAAGGACCTACTGTATAGCACAGGAAACTATATTCAATATCTTGTAATAATTTACAATGGAAAAAAACCTGAAAAAGAATCTATATGTGTATGTATAACTGAATCCCTTTGCTGTACACCTGAAACTAACACAACACTGTAAATGAACTACACTTCAATGAAAAAAAAAAAAGAATTCAGAGTCCCCTGGTGGCCTAGTGGTTAGGAATCTGAGCTTTCACTGCCATAGCCTGGGTTCAATCTGTGGTCAGGGAACTGAGATCCCACAAGTGGAGCAGTGCAACCAAAAAAGAAAAAAAAATTTGATGAAAAGCCATTATAATATATATACATATAAATACCTATTATTGAATCATTCATAAAGCAATATCTCTAACAACATGAAATGTACAGTAATTAAAACTACAATTTCTGAAGGCATTTACTTATATATATATTTTATATTTATTTATTTGGCTGCATTGGATCTTAGTTGCAGCACACAGGATCTTTGCAGCCTCACATGGAATGGAACCCTAATTCTCTAGTTGTGGCAACGCTCAGGCCCCTGAGTACCCGGGCTCAGGTGCTCTGTGGTGTAGGGTATCTTACTTCCCCAACCAGTAATCAAACCTGTGTCCCCTGCATTGCAAGGCAGATTCTTAACTATTAGACCACCAGGGAAGTCCCACTGAAGGTGTTTTATAGAGGAAATTGTTGTTTTAATTAATTAATTTATTATTTTTGGCTGCCTTAGCTCTTGGTTGCTTTTGTGCTGAATTTCTCTAGTTGCAGTGCACAGACTTCTCATTGTGGTGGCTTCTTTTGTTGTAGAGCACAGGCTCCAGCATCTGCAGGCTTCAGCAATTGCCCCATGCGTGCTCTAGAGTGAGGGCTCAGCAATTGTGGTGCGTGGGCTTAGTTACTACACTGCATGTGGAATCTTCCTGGACCAGGGATTGAACCCTTGTCCCTTGCATTGGCAGGGGCATTCCCCGGGAAGTCCTCTGAAGGCATTTTTTTTTCTCTGAAGGCATTTTAAACAAAATGTTTCAACTTACCTCTAGCAGAGACATTGTACATAATCTATTTAAGATTCTAGTAACTTTTATCTTTTTATCTAGTTTCAATAATACTGGCCCAGAAATTACACACACACACACACACACACACACACATATTTTTACTTGTTTTAGTCATGTAGCTCGCAGGATCTTAGTTCCCTTACCAGGGATTGAATCTAGGCCTTCAGCAGTGAGAGTGCAGACCACTGGACCACCAGGGAGTGCTCACTTCAGCAGCACATATACTAAAATTGGACCACCATGAAATTCCTTCCCTTCCATTTTTAACTAGACTCTTTGAGTATCATGTAAAGTTAACCTTTTACATTATGTTGTACTACCTATGTCTAATGGCTCTCTATATATTAATACAAAAGTATAAAAAACTGCAATAAACTTTTCCTTTTATACATTTATTTTTTGGCAAAAACTTTTATTTTATATACTGTTAGAACCTAATAATTTCAGATTGCATTATAACAGGGCATATTTCTTTGAAGTATTTTATAATACAGCTTCACAAAGACACATTAAAAATTCTTTCTGAATAGAACAGTATTGACATTTTCCCTCTCAAACAACACAAAATAAAAAAAATTTAAACATTTAAACAAATAATCCATTTAAAAAATGGGCAGAAGTCCTGGACAGACATTTTTCCAAAGAAGACATATGGACAGGCACATGAAAAGATGCTCAACATTGTTAATCATCAGGGAAATGCAAATTAAAACGACAATGAGATATCACCTCACACCTGTCATAGTGGCTGCCCTCAGAAAGAACACAAATAAATGTTGGCAAGGATGTGGAGAAAAGGAAACCCTCATACACTGTTGGTGGGAATGTAAATTGATGAAGCCATTGTGAAAAATAACATAGAGGGTTCTCAAAAAACTAAAAATAGAACTGCTATAGGATCCAGCAGTTCCAATCTTGGGTACATATCTGGGGACAATGAAAACACTATTTGAAAAGGGACATGCATCCCAGTGTTCATAGAAGCACTATTTACAATATCCAGGTATGGAAGCAACCTAAGTGTCCATGAACAGATGAATGGATAAAGAAGATATGGTATATGAATACAAAATGGAATACTACTCAGCCATAAAAAAGAACGAAATTTTGCCATTTGTTACAACATGGATGGACCTGGAGGCTATTATGCTTAGTGAAATAAGTCAGAGATATAAAGACAAATAGTGCATGATATCACTTACATGTGGGATCTTAAAAATAAATAAGTGAACATAATGAAACAAACAGACTCACAGATATAGAGAACAAATTAGTGGTTACTAATGGGGAGAGAGGAGGGGAGAGGCAAGAGGTAGGGGATTGAAAGGTACAAACTACTATGCATAAGATAAATAAGCTACAAGGATATATTGTACAACACAGGGAATACAGTCAATATTTTATAATAACTATAAATGGAATATAAACCTTTAAAAATTGTCACTATATTGTACACCTAAAACCCTATATAATATTGTACATCAACTATACCTCAATAAAAAAAATAGTAAAGTAAAATAAAAATGGGTTTCAGGGAAGTCCAAAGACTTCTGTGCACCATGATTTCACACAAAGCACATGTAAATGCTTCTAGAAACATGTAAAAGTCATTCCAACAGTTATTATTAATATACACTGGCTCTCTGACAACACGTGCCATCTAATATAGAATCACAAGATTTTTAACTCATTCTAGATACATTTTAAATGTTTAAAAATAACTTTGCAAAAGAATGGTTTAAATGTATTACATTAATTTGATAACAAGCTTACAACTGTGTAATAATTCTTAATATGAATAGCTTATAGTGAACATAAATGGTATTATTATAATAGTCTCTATCTTCTTATTAGGTGAAAACATCAGAAAATGAGAGAGGAGTTTCCACAACAAGGTATAATCAGCATCTGCCAAAACTCAGTATTTTCCTCTCAAGTCAAAAGAAATAGTGCCATGATATTATGGCTTTGTGCCTTTTCTTGGTAATATCTCAATTCTGACCTTAAAGAACAAATAGAAAAAAAAGTAGGGATACAGATATGTTTGAATGACAAAGCAAATAAATTTGACTTAAGACTTTTACCCTTTTACCCTTTAAACTTAGTGACAAAGGAAGAAACATCTTGAATTACATGTGTCATCTTAGAAACATTTTTCTTGTGCAGATGGAAACATTTTCTAGACAGGGCAATATCAAAACACTATGTTACAGCATTGTAACAATGCTGTAAATGAATGAACAATGAATAAACACTGCATTTCAAAATAAAAAAGTATTAGGGATAATCACCCCCATGACTACTGAATCAGAGGTAAAATGTTTAAGATTCCAAATTACTCAAGACTTGGCTAAATTTAAAATAAGTATAGATGTAAAAAATTGCTACCATAGGAATCTAAATTCATGTAATATTTATTTAATAATAGTTTTAGTTCCATAGGTCTTTATATGTTATGTCAATTTGTATCAGTGTTTATAAAGACAGGAAAAGCAACAATTTCTAAATTAGCAGGCTACATTTCTTCAAGATTTTTAAATGCAAGGCCATTTTTATAAAATATACAAATCCTGGATGAAAATGAAGGCAACAGAAAAACTGAACTTGTCACAACCAAAAATTTAGCACAACCTTAAAAACAATTTAGAAAAAAATCGTCCATAAAAGATAAATTGCAGATCTTCATTTTATTACCCAATCTATGTCAATTCATAATTCTAAATCTTCCTACAGTATAAGATTACAGATCTTTTTTAGTGTATATGTAAATTGTGCATTTTATCACATGGGTATGTTTCTTCAACACTATCTTTTGAAAACAGGCCATTTAAATAGGCCACAATTTTTATTCTAAAAATTTCTTTCAGCTTAACTTCAGGTTGCATACAGGTGAAATGTGTTCTCAATGCATAAAAATCACAATGGATAGCAGCAAAGGACTTGGGGGGCATAGATTAAGAAGAATCTGATAATTTACATTGTCATTATTTTGCATATGATAGAAGACAACTCACACTTCTCAAGCCTTTTTCAAGAACCAAAAATAAGCTCCAGGCATGTTGGCAATACTTCCTCACCCCTAAACAAATTGGCTATTCTTTTCATCTTAATCTTGAACAGTTATGTCAGCAAAAGATTTGATAGTAAAGTAAGTTTATAAACTATATCCAGTCTCATTTCTGGAACCCAAAGTGCAAGATGGAGGGTTCTCCTAATCTTTCAATAATTCTTCACTTTGTCTGGCAAAAGCAGCTTTTTAAATAAATCTATTGTGATATGCTGACATATAACAAAACAGCACAGGTACGGCAAAGAATGCACCTGCTGGAATTGTGATACTTGATTGGTCAGTCTGATAGGGTAAACTGCATATCCAGGTAACCGAGACCTTGAATAACAAAAAGCTCTATTTTCCCAGTGCCTGGCTGAATGTTTAATTAGATCAGCAAATTGTCCATCCAGATCTGGTTGTTCATAAAAAGCAAAACCTAACATTTGAGCGCTCAATTCTAGTGTAAAGTGTTTACTATGGGGGTGAAAGCTGGAGCTTAAAAGATAACGGTCATCAGAACTAGCTGAAGCAAGAAAAGAACCATCTGGCATTTTTGCTAGATTTCCTTCCTTCTCCCAGCATGTGATTGGTCCCCAGCACTATCCTTATTTCGCAAGTTTTTTCAACTCCTCTGTAAAGCTTGTCACAACCATAAGACCACTACTTTCCATTGAGTCATAACTCTTGCAACCACGGGTGATTATCCCTAATACTTTTTTATTTTGAAATGCAGTGTTTATTCATTGTTCATTCATTTACAGCATTGTTACAATGCTGTAACATAGTGTTTTGATATTGCCCTGTCTAGAAAATGTTTCCATCTGCACAAGAAAAATGTTTCTAAGTTGATACATGTAATTCAAGATGTTTCTTCCTTTGTCACTAAGTTTAAAGGGTAAAAGGGTAAAAGTCTTAAGTCAAATTTATTTGCTTTGCAACCACGGGAGCAGGATCAAAATTCATATGATAGCACACATACTTTCAGACACATGGACATCTGTGCTGGTAAGTCCACCTATGTTCATTTGGATTTGATTATTCTGTTATGGTGAGTGTGGAGGGACGTCATCATGACTCACGCTTGGGCTTTGCAACATGACACCTATGGTGTCAATGAACAAGTTATACACAGATGGATCCACAAAGTTCTCTGGGGCAACGACTAGGTCCTCGTCTTCCAGATTTTCATTTTGGGAGAGAGTTCTCTCTGGATTGAGAACGAACTGCAGAAACGGAGTCGCAGAGTCAGATACAACTGAGTGACACTTTGAGAAGGCAGGAGGAGAAACAACAGTTCTCACTCCTTGCCCCACTCTCCGGGTTTTCTATCTATGTATGTGGCTTTCCTAGTGACTCAGTAAAGAATCTGCCTGCAAAGTGGGAGACCTGGGTTTGATCCCCAGGTTGGGAAGATCCCCTGGAGGAGGACATAGCAACCCACTCCAGTATTCTTGCCTGGGAAATCCCAAGGATTGAAGAGCCTGCCAGTCCATGGGGTCAAAAACAGTCAGACCCAGCTGAGCGACTAAACAACAAAGTTATTCCACTTAGTCCTCATAACAACCTTTCCTTGTTTTGGAGATTACGATGCAGAGAAGTTAAATAACTTGCCTAAGGACACAGAACGAAGAGTTGGGTTTGTGAGTAGTTGAGAGTGCCCTGTAGTTTAGCATATTAACAAGGTGAGAAAGTGCCTTTACAAATTCAAAATGTCAAGAAATACCTCCTGGACACGGGAGAACTATCCAGATAATAGCTAGGCTATCCTTCCAAAGCATACATTACCTCATTTCTAGGCACAGAATATCAAATGCAATCTTTTTTTAAAAAAATAATTTGTTTATTTTTGGTTGTGCTGGGTTTTCGTTGCTGCTAAGAGGGCTTTCTCTAGTTGTGGTAAGTAGGGACTGTAGGGTAAGGGAGTCAGAGAAGGCAAGGTTCAGAAAAAGAACAAGACCGGCACTTTACAGGAACAGATCACCTTTAATGAGGCGAGAAGAGGCAGTAGTCAGATTAGTGAGCTGCTGCACTAACCCAAAAAAAGAGTAAGTATATATAGGCACATATGTGGAAATCTACTGTCTTAAGGGGGCCTGTTCTTCTCCAAGGTTGTTCAGATTAGTTCTCTCGTAAACGGCTGGGGCAAGGAATTTGAAGATCCGCCAGAGGCGGGCTGGGAGCTGGGCGTAATCAACCTTAACGTCCATTTGTTTCTTCCTTGAGAGACTTCTTTGTTTTGCATAGAATGGTGGGGAGGACCAGGAGGGGATTTTGAGCCATGTAATTTTCCTTCAGGGACTACCCCCCATTGTGGTGCCCTGGGTTCTCATTGTTTCTCTTGCTGAGGAGCACAGGTGCATCTGCTCAGTTGCTTGGAGGCATGTGAAATCTTCCCAGACCAGGGATCAAACCTGTGTCCCCTGCACTGGCAGGCAAATTCCTAGCCCCTGTACCAGGAGGGAAGTCCCAAGCACAGCCTTGAGGCATAAGTCCAATAACTACAGGTTCGTGTTCATTGAGGAAAGATGCAAATCTCCATTCTGAGATTCTGAACTCTTCAATTATTTTGTTCTCAGCACACAGTTTCAGTCTGAAGACTGAAAATATTTTCAGACATCATTCTGTGTTGGATCTGGATTGGAAGAATGAACCAAGGCTTTGAATCTTATTTCCTCCATTTTGATACAGGCCTCAGAGTTTCATGGTCAAGAGGGTAGGACTATAGTGATGACTGCCAAGGGAAGTGGACCTTATTGATCTTCCAGAAGTCACATCTTTAAAAACTACTGGTGCTGAGGAGAGGAAACTGCATCCTCATCTGGCAGAGCTCCCAGAGGGTGTGATCCTCTTGCCTTTCTGCTTTTGTTTGCAGAAAGCCGCCTTTTTAAGGTACCCATTAGGCTTTCACTCTTTGATCTATTTTGTTCTACCTTTTTTATCTTCCCTGTTGATATCCCAGCTGGTCATGTCTTTACCATAGCAGCTACCAAATAAGGAATCATGTTTCCCAAACTTACTGGCTAGTGATGGCTGCTGTGCTACCATGAAATCAGTTTCATCCTTTTATTCAGGTTCAACGATTTCCAAAAGGTTTTAAAACAAATTTTCTTCGTTATGACTGGTTAGCTAATCTGGGGGGTGAAAGTCGATCTCTCTCTGGAACGAACATTATCCGCAAACATCTGATGAACCTGTGGTGCTACATCTGTGTATTCTTCCAGCTTCATTGAACCATTTGGAGCCATTTTTCCAGCGGCAACGGCGCGGTGGCGGCGGCGGCGGCGGCGGCGGCGGCCAGAGCGTGTCTCAGGCTCCCTCACCAAGCGCTGGCGCAACTGCTGCGAAATATGTATTTGTTTCAAGCCGCTGAGTTGGTGGTAATTTGTGAGACAGTAACAGAAAACGAATGCACCATTAGCGGTGTTATTAGGGTGCAAAGTTTGGGATTGCGGTGGAAGAAGCATCTGGTTTGTTTTAGATGATTCTGAATTTTGAATTGCTACCCATAAAAGGGAAAAAATAAAACAAAAAAACTAAACAGAAATCGGTGTGAAAGAGCACACAAAATCACCCCCTTCAATGCCTAGGTCAGGCCTTCTTGGTCACCTTTCTCCAGTCTGAAGTGATTGTTCCCTCCTCAGATATTTACAGACACTGATGTATTTTATCACCTTAATAATACTCTTCTTTTTTATGCTCTAGTGGCTTTCTGTGTCTAACTAACTGGGCTTCAATTTCCTTGAGGGCAAAGATCTTCTCTTGTTGATTTTTGCATCTCCCACAGTGCCTTGCACAGACTCTAGTAAATGTTACTTGATTGGCCAAAGAAGATGGTTTTATCTGATAAGTCCTTCAAACTAAACCCTCCAGGTGCTACTCCTGGAAAGCACCTGGAAGGGGTTCTTGAGATTCCAACGGGGGGGGGGGGGGGTGTTTCCTTATTGATTCACAGCCTTCCACAGCATCCCTTGACTCCTCTCTCAGGAGAAGGAAACTTAGACACAAGTATGGATGGGCCAAATAGCTGGCCCAGCTGGCAACATAACCTGGCATTGAAGAATTTTACTTAATTAGCTAAGCACCCTCTTATCAGGAAGGCCTAAACATCTGCCAGTGGAATTTGAGAAATCTGTTATAAAAGTTGAAAAGCTGATTTTATTCACCACAGATCAAACTTTTGTAGTGAGGGGTGGGGCACCAGGGGGGAGTGGGGGGGGGAAGGTTTTACCAGTTAAATCAAATTAAGAGAAGAAGCTGGTGCCCAATTTCCTGGAGAGTTTGTGTAGTGAACTTTTTCTTTTTCACTGCACCTGACTTAATTATGGATGTAATAGAAGAAATTATCAATATTACAAATTTCTTCTGCACTCATATACATAATTAACTATGTGAACTGTCTCAAAGAAATTAAAGCAAAATTTGAGGACTTAAGTTTTTTAAAAAAATAAGTGTGGTCAGATGACTAGGTAGTAGAAACATTTTGAATAAACTCACGAACTTGTTTTCTTAGATCAAGGACTATTTTTTGGGAAATAAAAAGCCTTTGGGGAAAAAAAAGCCTTTGAGAGACCCAGCTTCTTGCCTCCATTGGTTTGTAATTTCTTGCTAATATGGCAAGCTACTTTAATCCTTTCTGGAACATGAGATGCAATATAAATTAATACCAATGTGACAAAACGTCTGAACAGTGGACTTGAAACTGCCGGAGGATCATAAAGAACTGATTTGTTCAAGGAAGCGGAGCAGTTTAGTCTTTATTTAGATGTGTGGTTTAGGTAGATGGCAAATGAATCCATTTATCATTGTTGAGCTGCCTAGAGTTAAATGGTATCACCGATTGTAACAATTTGCAAAGCAACATGGTGGAAATGAAGTCAACTCGGAAGGGTCATGGATTTTGAAGAATATGAATCTTTAACATTTTTATGGCTGCTGCCTTTGGAGTGCAAACTGTCAGCATGTCCCTGAGTTGTGAAGCATTTGCCGTAATACTGTGGGCAAAATTATCGTGAACACCAAGAGGATTTGGAACTTTCGGGCTATATGGCCAAAATCTGAGATGCTTGGCCCTGAGAAACTCTATCCTTTTCATCAAAGCGCTTAAACCAGTGGCTGGAATCAGAACTAAGACGTGTTCAAATTGGAACTCTCCGCTGTTTTGAATTCTAGCCTTTGAAATATAACCATTTAAATTTACTTGCTCAGAATTGATTCATCATCCTTGCAACTATACGAATGAAGTTGATGAAACTTTTGTATATGCCTTTGGCATTCCTATTAAAATCTATGCTCTTTGCTAGGTAATAGACTATACCACTGGCCAAAATGTACCATTTAAGTGTATAGTTTCTTTTAAACCATCCGCTTCGCTAGTAAAAAAACTTGGTGGCTCCTGTCCCAGACAGTGCCCTAACAGCCAGTGGGGTTGACAGGGCTGCTCGCATGCGCTCTCGACAAAATCGTGTTTGTCGCAATGGGCCCTGCGCGGAAGGTTACATAGGAGCGATAGACTTTGATTATAGTCATTTTGTTGGTAGCTCTGGTTACCGCGCTACTTCCGCGCTGGTACTTGATTGTAACAGAAAGTAGTTCCGGCCCATGTTGTTTCGGCCGAGGAGCCGTCGCCGCCATTTCAAGATCGTGAGAGGTAGATGGCCAACCAGAGTTCTAGGGTTCGAAAGCTGTAACTGTTGCTGCTGCTTAAGCCTGCCAAAGCACTGGTACGGCTGCTGCCCCTGTGCTACTACCTCTAGAAACATTCTTGCCAGTAGTGGCGGCTTCAGGATTCAATTACCACCTTCTCATACTCGCTCTAGAAGCTCCAGATGGCGTCTTCCGTGGGCAACGTGGCCGACAGCACAGGTACCGGTGTCCGTTCTACCTTGGCAGACGCCCCCTTGGGCTCTCGCGCCGTCCTCTACCTCTCATCACTCCCTCCCCTCTGGCCATCCCCATTGCATCAGTGGCATCGCTAAGCTTTTCGGCGTCTAGCGGCATCTGATCTGGGTTTTCTGCTGTCGTCCGTTCCTAAAACATTTTCTCTCGCTTGCTTGCTTTTTGCTTCCTTTCTTTCTTTGCAATCCTATACATTTTCTAGCCTTCTGCTCTCTCGGGACCCTTCTACACCTGCGCGCTTAGACTGTCTCAGAATGGACTGCATTGGAATCCCTGCCCTTCTTGCTGCCTTTCATTCTCCTTCGCAGTCGTTTCTTACTCAGTTCAGCTCAGCTCACCGCCCTCTTCTCGTCCCCCTCCACCCCGCTCCCCTTAGCCCGATTTGGTGGTCCTCTGTCAATCGAGGGTGGAGGTGCCGTTCCAATGTAATCGTATCCTCACTTTGCATCACCCCAATGACGAGCGCAAGCTCCTGGGTGCGCTCCGAGTAACCTCTACAACAGGGGATTTTGAGCAGCACCGCGCCTGGCAGCGCCTGTCTGCTGTGCCTTGGGTTGAGCGGCCCCGGTTTCGATTGGAAATTTCCAGGGGTTCCTTTTGCCATCGCCCAATTCCACTCGCTGCCCCCAGCCTGGATTTCCCACCCTGTCCTCCTCCCTCCTCTCCCGCGGGGAGCCACACCCTTTCCTTCGCGAGGTTGCCAGCCCTGCGGTCCGCTTCCTACCCTCGGGGAGAAACCACTCTAGTGCTGGGGCTTTGGCGTTGACCACCCTGTCCGCTCGATTCTCTCTTTGTGTTACTTTCTCCTTGTATTCCTCCGCCGCCGTCTCTGGGTCTTCCATCCCCATTCTTTAGCCCGGTATTTCTTTATTCATAGGGGGTATATTTTTTTAAGTTTTCATCCCTGCTTGAAGAGTTTGTAAAGCAACTGGAGTGTAGCTGCACAAGTGCAAGGCGGTTGCCCCTTTAGACAATTAGTCTGAGAGCATTTAGTACTAAAAATAAGAAAACTCCAAATTATAGGAGTGTCCTTCAGCTGCCTTTCCGTATTGAGGCTATTTGGGGCGGGAGGGAGGGGGGGATTGGGCTGCGGTTCTAAGGTTTCCCACGAGGTTATTTTTTTGTTGGTTTCTCAGTTGAGATATGTCAAGGGTTTTATTGTTCTTGGGATATTGTGCACTAAGAGATGACTCTTCAATTGTATCTTATATTTGACTGTAGGTAGTGGGATTGATAGTGTTCCCCTCCCGCTCAGGGATCTTTTTAAAGATTGAAGAGTCTGTCCTAGATTCTCTTGTTCTAGCTTGCCCTTTTCTTTATTTTTTGGCCGCACCATGCGGCTTGCGGGATCTTAGTTCCCCGGGCCAGGCATGGAACCTGTGCCCCCTGCATTGGGAGCGCAGAGTCTTAACCGCCGGACTACCAATGAAGTCCCTGCTTGCCCTTTTCTACCTGTTATTTTATTTGAGAAAGTTGTCATTTCTAGTGTTAAAATAGCAGATAGGCGGCTTTTGAAAAGTTGATAAAGTATGGGTTAAAAATAAAGAGCAAGGGAGTTCTAGAGACTTGCTTAAAATGTGATTTTCTAGTTTCTGTAAGAGGTATAACCGTCCACAAATGTGGATGCAGTTCTCTCTGTTCTTAACGTTAGTTGTCAGCTAGCTGTGCCTTGTTAGGAAATTTACTTTACTTTCCCGAGTATACAGTTGATTTACCAGGTCTAATGATTGAGGGTATAGGCTCGATATGAACTTCTCACTTGGACCTTGGTAGAATTTAAGTATTTAATTCGTAGAAAGTTTCTTACTCTGTGTTGTGAAAGTACTGTGGTCAGAGATTCCCAAGTAATGTATTATTGTTCAAGTATTTACACTTGAGACTTAGGCAGCTTGTCATTGTTTTCCCGTCTCTGGGCTTTAGCTGTATATCCTTGATCTTTTTATCTGAACAAAGTCACACACAGCAAAGTGCTTTCATTTATTATTAATTCTGTTGCACTTTATCAAATGGTTTTATATTGTAGCATTTTCCCATTCTTTTAAAAAATCATTGCAGTTTAGGTAACTGCTTAGTTTATACAGGGTTGTTTGCAGTGTTTTAGTCCTGTTAGTCTGTATCAGAGCTCTTTGGAAAATGCTAGTGTTAAACCAGTGTGAGTGGGATTTAGCTAATTTGGTCTCAGTGTGAGTTTGGAATGGTACAGGAGCAATACAATATAATCTTGGGTCTTGATTTAAAATGTTTGACCCCTTTAAATATTTTGGCTCTTGACAGATGAATTCATCTTGTTTATCAGCTGTTTTAAAAATAGCACCTTGACTTTTAGTTTTTTCCCCTTATGCCTGTTTCTAGTGTCACCCTTAAGATATTTAAAAATTAAGTTGTGAAGTAATACAAAAGCATGAATATAATTTGAAGAGTTAACTACACATCTGGTGTCCCCACCCAGGTTAAGAGGTAGCTTGTTACCAGTACCCCCCCCCCAATCCAACCTAAAACATGGGACAAAGTATTAAGTTTCCCAGTAGGTTATTCTGACATTATTACATCTATGTGACCTCGCAAATCACACGTTTTATATTTCGTTTCTCTATGTTAACTGAAGTATAAGGAATAATGTTTAGTGAATTTTTAGATGCTACATCTGATTTGTAATTTAAAATACCAAGTATTTTTGGTCATAAATTTTTTTTTTATTTGTAAGTAAATATTGCATTTGCAAGTAAATATTTCTGTCTAGGTGGGGAATTCTAAAAATGCCAATTCTGCACCTAATGTTAACTTGGGGTTATCGATAACGTGCAGAACATTCTAGTGCTTTACATAGTTTCAAGCGGTTTCATCTTTAAGTTTAATATACCATATTTTTACATTTTTTTGTTTGCATTTCTAACTTTTTGTTTTCCCCCCTCCTTCCCTCAAATGTTTTGATGATTCTCCAGAACCAACGAAACGTATGCTTTCCTTCCAAGGGTTAGCTGAGTTGGCACATCGCGAATATCAGGCAGGAGATTTTGAGGCAGCTGAGAGACACTGCATGCAGCTCTGGAGACAAGAGCCAGACAATACTGGTGTGCTTTTATTACTTTCATCTATACACTTCCAGTGTCGAAGGCTGGACAGGTAGGAGATGTGGGGGTGATGCTGGTGATTGCTGCCTCTGAGTGCTGAGCTTGAAAAATGTGACTTAAATATCTGAACTTGAAGTTTTTCCAGTTCTGGGTTTCACCTGGAGCCACCAACGCACATCTGCTCTCTTGCCCACTTGTGATAGGCCCAGCTGCCAGTTTTCCTCCCTTCTTTTGTGGTGGTGGTTATATTATTGGTATAACTAGGGACCTTTTCTAGATTTTTCCACCTACATCGGCGGCTTTTTTAGAACTGGTTTTCAGGTAATAAATTATTCTTGGTCTACATCTGAGCATCCAGTCTCACCTTTGTAAGATGTGTCACCTTGAGGGACCGAAGTGTTCAGAGACAATAGTGATATGTTGTGGTAGGAGGTGCATATGTAGTTCAAGTTGCAAATGCCATCATTAAATCATTATGCTGTACTACTTTTAGCTAATCAGTTGAATTAATAAAAAAGGGAAGAATCTGTGTTCTTGGCCTTTTAATAAATTGTCACTTTGGCTTGTTTAGACATTTAAAGATGTGAATCATTGAATCTTATCAGCAAATGGAAAATGAGACTCATGCACATAGCATTTTCATTCTTGATGTTATTGATCATTGTTTACAGTGAGGCAGTTTGGTAATGAGACTAGTTAAGAATTTTATCTCTTAAGAAAAAAGTGTTCTGATTTGAACTCCGAATGCCTCCACGTCTGAAAAGCCTTGATTTCCACAATTTTTCCTTCTTTGAGCTAGTTAAAAGATAATATTTTATTATGTAATGAGCAGTACACAGGATCTTCAAAAACTGTTGCATAAGGGCCATACCTTCTTTCTGTAACATGCATACCCATGCATCAACACTTTTCCCCTTTTCCAGATCTGCCCATTTTAGTACTCTGGCAATTAAACAGAACCCCCTTCTGGCAGAAGCCTATTCAAATTTGGGGAATGTGTACAAGGAAAGAGGGCAGTTGCAGGAAGCAATTGAGCATTACCGGCATGCATTGCGTCTCAAACCAGATTTCATCGATGGTTATATTAACCTGGCAGCTGCTTTGGTAGCAGCAGGCGACATGGAAGGGGCAGTACAAGCTTACGTCTCTGCTCTTCAGTACAATCCTGTGAGTATAATTTTAATGGTTATTACTTTTCTTTCACAAAAGCCTAGAAAGAAACACAGTTTGATACTTTAGACACTAAAATAGTTTTTTTTTTTTTTTTTTTTTTGCGTGGAATAAAGTCAAGAGTTTGGAAATGTTTAGTTTACTTAAAATGATGAAATTGCTTTGACCCAGACCTGCGTTGTCGTCTTTAAAAAATTCATTTTATTTAGCAAGCTATTAGCATAAAAATTACCTTATTGCAAGAGAGTCTTGCATCTATTTTTAGAATGCCTGTAAAAGTACAGAACACGTGATATTGTTTCTTTGGGCTCTTTTGATTAAATTTGGATAATTTCTGCTATAATGTATTCACAACAGGTAATTGATTTTCAAGGAATAGTGGTAGCAGGGCCTTAATCTGTAATGTAGAATAGTTAAAATGAGATGTCAGTATATGGATCCATAACATGAAAACTAGGCTGCAAATTTTTTCCCTCAATATCCTATTCTCTCTTCTTTCAACATAATTAGAAGTGGTAAAATAGAGGCAATAGTATGCACACAAGGCTTTTGATTAGTCCTTAAAATTTTTTTATCTAAGTTGCAGATGTTTTCTGAGAAGCAAGTGAGGCCCAGTTGGCAGACACGTTCAGTGGGTTAGGGTCTCTGAAAGGTACACAGAAACAGTAAGACTTGCCCTTAGAACTTTTGATGTAGTTAGGGAAATCAGATAGACATAAATTTAAGAGGAAAGTGATAGATTATAGGAATCCAGAAAAAAATTTAAGAATATGTTTCTAAGCTACTTTTAGCTTTGCAGCAACCCAGGAAGTGGTTAATAGTTAACTATTATGGCTACCATTTATTTAAAGTCTACTGTGTGCTCAGACACTGTGCCAGTCAGACATTGATCTTTCTTAATGCTCACAGTGATCTTTCAAAGTAGATGGTATGCTGGGGTCCAGCCCCAGCAGGATCCAGGGGAACCCTCTGGCGAGAGAGAGACGTAGGACCGGCCTTGATAGGGCCAAGTCTGCTAGGGGGAGAGAGAGAGAGAGAAAGAAAGAGACCAGACCAGGAAGGTGCGGCAGAGTCTGGCAGTTGCTTTATTTTTTTACCATAGCCTTTATACCCTAAGTTGGTACATTTCTAAGGGGCAGATAAGCATACAGACTTAGTTTAACATTGTATCAGCTTGTCCTTCAGGAAGCCAGGTGTGCTCTGTATATTTTTGTTTATGAGCGTCTTTTCCCATAGATTTTTTTGTACATTATCTTCTGGCCTTGAGGTTAGCAGAAAACAGAAAATTGGCAGTCTCATGGTACAGCAAGTCGCAACATAATAGAAATACAATCCTGTTAACATAAAGTCAGTCTTTTTGCAGAAATTCACAGCTAAATTTATCTAAAAAGTTTAACACACAAAGACTCTGGCTCTGGTGAGGCAGCCCCTGTTTAGCACTCCTGGTTAAAATTAACAATTATCATATTGTTATTACACTAGGGCTAAACTCTTATTTTACTATATCTTTAATTATATTAACAATAGTTTCCACTGCACAACCTCAGCACATTAACATCAATCAAACGTTGATCTAATAACAACTTTTAAAACAATATTTTTTGTATTCTCTAATAGGGCTTCCTCACCCCCCAAAGGGCTCTGTGCCTATTAGGGCCTTTTTTATGGTTAATCTCTATGTATAATATCTTTTGGCTTTCAGGCCTGTTGACAATTTATGGCTTGCACCTGGTGCAACTTTAAGCAGCTTCAGTAGCCGACCCTGTCTTATTTGTGGTTAATCTATTTTCTTTCTATTAGGTGTCATCTCCAAGGGAACTAGATAGGATTACATTTTTTACAGAACAGAAATGCAGAGGATTTCAAAAACAACAGATATGGCACAAAACAGGCTCTTAGTCTAAAAGTTAACTACCTGCAAGAAGTCGCCAGTTAATCTCTATCTAAACTATTTTCTATTAGGCACATTTGTGGCTATAATATTTGTGGAGCTTTTCTCACCCCGCGAAGGGGCCTATGCTTAGTAGTTTCTTTTGTTAGTGTACTATGTTTAGGATGTTTAGAACAATCAAGAGCATTTTGTGCAATGAGAGCACACATTTATCAAACAAGCCAGAATGCCAGCTAAAAGGTTTGAACTGAAGCATTTCCTTCATCTCTGGCCCCTTCATAGGGTACCAGCGTCCAGGAGATTTATTAATTAGGGTTTTAAGTTGGTTCTCATTCAGTGAAAGAGGAGCAGGAGAGCTCTCGGCAGGCAACACAAGAATCCGCAGCAGGGCAAAGAAGAACAACAGCAGAAAGGGGGGGGGAGGATATAGGGTGGGGTAGAGGCCGAGGCCAACCTGGAGGGTCCCTTATCCTAGACGGCCTTGCCTGTCAGGTATTTTCCTTGTGACCTCGTCATGGGTGGGGTCTCGGAAGGCCTTGCCTGCCCGATATTTTCTTCATGACCTCGTCATGGGCGGGACCTCCCATAACGGCTCCCGACAATGGTATTCCAGTTTTATCACTTAAAAGTAATGGAGGGGTTATGTAACTTGGGAGCAAACAGAATGATGAAGTGGATATTGAAACCTGAGTGAATATCTCAAAAGCAAACACTGAAGAGAGAAGAAATACAAGATAAAAAGGGGAAGAAATGCTCAAAGGGCATTCATCCCTTAAGATAGCCCTTGAGCACAGTGTGAAAACCATTCTGCTATCCCGTAATCCTTATTTTACAGGTAAGAGACTGAAGCTTAATTTAGTAGTTTATGCAAAGATCTGAAATTTTATCAGGACACTATTTATCAGGACATCTATTTTAACAGTTGTTTTTTTGAGGTAATTTTGAGTGTAAAATTTTAAATTTTATTTATTGTTTTTTGTATGGATGCAATGTATCCTTCTTGGAGGTAGCCGATACTAATTTCTTAGGTATCCTTTCGGAGATACTCAATGGATATATATGTAAATTTAAAGGACTTCTTGTAATTTTTATTGCAGTACTATCTAGCTAGTTACAGAAAGTTTTAGGTACCCCGTATGTGCTACTGCTGAGGCTTGGACCTTGTTCTTGCCAAAGTTCAGAGTTCACTTGTGCATCTAATTGTGATAGTAAGTTCTTTCCCTTTATTAATTAGGTTGGTCCCATCCTTCACTTGTTGATTGCATACACATTCATTTGTGTCCTCTTACAAATGACATTTGGGCCGTGGGCCCAAAGGTCTTGAACTCTGATCCCCTTTGCTCAGGTTGCTACATGTGTGGCAGAGCAGTCATTGCTGCTGACAGTATACCAAACTGCAGGAGTATGGTGAGAAAGGAAAACTAAAGTGGGAGATGGAACCATGCGTTTCAGTATCTAACCTGTTAACAGAAAGCTTATTGTGCCCTACCAAAGAAGTAAGATAATATGAAAATAAGTCATGGTTACTCAGCCATTAAAAAGAATTAATTTGAATCAGTTCTAATGAGATGGATGAAACTGGAGCCCATTATACAGAGTGAAGTAAGCCAGAAAGATAAAGACCATTACAGTATACTAACACATATATATGGAATTTAGAAAGATGGTAATGATAACCCTATATGCAAAACAGAAAAAGAGACTCAGATGTATAGAACAGACTTGTGGACTCTGGGAGAAGGCGAGGGTGGGATGTTTCAAGAGAACAGCATCGAAACATGTATATTATCTAGGGTGAAACAGATCACCAGCCCAGGTTGGATGCATGAGACAAGTGCTCAGGCCTGGTGCACTGGGAAGACCCAGAGGGATGGGGTGGAGAGGGAGGTGGGAGGGGGGACCGGGATGGGGAATACATGTAAATCCATGGCTGATTCATTTCAATGTATGACAAAAACTACTGTAATGATATAAAGTAATTAGCCTCCAACTAATAAAAATAAATGGAAAAAAAAAAAAAGTCATGGGACTACCCTTAAAGGTATTGAACAGCTGTGCATTCCTTGGTTTTGTTTCTACTAGTGAAAGGTGCTGCTTTATTTCTCTCTCTTTACCAGTAAGAATGAGAAAGAGATTGTGCCTACCGCCTTGATTTCACCTAAGTATATAGTAGTTATCATGCTTTAATTCATTTCAGTATATCTTGTCTTAACGAGATTTAAGAGCTTCCCAGTGCACTCTGCGTGCTCAGTTGTGTCCGACTCTGGTACTGTGAACAGCCTGCAGGCCAGTCAGGCTCCTCTGCCCATGGAATTTTCCAGGCAAGAATATTGGAGTGGGTTACCATTTCCTCCTCGAAGGGATCTTCCTAACCTAGGGATCGACCCCGCATCTCCTGTGTCTCCTGCATTGGCAGGCAGATTCTTTACCACTGTGCCACCTGGGAAGCTCCTATCTAGATTGAAGCTTGCTGTCAGATGTCTTTGTCAGTTCATGACTGACAGAGAAACTTGAGTCTGTTCCTAAATTGTGCTTCTGTGGCAGTGCATTGCTGGCCTGAATCAGAGTTGTAGTTGGCATTCTATGAGAAATAAACTCAGGTTATTTTGGTTTTCCAGTAGTGAAAAAGTAAAATGTTAAGGTGGTAGTCTTGGCAATCTGTTTTCTCTTTTTCGTTTGTCTCTTTAGGTTAATGGTATGTCAATTTGGAAGTTATTCTCTGACTTGGTTATAAAAATTACTTTTAAGAACTAGAGCTGTTGATATTTTTACATTCTGAATTGGCTTCCATAATGTTGGGTGATTTAATAATTTTACTAAAATTTTAGTCCATTGTATTTGAATATGCTATTGCAGCTGGTAATCTTCACATGATGACTCACTAGAGTTGCCCATACTTGACAATCCCTTTTATGAATTATGTATAAAATATTCTTTGTAAAATGGCTGTAACGCTGAGTTGCTGTAAGGAGCCCTGTTTCTGATTCTATAGATTGTACTTCTGTTTTGATTGTGAATGCATAGCACTGAGATCTGCTGGCATCCTGACCATCAAGTGTTACTGTCTTTTGTTAGTTGTTACTGTTGCAAGCCTCACTCATATAGCTAAACTGTAGAAAAACTTAAACAGTCATCCCTTGGTATCCATGGGGGATTGGTTCCAGAATCTGGGTGCTCAAGCCCTTTATATATACCTTACCACTTATATAAAGTAGTGTAGTATAGTTGGCTCTTCATGTCCACGGCTTCCTCACCTGAAGATGTGGAGGGTTGATTGTATTTCTATCCCTCTCTGCTTTTTTTTTTGTTTGTTTGCTGTGTATATGTGACGTTTATTTGAGTACTAAGTCTATGTACAATACTTTGTTAGGAATTGGGGAGATGTGTTTGGGGGGGGGGTTGTGGATTATAACGTGAGCAGGACCTGACCCATAAAGGAAAAAAGTTGTAAGCTCCTCAGATGATTATTCTTAGAGTATTAATCATGAGGTTTTCTCGAGTAGATGCTTATAACCTAAGCATTCTGTAGGAAGGTAAATAGCAAGTAGACTTCCTTGTCTGAAGTGGTGAGTCAAGTAGTGACAAGTAAGCATAGTAGAGGAGAGTCAATTGGAAGATTTAGAAAGAATAGAGAGGCTGAGGAGTTTGAATTTAATTTGAGAGGCAATTGAGAACTACTGTAGGCTTTTATCAACCTGATTTTATTTCCCATCTATATAGATGTTGGGTGTTGGGGGTGGAAGGCTCTAGGAGGAGAGGTGGGAAATAGATGCTATCTTAGGAAGGGTGGTTGTACAGGAAATTCTTACTCATTTCCATCTTACCTTTATTCATACTATTTTCCCTTGTCTACAATGCCCTCCTCTTTTGTTTGTTAAAACCCTACTCATCCTTTAAGGCCCAGCTTTTAATTTCTCCTTTGAGTTCATTTACTTCTCTAAAATTCTTTAGTTATGTGGCTGGTTAATATGTATGGGTTTAGTGTTGCATGAACAAAAGTTTGCTATAAGAAACATACCAGATTAACCATCGTTAGCATCTATATCTACTTTGTGTTTAAAAATCAGTTGGTAATTCTGAAACACTGTAGAATGGATAAAAATTATTTTGTGATCATAACTCTTTGTGAACTAGGCTATTTTTGCAGCATTCCCTGTAATCAGAAATACTGTTAAAGTTTAAAACTAGAAGCAGCAGAAAAGTAGCTTGTAAAATTTATCCAAGTAAAGTGAAGGCTAGGCTGTCTTGGGGAAATAAAAGTAAAACTCAAAGCAAGGGCTTCCCTGGTGGCTCAGTGGTAAAGAATCTGCCTGCCAATGCAGGAGACAGGGGTTCAATCCCTGATTTGGGAAGATCCCACATGCTGAGGAGCAACTAAAGTGCCTGCACCACACCTATTGAGCCTGTGCTCTAGAGCCTGGCAGCTGCAACTAATGAGCCCACGTGAGGCAACTACTGAAGCCCGTGCACCTTAGAGCCTGTGCTGCACAACAAGAGAAGTCACTGCAATGAGAAGCCCATGCACTGCAACTAGAAAGTAGCCTGTTCTTCACAACTAGAGAAAAACCCATGCTGCAATGAAGACCCAGCACCGCCAAAAATAGATAAAATTTTAAAAGAGCAATGTTTTACATGGGAAAAAATATGTATGTGTCTTTCCACATAGATTGTAGGCCCTTTGAAGATCAGGATTCTGTTTATTCTATTTATTTCCCCACAGTTTCAGTCATATTGTTGAATTGAATAAAGGTTTGCATAAAAGATAGTAAGTTAGTGCAAAATTGTGGTCCATTGTTGAAATTTGTTGTTTGATATTGGAATACATTCTAAATAAATGTGGTTATGTTATAGATATCATTTTAATGTGCATTTCTTGCATTAATTTTTTTTTTTTCTAATGATTTGTTAGGTTGGGGAAAAAGTAATTGTGGTTTCAGACCATGGCTTTTAAATCATTGTAACTAGGCTCAAACACATTTTTATTAATCAAAATAAGAACAATTATAATCAACACATTTTTGCTAACGAGAAATATGTTTATTCCTATAGCATAAAAATCTGTGCTTTGGGCTTCAATGAACTCTTGGAAAGCATTTTCTGCATTTTGCTGGTCATGGAAGCATTTTTCCCTGCAAAAAGTTGTCAAGATGCTTGAAGTGGTAGTTGGTGAGAGGTCAGGTGAATATAGCAGGTGAGGCAAAAGTTCATAGCCCAGTTCATTCAACTTTTGAAGCATTGGTTGTGTGATGTGTGGTTGGGCATGGTTGTGGAGAAAAATTGGACCCTTTTTGTTTACCAGTCCTGGCTGCAGGCATTGGAGTTTTTGGTACATCACATCAATTTGCTGAGCATACTTCTCAGATGTAATGATTTTGCCAGGATTCAGAAAGCTGTAGTGGCTCAGATGGGCAGCAGACCACCAAACAGTGACCATGACCTTTTCTGGTGCAAATTTCACTTTGGGAAGTGCTTTGGAGCTTCTTCTCGGTCCAACCACTGAGATGGTTGTTGCCGGTTGTCATATATATTCCACTTCTCAGCACACATTGCAATCTGATGGAAAAATGGTCTGTTGTTGTTGCATAGAATAAGAGAAGACAGCACTTCAAAATGACAGTTTTCTTGATTTTCGGTCATCTCATGAGGGACTCACATAACTGAGCTTTTTCACCTTTCCAATTTGCTTCAAATGCCAAATGACCATAGAATGATCGACGTTGGGTTTTTCAGCAACTTCTTGTGTAGTTGTAAGAGGATCAGCTTTGATCTTGGTTCTCAATTGGTCATTGTCACCTTCTAGTTGTCGGCCACTGTGCTGCTCCTCTTCAAGGCTCTTGTCTCCTTTGCAAAACTTCTTGAACCACTACTGCTCTGTACATTTCGTTAGGTGATCCTGGGTCAAATGCATTGTTGATGTAGTGAGTTGTGTCAACCATTTTGTAGTTGAGTAAGAAAATTGCTTGAGTTTGCTTTTTGTCTAACATTATTTCCTTAGTCTAAAATAAATATAAAATACACAGCAAGTAATAAGTTATTAGCAAAAAACAAATCGGGAAACACATTAAAATGATGTATAACATAACCAAATTTATTTAAGAATGTATTCCAATATTGAATAGCAAAGTTCAACAATGCAAAGCCGCAATTACTTCTGCATCAACCTAATACTTTCTGTTTATTTAATATTTGTATTTATTATATACTTATAATTATGGCAATGATGTTAGAAAGCAAATTAGAATGATTTTCTTATTTGAGTTCAAAATGGGTTGTAAAGCAGTGGAGATGACTCAAAACAACAACGCATTTGCCCAGAAATACCAGTGCAGTGGTGGTTAAAGGAGTTTTGCAAACGGGCCAAGAGCCTTGAAGAGAAGGAGCAGAGTGGTCAGCAGTCGGAAGGTGACAATGACCAATTAAGAACCATTATCGAAGCTGATCCTCTTACAACTACACAAGAAGTTGCTGAAGAACCCAATGTTGATCATTCTATGGTCATTTGGCATTTGAAGCAAATTGGAAAGGTGAAAAAGCTCAGTTATGTGAGTCCCTCATGAGATGACCGAAAATCAAGAAAACTGTCATTTTGAAGTGCTGTCTTCTCTTATTCTATGCAACAACAACAGACCATTTTTCCATCAGATTGCAATGTGTGCTGAAAAGTGGAATATATACGACAACCGGCAACAACCATCTCAGTGGTTGGACCAAGAAGAAGCTCCAAAGCACTTCCCAAAGTGAAATTTGCACCAGAAAAGGTCATGGTCACTGTTTGGTGGTCTGCTGCCCATCTGAGCCACTACAGCTTTCTGAATCCTGGCCAAACCATTACATCTGAGAAGTATGCTCAGCAAATCGATGAGATGCACTGAAGACTGCAGTGCCTGCAGCCAGCATTGGTGAACCGAAAGGGCCCAATTCTTCCAGGCCATGACACCTGACCACACATCACACAACCAATGCTTCAAAAGTTGAATGAACTGGTCTATGAACTTTTGCCTCAACCTGACTTCTCGCCAACCACCTACCACTTCTTCAAGCACCTCAATAACTTTTGCAGGGAAAATGCTTCCACAACCAGCAAGATGCAGAATATGCTTTCCAAGAGTTCATCAAATTCTGAAGCACAGATTTTTATGCTACAGGAATAAATAAACTTATTTCTCGTTGGCAAAAGTGTGTTGATTGTAATGGTTCCTATTAATAAAGATGCTTTTGAGCCAAGTTATGGTTTAAAATTCATAGTCTGAAACTGCAGTTACTTTTGTACCAACCTAATATTAACCTAGGAATGGATACAGTGTAGGCCAGGTTTGAAAGGTGTGATTCTTCTAGTAGATATTTTTTTGACATGATGAATGGAGCAGAATTGATGTCTTAGCTTCTGAGCTTTGGGGGAGAACAGTGGTATCCTTGAATTTTGAATTTTTTTTAATTTTGAATTTTACAGAAATTAGTTATTCATGCATGAACGTTTGAATTTCCAATGGGAGAATTGGATTTCACTATGATATTTAATATGTTTTACCTTCTAAAGTTGCTTTATTATTTTATAGTGATCTTGAAGATAATTCTTTTAAACTATGGGCAATGTGTTAACTTGATTTAGCATGTTGTAATGGACCTAAATAATGTAACTAAATATTTACATATACTGGGATGTAATTAAATAATGACATACACTGTCAGCACTTGGATGGCATCCATCCAAGAGTTTATAGAAACTGGAGGGTAAAATTATGCAACAGTTGACCGAGATGTATAGTCCACTAGGCTCATTGTTGGAGAAGTATTGCAAGACTTCTGATTTATGGCTCAGAAAAGGCATAGGAATTGGTAAAAGTCCAAAGATGTATAACCACAGTAATCAGATGTAGTAGAAGGAGTTTGTAGGAATAGATTGGATTGTTTAGTCATGGTCTGCCAAAACAGAAGGGTAACCCTTAAAGTTTAGGGGAAAAAATTATACAAAGAAGATAGCAAGGTTATATAATTCATTACTTCTCAGACTGTAAATAGGGTTAAAAAGTAGTTAGACTCATTAGAGGAGGAGAAGTCTGTAATAAGATTAATGATACCTATGAGGATTAGTGTTAGCCTTTTGTGCTTGAGGTCACAGGAGACAACCTTTCTCCCCCCAAACACCAGTCATTGTTCGATGGACAGACATATCACGTAACTCATGGAAGTGACCCAGTATGGCCAACCATAAGGGTTTTCTGTGGCAGCCTATTCTTTGCTAGCTGACTTTTTGGTTCACCTGATGGATAATATACAGTCACAAAAGCTGTTTATCAGTTAAATTAATCACCTGATTCTGGAAACCATGATATCGTTGCATATAGAATAATATATATGATGATACTTTGGCACAGTTGACTGAATTTCACTTTCTAGGCCTTAGTGTAAGGCTCTTCGACCCATGAAACAATTTAGTATGATAAGCCTACTCCCTATTGCCACTGTCTTTGCTTGTTGACTGACAAGGCAAACAAGGACAAATAAAAATTTAAGCTCACTGTCCTGACGTGTCTTTCATACTGATGAACAGACTGGTGAGTCAGATGACTAGTAACACAATTGTGCTGCTAATAAAAAGTGGAGTCAACTGCTTCTCATTATTCGCCCACTCAACTCTGATGGCACTTAATACTAATGAGTAATCTAGTGCCAGGTGCCAGGATTAAAGCTTTGGTTGGATGGTAATCCTTTTGTCTATAATAGTGAAATGAAGTCACATTTCTAAATGTGTCTGACAGCCTTAGGGTAGGTTTGCTGATAACTAATCACAGCTAAATATTTCTTTCCATTATGGAAAATTTTTGACCCTTGATATAGTAGTGGTTCATAATAACCTTGAACAAAATAGTTGAACAAACACTTAATGCTTTTTTTAAATATGACTACCATTTGGGGAGAGGAGAGCTATAGCAAGGCCCATAGTCTTATCTGAAACTGCTGGGATCAAATGCATATTACAATTCAGAATTTTTAGGACTTTAGAAAGATGATAATACCATATATAACCCCCAGGTACGTCTGGAGCAGCACCTTCTAGTACAACACATATTTCTGCAGCAAAAGGTATGAGTATTCATACTGAGTGGGACCAGTAAACTCTAAATAATTTCATGCCAGTTCAAGTCAGATTTAATCATCAAGTGAGTTTTTTAAATTTTTGGAATTTGGAATTGAGGATGAGGGATTGTGGTTCTGTACTGAAATTGATCAAGCAGTATCTCTAGTTGACAGAAAAAAATGGAGCTAGATGAATAAAAGTAATTTCAAGATATCGTTGGTTGACGAAGCAGAGTGTAATTAATGCCAGAATATTTCTGGGTTTCTAGGATTTGTACTGTGTTCGCAGTGACCTGGGGAACCTGCTCAAAGCCCTGGGTCGCTTGGAAGAAGCCAAGGTAGGTGTTTGATAGAACACATTTAAACATCAGTGTTATGGAAACTTGTACTTTTTGCCAAGTCTTCAACTCTTCATTGAGCTATCTTCACAAAACAGTCCTATGAAACTGAGGAAAACTGACGGCATGAATCGCCTCAGACTAGAGCAGGGCCAGGCTTTGGCATTTCTGTTCTAAATCTGGGGGTAAAGCAAGAACCTGAACATTTTGGAGCCTTTCTGCTGACTAGATCATCTTTATAACAATGGGCTCCGTCATGATCTTGTGTGGGAATAAATAACATTCCATCAAATCTGAGGCTTGCCTGCTGGTGACAAGCAGAGCGCCTGTGATTTGGCTCAAGACTCCTATATGATGCAGGTGCCATTGAAAATGCTGCTCTTCTAAGTCCTTTGTGGCTTGTAAGTGGAGAAGAATTTCATCCAAATGTTACCCTATAATACTGGCATTTAAAGTTCTTATTTAACCTTCCTCCCTTCATCTTCCTCACCCTTTTTACAGTGGAAGAAAGGCTGTTAAATGATTGCAAGTTAATAATTGGAACATCCTCCCCCTTCTTGTCCCACTCCCTCCCCCAAGCTCCTTTTTCCTCTTTTCCAATCCTAGTTGTTTACCTTCTTTTCTTCCTTACTTCCTTCTTTTATTCTTCCCACCCCACCTCCTTAAAAAAAAGTCAGAAGGACAAAGCTGGTTTGTTTGAGAAATGGACTGATCGAAAGAAAACTTGCCAAAGTGGAAAGGTGGCTTTTAGCATTGTGTTTCCAAATAATTAATTTGAACACCAGGTTGGGTTATTAAAGCTTTTGGTATAATTTTAAATTAAATTTGTAAATGAAATTGTCTTGTTACAAGCCACCTTACGCAACCGCGCTGCAGGGGTGAGGAGTGGGGAGAAACCAGAATGCTTCTGAAACTCCCACCTGTTGCTCTGAGCCCCACGCGCATGCTAATACGTGGAGTGTATGCGCAGCGTAGCTGTCTGTTTGCTTCATCCAGGGAGGGACAAGGCTTTTCAGCACTATCTAATGTTAAAAGGCACTAGTTTTAAGTGCATAGCTCATAAATTCTGCTGACACTTTGGATTAACCTTATGTAGGTTTCCAGCTAATGAATTGTAATTGATTTCAGTCTTAGTTGATAAATCTAATTGGTAATTTATAGAACAAATATTTGATAAGCTTCTATTAATTGTCACCCCACCAAGCGGACAGCTAACATGAATTGCACTTCACTGCAGCTTTAGAGATCGGTTTAGGCTGAGACATTGCGCCTGCCTTAGGTTGCTGACTTCTTTATTTCAGAGCTCTGGAGACACCTAGTTTGAAAAATGTTACTCTGTTTTTTTGTGAGAACTTAGTGAACAAGAAAATACTCTTGAGTGAAATGCAATGTATTTCTTTTGTAATCAGTGCATTTGAAAATTCAAGCCAGCATATTCCTAGTAGATGGAAGCAAAATTCAGTTGCCTTTGTAGAAAATAAAGAGCCTTTCTTCCAGCAAAATCCCTGCTGTATGCAATAGCCCTGATTAACCCTCTCCCTTCTGCATGTTTCCCATATTACAGACTTGAGACTGTCCTCATTCCCATATGTAATAGACATCCAAAGAATTTCAATTGCTTTGTTGAACTTTTACTAATGATCTTGTTTTTATTTTCTCTCTTGTTTTTGGTTTTTCACCATTGATATTGTATTTAGAAGGTTTCAGGTGGGTGAAACCTCCTATTCCATGCGTAAGGTGCCTCGCTGAAGGGAGCTCGAGGCCTGGATCTAGGGCAGACACACACCTCCTCCTCTTCCAGCAAGGAACGCACCGAAAAGTCACATGATGAGAAATATGGTAACGGGTTTGTAACTGCCACAGCAAAACAATTTGCCTCCATGCCTGAATCTTCTGTCTTGTGGCTTCAGAAACAGCTTAAAATAATTTTAATACAAGCAAGTTATGTAAGAAAATGTTTTATACTGTAGCCACAATTCTGTCAAAGATAAGTAAAAGTTAATTGATATTAAAAATTATTAGAGATAATTTACTAGTAAAAGCTTCTAACTCTTCTTGTTGTTCATTTTTTCCTTTTTTCTTCTTTGTTTGGATTGCAGCATTCTGCTCTTCTGATGATGCGCTGTGACCCTGCAGTAGCGCAAAGGCTGCGCAGCGTTAATGCGCAATGCGTGCAAAT
This sequence comes from Odocoileus virginianus, assembly GCF_023699985.2. NCBI lineage: Eukaryota > Metazoa > Chordata > Mammalia > Artiodactyla > Cervidae > Odocoileus > Odocoileus virginianus. Next base: position 28,449,499 of record NC_069708.1, read on the forward strand.
GAGCCCCTGTGAACGGTTGACTAGATGAGTAATCTGATTGACTGGCTCCCTCAGTCCTATTCTGTAGCCTTTTTGGATAAAATTGGGTTTTAACATACCTTGAGTCCAACTAATCTCATTAAGAAAATATTCTCTATGGGCCTGTCTAGTAGATTAATGGATCTGGTTGGCCGTTTGCTGCGTCTAGGGGTGTTCTATGTAGCGCAGCAGTTCGCAGCGATTGCGCAGTGCGATGCTGTTAGGTTGCGCAAGCGATGTTTGCGCTCGCATTACAGGGACCTCAACCTAGGTGCAATCCTGTCATATGAGGTTTCAGCTTCAGTCCCCCTTGGAGACAAGGGCATTGCGAGGATGTGACTGACAGCTTGGCCTTATATCTGCCTTGGCAGAAAAATGTTTTCCTCCTCAGCATAGTTTGATGTTAGTGAGGAACAATATTGTTTATTTAGAGCAGCATTTCCCAAAATGTGTTTTATAAGTATTATCATGAAATGTCCAATAAAAGAGGAATTCCATGATCAACTAAGTTTAGGGAACTCTCTGTATACTGTTAAAGGCTTAGGGAAGTCCTATAGTCAAGAAACCTATTTTCTGTTTTCTTAATTTATTTGATCATGAAATCTTTTTTTCCTGGTAATGACTATTAACACCTTGTAGAACACACTTTGGGAAACTTGGGTAGGGAGGATAGGTGGGAAGAATTTAGCCTTAAGTTGTACCTTCTCGATACCATTTGAAAACAGTAGCAAGAGCTCTTAGGTGTTCAGATAAGAGAAGTCTGGCATAGAGTCTTAAGGCAACTGACTTCCTGGCTAAGTCCCAGTGTAAGGGTTGGTTATTGGTTGGCAGAACTGAACATGGTGGTTTGCACCTGGGTTCTGGTGGCGCAAGCGCAGGAGCAGCCAGCTGTGGCAGCGCATTAGTTTTGGCGCAAGCGAGCCTATGCTGCAGGGTCACTTTTGGCTGGTCAGAGAAGGAATAATGATATCACCTTCTTCCCCCTCCCCCAATCTTTTTTTTTTTCCCTTTACAAATTTTCCCCTTTCCCTTTACCTCCTTCCCCTCCCATCTTCTTCTTTCATTAACCCCTCCTAAGGCATGTTATTTGAAAGCAATTGAGACGCAACCGAACTTTGCTGTAGCTTGGAGTAATCTTGGCTGTGTTTTTAATGCACAAGGGGAGATTTGGCTTGCAATTCATCACTTTGAAAAGGTTAGTCGTTAAATTAATAATTGGTATTTATGAAATACTTATGTATGCAGGGTGTTTCTACTAGAACTGAATAATAGTCCTTTACTTAAGTAGACACGTAATATCTTTCTTTCTCTGACAGTATTGTAGCATTTGCTGGATGGTATATGGCAGTTTCCAGTTTTGCATTGAAAATGTACTTTAGTAGTTAAAAATTGTTTTTTTAAGCTGGCAACTTGAAAAGAGCAGGGTTGTAAAAAAGCAGGGTTTCTTGGTGAAAAGACTGATTGCAGATCTGGGGCAGGAAATGTACAAAATTAATCTGGAGTGCCAGAGTCTGTCATAGCAGAAAGCAAGGAAATTTTGATATATTTTTGTCAAAAGTACTCAGGAGGAAACTGGAAGAGACTTCCACTCTAAAAATGGGTGTTGAGCATCAGTGGGAATAATAACTGAAATATTATTGAAACTTACCAAGTACTTCAAATTCATGGGTTCATAATTATTCTAAGAAGAAATTCATGGGTCATCTTGAGAAGATAAGGACCAACTCATTATGAAAACTTGTTAAAAAATTGTCCTCTCTTGTGTGAACTGGACATCAGGGTAACCCAAGAGTTGATAGGAGAAAGTGTCTCTTTATACAAGTGTTCCAGTTAATAAATGAAGTAGGTTAATTGATAGAATCTGAGTGTCACCAGTAATAAATTTAGGCATTTATCAGTGGCAAAAAAGAGACCCAACCAGACATTTTGTACCTTGTGATAGGAGTAAGTATTGATACTTCCGCCAGCAAAGTAGCCTTGCAAAAAGAGAAAAGAACCCACATCTGATTAAGCTTGTAGTTCCACCAATTTATAGGAAATAACATGAGATGGAAGCATGAACATGTTAAAGACACCATAGGAGTGCAGTCAGCAAATTCAAACTGCAGGAATAAAAATGGATTTAAACTTTTAATTTAAAAGATTAAACTCACATGTTAATTGTATGGGTCTTATTTGGATCCTGAATCAAAGTTAATCAGAAATTTGACCACTGAATGGATACTTGATATTAAGGAATTGCTGTCATTTTTTAGGTATGATATTGGTGTTGTGGTTATGCTAGGAAAAAATATTCCTGTATTGTCCCTGAAATATATTTTGAAATATTTTTGAGAGCACTGAAAATTAGCTTCAAAACAATCTGGGAAGAGGGCAAGTTAGGCTGGAATATAGATTAAATATGATTGAACATGATTTTTTAATTGTTGAATCTGGGTAATGGAGACTTGGGGGTTTGTTATAGTCCTCTGCTTTTGTATATATTTGAAATTTTCCATAATAAAAAGTTAGTGGGTGGACATCTATCACTATAGATAATCTAACTTAAGTGCAACAAAGTTTCCATCTATGAAGAGGAAGTATTCTTAATGAATCTTAAATATATTCAGTTACTTATTACCTTTACCTTTTCAGTGTTTCAGTTCAGGTTTCCACTTTTTACACTATAAGAGTACTTACTGGGACTTCCCTGGTGGTCCAGTGGCTAAGACTCTGTGGTTCCAGTACAAGGGACCTAGGTTTGATTCCTGGTCAGGGAACTAGATTCCATGTGGCTCAACTAAATATCCTGCATGCTGCAGAAGATCAAAGATGCTGAGTGCTGCAACTAAGACCTGGTGCAGCCAGATAAATGAAGTTAAAAAGAAAGAGTACCTACTCTTGCTCAGTGGTTCTCTTTGGTTGCACATGAGGAGCTTATAAAAGATATGGATGTCCTGGCCCCATTTTCATTTTTTGAATTTTTATTTTATTTTACTTTTTGGCTGCACCCTAAGACATGTGGGATCTTGGTTCCCTGATTAGGGATTGAACTGTCTCCCTGCATTTGAAGGCAGAGTCTTAACCACTAGAACTCTGTGAGAAGTCCCCCAGCCCCATTTTCAGAGAATCTGATTTAATTGCCCTGTGATAGAACTCAGGCACCATTTAGGAAGTGTTAGGCACTCCAGTCATGTCCGACTCTTTGTGACCCCATGGGCTGTAGCCCCACCAGGCTCCTCTGTCCATGGAATTCTCCAGGCCAGAATACTGGAGTGGGTTGCCATTTCCTTCTCCAGGGGATATTCCCGCCCCAGGGATTAAACCCTGATCTCCCACATTGCAGGGAGACCTTTTACCAACCGAGCCACCGGGGAAGTCCTACCATTTAGAAGGTGAATTCTGATATACTGCCAGGGTTGAGAATTACTTCTGTGGATATATCTGCTCATATGTTAAGATAGCTTCAGAACTATTTGGATGAGGCCATTTAATGGTTAGCATCCCATTGTAGTAATGTATCTTACTGAGTATATGGCTCTAATTACATATGTTAGTAATGTCTGAGTATACAGTAGTAGTTATTGAAGTATGTATTTCCTTTCTCAGAGTTTGCTGCTTCTTCCTGCCATTATTTTTTTAGAAAAGCTAGGCTTCATTAATTGAGAATAAAATAGGGCCAGCTATTACAAGTATTCAGCTCAATAAAATTGGAGCAGACTCAGTTTAAAATTTTTTCCTTCAGGACACATTTTCCTCATATTACATAGGAAGTTATTTTGATAATATTGAGGTTTGTGAATAATGAATGTACTGAAATAAGTGGGTTTTAAAAATGAAAGAAAAAATAATTATACTAGAAAATGTAATGGGAGATCTAAAATTATGTCAGAATTAAGAATTGTAATTGGGAAGTGAGTCTGAAATTCTAACTTGCTCTAAGTAACTGTCTTGCAATTTTTAGGCTGTCACCCTTGACCCCAATTTTCTGGATGCTTATATCAATTTAGGAAATGTCTTGAAAGAGGCACGGATTTTTGACAGGTGAGAGAATGTTCTATTTGGAGTCTGTTGTATCAACACTTGAGAGTTTGGACTGAAATTATTACAATGGTTCATTGAAATACACTCCTTTTCTACAGTGTTGCTTTCCCTGATCAGGTCTGCTGTGTTGCCTTTTATTATTGCCTGACTTTGCATTGTTGGCTTTTCATGAAGTCACTATCTGTCTCACTAGGAGTTTAGTTGAAATTTCCTTTATTGTAAAACTATTGAAATGGTTATCTTTTAGAAAAAATTATCCCTTCTGCATGGTTCAAAAAGTAAAGTAATTAAAAAATAAAGTAAATCCTGAATTTTAACTTTGTGTTGTTTTCAAAGGGAACCCTGTTTCTTACGTGGGTATAGAAAATTTTTCAGTGTAAAAATACATTTTATAAAGGTGCAATATTGATTTTTGAGATTAAGTATAGTGTGGCATGAATTAATTGTAACAAAGCATCCACTAAAGGTTAGTTATATTGTGTGTGTTTTTTTTTATTTACAGAGCTGTGGCAGCTTACCTTCGTGCTCTAAGCTTGAGTCCAAATCATGCGGTGGTACACGGCAACCTGGCTTGTGTATACTATGAGCAAGGCCTGATAGATCTAGCAATAGACACCTACAGGCGAGCTATTGAACTGCAGCCGCATTTCCCTGATGCTTACTGCAACTTAGCCAATGCTCTCAAAGAGAAGGGCAGTGTAAGGATTTTTACTCACTTTTTCTTTGTTACCTGGTGTGATTTTTTTTAAAGTCATTTTTTTATGTATTTTCCTGTATTTATTGTCATTAAATATTGAAGCAGTAAATTGTTTTACTTTGGAGTTTTGGTTGAGAGGAAGAATAGCAAAAAATACCTGTTTCTGGAATATTACCAGCCACTAGGCTTAACTAAGCAATTGTTAGAATAATGTCACTTGTGGTTCTTTAATTCCTCTGTATAGGGTTTGAATAGTTTGTTTTGTTTTTTAGGTTGCTGAAGCAGAAGATTGTTATAATACAGCTCTCCGACTGTGTCCCACCCATGCAGACTCTCTGAACAACCTAGCCAATATCAAACGGGAACAGGGAAACATTGAAGAGGCAGTTCGCTTGTATCGTAAAGCATTAGAAGTATGTTGAGGGTGATGTGACTCGGTATTTTGTGTGATAGTAGAGGGAAGGCAGTTAAATCTGCCATGTCATCTACCTCTTTTGTAAAAATAAATAGTGGTTGAATCATTCATTAAACCAATTAATTGAGTACCTAAGGTATGAGTGAGGTCCTGTGTAACATTCAAGAAAGTCCTTAACATTGAGTTTGTTATTTTATGTGTAGATAAGATCTGCATAAAAATTTAAACAGTAAGCAACAGTTCAAGAGGAGTTACCAGTAAGTATATAATTTCAGTGCCTGATGGCTATAATGTTGGTTGGTTAGATGTGGTAGCCATTTCAAAGAGAGAGATGCTAGTGTTACTAGCATGAATTGAGGAGAGGTCTACCTCATTATGTTTTGAAACATGGAGAGGTATAAAATGAAGGGGTAGAATTTGAGCTCTTTGGCTTTGAAGAATGCATAGACTTGGAGAAGGTAGAGAGAAGTATAGGGATATAAAGGTGCTTAAGCCAAGTTCTTGTAAGCTGTTATTGCTGTTTTAGCTAAAGTTATTTTTTTAAACCTCAGTTATCATTTTTCATCTTCATAGGTCTTCCCAGAGTTTGCTGCTGCCCATTCAAATTTAGCAAGTGTATTACAGCAGCAGGGAAAACTGCAGGAAGCTCTGATGCATTATAAGGAGGCAATTCGGTAAGAGACTCCCATCCTTATTTTTTCTTTAAAGGTTTCAAATGCTTGGTGTTTGGCACATTTGATATATGGCACTTTTAGTAACAGCAGACTAAATTAATATTACAGGGGTTAAAGGTTTTGGTACTAGAGAAGTAAAATCTTTGTCCTGTCCTTTAGAATCAGTCCTACTTTTGCTGATGCTTACTCTAATATGGGAAACACTCTAAAGGAGATGCAAGATGTTCAGGGAGCCTTGCAGTGTTATACTCGTGCCATTCAGATTAACCCTGCATTTGCAGATGCCCACAGTAATCTGGCTTCCATTCACAAGGTACTATTTTTTATATGTATTTTATTATAATATGTGCATCTTAGTATGTAATGTTTTTAATTTTAGGGAACATTTTAACCATCCCACTTTATTTACTTCCAGGATTCAGGGAATATTCCAGAAGCAATTGCTTCTTATCGCACTGCTCTGAAGCTTAAACCTGATTTTCCTGATGCTTACTGTAATTTGGCTCATTGCCTGCAGGTAAAGAATAATGGGCCAGTAACTGGTTTTCAGGGTGGTAATCTCTTTTTGTTATGTGCCATATTAATCCAAGCTTGGTTGGAGACAGTGTTCTCTAATGGGTTATCTGACATTACTTTAGGCCAAAGACACATAAAATGTTAAGTCTTGGAATATGATTTTCTGGATAATATCTTCTTTTTGCCTTCTCTAGATTGTCTGTGACTGGACAGACTATGATGAGCGAATGAAGAAGTTGGTTAGCATTGTGGCTGACCAGTTAGAGAAGAATAGGTTGCCTTCTGTGCATCCTCATCATAGTATGCTATATCCTCTTTCTCATGGCTTCAGGAAAGCTATTGCTGAGAGGCATGGGAACCTCTGCTTGGATAAGGTGCAAGTCTTTTGTTTTAATCTTTTTGTTGTAAAGTAAGACACGGATACAAAAAACTGTGTGAATCAGATTTATGGCTTAGTGAGTTATCATAAGGTGAACACCACCCAAGTTGAGAAATGAAGCTTCGTGAGTGAGCCCAGAAGCTCTTTCCATTGTGTCCTGTCATATTTAGCTGCACCAGGTCTTAGTTGTGGCATGCAGGATCTTCAGTCTTCATTGTGGCATATGCAATCTTCAGTTGCAGTACGCAGGATATAATTCCCTGACCAAGGATCAAACTCAGGCCCTTGGATTGAGAGCATGGAGTCTTAGGCAGTGGACCAGCAAGGAAGTCCCTATCCTATCTTGATCATAATCCCTTCCATTCTATAAGGCAGAATCCTTAACTGAAATACTAGCCGTAGGCAGATGGTGTTTTCCTTTAATTTTAAAATCATAGTTTTTAATAATGTATTTTATACTCACTTTTGAGAATTAGAGCACTACTTGATAAAAGGTGGGAATTTACTTAGCAGAATAGAGTGGAGTGCTAGGTCTAATTCTGTTTTTTGAAAATGTTTCCCTACAGAATTTTCTTCTAAAATGTAGGGTTTGTCATACTCTGTCCACTTTGCTTCCTTCCTATAACTTTTAGACTTGCTTGGGCTATTTCACTGGCCTCAGAAACAGGTCACAGTATGAACCATATTATATAAGTTGCTAAGGTTGCATTGAATTGGCTATATGAATTAAAGAAGTATTCTGGGCACAAAACCATTCCCAGTAGGTGTGCGTTGTGTTTTTAGTCAGTTTTCCTAGGTGAAAGTTTACATATAGACTCAACTTTACTAACAAGCCTTGAATTCCATTCTTAGATTAATGTCCTTCATAAACCACCATATGAGCATCCAAAAGACTTGAAGCTCAGTGATGGTCGACTGCGTGTAGGATACGTGAGTTCTGACTTTGGGAATCATCCTACTTCTCATCTTATGCAGTCTATTCCAGGCATGCACAATCCTGATAAATTTGAGGTAAGACTAGTGTTTCCCTAGAGCCACTATTGTCACCATTATGTGTTAAGCCCAGTGTCTTTTTAGGAAAGATCTGAGCCAAGGTTATTAAATATATACTATGTGCTACCTTTCAGGTATTCTGTTATGCCTTGAGCCCAGATGATGGCACAAACTTCCGAGTGAAGGTGATGGCAGAAGCCAATCATTTCATTGATCTTTCTCAGGTAGGTGTAACTCTTATACTTCAGCTTTTTAATTTTAGCAAATAGTGAATAAAACTGTTGACGTCTAGCTTGTATTTTTCCTGACAAATATTTAACATCAGCTGTTTCATGCCTTTCCTGGAGAAGGGAATAGCAACCCACTCCAGTATTCTTGCCTGGAGAATACCATGGATAGAGGAGCCTGGTGGGTTTGCCCATGGTGTCGCAAAGAGTTGGAAACAACTGAGCGACTAACACACATGCACGCATGCACATGCATACTACATGCCTGTGGGCAGTTGCTTTGATCTTATTTCTTTGATTACTTACATTTATTATGTTACATTTATAATCAGCATGGATTTTGCTGAGGTTGCAAATTAAATAGAAATATGATATATCTATGCTTGGACATAGAACTTCTCTGGGGATTGAGCTAGCACTTGTGACAGTAGATATTTAATATTACCTGAATAAGTTGAACAAAATGGTGGCTTGGAAGAAGAACAAACAGGTCATTTAAAGGGCCTTTGCCTTTAAATCTTTATTTTCTATACTTGGCTCCGTTGCTATTTTCTCTAGGAGCTAAAGTTTTACGATAAATTAAGACTGAAACCTGTGAGGGAATGTTGCTGAAGATATGGACTAGAGTTTTTTCTTACAGGATCTTTTGGCCACTTTGGTGACTAACAGAGGTATGTATGATATATCTAGTAATTCATATAGATGAATCATTGAAGTCCTAGTAGGAGAACTGCAAGACTCTTGTCATTTCATGAATAATTTGTACCCAACATCTTTTGCATTATAGCTATTGCTTTGGACGTATACCTTACCATTTTTGGTGTAGGGTTGGACTCTTCTGTGACTAAGTAGCATACGACCCTCTATCTCTTGAGACCTTTCAGGATTCCCTGCTTATTGACTGAAGTCTAAACTCTAAAAATATATATTTATCTTTTATATATATATTAATTGAAGCATAGTTGACATACAATATTAGTTTCAGGTGTGTGTGCACATGCTAAGTCGCTTTAGTTGTGTCCGACTCTTTGAACCCTATGGACTGTAGCCCACCAGGCTCCTCTGTCCATGGGATTCTCCAGGCAAGAATACTGGAGTGGGTTGCCATTCCCTTCTCCAGGGTATCTTTGCAACCCAGGGATCAAACCTTGCATCTCCTGCATTGGCAGGCGGGTTCTTTACCATTAGCGCCACCTGGGAAAATTTCAGGTGTACTACAGAGTTAATTGATATTTGCACATATTATGAAATCACCATGAAAAGTCTGGTAACTGTCTGTCTCCATACAAAGTTACTACAGTATTATGACCATATTCCTCATGTCATATGTTATATCCCTGTGGCTTGTTTTATACCTGGAGGGGTTTTCTTTTCAGTAATCTTCATATATGTAAACTTCATATATGAAGGCCAGACTCTTCAGAATGGCCTTCACAACCTTTCTGAGTTTAACTGCAACCTTGTTTGCCAGTGCTTTTCACCCACCATTAGCCTTCAGTTATACCCTATAGCAAACAGAAGTGGTCTACCCATTTTTTTAAACCTATTTTTTTCACCTATTATGCCCCCCTCCCTCCTTTCCCTCTGGCAGCCACCTGTTTGTTGTCTGTATCTAGTCTGTTTTCGATTCCACATAAAAGTGAGATTATATGGTATTTCCCTTTGTCTGATTTATTTCACTTAACATAATACCCACAGGTGCATGTTGTTGCAAATGGCAAGATTTCTTTTTTTTTAATGGCTGAGGACTATTCCATTGTGTATATATACCACATCTCTATCCATTCATCCCTTGATGGACACTTAGGTTACTTCCATGTCTTGACAGTTGTAAATACTGCATAAGTAATGCTGCAGTGAACATTGGTGTGCATGTATGAAGTCCAGACTCTTCAGAATGGCCTTCACAACCTTTCTGAGTTTGACTGCAACCTTGTTTGCCAGTACTTTTCACCCACCATTCAGTTCAGTTCAGTTGCTCAGTTGTGTCCAACTCTTTGTGACCCCATCAACCGCAGTACGCCAGGCCTCCATGTCCATCACCAACTCCCGGAGTCCACCCAAACCCATGTCCATTGTCGGTGATGACATCCAACCATTTCATCCTCTGTCGTCCCCTTCTCCTCCTGCCCTCAATCTTTCCCAGCATCAGGGTCTTTTCAAATGAGTTAGCTCTCCTCATCAGGTGGCCAAAGTATTGGAGTTTCAGCTTCAACATCAGTCCTTCCAGTGAACACCCAGGACTGGTCTCCTTTAGGATGGACTGGTTGGATCTCCTTGAAGTCCAAGGGACTCTCAAGAGTCTTCTCCAACACCACAGTTCAAAAGCATCAATTCTTCTGTGCTCAGCTTTCTTTATAGTCCAACTCTCACATCCATACATGACTACTGGAGAAACCATAGCCTTGACTAGACGGACCTTTGTTGGCAAAGTAATGTCTCTGCTTTTTAATATGCTGTCTAGGTTGGTCATACCTTTCCTTCCAAGGAGCAAGCGTCTTTTAAAATCATGTCTTCAGTTATACCCTATAGCAAATAGAAGTGATCTACCCACTTTTTTAAACCTACAGTGCACTTTACTCTGGTTCCTTATTCATACAGTTCTCTGTGAGATTGTAATTCTTCCAACTCCCTCAAACTCCTGTCCATCTTTGGACATCCATTACAAATACCATCTCTGCTATGAGGCCTAGTTGTTCATACATTCAATGTAGAATTAAACTCTTCCTCCTCTGTATCCTGTTCCTGTGATACTGTGGGCCCATTTTAATGGCACTTAACCATATTTTTACTCTGCATTAATATAGTCTTAATTTGTGTTCTTGTGTTTTTGCATCTGGGAATTTGAATAATGTTTAATACCATTAAGGCTAATTGAATCAGTCTGAGATTGTACATAATAAATTTTTATTTTTTTATTCTGTAGATTCCATGCAATGGAAAAGCAGCTGATCGCATCCATCAAGATGGTATACACATCCTTGTAAATATGAATGGTTATACCAAGGGTGCTCGAAATGAACTCTTTGCTCTCAGGCCAGCTCCTATTCAGGTAAAGGAAATAATAATATCAACATTCACTATGTTTATTGGGCTAAAAAGACAGTGATATGTTTTCTCCCCCTCTGGTTAACTGTCCTTTGACACAATAGGATAGACGTGCCTAACTTACGAAAAAAGTGTAGTTCTTGAAAATGCATAGGGACAAAGAATTATAGGTAAGGACACAATGCTAACAGGTACATGTTTATGGAGACATGCAGTTTGTAGTTGATGTAAACAGTTGTTCTGTGTTATAAATTGGAAAAACAGTTTTAACACTTGGAAGTTTAGTCTAAAATATTACTTGATTGCTCTTGGCTAAAGAAGTCCACCCTTGTTTGTTTACTTATTTAATTTTAGACCCTTTTGATGAAGGTTCCTAGTTTTTATCTGACTTTTTTTTTTTCTTCTAGGCAATGTGGCTGGGGTATCCTGGGACTAGTGGCGCACTTTTCATGGATTATATCATCACTGATCAGGAAACTTCACCTGCTGAAGTTGCTGAGCAATATTCTGAGAAGCTGGCTTATATGCCTCATACTTTCTTTATTGGTGATCATGCTAATATGTTCCCTCACCTGAAGGTAGGTAGAAAAACAATGCTATAGGGGAGTTGCAAAGAACTGTAGTCATTTATTTCTTACTACTGTTCCTATGCATCCTAACAGATATGTCTGAAACTTTTTTTTTATTAGAAAAAAGCAGTTATCGATTTTAAGTCCAATGGGCACATTTATGACAATCGGATTGTGCTGAATGGCATCGACCTCAAAGCATTTCTTGATAGTCTACCAGATGTGAAAATTGTAAAGGTCAGAACCTGGTCAATATTGTAATTGAAATAAAGTTATCTGCATTTGGGATCTTTTCCCTAATGATGTATTTTGTGTGTAATTATTTCAAGATGAAATGTCCTGATGGAGGAGACAATGCGGACAGCAGTAATACAGCTCTTAATATGCCTGTCATTCCTATGAATACTATTGCAGAAGCAGTTATTGAAATGATTAACAGAGGACAAATTCAGATAACAATTAATGGATTCAGTATTAGCAATGGACTGGCGACTACCCAGGTAAAAAGAGAATAATAGAATGTACTGTGTACCACCAAGTATACATTTATCTTTTTCAAATCTCATAACTCTAGGAGGTAAGCATCATTATTCCTGTTTTATAGATGAGGAAATGAATTTGGGGGAAACTGGCATCTTATATAGGTTTGTTTGATTTTAAAAGTCGCTTGTATTCAGCCAGCAGATTACTTAATGAGAGTCTTCTGCATTAATACCTTGTTATTCCCTGCCTCTGTGGCTTTACTCTTATCAATGGTGAAATATCTGTAGACATCATACAGTTTCTTGCTTCTGTAACTCATCCTTTCCTCAATTAAATCTTACTCATCTTTTAAGACTTTCAGTTCAGACACCTCCTCCGACAATCTGTTTCTGTCCATATCTGTAACCTCTCCTTCCCTGCTTCATTGGTACCTGTATTCTCTGCTTCTGTAATATTTGGGATATATCTTTACATCCAGCACAACACGTTCTAAGTCCTGGGTTTGAATGTATTTGCCGCTGAATTGAATTACTTTAGAGCCTGTGTCTTAGCCTCCATAATGTAGTATGTGCTGAGTAAATATATTGCTTGTGTACTTGAATAAGTGAATGTGTAGCTCTGTCAAGAGATCATAAGGCAAGGATCTTTGACCTCTTAGGAGTTAAAGGTTTTAGTGGTATAGCAATTTATACAAAGGGTACTTGTAGTGAGTTCAGGTAAGGGAATTAATCACCCATAATGTGTATTGGGCTGAAAAGACAGTGGTGTGTCCCCCCTCCCCCTTCTGGTTAACTGTCCTTTGAAACAATAGGGCAGACATGCCCGACTTAAGGGGAGAAAAGTGTAATTCTTGAAGTGTACAAGGACAAAGAATTTTGAATGTAGGAACACAACGCCCATTTGTATGAGCCGTCCATCACACCTGGAATAGTTACATAACAATGTAAGGTAGTGCCCAGATGTGTGGGAATTGCAAGATAAGAGTATAATTATGTATATAGATGCTCAGAAATAGTGGTGAGGTGAGGCGCTCCTATAGAGATTGTTTGGTAATTGAAGTTTAGTCCTGAAAGGTGAGTGTGATTTAGAAAAGGACATTTCATTCATGAAGAAAAAGACTGAGAAGAAGCTTGCTGTTGGATTTATAGGATTTTGAAGAGAACTTTTGGCTAGAGTGAGATGTTTCATAGTGCAGTCCGCCCGAAATTAAGATAGTGCCCTAACTTTTTTTCCTTTAACTTAATGCATCACAAATATTTTCTCATTGTAGTTTAGTTATATGACTTTTTTTTTCCATTTATTTTTATTAGTTGGAGGCTAATTATTTTACATCATTGCAGTGGTTTTTGTCATACATTGGAATGAATTAACCATGGATTTACATGTATTCCCCATCCCGGTCCCCCCTCCCACCTCCCTCTCCACCCCATCCCTCTGGGTCTTCCCAGTGCACCAGGCCTGAGCACTTGTCTCATGCATCCAACCTGGGCTGGTGATCTGTTTCACCCTAGATATACATGTTTCGATGCTGTTCTCTTGAAACATCCCACCCTCGCCTTCTCCCACAGAGTCCACAAGTCTGTTCTATACATCTGAGTCTCTTTTTCTTTTTTTTGCATATAGAGTTATCGTTACCATCTTTCTAAATTCCATATATATGTGTTAGTATACTGTAATGGTCTTTATCTTTCTGGCTTACTTCGCTCTGTATAATGGGCTCCAGTTTCACCCATCTCATTAGAACTGATTCAAATGAATTATTTTTAATGGCTGAGTAATATTCCATGGTGTATATGTACCACAGCTTCCTCATCCATTCGTCTGCTGATGGGCATCTAGGTTGCTTCCATGTCCTGGCTATTATAAACAGTGCTGCGATGAACATTGGGGTGCACGTGTCTCTTTCGGATCTGGTTTCCTCAGTGTGTATGCCTAGAAGTGGTATTGCTGGGTCATATGGCAGTTCTATTTCCAGTTTTTTAAGAAATCTCCACACTGTTTTCCATAGTGGCTGTACTAGTTTGCATTCCCACCAACAGTGTAAGAGGGTTCCCTTTTCTCCACACCCTCTCCAGCATTTATTGCTTGTAGACTTTTGGATAGCAGCCATCCTGACTGGCGTATAATGGTACCTCATTGTGGTTTTGATTTGCATTTCTCTGATAATGAGTGATGTTGAGCATCTTTTCATGTGTTTTGTTGCAATCCGTATGTCTTCCTTGGAGAAATGTCTGTTTAGTTCTTTGGCCCATTTTTTGATTGGGTCATTTATTTTTCTGGAGTTGAGCTGGAGGAGTTGCTTGTATATTTTTGAGATTAATCCTTTGTCTGTTGCTTCATTTGCTATTATTTTCTCCCAAGCTGAGGGCTGTCTTTTCACCTTGCTTATAGTTTCCTTTGTTGTGCAAAAGCTTTTAAGTTTCATTAGGTCCCATTTGTTTATTTTTGCTTTTGTTTCTAAAATTCTGGGATGTGGGTCATAGAGGATCCTGCTGTGATTTATGTCGGAGAGTGTTTTGCCTATGTTCTCCTCTAGGAGTTTGATAGTTTCTGGTCTTACATTTAGATCTTTAATCCATTTTGAGTTTATTTTTGTGTATGGTGTTAGAAAGTGTTCTAGTTTCATTCTTTTACAGGTGGTTGACCAGTTTTCCCAGCACCACTTGTTAAAGAGGTTGTCTTTTTTCTATTGTATATCCTTGCCTCCTTTGTCGAAGATAAGGTGACCATAGGTTCGTGGATTTATCTCTGGGCTTTCTATTCTGTTCCATTGATCTATATTTCTGTCTTTGTGCCAGTACCATACTGTCTTGATGACTGTGGCTTTGTAGTATAGTCTGAAGTCAGGCAGGTTGATTCCTCCAGTTCCATTCTTCTTTCTCAAGGTTACTTTGGCTATTCGAGGTTTTTTGTATTTCCATACAAATTGTGAAATTATTTGTTCTAGTTCTGTGAAAAATACCGTTGGTAGTTTGATAGGGATTGCATTGAATCTATAGATTGCTTTGGGTAGTATAGCCATTTTGACAATATTGATTCTTCCAATCCATGAACACGGTATATTTCTCCATCTGTTTGTGTCCTCTTTGATTTCTTTCATCAGTGTTTTATAGTTTTCTATGTATAGGTCTTTTGTTTCTTTAGGTAGATATACTCCTAAGTATTTTATTCTTTTTGTTGCAGTGGTGAATGGTATTGTTTCCTTAATTTCTCTTTCTGTTTTCTCATTGTTAGTGTATAGGAATGCAAGAGATTTCTGTGTGTTAATTTTATATCCTGCAACTTCACTGTATTCATTGATTAGCTCTAGTAATTTTCTGGTGGAGTCTTTAGGGTTTTCTATGTAGAGGACCATGTCATCTGCAAACAGAGAGAGTTTCACTTCTTCTTTTCCTATCTGGATTCCTTTTACTTCTTTTTCTGCCCTGATTGCTGTGGCCAGCACTTCCAAAACTATGTTGAGTAGTAGTGGTGAGAGTGGGCACCCTTGTCTTGTTCCTGATTTCAGGGGAAATGCTTTCAATTTTTCACCATTGAGGGTGATGCTTGCTGTGGGTTTGTCATATATAGCTTTTATTATGTTGAGGTATGTTCCTTCTATTCCTGCTTTCTGGAGAGTTTTAATCATAAATGGATGTTGAATTTTGTCAAAGGCTTTTTCTGCATCTATTGAGATAATCATATGGTTTTTATCTTTCAATTTGTTAATGTGGTGTATTACATTGATTGATTTGTGGATATTAAAGAATCCTTGCATTCCTGGGATAAAGCCCACTTGGTCATGGTGTATGATTTTTTTAATATGTTGTTGGATTCTGTTTGCTAGAATTTTGTTAAGGATTTTTGCATCTATGTTCATCAGTGATATTGGCCTGTAGTTTTCTTTTTTTGTGGCATCTTTGTCTGGTTTTGGAATTAGGGTGATGGTGGCCTCATAGAATGAGTTTGGAAGTTTACCTTCTTCTGCAATTTTCTGGAAGAGTTTGAGTAAGATAGATGTTTAGCTCTTCCCTAAATTTTTGGTAGAATTCAGCTGTGAAGCCATCTGGTCCTGGGCTTTTGTTTGCTGGAAGATTTCTGATTACAGTCTCGATTTCCTTGCTTGTGATGGGTTTGTTAAGATCTTCTATTTCTTCCTGATTCAGTGTTGGAAAGTTATACTTCTCTAAGAACTTGTCCATTTCTTCCAAGTTGTCCATTTTATTGGCATAGAGCTGCTGGTAGTAGTCTCTTATGATCCTTTGTATTTCAGTGTTGTCTGTTGTGATCTCTCCATTTTCATTTCTAATTTTGTTAATTTGGTTCTTCTCCCTTTGTTTCTTAATGAGTCTTGCTAATGGTTTGCCAATTTTGTTTATTTTTTCAAAAAACCAGCTTTTAGCTTTGTTGATTTTTGCTATGGTCTCTTTAGTTTCTTTTGCATTTATTTCTGCCCTAATTTTTAAGATTTCTTTCCTTCTATTAACCCTGGGGTTCTTCATTTCTTCCTTCTCTAGTTGCTTTAGGTGTAGAGTTAGGTTATTTATTTGACTTTTTTCTTGTTTCTTGAGGTAGGCCTGTAATGCTATGAATCTTCCCCTTAGCACTGCTTTTACAGTGTCCCATAGGTTTTGGGTTGTTGTGGTTTCATTTTCATTCATTTCTATGCATATTTTGATTTCTTTTTTGATTTCTTCTATGATTTGTTGGTTATTCAGAAGCGTGTTGTTTAGCCTCCATATGTTTGAATTTTTAATAATTTTTTTCCTGTAATTGAGATCTAATCTTACTGCACTGTGGTCAGAAAAGATGACTGGAATGATTTCAATCTTTTTGAATTTACCAAGACTAGATTTATGGCCCAGGATGTGATCTATTCTGGAGAAGGTTCCATGTGCACTTGAGAAAAAGGTGAAGTTGATTGTTTTGGGGTGAAACGTCCTATAGATGTCAATAAGGTCTAGCTGGTCCATTGTGTCCTTTAAAGTTTGTGTTTCCTTGTTCATTTTCTGTTTAGTTGATCTATCCATAGTTGTGAGTGGGGTATTAAAGTCTCCTACTATAATTGTGTTACTATTAATTTCCTCTTTCATACTCGTTAGTGTTTGCCTTACATATTGCGGTGCTCCTATGTTGGGTGCATATATATTTATAATTGTTATATCTTCTTGGATTGATCCTTTGATCATTATCTAGTGTCCATCTTTGTCTCTTTTCACAGCCTTTATTTGAAAGTCTATTTTATCTGATATGAGTATTGTGATTCCTGCTTTCTTTTGGTCTCCGTTTGCGTGGAATATTTTTTTCCAGCCCTTCACTTTTAGTCTGTATGTGTCCCTTGTTTTGAGGTGGGTCTCTTGTAGACAGCATATATAGGGGTCTTGCTTTTGTATCCATTCAGCCAGCCTTTGTCTTTTGGTTGGGGCATTCAACCCATTTACATTTAAGGTAATTATTGATAGGTATGGTCCCGTTGCCATTTATTTTGTTGTTTGGGGTTCACGTTTACACCACCTTTCTGTGTTTCCTGTCTAGAGAAGATCCTTTAGTATTTGTTGAAGAGCTGGTTTGGTGGTGCTGAATTCTCTCAGCTTTTGCTTGTCTGTAAAGCTTTTGAGTTCTCCTTCATATCTGAATGAGATCCTTGCTGGGTAGAGTAATCTAGGTTGTAGGTTATTCTCTTTCATTACTTTAAGTATGTCCTGCCATTCCCTTCTGGCCTGAAGGGTTTCTATTGATAGATCAGCTGTTATCCTTATGGGAATCCCTTTGTGTGTTATTTGTTGTTTCTGCCTTGCTGCTTTTAATATTTGTTCTTTGTGTTTGATCTTTGTTAATTTGATTAATATGTGTCTTGGGGTGTTTCGCCTTGGGTTTATCCTGTTTGGGACTCTCTGGGTTTCTTGGACTTGGGTGGCTACTTCCTTCCCCATTTTAGGGAAGTTTTCAGCTATTATCTCCTCGAGTAACTTCTCATGGCCTTTGTTTTTGTCTTCTTCTTCTGGGACTCCTATGATTCGAATGTTGGGGCGTTTCACATTGTCCCAGAGGTCCCTGAGGTTGTCCTCATTTGATTCTTTTTTCCTCTCTGCTTCATTTATTTCCACCATTTTATCTTCTAACTCACTTATCCTATCTTCTGTCTCTGTTATTCTACTCATGGTTCCCTCCAGAGTGTTTTTGATCTCATTTATTTCATTATTAATTTTTAATTGACTTTTTTTTATTTCTTCTAGGTCCTTGTTAAACCTTTCTTACATCTTCTTAATCTTTGTCTCCAGGCTATTTATTTGTAACTCCATTTTGTTTTCAAGATTTTGGATCATTTTTATTATCATTATTCTAAATTCTTTTTCAGGTAGATTCCCTATTTCTTCCTCTTTTGTTTGACTTGGTGGGCTTTTTCCATGTTCCTTTACCTGTTGGGTATTTCTCTGCCTTTTCATCTTGTTTAGATTGCTGTGTCTGGAGTGGGCTTTCTATATTCTTGTGGTCTGTGGTTCCTTTTTATTGTGGAGGTTTCACCCAGTGGGTGGGGTTGGACGATTGGTTTGTCAAGGTTTCCTGGTTAGGGAAGCTTGTGTCAGCGTTCTGGTGCGTGGAATTGGATTTCTTCTCTCTGGAGTGCAGTGGATTGTCCAGTAATGAGTTTTGCAATGGGTCTTTGTGTTAGGTGTGACTTTGGAGAGCCTGTGTGTTGACACTCAGGTCTATGTTCCTGCGTTGCTAAAGAATTTGCGTGGTATATCTTGTACTAGAGCTTATTGGCTCTTGGGTGGTGGTTGGTTTTAGTGTAGGTATGGAGGCTTTTGGATGGTCTCTTATTCCTTAATGTTCCGTGTAGTCAGGAGTTATCTGGTTTTCTCAGGTTTTGGGCTTAAGTCTCCTGCCTCTGGATTTCAGTTTTATTCTTCCAATAGTCTCAAGACTTCTCCAACTATACAGCACTGATAATAAAACTTCTAGGTTAATGGTGAAAAGATTCTCCACTGTGAGAGACAGCCAGAGAGATTCAGAGTTACATGAAGAATAGGAGAGGGAGGAAGGAGATAGAGGTGAGCAGGAGGAGAAAAAGGGGACTCAGGAGGAGAGAGACAGATCTACGCAGTTATCTGTTCCCAAAGTGTTCTCTGTTGTCCAGACACCCACAAAGATTCACAGAATTGGATTGGGAAGAGAAGGGGAAAGGAGGAAATAGAGGTGTTCTGAGGTAGAAAACAGAGAGTTAAAAGTGGAAGAGTAATCACCACACTCCTGAATAGAAATGGGAACTGAATATTGGATTCTTAAATGTCCAAAATTTATATCACATACTGAAAAACAAAGATTAAAAATCTAGTGTAGAGGTTAGACTCATTGAAATACAATATCTAAAAACAAAAACACACAAAAAAATTAGAAATGTGTATGAAGTTTGGTTTAAAAATAGGGTTTCTCTCTTTTTTTTTTGGGCAAGGTTATAATGAAATGAAAATGAAAATTAAGGAATAATAGAGGAATATTAGAGGACTTTAAAAGGAAATAGAAGAGAAAAACAAGAAAAGGAAAAAAAAATTTTTTTTCCCTAATTAAAAAAAAGTAAAAATATATGAAAATGAAAGTTGAGGAGTAATGGGGGAGTAATAGGGAATTTTAAAAGAAAATAAGAGAAAAAATAAAAAATTTAAAAAAAAAAGGAAAGAAAATTTTTTTTCCTAATTAAAAAAAACATAAAAATATATGAAAATGAAAGATGAGGATTAATGGGGGAGTAATAGGGAATTTTAAAAGAAAATAAAAGAGAAAAAATAAAAAATTAAAAAAAAAAATTTTTTTTTCCTAATTATAAAAAACGTAAAAATATATGAAAATGAAAGATGAGGAGTAATGGGGGAGTAATAGGGAGTTTTAAAAGAAAAGAGAAAAATTAAAAAATAAAAAGGAAAGAAAAAAAAATTTTTTTTTTTTAATTAAAAAAATACATATATATCTAGGAATTCCTCTGGAGTTGTTGCGGTCAGTGTAGGTTCAGTTCAATTTCAGATAGCTCCTCTTTCCAGCTTACACTTCTAGATATCTATAGGCTCCTTCCGGTGTAGTCGGTGTTACCTTCAGGGATTTTAATCTGTTGCACCGGTCCTTTCTGAAGCGGTTCCCTTTGTTTATTTTGGCTTCCTTTCGGTGTCTAATTTCCGCCCTGACACAGGCGGGCGGAGGTGATCTCTTATTTAGGTTCGCTAGTTCAGTTTAGTCCTGCTACGGGGAGGGCACGGCGCTGCAGACAGATACCGCTCCGTGTGGCTAGCACTCACCGGCCACCCTGGGTTTGCCCCGCTCATGGGTGTCAGTGTTTTCCCCGTCTACACTGCTCAGGCTCCCGGCTGCTCTATATGGAGCGGGCCCTGCGTTGAGTGCGGTTCCAGTTTTCGGGTACTCCACAAAAGCGCGGATTCGGTTGCGCCTGCGTTTTGTGCCTTTCCCGGCCTGAGCGGTTCGGGCAGCCAGGGGCTTGGGCGCACTCTGTCCGGGTGCAGCGCGCCTTTTCCCTCCACGTCGAGCGGCCCAGGCAGCCAGAGGCTTGGGAGCACTCTCCGGGTACGGCGCGCTTTTCCCCTCCGCGGCCCCAGCGCGTGCCGCCAGTCGGGTCTCAGGAAGTTTTTAGATAGGAACCAGGGGCCTGTTTGCAGTGTGGGAGGGGGTGGCTTCTCAGGGGCTGAGTTTGCCCTTTTCCCCTTCCCCCTGCCTCCTACCTCCAGCGGGGACGGGCCGGCTCTTTTCTGGACTTTCTCAGTCCCTTTGTTTTGCGAACTGCAGGCAGTGTGTTCCGACCGGTTAATTTTGTCCCACCGTTTAAAAAAAGCTCCCTCCGATTGCTCTCAGGGTCTTCAGGCCGGTCCTTACCCTAAGCAATGCCACCCGCTCCTCTCCGTTCTTCCCCCGCTTGTTGCTGGCGGGTGCGGGCGTCTGGGGTACTTTTCTGCTGCGAGTTGCTTTTAGGCACGTAATCTGTGGGCCTTATTTAATTTTTCCTCCCAGTTAGATTGCCGGAAACTTCCCCCAGTCCCGCCAGTGCGAGGGTTTCCTGGTGATTGGGAACTTCCTCTATTAAGACTCCCTTCCCGGGACGGGTCACCGTCCGTAGCTCTTTTGTCTCCCTTTTTATCTTTTATATTTTGTCCTACCTCCCTTTGAAGACAATGGGCTGCTTTTCTGGGCGCCTGATGTCCTCTGCTAGCGATCAGAAGTTGTTTCGTGAAATTTGCTCAGCGTTCAAATGTTCTTTCGATGAATTTGTAGGGGAGAAAGTGATCTCCCCGTCCTATTCCTCCGCCCTCTTGGCTCCTCCCCCTAGTTATATGACTTTCAATGGTTATACCACTTTGCATCATAAGGATTCTTTATTGATTGAAAAATATTGGAGTATGTTGACTTTAAGTATAATCATCATATTCTTTTTCTTGTAGATCAACAATAAGGCTGCCACTGGAGAAGAGGTTCCTCGTACCATTATTGTTACGACACGTTCTCAGTATGGGTTACCAGAAGATGCAATTGTGTACTGTAACTTTAATCAGTTATATAAAATTGACCCTTCCACTTTGCAGATGTGGGCAAATGTGAGTATGTGTAGATTCATTATTAATGTCTAGAGATTCTAGAAAAGATAATGTATATAGGCCATCTTGCTGAGGCTGCCTGCCCCTCTCCCACCCCCATTCAGGAACTATTGTGCTCATGTCTAATTTCCAAAAAAGCTGTAGATTTCAGCAGTTTTTTATTTTCTTTCATGTGTCTAACTATCACATTATGAACTTTGAAAATTTATGTGTTTAAAAGCATACTTCTTCAGGTCAAATGGTAAATATTTTTGGTTTCTCAGTCCATACTGTCTGTCATCTCTACTCAGTTCTGCCATTGTAACAGGAAAACACCATACTTAATGTAAATGAATGAGTGTAGGTATGTTCCAGTAAATTTTTATTTACAAAAGTGGGCAATACATGAGATATGTCAGATTGGGCTTTTAGGCTATATTTGCCAACTCATGGTCTAAGCTGATAGTAAAGCTGTTAATGTATATTTATCTGTGTTTAGTGTCATTCTTGGAGTATCATGGAGTTAAAACTAGGAAGGAATTGGTTTAAGCCATTATCTATCAGTCATTTCATCGTACCACTTCACGTAAGCAGGACCTCTGAAGGTTCTAAACTTTGCTATCCATATCTGGTTTTTATTCCATAGAGCTAAAATGGAGATAATTCTTGGTTGACTTTTTTTCTGACCAATATCTGGGTTTTTTGGTCTGTTTTCTTTTTTTAAAGGAAGAGAGAGAGTGGGGGAGAAGAGGAAGCAGATGAGTTCAGGTTTACTATCCCTTAGTCTTCACTTCTGCATTTCAAAAAACCTGAAAACCAAAAACATGTTCATAAGTTTTCAGTAAATTTATTTGGTAGCAAAACTGCCTGAAATGATGTTAAGCTATTTATGATTCTTTATTTTATTCCATTTAGTATGAATATTCCTACATCTTGATGGAAAGATATTAATATGTTTGTTTATAGGGAGTTGCTGCTGAGCACATTATGCAATTTATACTTACTGTACTACTTTTTAAAAATCTGAAATACCCTAAATTCTGAAATCTCTGTTTTCATGACTTTCAGTGAAGGGATGGTTAACTTAATTAAATAGACGTAGATCTAAATCAGGTTGACAAACTGTGGCCAGTGGGCCAAATCCAGTCCGCTTCTTGTTCTTGTTTTGTTTGTTTGGTTTTTTGGTTTGTTTTTGGTCACAATGTGAGGCATGCCAGATCTTAGTTCCCCAATCAGGGATCAAACCCATACCCCCTGTGGTGGAAGCACAGTCTTAACCACTGGACTGCCAGGGAAGTCCCAACTGCTTGTTTTTATAAATAAAATTTTATTGACATACAGCTATGACTACTGATTTACATATTGTCTGTGGCTGCTTTCCAGTGATGAGGGCAGAATTGAATAGTTATGACAGAGTCCATGCTGGCATCAAAAGCAAAAATATTTGCTCTCTGGTCCTTTACAGAAAAAATCTGCCGACCCCTGATCTAGATTGGGCAAATAAAGTTTGGCAAGTGTGAGCTAACTTTGTTTGTTGTACCATGTTGGGGAATTTGAAACTTGAAATGGAAAATTCCTATGTTGTGGACAAAAACCACTCCTAGTATCAGTTCCCACAGGGCATAGCTGCCTCAGATTTTTCCAATTAGTTACTTGTTTTGTGCTTCTTGCATCAGTCTCCTGTTTCTTTGAACTGTGTTGATCTAATTCATCTATGTGAAAGAAAAACGTAAGTTCACAGTAGGCTGCTTTCTGGGTGAAAAGCATAGAATATAGTATATGGTAGAATTACTAGAAGTTTATGGGAGCCTTTCTTGAGAAGGGCAGAGCTATTAATACTTGTTCTTGTTTTCCCTATTTTAGATTCTGAAGCGTGTTCCCAATAGTGTACTGTGGCTGTTACGTTTTCCAGCAGTAGGAGAACCTAATATTCAACAATATGCACAGAACATGGGACTTCCTCAGAATCGCATCATTTTTTCACCTGTTGCTCCTAAAGAGGAACATGTCCGGAGAGGCCAACTGGCTGATGTCTGTCTAGACACTCCCCTTTGTAATGGGCACACCACAGGGATGGATGTTCTCTGGGCAGGGACACCCATGGTGACTATGCCAGGTGAGTTGCTTTCTTATTCTTTTTAAAATCTCCTTGGAAGAAACACTTCCAGGTGAAATCATAGGTACTAGAAGCAATATTTAGGGCAAAATGATAGAAAATGAGACTTGTTCAAGTCTGAACATGCCTCATCTGCATTGTATGGATATTTAAGCATAAAATAACATTAATAACTGTGTGCTGTTTGCATTCTCAGATGTGCAATTATTATCTTTTTTACTGCAGGAGAGACTCTTGCTTCTCGAGTTGCGGCTTCCCAGCTCACTTGTTTAGGTTGTCTTGAGCTTATTGCTAAAAATAGACAAGAATATGAAGACATAGCTGTGAAGCTGGGGACTGATCTAGAATAGTAAGTAAACTTTTCCATGAAAAATTATATGGTATAGTGAAGGAAATAAGGAAAATTTAGAGAGAATGTAGGTGTTATAAAGTGAAATCATAAGGATAATATAAATTAAGTGAATTAGTTGTATGCTCTCTGGATGAGATAAGAACTTTTTATTTTTTATTTAATTTATTCATTTTGGCTGTGCTGTGAGGAATGAGGGATCTTAGTTCTCCAACCAGGGATCAAACCTTGCCTCCTCCAGTGAAACTGTGGAGTCTTAACCACTGGATTGCCAATATATAAAGACTGAAGAATATTTACATTTTAAATCCCTTAATAGGAAACTAAACAAGGAAATGACAACTGACCAAAGTAGAAAAAGTTTTATCCTCTGTTGTAGAAATAAATATTTATGTATTTATTTTTTGGCTGTGCCATGCTGCTTGCGGGATCTTAGTTCCCTGGCCAGGAACTGAACCCATGCCCTTGGGCAGGGAAAGTGCAAAGGCCTAACCACTGAACTACAAGGGAATTCCCTAGCAGAAATAAAATAACATTGAGGTATACCCATTATTTGGCTATAAAGTGAAAGACTTTTAATATGATACCAATGATGAGGGAGCATTGAGGTGCTGGCCTTTTCATACATTGGTAAATAAATTTGTGCAATCTTTTTAAAGCTTTAAAAAAAGCTGAATCTTTGACCCTAATAATATCCTTATAATGATATTTGGGTACAACTTAAATGCTTAGATAAATGATGCTTTAGCCATACAATAAAACAGTGTATTACTTAAATGAGATTTTCTTTGGGTATTACTGGTGATTTTTTGTTCCTGAGAAGTAGCATATTATGTAGAAGCTTAAAAAAGCACCCTCTTTGAGTTAGATTTCCTGGGTTTGAATCCAGGCTCTCATAATTTTTGTGACTTTGGACAAGTTAGTCTTTATGTGCCTCGGTTTTTCCGTCTGCAAAATGGGGATGAATGATAGTACCTACCTTGCAGAGATGTGAGGATTTTAAAAAGGTGTTCCATGTGAAGCGCTTACAACAGTTCTTGGTACATAGCATTCAACAGATGTATGTTAAGCATTTATTTATTTTCAAAATTTTCTCCATGGAACATCATATATAGCTAAGAAAAATAAGTGAAAAATTTGAGACTGGGCATTAAATATGAAGCTTCATGTCCATCATCCCAGAGATAACTACAGTAAATAATTTAGTGTATTTTTTTTTACGTTTTTGGAACTTAGCTGATTTCATATAAATAATGCTTTTCCCCAAGATTTTGTTGTGAAAAATTTCAGTTTTATAATAAACACATACTTATCACCTAGCTTCCACCACTAATATTCCTCTATACTTTTACCACATTTATTTCATCTGTTTACTTCTTTTTTTTATTTTTGTTTTTTTTCATTTATTTTTATTAGTTGGAGGCTAATTACTTTACCATCTGTTTATTTCTATACCCATTTAGTAATCCATCTTATTTGAAGTAAATTACAGACATCAGTGTTTTTACTTCAGAATGGACATCATTAAGAGTTTAATATTTGTTTCTCTTTTCTTTTGAAGTAAAATTTAAATACAGTGGAATGCATAAATCTTTTTTTAAATTAATTCTGTTAATTGAAGTGTAGTTGATTTACAACATTGTGTTTCTGGTGTATAGCAGAATTGGTTCAGTTATATACACACACATTTTTCATTTTCTTTTCCATTATGATTTTTATTATGGGATATTGAATATAGTTCCTTGTGCTATAAAGTAGGGCCTCGTTTATTTTATATATACTATATACATGTGTGTGTATGTATATGCTACATATAGTATCTGCTAATCCCAAACTGGAATACACAAATCTGAAGTGAGTTTTGAGAAATACGTTTATAAGCCAAACCTCCAACAAGATATAGCATATTACCATCACTCCAGAAGGTTGCTTCACACCCCTTTTCAGTTGGTCTACCTTACCAGCCCTGAGATAACCACTGTCTTGAATTTTTTTCCACCATAGTTTATTTGGGGCTTACTAGGTGGCACTAGTGGTAAAGAACCTGCCTGAAATGCAGGAGATGTAAGAGATACAGGTCTAATCCCTGGCTTGGGAAGATTCCCTGGAGGAGGGCATGACAACCCACTCCAGTATCCTTGCCTGGAGAATCCTATGGACAGAGGAGCCTACAGTCCATGGGGTCGCAGAGTCGGACACGACTGAAGCAACTTAGCACATACACATGCGTGAACATAATTTACTTAGTCTTACTAGAACCTCATATAAATGGAATCATACATTATGTACTCTGAAGGCTTCTTTCACTCAGGATAACGTTTTGAGATTCATCCATGTTGTTGGCTGATATCAGTAACTCATTCCCTTTTATTGCTGAGTAATGTTTCAGTATATGGATGCAGCACAGTTTAACCATTCTGCTGACATTCAGAATTTTATTTGGAAGATAACATTAATATGGTTATAGTTGGTTTGAGGCCAACGGATATGCATAGCCATTTTACTAGTTCTGGCACGGCAAACAATAAATAACATTTTAATTAATTAAAAAACTTCAGGAGTATTCCAGCTTCTGATTTTAAAGTAATAAAAATTGTCTCTGTATAAGAATGGTTTCATGACAAATGATATATTTAGAACAAGAGTCAAGAGAGAATTTTTTTCTCTGTTACCAGAAGAATTGATTGTTTTTTTTTCCTGTTTCTGAACAAGTGATATTAGGAACACTTTAAAAAAATATTTTAATTGGAGGATAATTACTTTACACTATTGTGATTTCTGCCATACATTGACATGAATCAGCCATGGGTGCACATGTGTCCTCCCATCCTGAACCCCCATCCCATCTCCCTTACCACCCCATCCCTCTGGGTTGTCCCAGAGCACCAGCTTTGAGTGCCCTGCTTCGTGCATCAAACTTGCACTGGTCATCTTTTTACGTATGGTAATATACATATTTCAATTCTAAAATCATCTGACACTCGCCTTCTCCCACATAGTGCAAAAGTCTGTTCTTTACATCTTTGTCTCTTCTGCTGCCTTGAATATAGGATTGTCATTACTGTCTTTCTGAATTCCATATATATGTATTAATACACTGTATTGGAGTTTCTCTTTCTGACTTACTTCACTCTGCATAATAGGCTCCGGTTTCATCCACCTCATTAGAACTGACTCAAATACATTCTTTTTCATAGCCGAGTAATATTCCATTGTGTATATGTACCACAACTTCCTAATCTGTTCACCTGCTGATGGACATCTAGGTTGTTTCCATGTGCTAGCTATTGTAAACAGTGATGCAATGAACATTGGGGTACATGTGTCTTTTTCAATTGTGGTTTTCTTGGTGTGTATGCCTAGCAGTAGGATTTCTGGGTCATATGGCAGTTCTAATTGCTGTTTTTTAAGGTATCTCCACACTGTTCTCCATAGCGGCTGTACTAGTTTGCCTTCCCACCAACAGTGTAAGAGGGTTCCCTTTTCTCCACACCCTCTCCAGCATTTATTGTTTGTAGACTTTTTGATGGCAGCCATTCTGACCCACATGAAGTGATACCTCATTGTGGTTTTGATTTGCATTTCTCTAAATAATGATTGATGTTGAGCACCTTTTCATGAATTATTAGCCATCTGTATGTCTTCATTGGAGAAATGTCTGTTTAGTTCTTTCGCCCACTTTTTGATTGGGTTGTTCATTTTTCTGGTATTGAGCTTCATGAGCTACTTGTGTATTTTGGCGATTAATTCTTTGGCAGTTGTTTCATTTGCTATTATTTTCTCTCATTCTGAAGATGCCTTTTCACCTTGCTTACAGTTTCCATTGTTGTGCAAAAGCTTTTAAGTTTAATTAGGTCCCATACTGTTTATTTTTGTTTTTATTTCCATTACTCTGGGAAGTGGGTCATAGAGGTTCTTGCTGTGACTTATGTCAGAGTGTTCTGCCTATGTTTTTCTCTAAGAATTGTAGTATCTGATCTTACATTTAGACCTTTAATCCATTTTGAGTTTATTTTTGCATATGGTGTTAGAAAGTCTTCTAATTTCATTCTTTTACACATGGTTGACCAGTTTTCCCAGCACCACTTGATAAAGAGATTGTCTTTTCTCCACTGTATATTTTTGCCTCCTTTGCCAAAGATAAGATGTCCACAGGTACATGGTTTTCTCTCTGGGCTTTCTATTTTGTTCCATTGATCTAGATTTCTGTCTTTATGCCAGTACCATACTGTCCTGATGACTGTAGTTTTGTAGTATAGTCTGAAGTCAGGAAGGTTGATTCCTCTGGTTCCATTCTTCTTTCCCAAGATTGCTTTGGCTATTCGAGGTTTTTTGTGTTTCCATACAAACTGAAATTATTTGTTCTAGTTCTGTGAAAAATACCATTGGTTTCTAGATAGGGATTGCACTGAATCTTTAGATTACTTTGAGTAGTATAATCATTTTCACTATATTGATTATTCCAATCCATGAATGTGGTATATTTCTCCATCTATTTGTGTCATCTTTGATTTCTTTCATCAGTATTTTATAGTTTTCTATATATAGATTTTTGTTTAGGAAAATTTATTCCTAAGTATTTTACTCTTTTCCTTGTAATGGAGAATGGGATTGTTTCCTTAATTTCTGTCTCTTTTTTTCATATACATCACAGTGTATAGGAATGCAAGGGATTTCTTTGTATTAATTTTATATCCTGCAAATTTACTTCATTGATTAACTCTAGTAGTTTTCTGGTGGTATCTTGAGGGTTTTCTATATAGAGGATCATGTCATCTGCAAACAGAATTTTACTTCTTTTCCAATCTGGATTCCTTTTATTTCTTTTCTTTGGTTGCTGTGGCTAGGACTTCCAAAACTAGGTTGAATAGTAGTGGTGAGAGTGGGCACCCTTGTCTTATTCCTAATTTTAGAGGAAATGCTTTTCAGTTTTTTGCTGTTGAGAATAATGTTTGCTGTGGGTTTGTTGTATATGGCTTTTATTATGTTGAGGTATATTTCTTCTATGCCTGCTTTCTGGAGAGTTTTTATCATAAATGGGTGTTGAATTTTGTCAAAGGCTTTCTCTGCATCTGTTGAGATAATCATATGGTATTTATCTTTCAATTTGTTAATATGGTATATCACATTGATTGATTTGCAAATATTGAAGAATCCTTGCATCCCTGGAATAAAGCCGACTTGGTCATGATGTGTGATCTTTTTAATATGTTGTTGGATTCTGTTTGGTAGAATTTTGTTGAGTATTTTTGCATTTATGTTCATCAGTGATATTGGCTTGTAGTTTTCTTTTTTTGTGGCATCTTTGTCTGGTTTTGTTAGATTAATGTGATGGTAGCCTCATAGAATGAGTTTGGGGGTTTACCTTCCTCTGCAATTTTCTGAAAGAGTTTGAGTAGGATAGGTGTTAGCTCTTCTCTAAGTTTTCGGTAGAATTTAGCTGTGAAGCCGTCTGGTCCTGGGCTTTTGTTGGCTGGAAGATTTCTGATTACAGTTTCAGTTTCCGTGCTTGTGATGGGTCTATTAAGATTTTCCATTTCTTCCTGGTTCAGTTTTGGAAAGTTGTACTTTTCTAAGAATTTGTCCATTTCTTCCAAGTTGTCCATTTTATTGGCATATAGTCGCTGATAGTAGTCATATGTAGCTTATGATCATAATATGATCATATGATCATAGTAGCTTATGATCCTTTGTATTTGTGTTGTCTGTTGTGATTTCTCCATTTTCATTTCTGATTTTGTTGATTTGATTCTTCTCCCTTTTTTTCCTTGATGAGTCTGGCTAATGGTTTGTCTATTTTATTTATCTTCTCAAAGAACCAGCTTTTAGTTTTGTTGATGTTTGCTATAGTCTCCTTCATTAATTTTTCACTTATTTCTTCTCTCGTTTTTATAATTTCTTTCCTTATGCTAACTTTGGGGTGGTTCTTTTCTTTTTCTAGGTGCTTTAGGTGTAAAGTTAGGTTGTTTATTTGATGTTTTTCTTCTTTCTTGAGGTAGACTTGTATTGCTATGAACCTCCCTCTTATGGATTTAACTGAATCCCATAGGTTTTTGGTTGTCATGTTTTCATTTTCATTTGTTTCTATGCATATTTTGATTTCCTTTTTGATTTTTTCCATAATCTGTTGATTATTCAGAAGCATGTTGTTTAGTTTCCATATGTTTGTTTTTTATAGTTTTTTCCCCCCCTGTAGTTGGTATGTACATTGTGATCAGAAAAAAAGCTTGAAATTATTTAAATTTTTTAAAATTTGCCAAGGCTAGATTTTTGGCCCAGGATGTGATCTGTCTTGGAGAATGTTCCATGTGCACTTGAGAAAAAGGTGAAATCTACTATTTTGGGTTGAAATACCCTGTAAATAGCGATTAGGTCTAACTGGTCCATTGTATAGTTTAAAGCTTGTGTTTCCTTGCTAATTTTCTGTTTGGTTGATCTATCTATAGGAGTGAGTGAGGTATTAAATTCCCCACTATTATTGGGAACACTTTTTTTGTATCTAAATAAACAATTCAGTTCATGTACAAGGGGAAAATTATAGCAGTAGACATTGCATTGTTCCCCTGGAGTGTTTTCCTATTTCATTAAAATATTCATAAAATGAATACTTCCATCTGTTTGTGCCTTAGCTATTGTGAATGGTGCTTCAGTGAACATCTTTGCATGGCCAGATGTGTCTGCATCTCTGATTATTTCTTTTGAATAGATTTAAAAGGTTATTGATCATACAGTTATGAACATTTATGGTTCTAACAGACACATTGCTAAATTGCTTATTGAAAGAGTAAAGCAGTTTACATTCTAACCAGTAGTACATAGGAATAGATATGTGTCATTGCCAGGAATTGTTTTTATTTTAAAGGTAGAAATAAGATGAATGGAGAAAGCATGATATCTCTTGGATATACTTGTTTAGGAAAGAATTAAATTTTTTCACAGAATGTGGGGGTGAACTCCATTATAGGTGTTTAATATTTTGTTAGTCGTGACCTTTCACTTTTTTAGCATTGAGGTAATGGGGGGCCAGTCAGAAGAGAAAATCTTATAAAAAAGTTTGGCCATAATATCACTGATGAACATAGATGCAAAAATCCTTAACAAAATTCTAGCAAACAGAATCCAACAACATATTAAAAAAATCATACATCATGACCAAGTGGGCTTTATCCCAGGAATGCAAGGATTCTTTAATATCCACAAATCAATCAATGTAATACACCACATTAACAAATTGAAAGATAAAAACCATATGATTATCTCAATAGATGCAGAAAAAGCCTTTGACAAAATTCAACATCCATTTATGATTAAAACTCTCCAGAAAGCAGGAATAGAAGGAACATACCTCAACATAATAAAAGCTATATATGACAAACCCACAGCAAGCATCACCCTCAATGGTGAAAAATTGAAAGCATTTCCCCTGAAATCAGGAACAAGACAAGGGTGCCCACTCTCACCACTACTACTCAACATAGTTTTGGAAGTGCTGGCCACAGCAATCAGGGCAGAAAAAGAAGTAAAAGGAATCCAGATAGGAAAAGAAGAAGTGAAACTCTCTCTGTTTGCAGATGACGTGATCCTCTACATAGAAAACCCTAAAGACTCTACCAGAAAATTACTAGAGCTAATCAATGAATACAGTAAAGTTGCAGGATATAAAATTAACACACAGAAATCTCTTGCATTCCTATACACTAACAATGAGAAAACAGAAAGAGAAATTAAGGAAACAATACCATTCACCACTGCAACAAAAAGAATAAAATACTTAGGAGTATATCTACCTAAAGAAACAAAAGACCTATACATAGAAAACTATAAAACACTGATGAAAGAAATCAAAGAGGATACAAACAGATGGAGAAATATACCGTGTTCATGGATTGGAAGAATCAATATTGTCAAAATGGCTATACTGCCCAAAGCAATCTATAGATTCAATGCAATCCCTATCAAACTACCAACGGTATTTTTCACAGAACTAGAACAAATAATTTCACAATTTGTATGGAAATACAAAAAACCTCGAATAACCAAAGTCATCCTAAGAAAGAAGAATGGAACTGGAGGAATCAATCTGCCTGACTTCAGACTATACTACAAAGCCACAGTCATCAAGACAGTATGGTACTGGCACAAAGACAGAAATATAGATCAATGGAACAGAATAGAAAGCCCAGAGATAAATCCACGAACCTATGGTCACCTTATCTTCGACAAAGGAGGCAAGGATATACAATGGAAAAAAGACAACCTCTTTAACAAGTGGTGCTGGGAAAACTGGTCAACCACCTGTAAAAGAATGAAACTCGAACATTTTCTAACACCATACACAAAAATAAACTCAAAATGGATTAAAGATCTAAATGTGAGACCAGAAACTATAAAACTCCTAGAGGAGAACATAGGCAAAACACTTTCTGACATAAATCACAGCAGGATCCTCTATGACCCACATCCCAGAATTTTAGAAATAAAAGCAAAAATAAACAAATGGGACCTAATGAAACTTAAAAGCTTTTGCACAACAAAGGAAACTATAAGCAAGGTGAAAAGACAGCCCTCAGATTGGGAGAAAATAATAGCAAATGAAGCAACAGACAAAGGATTAATCTCAAAAATATACAAGCAACTCCTCCAGCTCAACTCCAGAAAAATAAATGACCCAATCAAAAAATGGGCCAAAGAACTAAACAGACATTTCTCCAAGGAAGACATACAGATGGCTAACAAACACATGAAAAGATGCTCAACATCACTCATTATCAGAGAAATGCAAATCAAAGCCACAATGAGGTACCATTATACGCCAGTCAGGATGGCTGCTATCCAAAAGTCTACAAGCAATAAATGCTGGAGAGGGTGTGGAGAAAAGGGAACCCTCTTACACTGTTGGTGGGAATGCAAATTAGTACAGCCGCTATGGAAAACAGTGTGGAGATTTCTTAAAAAGCTGGAAATAGAACTGCCATATGACCCAGCAATCCCACTTCTGGGCATACACACCGAGGAAACCAGATCTGAAAGAGACACGTGCACCCCAATGTTCATCGCAGCACTGTTTATAATAGCCAGGACATGGAAGCAACCTAGATGCCCATCAGCAGACGAATGGATGAGGAAGCTGTAGTACATATACACCATGGAATATTACTCAGCCATTAAAAAGAATACATTTGAATCAGTTCTAATGAGATAGATGAAACTGGAGCCCATTATACAGAGCGAAGTAAGCCAGAAAGATAAAGACCATTACAGTATACTAACACATATATATGGAATTTAGAAAGATGGTAACGATAACCCTATATGCAAAACAGAAAAA
The DNA here is from genome assembly GCF_023699985.2 of Odocoileus virginianus. NCBI lineage: Eukaryota > Metazoa > Chordata > Mammalia > Artiodactyla > Cervidae > Odocoileus > Odocoileus virginianus. The sequence continues at coordinate 28,482,888 of NC_069708.1, forward strand.
GAGACTCAGATGTATAGAACAGACTTGTGGACTCTGGGAGAAGGCGAGGGTGGGATGTTTCAAGAGAACAGCATTGAAACATGTATATTATCTAGGGTGAAACAGATCACCAGCCCAGGTTGGGTACATGAGACAAGTGCTCGGGCCTGGTGCACTGGGAAGACCCAGAGGGATGGGGTGGAGAGGGAGGTGGGAGGGGGGACCGGGATGGGGAATACATGTAAATCCATGGCTAATTCATTCCAATGTATGACAAAAACTACTGCAATGATGTAAAGTGTAATTAGCCTCCAACTAATAAAAATAAATGGAAAAAAAAAAAAAGTTTGGCCATGTAATTTACCACAGAGGTGTTTAGGTATTTATGTGAGCTAGTTCTGAGTTTCTGTTGTGATTTATAAACTTGGCTCCTTTTTATTATCCAGCCTGAAGAAAATTCGTGGCAAAGTCTGGAAGCAGAGAATATCTAGCCCTCTGTTCAACACCAAGCAATACACAATGGAACTAGAGAGGCTGTATCTACAGATGTGGGAGCATTATGCAGCTGGCAACAAACCTGATCACATGATTAAGCCTGTTGAAGTCACTGAGTCTGCCTAAAGAAAGACACCATGTACACAGGAGAATTACCCCATACCTGAGCCTCAACCTTCTGGTGAAAGGGAACTAAATATGTACTTTTTACTTATCTGTATGGTATCATGTTGCAGATGGGTGACAATGATAATACAATAGCACAGCCAGACTTGCTTCCTGCATGATAGGGAGAGACACTGGAGATGGAAAACTGCTATTCTACAAGGAGTCTCCATAGGATTTTGCAGCAACCAGGTGGTGCATAGGTCTGGAAGGTCTGATCTCCCTTGGTCTTCCATGGGATGGATAGTGTGGAGGGGAGAGAGAGATTGTCCAGCCGTTTTGTGATTCCATGGATTGATGAGTCTTCTGAATTAATTTTTTTCTTTATATTTTGGGTATTGGAGGTTTTAAAAATGTTTGGTTTCAGGTATTTTTATTCATGTGAAGTGTATATTCTCTTGAGATAAGGTTTTAAGCTAAAATTTTCCTTGTTTTAGTTTCTGAACTCTACGGATTAATGGGAACTTTGCTGGTGTAGTCTTTTTATAGGTTTTATAAACCACTTGAGCCTATATCAGTCATTTTAGTGTCTGACATAATGTCTGGAGCTATCAGTGCTTTGTTGGTTTAGATGATGACGATGACGATGACGATGATGACTTAATATTTTTCCTGATCTGTTTCCTATTTCCTTCTTCCCCTCCCCCCACTTTAAAATTTCTCCTGTAACTTGGCTAACAAAACCAAGTCTGATTCAGAACCTCCCAGAGTGTTTCTCTTAAACATATCATCTGGTGCCAAATGAAAATTCTTAGGAGTGATTATTAATTATGAAGGGCACAGTTGTGGTACTGTCATTGATGATAATAATATAGGTTTTTTTGGCCTAGAGTCTTGACCTATTTCACCAGTGTTTTACCTTTGACTGTCCCTCTATGCTGCTTCCAAAAGTGATAATGTGTGATAATATTTTTACCTTCATTTCTGAAGTTTGTTTTTTTAAAGTGAGTCCTGTTCTTCCTATTTCTTTCAGCAGAAATGAAATCCCAGGTAAGTATTCAAATATTTGATCAGTAAGTCAGTTATCTCTGATACATTAAATAACTTTCATCAAAAAACATGTTATAGGAAAAAAGCTCTAAAGGACCAGATAATGTATATGAGTAATTATTTTTCAGACCTTCTAGGGTATCATGTATAATAACTGTCTTCTGGACTTGATCCTGAAGTCTTTTCGGACTCAGCCTCAGTAGTAGCAAACTGCACTGCTACTTGGTTTGGAGTACAAATTAGACTTTAGCCCTCCTGGAGCTTGAATTTTTTGGTATTAAAAAACCATAGGAATAAAATTACCTAATTTCAACAAAGGATCGAGAGCTTGAGGCTTAAATAAGCCAACATATGAATATGTTTTTGTCTTGCTGTACTGCACATATGCTATCCAGTAACAGGTAATATTTTGTCTGCTAGTAGTGTTCTAGATTATAATGTCTTTCCAAAGTGCTGAGGCAGTGCACCTATTTTGTAGTTGCAGCTGATGCCTGAATGTATCCTAGCTGACAAATTATTGATTAATAAGAACTTGAATTTCTGAAAGATTTATACTATTAACCAAAATCTGAGCAAAGAGTCTCAAGTGTAATTCTAACCAGAATTACATGTTAATGAACTTGTGTACCTTTTAACAATGTAAATCAAGGAACATCAGTTTAGGGGTTTCTTAATTTATTTTTTATCTAATTAAGATACCAATTAAAGGTTGCCAGCTTGGTTGCAGATAAATCAATGTTTGAAATTCACCAAACTTCTTAATGTGGAATAGAATAATATACTTCCAGTGCCCTCAAGGCTGTGACCTTACAGCCATTTTACATAGCACATCATTCCTCCTATGGGGATGAACCTTTTCGTGGCACGAAAAGTAGCCGCTCTGGTTGAAACTTTGCTTATTGTAACAGGCTTTTGTTTCCAGGTAACATGTCTGTGGAGGACTTATTTCTGAATAGAGATATAGATATTACTGGAAACTAATTGTTTTTTTCTATTATACTCTGCTTTATCAAAGAAGTAAAACATTTAAATTGTGCTACAGAAATTCAGATGTTGTCTTGCGATCTTTAAACAATAAATGAATGATTTGCCCTTAATATGGCTGTTTTTGTGTTCTGTTAAATTGAGCATTGGATGGAATAATAGGTTCCTCCAGTGATGAAATCTATATTTCAAAGTTCCAAACAACAGGACCAAATTTCCTTATAGTGCACCCATGACAGTAAGAATTATTTAGTTTTCTCAGCCAGGTGTGGTGGAGCATGGGTCAGGTTGGTGTATAATCTATTAAGACTTGAGAACGCCTGAGACTCCCAGCACACTCACTTGTGCTTGTTCCTGTTTAGCTTATAATCATTCTGGGTTCTTCATCTACCCCTGTAGTCTCATTCTTTATGTGGACTGTTCCTTCCCACTTTGTATGGTGATTGAACTCAACCACAGGTATGAGGGAGGAGGATATCCATGTACCAGGGACCAGAACAGGCTGTTCAGGTGCCTGTTTTCACAGAGATATAAATAAGAATTTGTTTCCAATAAAATATCTGGTGCTTTACCTCCTAAGTTCTGTGGACTGTAACCCTCAAAGCCCTAATGTTGGTTGGTGCTTGTTTCTTGGAAGATGGAACAAGAAAGGTGTCCAGTAACTTGGTCATAAATACTTACCACCACCCACTTGACTATTTATCAGAATCTGCATCAGTTATTTTCAGTCTGCTTCAGCTCCTTCTGCCTCCAGTCTAAAGGAGTTTCTTGTGTACCTTCAATAAACTTGTGTAACTTACCGTTTGATTCCAGTCCTAAATCCAGTCTTTACTTGATGCACATGTTCTTTTTTTTAAATTAATTTTTATTGTAGTATAGTTGCTTTACAATGTTGTGTTATTAATGTGTTATTAATTTCTGCCAAGCAGCAAAGTGAATCAACCATCCAGATGCATGTTATCCCCTTTTTTGGATTTCCTCTCCATTTAGGTCACCACAGTGCATTAAGTAGAATTCCCTGAAGCACATGCCTTTTAATATTAACTGCAGCTAATGTTCAGATTCTTTTCCCAAACCTCTGAGGCACACAGTTATGTAAGCCTCATTTTATGGAAGCAGCGTATAGAGGTAAATTGAAAGTTTCTTGTAAGAGATAAGGTTATAATGATAAACCTTTTTTAACCCAATTTCTTATCAACTCAGAAAGTACCTTTATATATGTAGATAGGTAGTTTGGTGCTTAAGACTAAATTAGTGCTACTGGAATTTGAATTCTAGCTCCCTGCCACTTTTTAGCCACTGATTGCTATAAAATGAGTACTAACATTGCTTTTTTAAAGTGTCTGTAAGGATTAAATCCAAATAAAATATCTGGAACAGTGTCTAGCATGAGATAAACTCATTGTTATTAATATTTTTAAATGCAAGGATGTTTTATTTGTATTCTGTGGGCCAAATGCTTAATTATGAGATGTATGCGTATTTGTCAGAGAATCAGGCACAATATAGAAGGCATTTGCCTACCTCTGTGTTTTTTTTTTTTTTTTAATCTACCCCAGTTTGTTTTTCTTGGTGTCAGGAGTGGGTGCCAAAAAGCTTCAAGTTAACTCTTCTTTATCTGCAGAATTCGGGGGGTTCTGGAAGCGGGCATCACTGTTCAGTGTTGCCAGACACTTTCAGGTTGCTGCTTCACTTTTATCTAGGTTTGGCCCCCGCCCCCGCGCCCACGCCCATGCCCACGCCCCCACGCCCCCATCCCTCAACTTTCCTGCGTGATCAGGGGAGGCAAAGGAACCTAGAGGCTTGGGCAATTCAAGCAAGGAACAGGGGGGAGCTCGCTTATCCAAGTCCTTGCAAATGATGAAACTTTGTTTCGGAGGATTTGGCTCGGTTTTTCGCTGTCGCCCCCCAAAATGAAGGATCGCTAAACTACGTGCTCTGTGTGAAATGGCGCATGCACTGTGGAAGTGATTGACGTGATTCCGGAAGCACTGTTCGAAGGCGCCAAGTTTCATAGCCACAAAGTTTGAATCTGCCTGGTGAACACACTGATAGGTGGGTACAGGGAGGGCGGGAATACGTCAGCTCCTACGTCGCTGAGCCTGGGCTCTATAAAAGGGCTTGCGCTTGGCGTCCATTACAGTTGCTCGGGACCTTGCACACCATCCACTTGTCTGAGGAGAGCAGCGATTGACCAGGCCAGAGGCTGCAGAAGCAAGTAGATGAACGGAGGGTACTGAAGCGAGAGCAAATGTTGAAACTTGTTGAGGTTAAGCAGACTTAAAGTGAGTACCACCATAAGACCTGGACCTGATTGTCCGTGAATCTTTTTTTTTTTTTTTTTTGTCCGTGAATTTTGAGACTGAGGTTTTGGCAAAATATTTTGCCTGTTTGCACCGAATACTTTTGGAAGAAGGAATTTTTGTGCATGTTTTAGTGATATTAACTCCGCTAAAGATGGAGGATGGGCAAGCAGATATACCAGTTTGAGGCATAAGGAAATAGAGGCCTTGGAGGTGGCATGCAGCTGTAGCGGGGCGGAAGGCTGGCTGGCTGAAGGTTGGAGTATGGAGGTAGGGGCAGGTGGCGGCTGGGTAGGGGTGCATGTGCGTGCCTGCGGGTAGGGTGGGGGAGGGGTGGGGGAGGGGTGGGGTAAGGTTGGGGAGGGAGGCAGGGGGGGTCGATGCCTGATCAGCTAGGGGTGAGAGGCAGGTGCCGGAGGAGGGGGGATGGAGGAGTCGAGTCCCGACTGGTGCAAGACTCACTGCTGGGAGGTGAGATGGGGGGAGGGATCTAGGCCCCTGGGTGAGAGGAGGTGGAAGATGAGGCCTGATTGGTGCAAGGCTGGCTCCAGGCAGCAGCGGGAGAAGGGTCTAGGACTGTTTGTGTAAAGACCTCCTGGGGAGGAGAGGCAGAAACAAGTGGAGGGGGAAGTGTGCGTGAGATGAAGTGGAGGTGTTAAGGACTTCCTGGTTAAAGACTGGAGGGAGGAGGAGTCGTCTAGGCTTGATTGGTGCAAAGGTGGCAGGAGAGGGAGGCAAATGAGGGGGAGAGGAGGCTCGATGCGGAGTGTGATGTTTGAACATAGGGTTCGAGGCCTGATGAGTGCCTGATGAGGGAGAAGATGAGAGTAGGAAGATGGAGGTGTGGGGGAGGGTGACCTGATCCCTTGTGGGAGGAGGGGGTTGGGGAGTTTGTGAGTTGGATTGAGGTGTGTGGGGATGTGTGGCCTGGTCTATGTAAGACTAGCTCTGAGCAGAAGTAGGGAGGTAGTAAAGGGTGGGTGGGGGGTGTGAAAGCCTGATGGAAGACTTTCTTGGGGTGTGAGGTAGATTAGGTGAAACGAAGATGTGGGGAGAGGGAAGAGAGGGTGGTGATGTGTGTGTGGGTTAGAAATACATTTAAGGATGAAAGAGCATTGGGCCAGGGACCAAGTAGTGCATGCTAAAGCCATATAACGGGGAGAAAATTGATCTGGAGACTGATGAATGATTGCCCTCGCCTATTTCTGTAATAGGTGGCAGTTGAGGTGACAACATCAGGAGCCCCCATGTGCTTTGGACATCTGACTGACCTCCAAAGAATCTTGGTGGGGCAATGTGGGAGAAAAGTCGACAATAAACAAATTTAAATACTTATCATTTCATGGAGTGAAGTTTTGGTTTTAACTTACAGTGAAGAAGCTGCTCAAAGGTAAATGCAGAGTGTAGAAACATCTAATTGGCTTTGGTTTCTTAACAGACATGGACAAGTCCAAAGAAGGGGCTGGCAGTTTGAAGACGGAGGATGATAAATGGTGAGATTTGAAAAAATTGTTTTCTCTTAGTTTAGTCCTACTCTGTTGTCAAACCGATTTTCTCAAAAAATATACCTTTACAGTTGGGGGAACAAGGTCATGAGGAAGCAGCGTGCGTTTTGCTGCCGCCATTTCTTCTGCCTTCAGTCTCAATCTTTTGTAGAGCTTCCAACAGCGCTGTGTTGGGACAGAGCATCCGGAGGTTCACAACCTCTGTGGTTCGTCGGAGCCACTACGAGGAGGGTCCAGGGAAGAATATACCATTTTCAGTGGAAAACAAGTGGAGGTTACTAGCTATGATGACTTTGTTCTTTGGGTCTGGATTTGCTGCACCTTTCTTTATAGTGAGACACCAACTGCTTAAAAAGTAACCCATGAGGCAGATAGGAAAAGGAACATATTAAGAGGTGCAGTCTCTTAAAAGGATCAAACCCTTGAACTCAGCATCCTAGATACGTTTGTAAATAAACTTATGGCATAAATCCTTAAAAAAATATATACCTTTATGTCTTTTAGAGTCTACAGAATGTATAATTTGGTTAGTCATAAAATGAGAATTGTGAAAAGAGATCTTAGAATCATGGGAGTCCAGCCTCCTATCTGATGCATGAAACCTCTATATAACAGCTCTTTTAGTGGCCAGGAGTATACAACTCCATGAAACAACTTAATGCATTGTTGAACATAATTTCTAGAAAGCTCGTCATTCTGATGACCATCAAGTCTGTCTTTTTGTTATTCACACCCCATTGTTCTCAGTACTCCCCTCTATAGGTGCATAGATGAAGTATTTTTCTTCTCCATGATAGGTATTTTAAAATAGTTGTCTCATCTCTTAAGTCTTCATTCTCCTGAAAGGCTGCTCTCTTTTTCTCCTTTCCAGCTAAGATAAGCATACAGGTAAGTGTATGGTGTGGAAGAAAGTAGAAACCATAGAATAGAGAGTCTAGAAATTGACCCAAATGCATATGAAAATTTAGTTCATGATGGAAAAAAAAAGACATTTCAAATCAGTGGGGAAAAGATAGATTCACTGACAAATAATTTGAAGATAACTGGTTGACCATTTGGAAAACAGCAAGAATTGGATTCTTACCTCATCACTCCTTATAGCAAAATAAATTATACACATGGATAAAATACTTTAAAATTAGAAGTGAAATCATTAAAAATGCTAGAAAATATAGCTGGATTTTATAATAACTTTGAAGTGAGGAATATCTTTCTAAATTTAATATCTTAACAAAAACATAAAAATGAACAAGAAACTGAAAAAATATTTGTATTACTTATAATAAAAGGCCATCTTCCTTAGTCTACAAATTAAAAAGTAACAATTAGGGAGTTCCCTGGTGGCCTCGTGGTTAGGATTCTAGGCTTTCACTCTGGTGGCCTTGGTTCATTCCCTGACTGGGGAACTGAGATCTCACAAGCCATGTGGCGTGGCCAAAAAATAAATAAATAAAAGCAACAATTAAAAGGTGAATGAAGAGAAAATGGGCAAAAGTTTTAGAAGGTAGTTCTAGGGGGAAAAATACAAATGGCCTATAGACATTAAAATTTATTCAAATTTTAATTTTATTATTTAAAGGAAGAATTTTAAACAAGTTACCATTTTTCATGTATCAGATTAGCAAAGATTTTAAAAATTTTAATAATACCCAGTGTTGGCAAATCCGTAGGGAAATTTCATGCAGTCATGGTGGGACTGTAAATTGGTACAACCTTTTTGGAGTACAGTCTGGCAATATGAAAATTTTAAATGTCCATGTCATTTGAGCCAGTAATTCAACTACAAGGACTTTTTCTTTCTTTTTAAAAACAAGTGGTTGTATCTTTTTGTAGTTCACTCTCAACTTTCTCTTGACTCCTTCCCCCTACTTCTCCCATGTCCCTTCTCCCTGTAACTCCTGCTCATTGGATCACATACAAACACACATAGATTGTTTTGGTCTTTGTTCAGTTCTGTGAACGAAGGATGTATGATTAATTGCTAGTGAACTGAGAAATACATACAAGGATGTTTACTGCAGCATTGTTTGTAATAACACAAATTTGGAAGGAGTTTATATATCCTTTTGTTTTTTTGAGTTTATATATCCTAAGGGTGTACTTGAAATAAATTATGGATCATCCAAAAAAAAGTGATAAGAGCTATATATGCTGATAGTAGAAGTACTAAGATCTATAAAGTCAAAAACTGTAAGCTGCAGAATAATTCATAAAGCATAATACTATTTATAAGAAAAAAAGCTTTGTGCACTTGACTTGTAGGGGTATGTGCTTATGCTTGAGAATTCTCTAAAAGAATAAGAAACATTTATCTCTGGGAAGTGGGACTCTTGGAAGAACAGGGACAAAGTGTTCCTCTACTCCTCTTTTCAGTGTATTTTATCAGTCACAAAACTGTCTGGTAAACATTTTTTCTTGATAGCCATTAAAATGGGGAGGATTAATAAAAGAATGCAGCAAACAAACATTTGGAAACATCTTAAGAAGTAATAGAAATGCTAATTTAAAGTTATTTACTGCTTAAATTAGCAAATTTTAAATATTTAATCTTAATATAGTAATATTCCTGACACCGTAAACTAGTACAACCCTTTGGAAACAAATAAGGAAATGTACCTAGAGCTGTAAAATTGGTCCTACTTTAGACCGAGTAATTTGACTTCTGGAAATCAATCCTAGAAAAATCCAATTTATGAAAGTAATTAAATGCACAAAGATGCTAGTTGTGGCGTTCAACTAAAGAATCAAAGTAATGTGTGTGTGTGTGTGTGTGAGATCAAAAATGCACAAGGTAGAGTCCCAGCTCTCTCCATGACCCTCAGTCACATGCCCCAAATAGGGAATTCCCAGGGCACTTGGTTGGCTGGACAGCAACCTGCCAGGCTCTCCACCTGCCCTCGCTGCAAGTTAGGACCATTATGTCTCAGTATCTGGGCACTATTTTCATTAATGCAGGTGATATTGTTAGTTGTTTATTTTTGCTTTAGGCTGACTCTGTACTTTGGGGTGTCTCATAGATGGGCATATATGTGTAATTTTTTTTATTTGGGAAAATTTTTTTTATTGATAAATCATTGAGACAGTATTGCATAGATATTTTAAAAGGCTCCCCCTTTAAAAATTTATTTATTTTTAATTGAAGGATAGTTACAATATTGTGTTGGTTTTTGCAATACATCAGCATGAATCAGCCATAGGTATACATATGTCCCCTCCCTCTTGAGCCTCCCACCCCTAAAGTTGTCACAGAGCCTCAATTTGAGTCCCCTGAGTCACACAGCAAATTCCCACTGGCTATCTAGTTTATATTTGTTAGTGTATATGTCTCACCCTCTCCTTCCTATCCTTCCCCCATGTCCATGAGTCTGTTCTCTGTGTCTGCGTCTCCATTGCTACCCTGCAAATAGGTTCATCAATACTGTTTTTCTTGATTCCATATATATGTTAATATATGATAATTTGTTTTTCTGACTTACTTCACTCTGTATAATATATAATAGGTTCATCCACCTAATTAGCACTGACTGAAATGTGATCTATTTTATGGCTGAGTAATATTCCATTGTATATACTTACCACAGCTTCTTTTTTTTCCATTTATTTTTATTAGTTGGAGGCTAATTACTTTACAATATTGTAGTGGTTTTTGTCATACATTGACATGAGTCAGCCAAAAATATGGAACGCTTCACGAATTTGCGTGTCATCCTTGCGCAGGGGCCATGCTAATCTTCTCTGTATAGTTCCAGTTTTAGTATATGTGCTGCTGAAGCGAGCACTTATCACAGCTTCTTAATCCATTCATCCGTTGATGGACATCTAGGTTGCTTCCATGTCCTAGCTATTGTAAATAGTGCTACAATGAACACTGGAGTACATGTGTCTTTTTCAATTTTGGTTTCCTCAGGGTATATGCCTAGTAGTGGGATTGCTGGGTCATTATGGTGATTTTATTCCTAGTTTTTTTATGGAATCTCCATACTGTTTTCCATAGTGGCTGTATCAATTTACGTTCCCACCAACAGTGCAAGAGGATTCCCTTTTCTCCATGCCCTCTCCAGCATTTATTGTTTGTAGATTATTTGATGATGGCCATTCTGACCTGTGTGAGGTGATATCTCATTATAGTTTTGATTTGTATTTCTCATGATGTTGAGCATCTTTTTGTGTGTTTACTAGCCATCTGTATGTATTCTTTGGAGAAATGTCTGTTTAGGTCTTTTCCCCACTTTTCCCCTCCACTTTTTGATTGGGTTGTTTGTTTTTCTGTTATTGAGTTGCATAAGCTTCTTGTATATTTTGGAAATTAATCCTTTGTTATTTCATTTGCTATTATTTTCTTCTATTCTAAGGGTTGAGTTTTCATATATGTAATTAAATTTTTAAGTGGAAAAAATATTACTTAATGAGATCTAATAGACAAAAAATCCTTTAAAAATGAGATTCAATGGGGATGTGGGTGGGAGGGTGGAAAATAATGAAAGGGATCCTTGGAACCACTTTTTGAGATTCATTCGTTTATTCAGCAAATATTTATTGAGTACTGACATTGTACTTAACAGTATGAAACAGACACACTTCGAGATCCGTGTACAGGTTACTGTCTGAAATGGGAGATAGACGCATGTAAATAGGCAATAAACAGTATAGTGTGATAAATGCTGTGAAGTACATGACCCTATAGGATCTTGTTTAATTTTCATAGTAGCCCTCTGAGATAAATGGTTCTTTTACAACTGAGGCCCAGGTTTGATTTACAGAAATCTAGGTGAGCGGTAATGATGGTTTAGAGTAGGGTGGTTATAGTGAAGTTGGAGAGATTCGGGTAGGTATAGAATATATTATCGCTCAGTTCAGAGACTTTCCCCACATCTTAACATTTCTGAGGCTGGGATGCTTCATACATTTGATAGCATTTGGTAGTGTTTTTTCCTTTCTTAGAGGTACTTATAATAATGTATTAGATTAGGTGAAATACACTCTAGAAGTAGAGCCAATAGGTCTTGCTGATGGATTGGACATGAGAGGTAAGAGAGCAAAATCAAGGATGACTCCTAAATTTTTTGGTTGCGTTACTGGTTGGATGGTAGTGCAATTGACTGAGATGAGTAAGACTGTAAAGGAACAGAATGAAAGTACAAAATGAAAAAAAATTTGTGTTGGCCATGTCACACTTTAAATACTTAGTAAATATCCAAGATGTCACATAGGTAGAGTTCAGTGGAGAGTTCAAGGCTAGAAATACAAGATTGGAGGACATGGGGTCTAGGGATAGTAGGATGAATGACCCAGGAGAGAGGAGTCAGTCCTGCAGCACAGCATCGAAGATGGCAGGAAGCAATTCCTTGAGAAGGCTGCAGGGGAGAGATCCAAGGAATAAGGGAGGGTATGGCCTTAGATAGTGGAGGGGACACTGCATTCCTTGTTAAGGCAGAGTCGGTTATAGTTACAGACAGGTCAGTAGATTTGTTGGTGGGCGGATGAGGGTGTTCCTGCATGATTGCCTCTTATTTTCCCAGTGATTTATGGGACAAGGTCGTTGAGGAGCTTTTGGCAGTCTGACGGCAGAAATGCTACTGAGATACATAATACAAAGAGTGGGGTACTGGTTTTCACTGAGCAATCAAAGCCTAATTCATACTCTCTGGTGCTCACTGAGTAGTTTTTTTTTTTTTTTAAGCACAAGATTCCTTGTTTTGTTATGACTACCACACAATAAGCATGCAGGAATGAATGAACCATAGATGTACCCATCCTATTTAATTATTCCATATTTATTGTTTCAGAAATTACCAGTAGAATACAGGCCCATGTTAAAAATGAACAATACAGAAACATCTAAAGTAAAAAGTGAAAGTCCATCTCACATGTACACACCCTCCCATTCTTTTGAAGTAATAATTATTAATAACTTTATTGATTCTTTTATATCTTTTTCTGTAGTTATAGGAAAGCATAATCTATATGGTTTATGGCTTCAGTTTTAAAGGGAAGATCTCTGGGTACTTAAAAGTTTTCAAGGGCTTTTATTTGATATATCTTCAAAGCCTTCTAATACGATTTCTTAGTCCTTCCATGGTAGAGTTCTGGGTAAGCCAAATGGCTTTTCTTAGGTGCATATATTTTCTAATATAGTGACATGAGTCTTGAAACACTTTCTTAGGGACTTGTACGCCTGGTCATAAATTTTACTTGAAAAAGGTACTACATTCTACTTTTTTGACCACCTATTTCTTCCTTAGTGCTGTCCTTAAACCTTTTTACTTTTCCTGTGTGGTTACCTGCCAACCCAGAATTCAATGTTTTCTCTTTGGGGATTAGAGTGCAACTCTGTTGTATAACTTTTTGTATCCTGTTTCTGATCCCTGATTCCTTTTGTTTGACCTCTAAAGAAAATGCACGCGTGTGTGTGTGTGTGTGTGTGTGTGTGTGTGTAACACAGCAGTGTGTGAAAAGATAGATGATGTATGAATCACATTTTAGTTTATATGTAGTGATGTATATTGATAATAGATTTCATATAACCAAAGTCATGTTTTGACCCATACCTAGGAAACCAAGAGATTTCATTCTTGATTGAACAAAAATGACTTGAAGCCTACTATTGAATAAGTCCAGTGTACAATGACCAATAAATGAATAGAAAACTTAATCAAGGGAGTGAGCCAACATGTGTGTTTAAAAGGTATATAATCAGTCCAGTAATCAATCTCAAGGCCAAAATAAAAGTCTACAAGAAGTGGTTAAGGCTGATTTTTATATGTAAAACCTTATAAATATTTTGTAAAACCTAATAAATATGTAAAGCAATATAAATATATGTTAAACCTTAGAGCTATGATGCCCAATTTCTTCAGCACTTTACTTTCCTCTGTTAGCTGTATGTCACAATAGTTCATGATAAGATTACCCATGAGTAGGTCCTAGAATTGGAACCTGGCTCCAGTATGGCTTTTCTGAGCTGGATTTTGAGACTCTCTGAATCATCATGAGTGGCTAATTTAGGGGATGTCCAGTCACTTGCTATCTGGTGAGCTAAAGGACCCCCAGATGGAATGTGCTTTGGTGTCACCTCAGATAGTCCAGTTGTCCCTCAGGATCTGGGGTGGGGTGGGGATTGCTTCCAGGATTCCTCTTGGATACCAAAATGCTTGAATGCTTAAGTCTCTTACATAAAACTGTGTGATACTTGTATATGATGTATGCACATCCTCCCATACACTTTAAATCATCTCTAGATAACTTATAATACCTACAATGATGTAAATGCTATGTAAATAATTGCCATCACGTAGCATATTCAAGTTTTGCTTTTTGGAACTTGCTGGCATATTTTTTTTCTGAGTGTTTTCTGTCTGAGGTTGATTGAATCAGCAGATGTGGAACCCTTCAATACAGAGAGCTGACTGTAATATGAAGCTTGAACAACCAGCCAAGCAGCCTGCTGCTAGCTGGGATAGAATGAGTGCTAGGGCCTATGGCAAATTGTGAGGCAGGGAAGCAACGGACCCAATGCCATGGTTCACCACAGGGAGCAGTTGCAGGCTTGAAGTCACCCTCTGTTTTTCTCCCCCAAGAAATGCGCTTCAGCATTTGTGCATTTACTCAGATAGCAATCCCAATCAGTAGATCCTCTTCAAGCAGCAAAGCCCCAAAAGTGTCCCCCTTGTTCTTTTGCCCTTTTGATTTTTAACTAATCTCTGTATCCTCAAATCCTTTTCGCTGTGGTCCCTTTCTTGGAATTTACTTTCATATCTTTATTTTTATTTTTAACTTTATTTTTTACTTTTTGGCCATACCTCATAGCATGTGGGCTTAGTTCCCCAATCAGGATTTGAACTTGCTCCCTGTGCATTGGAATGTGGAGTCTTAACCACTGGATCACCAGGGGAGTCCTCGTATCTTTAAATAGAAATATACCACTGGGCAGAAAACAGGCTTCTCCCTGATAGCTAATGATACTCAACTAACATTTTTCCCCTGACTTTGTGCAGTAGAGCACACAGCGGCTTTGAGCAGCTTGTGGCTTCTAATTTTTCTTCTCTTCCACTATTATGATCTTCATTTCATAAGCCCTTAAAGCCTTTTTACGTTTCAGAAACTCAGATTGGTGGTTCCTTTCATATGAGATTTTTGACATTTGGTTGCTAATATTGTTAGTAGCTTTCCTTTAAAACAGAATGTATTTTATTTTGCAGTTCTGTTATTACTGTGGACTCAGGCAGTGATGAAGATCTTGACTGCTGTAAGTAGAGTCTCCTCAAAGCAGTAATTTACAATCTAAAGCGTAATTTAGCCATGTCTTCGTAGAGATGACTGAAATGTGATTTTGGACATTTGGTATAAGCTGTTCTAGCTTTGTTTCCTCTAGGGCTGTCTAGATTGGTGAAACTAAGTTTATTTCCCTACTGTGAGGAGCAGAGGATGTCCTCTGTGCTTCTTTTCCAATTTGCTTCCTGTCCTTTTTTTCATTATAGATCTCCTTACTTTTATCTCCTCTCTGTCTCTCATGGGAGATGACTTAAGAGTCCACCATAAATTTTAACCAAGTCTAATTTATGGACTTTGGTTTTAGGGAGTTGAAGACATAGGTAATCAGATTTGACCATGCTTCACATGCTTTCTAATGCCCTCTTTCTTTCTCTGATTCAGTTATAACTGGAGTGAGCATGAAGAAGGAGAACATCAGGTGGGTAGGAGAATTGGTGAAAGTTGACTTCTTTAAAGGAATAATGTTTGGGTAAAATGATTTCAGAATAAACATCACATTTTCTCTCTGAATCCTATGTTCAGGGTTATAATGGGTGTTGGAACCCTCACAACTGGGTTCAAAATACTAGACTCCTTATCACTAATTAGTCAGTTTCTTTCTTTATAATGTCTCTTTGAACCATCTCTTAACTTCTAGTCTCCACTACTAAAGACTAAATAAGGCCTTTAATCAGTTTTTACCCTTGTATTCATGCAAGAGCTTCTTAAGTGGGCTCCTTACCCTGATTTATTCCTCCTCTGATTCAGTCTGTATTCCACTTCCAGATTAATCTCCTGAGACACTGCTTTGATCATATTAATTTTCTATTCAAATTGTCTGTCTAAGGGAAATCAAATAGGTAAGCCTAGGAGTTAAAGTCCTATGTGAATTGGCCATAATCTGTCAGCATTATCTACTACTTTTCCTATTTAGGAGTCCTCTGCTACACTAAGGGGTGTTGCCCAGGTGCCAAACTGTAGGAGGTGCTAAATTTACTGGAATGAATCTGAAATAACTGGTTTCCATATCAGCTCCTTGAATCCTGTAGGAATGTGAATTGGTCATTTCTGTTTCCCACACTAAGACGAAATAATGCTGTCAAGTGGGAAAATGTTTTTCTGGCTAGTTCTGATTTATCTCTGTTGATTATTTTTGCAGCATGCAAGCCACCAAGCCTGACACCAATGTGTGAAGTCAGCAGTTGCAATCAGCTGAAATTCTAGAACTGAATAATGCATTGTATAAAGCTATCTATTGGAAATGATCAGTTTTGTTATTTATATTTTTGAAGTTAGGTCTATTGAGGTATGGTTTACATACAGAAAAACTCACCCTTTTTAGGTATACAGTTTGATGAGTTTTGACAAACGTATATGGTATGTATATGGACTAGGTACTGTAACCATCACCACAAAGATGCAGAATTTCCATCATTGCCATTTACATTTTAAATGGTATGTCATAGATCCTTAGAAATATTCTGATTTTCAATATTATATGCTGTAGAGCCCTTGATTGAAAATAAATTTAAGAATATTCAGTTGGTTTCTTCCTGTCTCTACCAGATAGATGTTGAACAAATATGTAAAGAAAATCCATTTCGAGGTGTCTTCCTGGAGTGCCCACAGATCTTGGTCCAGTTCCGGGGCCTTCTATCTGTGGGATACTGTCAGAAGGGTGGATTTGGGGAAGAAGGTGATGTGTTCAGTTTTGGGTATGCTGAGATTGAGGGGCCTATAGGCAGGGCTGATATTAAAAACATTTAACAACCAAGAGATACAGACAGGGATTAGTCAGGATGGCTGCCTGACTGGTTCAAACAGACACCACCAATAAACAGTTGATGAGGCTGTACCTGTGTAGACTGACTAAAAATTAACCCTACCCATAGGACATCCAGGTAGGAGATTGGCACTATGGAGCCAGAAGTCAGAAGCAAAGTTGGGCTGGTAGATAGGTAATATTCACCCAATCCTTAGGAATTAATTGGCTTGGCATGAAAGAGATGTGGATAAAAACCTGGGGACGAGCAAGGAAGGGAAATGAGTGAGAAGGAGTGGGCAAACAGGTGAGAAGAGAACCAAAATCAAATAGTGTCCCAGGAATCAAGAAAAGAATTTTAAGGATGGAATGAATGGTCAACAAGAGAGCAAAGTTCTGTAAACTTGGCAGATTAAAAGTGGTGAATATGAAGGAAATGGATGAATAGATTTGTGTCTGTAACGGGGGCAGACAAGTTCTCTAGCAGCGTTTTAAGTAGTTTTCTCTCTCATCATAAAGGTATATCACACTTATACACTGTGTAGGAAATAAAGGTGGTGCATTTCAGCCTTCTGGAACATCTGACCCAAATACCTGGGACAGCTGAGAATGACAGTCCCAGAGGTGTGCCGACAACACCCGCATTCTGGGTGTCACAGGGATACTGCTCACTTAAGTGGTGCTGGCTTTGGGCTGCAAAGAGAAGCACCTGGAAGAAACCTCCCCGCCAAGGCTGCCTCTCTGCATCTGTGGTAGGGGGATCTCAACGTGGATAAAGAGAAATGGCAATTAACTAGACTCTTCCTTAATCATTTTCCCCTCACACCAAAACCATTTTAACAAATACCCTCTGACAGCCCACTTCAACTCTGAATACTAGACAGATTCCTCCCTTTGAAAGGATTCAGACTGATGGAAAGGTTTGGTAGGAAGGCAGGAAAGATGGAAAATCAAGAACAATGATTGAGTAGTTCCAGAGGAGGGGAACAGTTACTTTGGGAAACCAACAAAATCATTTCCAAGTGATTTTGCTCACTGGAGAAAAGTATAATAGAAAATGCCATGAAAAGAAGAATGTTGCTTTCATGCTTTTGTTTTTCTCTATCCGGTCACTCAGCTGCGTGGTGATTGACTCAGGCTCTGATGATGACTACCTCCCTGAGAAAAAGAGACTTAAGATACATGACAAAAGTAGCAAAGGCAAGTATACTACTAACTAAGAGAAAGAGCTGTGCAGTGCAGCCTCACCAGGCACAGTCATCTCAGGATGAGAGTCGGCAAACATTCTGTTTTGAATCATTTCGTAGCGAGTACCACTGTTTTTCCTTCGTATGTGCTGGATGTGGATATGGCTGGGTCCCCTGCACTCCCTGGTTAATTTCCTAACAGCAGCAGCTGTTCCTGCTGCCATAGAACCCAGACATCACCCTCTGTAGAGTTCTTACCTATTATGTTGCTGGAGCAGAGGAAGTTAGGAACTCACCTTGAGCAGCATGAAGGTTGCCCTGCTCTTCTGCCTTCTACTCTTCATCTCTCTCTGTGTGTAGATGACAGGGAGGAGGAAGGGACTCATTCTTTCCAGCCTGGCAAAGATTAGGACGTGTGAGGCTTACAGGCTAGCTGGCAGTGACTTCTCAGGGGTATGCTTGTTTTTCTCTGTCTAGCTGTTTGTCTTTGCCTTTTGCTACCTTCTTTCTATTTTCTAGAGTCCTGTTTTTCTTAGTGTGTATTTGCCATAACAGATCCTTGCCTCTTTGAATTCAGAGGCCCTCATCACCTTTCAGGAGGTATGGAGTTTTACTTGCAATTCAGAACCTGTTCAGTGGGTTTGAGACAGAGGAAGACTAGGAGCTTCTTAAACCTTTGGGATAGTATTTTACTGATCTCCATTTGCTTAGAACCTGACATAGGGCAAGAGACACAGGCACCTGCTTAAAGTACTGACACCCTTAAAAATACAGGCTGCTACTTTGGTAACTACCCCCCGAGCTAGCATTGGCCAGATTCTGCTAGTTAACCTGGGATATCAGAGCAGGGAAGTGATAGGTGGCTAGGAACCCTCATCTCCTACTGTTTTATCACCTGTCCCATCTGATTTCTTTTTTTCCCTTCTCTCTAGTTCTGGGTGGATTGCCTGAGCAGGGCAGAGGTCCAGGTGCAGAGTAGGGGGTGTAACATGACAAGCTTCTGCAATGTACACAGAGCCCCAGGGGAAGTAGCTTTAGAGTAGGGGCCTGAATGACAAAGCCAAAGTCAGTTGCTGACTCCTTTAATCAGAAGATCCATAAATCTGGTTGATTTACAATATTGTGTCAGTTTCAGGTGTGTTAGTTTCATAGCAAAGTGTTTAGGTTGCACACACAGACACACATTCCTTTTTTCTATTATTTTCCATTTCAGTTTATTACAAGACATTGAATATAGTTCCCTGTGCTATATACAGTAGGTCTTTGTTGGTTATCCATTTTACACAGTGCAGTGTGTATACATTAATCCCAAACTCCTAATTTAGCTTTCCTCCCTCGCCCACCTCTTTCCACTTTTGTAACCAGAAGTTTGTTTTCTAGGTCTGTGAGTGTTTCTTTTTTATAAATTTGTTCATTTTTGTCCCTACTTGTTAGAATTTAAGTTGTATGTGGGAAATCTTTAAATCTTCTAGGAAGGATGACTTTTTTCCCATAGGAACACCCACTGCTTTTTCTTTCCTTACTGCATATCTTCAGGTTTTTTTTTAAGTTCTTTGATAATTAATTTAAATCATAGATTATACTCAAAATATATTATCCCAAATATGGAATTTTAGGATAAAGAGTTTTTGCACCATAAACACATTTTTATAACTTGTTCGTGCTGTGATTATATTTTTTACATCCAGAATCCTAGAAATCTAGATGCTGAACTCTGAGAACAACGCAGACAGCTTGTGTTTTAGGCATGCTCCCCCTTGTTTCCAGATGAAGGGATGGGTCCTCCATGAGGCTGGGGACAATCCCGGTGTCCCCAGGGCCTCTTGGCGCTGGCATCAGAACTTATCTCCTCATTTTCACATCAGTGGTTCTGAGAGCTTTGGACTTATTGGGCTAGTTTAAGAAAGAAATTTTGGGGGATAACAAAGGATTGCGAATTTTTAATTTGTCTAATGATGGAAATAAACTCCCAACTATCATCTGTCATCATAATTTCATAAAATAAAGAACACCAAAAGTTTAATGATGACATAATCTCAAAGTACACTCCTTTAAGTTATAGAAACCAGGCTTGATTCGCAGGGAGAACCCACTTTATTATTCTCATTTCTTTTTTTGTTTTGCTTTGGTCCAGTGAAAACATACAAGTTTCAGACCTGTGGGAACCCCTGAGCACATCCGTGGTGCTACTCAGAGAATATGATTTGAAAATTGACTCTGGGTTTGAATTGCTATTTTTCTGTCACTGTTCTCAGTAAAATAAAGTAGCAGAGGGAAAACAGTCTAATAAAATAACTGATTCTTAACTATGATTCATTATACCACAGTTCCTGGCTTGTTTAATTTGTGCTCAATAATCTGAAGTTGAGGGGGGATGTGAGGGTTGGGGGAGTATGTTTATACATGATTGTATTTTGAATTTCAGATGAGAGTAAGAAACTTTCTGGCACTAGTAAGCAGCTGACCAATGAGCCTCCAATAGTTATCCTTGATGATGAAGATGATGATTTGGAGAACCCTGTGGTGACAAAAGATGGTTCGTGTGATCAGGGCAAAATTGTCAAAAAAAAGGAAAAGAAGGATGAGTTTACTGTTACCCAGCACAAGTTATCTTCTGTAGCTGGTAAGCAGAATCTTCTGAAGAATCGCCGCCAGCTGCCAAATGATCGTAAAGCTAAACCAGAGATTTTAGATAGAGAGTTGCCAACTAATGGAAAGCCTATGCCTGTCGTGGAACAACCAAGGAAAAGGAAATATAAAACCAAAAACATAACTGTGGCACCTGGTAAGCCAATCAAAACCAAGTGTGTCTGTCCCACTGACTAAGCCTAGTGCAACAAGTGTGCCAGCCAGTTTCGCTGTGCTCTTTCCCCGAGATATGTCTGTCTTGTAGAGTCTGTCTTGCTTATTAACCCTCTGCCGTGTTTCAGCAGCTCTCTAGTGGCCAAGGGTGGCAGCCATCACAGTGAAAAGACTCTTTCTGAGGAGGGGGACGGATGGCCTTGTTGTCCTCATGCTCCCCGGCCTAATTGCTGCTTTGCTGTAGGAAGCTATAAATCTGAGGTGCTGCTCCCTCCCAGGTTCCCAAAGTTCCCAGACTTCATCAGTAGTAAGAGAACTTACATAACTGTGTTGAGTATCTTTCTGATGAATCTGTCCCCCTAGTCGATGGTGAGCCTTCTTTTCTTTTTTCTTAGCTGCACTGTGCAGCATCTGGGGTCTTGATTCTCTGACCAGAGATCAAACCCATGCCTTCTGCAGTGGAAGCACAGAGTCTTAACCACTGGACCACCAGAGAAGTCCCAATAGTGAGCCTCTTGGTGAGAGGGTTCTCACTCATCTTTTAGTCTCTCCCAAAGTCTAGCCTGGTAGTTGACATGTAATAGATGTTTAATAACTTTTTTAGATAAATGAACGAAGGGCACTACCTCCTAAATACATGAATTTCTAGCGAGTTCAGTTTAGTCGCTCAGTCGTGTCCGACTCTTTGCGACCCTATGGACTGCAGCTTGCCAGGCTTCCCTGTCCATCACCAACTCCCGGAGCCTACTCAAACTCATGTCCAGCACGTCGGTGATGTCATCCAACCATCTCATCCTCTGTCATCCCCTTCTCCTGCCTTCAGTCTTTTCCCAGCATCAGGGTCTTTGCCAATGAGTCAGTTCCTCATGTCAGGTGGCCAAAGTAGTGGAGCTTCAGCATCAGTCCTTCAATGAATATTCAGGACTGATTTCCTTTAGGATTGACTGGTTCGATCTCCTTGCAGTCCAAGGGACTTTCAAGAGTCTTCTCCAACTGGAGCCCATTATACAGAGTGAAGTAAGCCAGAAAGATAAAGACCATTACAGTATACTAACACATATATATGGAATTTAGAAAGATGGTAATGATACCCCTATATGCAAAACAGAAAAAGAGACACAGATGTATAGAACAGACTTTTGAACTCTGTGGGAGAAGGTGAGGGTGGGATGTTTCAAGAGAACAGCATCGAAACATGTATATTATCTAGGGTGAAACAGATCACCAGCCCAGGTTGGATGCATGAGACAAGTGCTCGGACCTGGTGCACTGGGAAGACCCAGAGGGATCGGGCAGAGAGGGAGGTAGGAGGGGGGATCGGGATGGGGAACACATGTAAATCCATGGCTGATTCGTGTCAATGTATGACAAAACTCACTACAATATTGTAATTAGCCTCCAACTAATAAAAAAAATAAAATAAAAAAACACCACAGTTCAAAAGCACCAATTCTTTGGTTCTCAGCTTTGTTTATAGTCCAACTTTCACATCCATACATGACTACTGGAAAAACCATAGCTTTGACTAGACAGACCTTTGTTGGCAAAGTAATGTCTCTGCTTTTTAGTATGCTGTCTAGGTTGGTCATAGCTTTTCCTCCAAGGAGGAGGCATCTTAATTTCATGGCTACAGTCACCATCTGCAGTGATTTTGGAGCCCCCAAAAATAGTCTGTCACTGTTTCCATTGTTTCCCCATCTATTTGCCATGAAGTGATGGGACTGGATGCCATGATCTTAGTTTTCTGAATGTTGAGTTTTAAGCCAACTTTTATACTCTCCTCTTTCACCTTCATCAAGAGGCTCTTTAGTTCTTCACTTTGTGCCATAAGGGTGGTGTCATCGGCATATCTGAGGTTATTGATATTTCTCCTGGCAGTCTTGATTCCAGCTTGTGCTTCATCCAGCCTGGCATTTCTCATGATGTACTCTGCATATAAGTTAAATAAGCAGGGTGACAATATACAGCCTTGACGTACTCCTTGCCTGATTTGGAACCAGTTTGTTCCATGTCCAGTTCTAACTGTTGCTTCTTGACCTGCATGAAGATTTCTCAGAAGGCAGTTCAAGTGGTCCGGTATTCCCATCTCTAAGAATTTTCCACTGATACATGAATTTCTAGTTAGAGCAACTAGCAGTGTGGGTACTAGACAACGGAGAGAAAATTTGGCTTGCATACTGGATAAGGGTGCTGCCTAGGATGGGAACCACCCTTCTCAAAGCAAGTGTGTGAGCTCTGCTGCACCATTTCTTATACTGCTTGTGCCTCCGTTGCCCCCACAATCTAGCCTTCTGTGGTATATTCATGTAGCTTCATAATAGTCCTTAGTGCCTAGGATAGAATCCTGCCCCACTTAGTCTTTCTGCAGCTCTGTGACTCATGTAGGTAAAACCTTTCCTGCCAACTAATAGAGCAGGATGCATGCTTCAGAGAGAAGCTTTTGGTTTATCCTTTTTAGTTTTTATCAACACTAAAATGTTATTCTGGGCTTGTCTGTGGGGGCCTCTCTCCTGGGTTTATCTTCCTGTTAGTTGCTAGTTGGTAACAATTTTCAGGGTATGGATGAACTATTTATCTTTTCAGCTGTTAAAGAACGAAAGAAGCGTAAGCCTTCAAAGAAGAAACCCGAGACAGTGAAATTTGAAAAATCCAAGCGTGGGTATGTACTGCTCATGTTCAGTGGCTCAGGAATTGACTGCACAGTTGTCACTTGAAGCCATTCACTGGTCACTGGGGAGGGTCTTTGAGGGGGTGAAGAGGTCTGGTGGGCAGCATGGGACAAGTTTTATATCCCTGAATTGGGAGGATAGACTCAGCAGCAGGAGGAAGGTGGGGAGAGGAGGAACCTCTGTGACCCCTTCTTCTCTCTCCCTAGCAGAGCTGGTGTGGGCGTTCCACATAGAACCTACCAGTTCTGGGCAGACGAGCTTTTACCCCCCACAGCAGCTCTGGCCTCTGAGATTTCCTTTGTCTTTAAATTCAGATTGTTTAAATGATGTGTAGCCAAACAAGATCCTTTTTTTTCAGGCTAGATACAGCCCTGTGGCCATCACTTTTCACAGAACTAAAAACAAAGGCAATAGGAATGGTGAGAAAGCAGAATGAATGTGTTCCCATCCATTGGAATTGGGGGGAGGCAGTCAAGATTATCTTCCAGGGTTTCAGATGAACCCTTACTCTTTAAAAAAATTTTTTTAAATTGAAGTGTAGTTGATTTACAATATCATCTCAGTTTCAGGTATACAGCATAGCAGTTCAGTGTGTGTGTGTGTGTATTTTCAGATTCTTTCCCCTTAGATGTTATTACATAATATTGAGTATAGTTCCCTGAGTTGTATAGTAGATCCTTGTTGATTATCTATTTTATATGAACCCTTATTCTTACTACCTATATAGTCTTGCTAATTTTTATATCTTAAATGTTAGGGTGAAAGGGATTGCTTGTAGTCCATTTACATTTATTAAGCTATATATTACATATATATTGATACTGGTATTATATTGTTATATATTATATTGGTAGTGAAAACAGCAGGTCATTTAGACCGAAGACATGTTAATGCTCGAAGGAAGCAAAAAAAATTAATGCATTTCCTCACTTAGATTCCAGGAACTTCACTTTTTCTCTTAAAAATGTGATAGAGTGAACATACTTTTTTTTTTTTAACTTGCCTTCAGGAATAATGTATACTTCCATCTGAATTATGTTACAAAAGAAGGGGTATATTTGAAGGACTGTATGTTTCTTTTTTTACCTGTATTTTAGGGCAATAAATGCATCTTAAGGGGAGAAGAAAAATGATATGTCAGGTGTGAGGGCAACAGAGAAACTGGATTTGAGTAGAGAGGCTGTTTCTGCATTTCTCTTCAGTTTGGCCTGCCCTTTCTTAGATGGGCCCCCTTTTAGCAAAGCTTCTTCTCTGGATTCTTAGATCCATATTTAAGCTGATTTGCTTCTAGAGACATGTGTCTTGGCTAGGTCCCAGGTTGCTTTGCTACAGAATGTGACGAATGAAGGAAGAAGCTACTCCTTTGTGTCGTTGTCCTCTGCCTCATCCAAAGAGGGCTGGCCTGTTTAGACTTTTCACTGTTGCTTTGCTGCTTCCTGTTTCAGTCTGTAGGCTTCCTGTTCTCAGCATTGTTCCTGTGGAGGCTGCTGGCTGGTTTTGGTGTCTGATGTACCCGTCCGGGGTCTTGTTGGTTCCTCTGATGTGGAGATGCTCAGCCTGCAGTAGAGTGGCATCACCACTGAAGTGAAGGCTTGCTAAGTCACAAGCTGCTTGACATGAGCATAGACACATGCAAGGGTCATGCTCTCTGCTGAGGTCTGTAGAGGGTTTAGGTTTTTATCTGCCACCTTTTCTGATGCAGATTTGCTTTCAGAGCTAAATAGTTGGAGGCAGAAATGTTAGTCACCCATATCAGGTTTTGGGGTGAAAGATCCTTACTTTAGCTGCCTTTGTCTTGTCTGGTACTTTTCCCCCACCTGCAACCCGGGCACCTCTCATAGGGTTTTATTTTGTGACTTAAGGGGTAACAAGTGTCTTGGCAAAATCTCCGTTTCAGGAGTTCTATTAAGTCAGAAACACTTCCTGGGTTTGCTAGTGGTTTATCTTTTCAGCTCTGTGGGCTGATCTCTTTGGATTTGTGGATTGTCCAAGCCAAGATTAAAATGCTTCAGTTTAAATAAATAGTTATTACAAGTGTGTTTTTTTATGGGCTCTGCACTATTCTTTTTTTTTTTTTTTGCACTATTCTTTGTGCATTTGAATTATGCCTTGAAAGATAGGATAGTAATAGTGGTCTAATGGAAAGACCATGAGATTTGGGTCAGTATATTCAGTGTCTCTGAACTTTGGGTAAGTCATTTAACTTCTGAACTTTTGTTTTGTCATGTGCCAAGTGGAAATGGTAAGAATAGTAGTAGCTTCTTTGGAGGATGGTGTGAGGATTAAATATTATGATGTAAAAAAGAAATTCTTGGCAAACGATGAAGCGCTCCACAGAGGGTGGGTCTCCGGAGAAGTGGAGGTGTGACCATTCTAGGCCATGGACAAGTAGGTTTTGCCAAGGTATGAATGAACTATGCAAAATGTCAGTCCATGTCCTGGGAACATTTAAGTTGCTCACTTTGGCCAGAGTGGAAATGGTAGCTGGAGATAGAGGTTGGAACCAGGTTGACCTGGGCCTTAAATGTTAGGCCACACAAAGAGGGACATCACTGGAACATGGCCTGGGAAAATTCATCTGAAGGTGTATGTGTGTGGTTGGATTAGAAGAAAAAGAGCCTGTAGGTAAGGAACACAGTGGGATGTTATAGTAGCAAGGCATAGAGAAGAGGACAGGAACTTGACCTAGGTTGATGACAACAGGGTGGAAAGGAGAGGCTGGCTGGAAGAGATGATGTGAAGCAGACAGTGATCTGTCTTTGTGCCTAGTTAAATATGGGGTGAAGGAGAAAATGGATTTTAAAATGTCTCAGGTTTTCAGCCTGTTATAACAGAAGTTGGACAATTAAACACATGTAGCTGGAGACATACTCAGGTTAGTTGGTTGGAAATTTGCACTGGGCAATTGTAAACTCAGAACTAGATCTTAGGAGAGAGGTGGAGACGGCAGATCCAGGTATGGGATCGCTCCTGTTGGGGTTGGATCCATGGGCTTCACATCTCAGACAGTGTGTGGGGAATGAAGAGGAAAAGGCTATGAATGGAACCTTATAGGAGATGCCCTCGTAGCAGGAGCTGGAAGGGAGACCAGTGAGTCTTCTAAGTCTCTCTTGACATGACCTGTATATATGCATTTCTTCTATTGATTTCTTTCGCTCTATAAAACTCAGCTGAATTTACTTTTACAGGAATTCTCAGTGCAAAATACCTGGATGTTTCTTTCATGGCCTTGAAAACTTAAAGCGGTATTCTGGAAAGAATTACAAACAAAATAAGGATGAACTGATTCAGAAAATCTACAGTCTGCTTAACAGCTCTGTCTTTGATCAAAAGGTAGATTCAATGAATAAGCACCTATTGAACACTTGCTGTATGCCCAGCTCTCTTGGGTGCTGGGAGGTGTGCAGATGTACTAACTGTATATTTCCTGCCCTTGAGAAGTGTGAGTTTAGATGGGGAGGGGAGATGAGACATGCATATGTGAAAGAAACAGAATGTTTTGTGGGTTATAGTATATGGTCCAGACTGTTACTACCACAGGCGATCAGCAGAGGGAGAAATCACTGAGAGCCTGAGCAGTTGGGAAATAGGATTGCCTGGAGGGATTGAGACTTGTTTTGGGTCTTGAAGGATGGTAAGGGGAGAGAACAGCAGTGGTTGGGGAGATGACAAGTGTTGAGGCTTGACTATCTGGAAGAGAGGGTTTGTGTTAAGGATACTAGGAAAGAGCTATGGGACCTTGGGCAAGTTACTGAACCTTTGTTTGCTCATCTGTAAAGTGGGGGCAGTAGTAGTGTACCTCCTGCCTACTACACAGAATTACTGTTTAGGCCTGGTAAGTGAATCCCCCTGAAGTACCTAGAACAGGGCATATGATATGGTGAGCAATACATGTTAGCTGGTGTAGGCCTGGTTACTAGAGGGTCTTGGGAATCAGGTTGGGGGAACTTAAGTTGAAATCAGTAGGCAACACTGCCCAGGAATATAATATAACATGGAGTGGCTGCTGAAAGAAATGGTTTTGTCAGTAGCATGGGGGTGTGGACTGGATCGGAGAGAATCTGGAGGCAGCGAGACCTGTGGTCATTAGGTTTTTCAGACTTTATTTCTCTGGTGACAAAACTTTCTGTATGGAAAGTTCTTAGTTCTTTCTAAAGGTTCCCCAACTTTTGGAGCCCTTCCTGATGACAGTGGTGTTACATCAGATGACTCTGTTGAGTGGAACCTTAAGTATTCTGAGTTGCATTTTTAGTCATGCCTCATGGCTCTCATGCATGGTCTCTGTCTGCTAGCCCAGCAGAAGTGTTGTTCTTTCCTTGGCTGCCTCTGACTTTTTGTCTCCATGCAAGGGAGCAGAGATTCTGCATTCATATTCTTGCAACAATCTTGTCTTTACCTGGGCTTCAGTTTACATTTTATTCTCCCCAGAATGTTAGATATGCAAAGCTCTTGAGTTGATATTTTCTGGTCTGCTTAGAACTGCTTTTTGACTTGTTCTTGTTTGCTTTTTGTTCTCAGATGCCGGAGAAAATTGACATTGACTGGAGCAAAAAGATGCTGAGAAGTGCTGGCTTATGCACCACTGGCAAGCTTCGATACCCTAAGAGACAGCGTTATGCTAAGATTCGGATTTCTCTGAAAGTCTGTGACTCTGCAGGTGATGGTGGGAGTAGGGTAGCTCCTCTGCCGTGCTTCCTTCTCACACCTGAAGGGTTACTCTTGGGTGGTGGTGTTCTCTGGCCACCTGTATCACAGCATTCCCTATCACTCCTGTGTGGACAGGTCTACTGTGTGTTGCTTAGAGGACATTATTATTGGATGTCTCACCACCACTGAGAGTCTAGTTTGTCCATATTTCTGCCGGGCCTAACTTACTTTCTGCAGCTCCCCGTTGCAGGCGGCACTATCGCCATTCTCTCAGTAACAAGTTCAAGGGTCCCTATATCTAGCCTATCACTGGATGTTCATAATGACTCTCCTATTATCATTCCTTCTCTATCTTTGCCTTTGCCCAGCTGTGGATCCTTATCACCTCATTTTTCTCCCTGCTATGTGTGATTTCCTGATAGGAAACCTCAGGCTTGCCAATGCCTGGAGTATGGCTTACAAGGCCATTGTACTTTGCCCCCATCCATTGGCCAATGTTGTCTCTCACTACTCCACTTGTGCTTTAGCTAGCCTTTCTTCACGCTGGCTTTGATAATAGACTGCACACTTTCCTCATCCCAACCTTGACTCACTTTTCCCACCACATCTAGAAAGGCCTTGATAATTTTGCCAATCCAGCCAATTGTTAATTGCCTGGCTTTTCCATGGAGCTTCTCCTGACCAAACCCCATTGATGTTCTTGGAGGGTGGCGACTGGGTCTCAGCTGGATGTATTTGTAGCAGTGTCCCACAAAAAGAGCACACTGGAGCTTTTCTGAAAGCACTTGCTCACCTGAGGCTTTCTGCCACTAACAAAGTTGGGTTGAAGTAGGTTGAAATTTCACTTTCAGAATCCTGGGGAGATAACGTTTCTTCCTGCCCACTTATGCTTATGGGTCTGGCCGGGTGGAGAGTCTAGGGGTGGTTGGGTAACAGATCAGGGGTAATTGGTTTAAAGCTCAGGATTTCTTTCCATTCCTTTTCTAAGACCGACTCCGAGACACTTTGATCCATGAGGTATGCCATGCAGCCTCCTGGCTGCTCGATGGCATCCGTGATTCTCATGGTGACATGTGGAGGTATTATGCCCGAAAATCGAATATGGTGCACCCGGAGTTGCCCAAGGTCACCCGTTGCCATAACTACAAGATTAACTACAAGATTTATTACGAGTGTACTCAGTGCAAATCCAGGTAAGACCCTTCTCCTTAGACTTTTCTCCAATTATGTTTTTACTCTGGCCTCCACATGGCTCTTCAGGAAGTACATGGCTATCTGACTTGAGGAGTAAAACTTCTCTACACCTTTCTGTGTCTTCTTTCTCCATTCTCTTCTGCTTTGAGCTGGCCTGACCACAGCCCCTTCCTGGTGTCCCACTTTCTGAGATTCCATAGAAAACGTCTGGCTTTGGACCCAAGGCCAGCAGCTCTGAGAAGATGTGGAGGTCCAGTAACTGATTCCTTTGCTGTGTGGTGTCTCTTTCCTCCTTAGGGTCGGGCGCTACAGCAGATCATTGGATACCACCCGCTTCATGTGTGCCAAGTGCACAGGTTCTCTGGTCTTGTTGCCACTAACTCGGAAGGATGGAACCCCCATTCAGCCCCATGTGAGGCCATTTGCCAAATATGTACAGGAGAATTACAGAAAAGTTAAGAAGGAGACAGAAGGGATAAGTCATGGGGATGTGATGAGAAAGCTCAGCAAGGATTTTATTGCCAAAAAACAAAGTCAGGGTCTTTGAGGTTATCTGAGAATGTATCTGTGTGAGATGAGTCATCTTTGGCTTCATCTGTTAGTAAGGGTTTTAGAAAGATATATTTGATGCTATGAAGCTATGAATATTAGAATTTAAATTCTTTGAAAAAAGCTTCCTGTTGTTAATGATGATTGTTCTTCACCAAGGGTTCTGTTGCTACCCATTTTGTGCTGATACTCAAAAGCCCTTTGGATCTACCTTGGATCTTACTTATATACTATTCTTAACATGTAGAGCAAAATGCAAACTTGTAGAACAAAATGCAAAACATGTAGAATGGAATGCAAACATGTAGAACAAAATGCAAACATGTGGAACAAAATGCAAAAGAGAAATGAGTTTTTGAGAGTGGCCGGTTGAGAGAAGGAAAGAGATGCTCTAAAGAGAACATGTTTTAAAGGCAGTACTTCAAAACCAAGGCTTCTGTCTGATGGAACCTGTTACACCTACATGGAAATAAGAGAAATGTGCTTCACGAAGTGAGTTGCTTTTGATATTGTATGAAGTCATCTGAGCCAGTGTATTTGTTTATAAAATAAAAAAGAAGCCACCTAAGCAATGTGATTGTTCATAGAATAAAAATAAAGTGTTTTCTGCAGTTCACTTGTTGGCAAAGTCTGTTCATTGACAACCCATGTCCAGAGCAGAACAAACCCTTGGGTCTTTTGTCCAAGACCCCTGATTTCATAAGCTTTCGAGGATGTGTCTGGAAGAACAGCCTCCACTTGGGGTTTCTCTTGGATTTTTGTGACTTCCCTTAAGCACTTAAACAACCTCCCCACTTTGGGGAGGTGTCTGGAATATAGACTGGAATCAGTGTTGTACTTGTTATTTCTGCCAAAACATTACCAGGAGGTTAGTGACTTAACACAAATGTATTATCTTCCATCTCAAGAGGTCAGAAGTCTGGTGCAGACCTCAGACCTCAAGGCTTGGGTAGGGCTGCATTCCTGTCTGGAGGCCCTGGGGGGAATCAGTTTCCTTGTCTTCCCAGCGGCCAGGGGCTACTTGCATTCCTTGGTTTGTGGCCCTCTTCCTCTCTCTTGAAAGCCAGCAACATCTCTTTCTCTGACTCTCTCTCCTGCCTCCCTCTTTCCCTGTTTTTTTCCTCTTTCCCTTTTTAGGACCCTTGTGATAATATTGGGCTCACCCAGAAAATCCAGGAAAACCTTGATTTCCTTTTGCCAAATAAGGTAACATAGTAACACATTCACAAGTTCTAGGGATTAGAGTGTGGACATTTGGGAACTTGTTATTCACCCTGCCCCAAACATCTTTACTAGTCTAGCATCACTGATACTTTTTATAGGCAGGATGTGTTCTTCTGTCATCTTCCCATCTTTCCTTCGTTTTATAGATGCTGAGAGTGTTCTTGCAGTGGCCACAAACTGAAGTCTAAGCACAAGTCTAGATGGGATTGGGTATATGCACAGGGTAGTGCGAGTTTCCCTAGCTAAATCGTTGGGTCCTTCTCCAGTCCGCCCCCCCCCCCCCCCCAGCTATATCTGCAGTCTCAGCAAAGGCCCAGCTGGCCTGTGAAACTGGATCATGGCACACTGGTGACTTCATCTGGGAGAACTCACAGTGCAGTGGTTCTACCCCTGCCAAAGAAGGGTCCAACCCTTTGCTTAACTCAATAGCCCTGTCATTTGCCTTCCTGGGGAGCCCTGATAGTTTCCTCCACTCCCACCCCAGCTATAGCTACAAGAAGGTGCTCCCTGCAGCCCACACATGTGTTGTCAAGTCATTGCCCTATCCTTTTTTTCCAATCCCACTGCTGTTTTTCTTAGTAAGAGCCTGTGTCATCTCTAACATGAATAGCCACTACAGCCTTGTAACCTGTGATGCCATCACCTGGGTCCCAAACTAACTTTGAGTCTTTTCAATCCTCTCTCTATCTGAACCCTTAATTCTAGCCAGTTTGGACCACTTACCGTTCCTCCATTAAGCAGCACTGTTTTCAGCCTTCCCACCTTTGGTATACTACCCTCCCATCTGCCTGGAAATACCATCTTTCCTTCTCTTTGCCCAGGAAATACTACTTGCCCTTTAAGTTCTGCTCATTTCTCGATGTCTCCAAGAAGTCTTCCCAAATGGCTCCCGCTGCAGTACTCTGAACATGTGCCACACATTTGCCTTGTGACATAGACTGCTTGGTAGTCACCTACACATCTTCCTTGTCAGTCTAAGCTTCTGGAGTGCAGGGACTCTTACTTATATCTGAAAGCCCCTTCCCCAAATTATGCCTAGACATTATCTAGCCAGCTGGTCGACTAACTGCTTACCCTGCACCCACTCACCCTGTGAGTGAGTGGTGTACCCAGGAGGTCAGAGGAGGGGAGACAGGCAGCACTGGTTGGCACAAACCCAGGGCCAGACAAGGAGAAGCAGGAAGAGCATCCCCAGAGGCTGGGCAGGACTGGCTATAATGATGCACTAACACACCATGGTCCTGTTTAGCTTGTTTATTGAAAAGTTTGAAGCAGAGTTTTACATGTAAAAGTCAAAAGTGAGCAAGTACAGAGGTCTCAGAAACCTCCGCCAGTCACTGCAGAGCGTTACACTGTTTGCCTCATGCTTCCTGCATATGGGGAAGGCTGAGGCCTAGTTAACAGAGTTGGGAGGGTGGTGGGGTTCTGCATAGCCAAGGTAAGAAGGGCCTGAAGGTGGCCACCTCTGAAGCGATGGGATGGGGCTGGGCAGCTAAGGAGCAGTGATGGCAGAACGCTCAGAGCCAGGAGGGTGGCTCCCTGGGAGACTAGGGCCATGGGGGACTCCCAGGAGTGTGTGTTGGGGAAGTGAGTGAGGGAAGAGCCTGGAATGTGGCAGGTGGAGGGGTATCCCCATCCCAGCCTCACAGGCCTGAGTAGGAGGCCTCTGTGGTCTCAGACCAGGATGAATCCCGGCGGGAAGCTGACAGCTGCCGCTGGTGGCCCCTCTGGTCAGGGCAGCCCAGACGCGTGAGTAGCACCCACATCCGCTCTCGGAACTTGACGCCCACAAAGGCGTAGAGCAGCGGGTTGAGGCAGCAGTGCATGTAGCCCATGCCCGATGTGACCGACTTGGCTATGTCCACACTGCTTTCTCGGCCGCAGTTACGGGCTAAGGCCCCCAGGTCCATGAGGGTGTCCACCAGCACCACCAGGTGGTAGGGGGTCCAGCAGAGGGCAAAGGCCACCACCACCACCACCACCAGCCGCATGGCTCTGAGCCGCCGCTGGCCTCTGGAGACCAGCAGCACAGCCAGGATGCGGGCGTAGCAGTAGGCCATGACCAGCAGGGGCAGCAGGAAACCTGCGACCAGCTGCAGGACGCGCAGAGCCGTGCGGCCCTCCTGTGGAAAGTTGTACTGGCAGTGGGTGGCATTGAGGCGGTTGTCATGGTGGGAGGACAGGAAGATGAAGTCTGGGAGTGCAAAGAGCAGACAGAGCCCCCAGACTGCCACACAGGTGAGGGCCACGCGAGTCGGGGGACCCCGGCGGTAGAGCTGGGTGGCGTGCACAATGCTCAGGTACCGATCGAAGCTGATGCAGGCCAGCAGGAGGGCCCCTGCGTAGAAGTTGATGTTGAAGAGTGCACCTGCCACTTTGCAGAGGCCAGAGCCAAAGACCCACTGGATGGCCGCATCCACTGCCCAGAGAGGGAGTGTCAGCACCAGCAGTGCGTCGGCCACGGCCAAGTGCAGCAGGAAGGTGTCGGTGCTGCTCAGGGCCGCCCTCTGGCTCAGCAGCACGGCTGCCACAACACCGTTACCCAGAAGCCCCAGCACAAAGAGGAGGCTGTAGAGGACGGGCAGGAAGGTGCGGTCGAAGTTGAGGCTGAAGTCCTGTGGGCAGGGTGGGGAAGTACAGCAGAAGTAGGTCTCATTGTCTCCATAGTCATAGGAAGAGTTTTCCAGGAGGTAGGCAAACTCGGAGGCTTGGAACTCTTGGCGTTCACTCATCTGTGGAGGGAGGGAGGGCACAGAGTGTGTGAAGGCCTTGGAAGTTACTCTTTTGAGTAGGAATTTGGGATGAACAGATACACACTACTGTATGTAAAACGGATAAATAACAAGGGCCTACCGTAGAGCACAGGGAACTAAGTAGCTTGTAGCTTATCTATAATGGAAAAGAATCTGAAAAAGAATACATATATATATCTGCATAACTGAATCACTTTGCTGTACACCTGAAACCTTGTAAATCAACTATACTTCAATTAAACAAAAGTCACTCCTTGAAGATTTAGTCTGAGGAACCTTTCGTAAAGCAGCTCCTCTATGAGGCAGGCCCAGAGGCCTGGGCTTCAGGCTGCAACTGTCCTGCATTTCCTTCCAAACCACACCCTCTGAGCTCCATCTGCCCAGCCTGAGTGCTGGGCTGATAACTTCCCTTCTCAAGCCTGCTTCTCTCTCTCCCTTCTGGGTCATCACATCGGCACAGAGATTGTGAGCCAGAGGGAGAGCTTCCTTTCTGTCCCAAGCCCTCCCTGCCCCTTCTCTCCTCACTCTTTCTTCATGGCTTATGGTCCTCAGTTCCTGGCCACGCCTAGTTCCAACACCTTCCTCCCCAGGCACCTCCCCACAGTCCCCTCTCCCAGTCACTGGCCCTCCTGTTCCCTCCTCAGACCTTGCCTGGGGACCCCAACTTCCTGCCCGCCATGGGGCCCCTCTACAGATCACTACGGTCCCCCAACACAAGTTTCTGCTCCTGTCTTTCCCCTCCCCTACACTGAGGCTTGCCACCCACCAAGTTGGGTGGCTCCCCCACCAAGCTCTAGTAGAAATATTCCTTCTCCCCTTCCCCCACCTCCCCGCAAACTATCCCAGAGCTGTGGGTCTCCCAGGTGTCAATTTAGTCCAGCACAGAAGATCAAAGTTCCAAGTCAGAGCTGAAGGGAGCCTTGGGGGCCATGAGGGGTGAGCCTCAACCTCATGCATTTTGCAGATGAGGCACCAAAGCCAGAAAGGGGAGGGACTTGCCTGTGGTCATTCGAGAGTCAGTGGCCAAGGTGGTTTCCGAATACCCCGTCCTGTGCTGCTTCTATACAGTCCCTGCATTCTGTACCTGTTCACCAACCCTCTGGTGGCCCTGATTTCTGGGCCAGTCCTGAAGGTCCCCTCATGTCCTAGACTCTCCACTCATAACTATGGTCTGGCCTGGTTGGGCAGCGGCACTTACCTCGGGGACCATGGCTGGGCTGGTACGCTAGCTTCTGGGCCGCGTGCTGCCTGCCCCTCTGCTTTGGTGCTTGTGGTCAGGAACCTGCACTATACAGAGGAAGTGAGGGTTTCACGCAGTTCTCAGCAGCAGCCTCTTCCATGGGGTTATCTACACCAGACCTCCTTAGACCTGAGGCCACGGGGTCCCTACCTCACCATCTCCCTGGCCCAAGGTAGCTGCTCTGGGAGTTGGCCATAAGCCTGGGACCAGAAAGGCTGGGGCAGCGGGGCATGGGCAGGTGCTTTGAGGAGCTCTCTCCTCTGAGGGAGAAGCAGGTAGCTGACAGGGGCAGGGCAGCCCTGCTGCCAGGGATAAGATCCACTGCTCATCAGTCCTGGGCTGAAGTTCATCTCACACGATTGTAGACTGGGTTGCTAAATGTATTAACTGTATAAAGGAGATTAACCTTCTTAAAAACTGAAAATATTTGAGAGCAGTCCCAACACACAAATTCTAGTCCTTCACCATTGCCCCTCCCCGCTAATCAACAGGAGCAAGGAACGGGAACTGCTAGTAATGAACTGGCTATGTGCTGGGTGTTGCTTGAGGCACTTTCTCTGACACTGCCTCATTCCAGCCACACAAGCCCCTTGTGTAGGCAGTATCCCCGTGGCTAACCCAGAAAGGGGAGAGGGTTTTGCCAGACACACACAGCAAGTAAGGGTAGGTGCTAGGATTGAACTCACAGTTGTCTGACTCTCCTTTTACTCTGCCTCACACTGCCTTCGGTTGTTTTTTGATGGATAAACAGCGATGTATTCATGCAGGTAAAAACAAATGAACTAAAAGTTAGATATTTTAACATGGAGGCATCTAGAAAAGCCAATGACCAACAGTGGAAGAAGCAAGTTATAGAATTCTGTGTATCATTTGATACTACTTATGTAAATTTGAAAAACCACACACACAAAACAATACCATCTTGTTTTGGATACAGCTGTTTGTTTTAGAAGGTTAAAGTAGGGAATGAACACACCACAAATCTATGAGAGCAGTTGCTTTTGGGGCAGGAGAAGGGGAATAGAGTTAGGGAAGAGTACATGGGGATCTCTTTTTTTAAGGAAAAGCTGTAAAAGCGTTTGTAGAGCAAACCAGTCTCTTTATAGCTGCACACTGCAAAAGTTCCTCCCCCACCTAGCCTGGTGCCCCCTCTGCCCTCTTCTCCCCTCCCTGCTCTCATTAACAGAGGGGAAATGTGGCCCTTTGCCTCTCCAAGCAGTTTCCCTTTCTCCTCACAGATGAAAAGCAGAGAGAGAGAGGGAGAAGAGAGAAATTGAGACAGAGACCATGGCTTTGGGGTCCAGTTTTCAGTCAGAATGTGTCACCTGAGCCTGGAATTCAGCTGAAACTTTCTGACAAAATGCACACTTGGGAGGCAGCAAGGCCCTTCCCCACCTCCTGTGGCCAGAAGATGTGACTATTCTCTCTCTAAGCAGCTTGTCACTTGCAGGATCCAGGCCAGAGGGAACTAAAGGCTTGGAGGATGTCAGGAGCAACACAAGTAGAGGAGCGTGGGAGGATTCCAGAAGCCTTGGCAGTTAGGAAAGACAGGACTTGGCAGGTAACGGCCTGCGGGTGGGGGCAGGGGAGCTGGGACCATGGTTTGCGATGCTATCCCATGAAGAATTTCCATTCCCTGGGCTTCTCCGCATGAGAGAAAGGAGGAAAACAAAGAGCTCTATCTGTTCAACTTAAAGGGAGTTCTTGTATTCTGCATTTATACCCTTCACCTGCTTTTTGGTATTAGAAAAATCTTTTCTTTATGAATTGATGGTGACAATAGTTAACGGTTTTAGAAATACCTTGTGTTGGAAGAAGTTGACAACTTGATGTGGGTCTTCCAGACACATGTTGGAGTGTACAGGTCCATGTGACATTTCAAAGTCTATGGATCTCTGGTCTCCTTCCTGTGTCCTAGTCTCCTCATTTGCTGCATGGGGACCACTATCCCCACCTTCCTGGGTTGCTGGAAAGGAAAAACAAGAGAAGTTCAGATAAGACCATTGGAAAGGGGCAGAGTGCTTTCTTTTCTGAGTTGGGCTATATCCTGAGAGGCTAGCCTGGGCTATGGGGCAGGCTGTTCCTGCTGCTCCCTGTGTGGCCAAGATGCAGTATGTGTGTGCGGGCTCATTTGCTCAGTCGTGTCTGACATTTTTGTGCCCGCATGGACTGCAGCCCACCAGGCTCCTCTGTCCATGGAATTCTATAGGCGAGAATACTGGAGCGGGTAGCCATTCCCTTCTCCATGGGATCTTCACAACCCAGGGATTGAACCTGCTTCTCCTGCATTGGCAGGTGGATTCTTTACCACTACCACCACCTGAGAAGCCTGCGATGTGGGAAGAATGGAAAAAATGCTGAATTTGTTTGGCTCCAGCTCTGACTCAGCCTTGTTCAAGGTGTGTGACCTTGGACCAATGACATGACAGTTTTGAGCTGGTCTTGGCAGAGTTGTTACAAGATGATCTGAGATGACCAAGGCTGTGAGGCCACTGCACAGGGTCAGCCATTAACAGAAGCAGAGCAGAGAATGTTGAGTATGAGGGATACTGGCCACAAACCCAGAAGTGCTGGGAGCCCTTTCGCAGCAGGGACATGGTTAGAGGATGGATCCTTCTGAAAGGCTGCCCCTCGCCTTAGCTGGGAGGGTTTGACCAGTCCTGGTCTAATCCTCTGGCTACGCCATTATGTCACCTTAGGCGAATTATTTTACCTCTCTACCTTGGTTCCCTCATTTGGAAAGTAGGGATAAAACCAGTAAACATGTGTCAGGGCTGTTCTGTGAACTGTAAACAATACATGTGGCACAGAGTAAAGTACCCAGTGAGCAGCAGTTTCCTCCCCTTCTAGTAACTTTCCAGATCAGCCCCTCCCAAGGCCACAGAAGGTCAGGTCTACAGTGGGCTGCTGCTGTCTCTCACAGCTCACATGCCTGAGAAGTTGCCTGGGTCATGGTGCCAAGCCAAGTCCTCACCTGGCCCTCGAATTTGGCCCGCTTGTGTCCCAAGAAGCCCTCAGACCAGGTCCCAAGCAGACCCAGTCCTGGGGAAGACCCACCTAGCCAGGGGCCTGCACCCTGAGTTCTGGTGGCTGTGCCCTTCTGCTTCTGGCCTTCTGAGCCGCCAGGGGGGAAGCTTGAGAAGGAAGTTAGTCAGAGTGAAGCTGCCTTAGGCCCCACCTGTGGTCAAGGTGTGAAATGTGCACCTGTCTCTTCTCTGCCACCCCTCCCCCTGTTTTTTTTTCTCTCTTTCACACCTCTGGGCTGTGGTTTGGGGAGCTGGGAGGCTCAAAGCTCTGAGCCCTGGGCCTGGTCCCTCACAGGAAGGAGGGCCTCCACAGCTGTCTGTCAGGCCAGCCAGGGAAAGGGGCCACTTCCTCCTCCTCCTCCCCCTCAGTGTCTGCTGTTTCACAGCCTCTCTCGCAGCTTCTCTGAGTGCCCCTGGGAGACCTGCTCCCAAAATCCTTTGGATTTGACTGCCTGTCCCCAGCACTCAGGGGAGCAGACTCAGTGAGGCCCAAGCTTTCCGTGGGGTTCAGGCAGTGGCCTAGGCTGGGGCAGAGCCTTTCTTACACGAAATAAAGAAGAGTCCTAACCCTGGGAAAGAGTATAGGGGGCCCAGGCAGTACTGGGACTGCTTTCTTCTGCTGGCTCTGGATTTCAGAGAAGGAGAGCTTAAGTCACAGGGAGACCCAGGGATTGGGAACCACCCCCTTCTTTGCCCTTTTCCCTGTAGTTCTGAGCCTGATGGAGGCAAATCCTTCCTAAGTGCTGGGGCCGTGGGCTGGAGCCTCAGCAGTCCAGGCCCATGAGACTAAGCCCCCAAGCTATAGGAAGGAGGATGTTGCTGCCATTTGTCAGGTGGCAAAGGGAGACAAGGCTTGTTAGGCCATGGGAGCAGGAGATGCGAAGGCCAGGGAGTGAGGAAGAGCTTGTCGGCCCAGGGGCAGGCAGTCTAGTTGGAAAAGAAGGTACGTGTGAGAGTAGGGAGAGGCCTGGTGAATAGTTCAGGACCCAAGCCACGGGAACAAGCACAGTGACCTTCCTGTCATCCTGTCCACATCCCAGCAGTGCCTGGGAACTGATAAATAAAAGTATCTTCTACTTGGCAAGCTCTTGGCTTTGTAACACACGATCTCCTTTAAATCTTTCAGCCTCCTGGAGAGGCAGAGCTTGCTGTACTCATTTTGTAGAATGGAGTGAAGGTTCAGAAAGGTGAAGCAACCTGTCCCAAGCTAGTCAGCCAGGAGGGTTTATCACAATTCCTACCCAGGCTACTTTCTAATGTGCTCTCCCAATCCTCATAATCATGCCCAAGGATTGGATGTTTCAGGAGCCACAACTTCTTCACCATGTGGCTTCACCCAGGCATCTTGTGTAAGGGCAGGTGTTCACCTGTCGGGGCTCATGACCTAGAGGGAGCTTTGGTGGACCTCACCAAATCTCCATTCTTCTGCCCTGCTCCTCCTCATTTACTAGGGAGAAGAAATGTCAGAGTCTCCAGGATGAGGAGCCCAGAGGACCAAGCAAAAATCTTCCAAGTGCCAGATCCCTTTTGTGACACCTGCAGGAGGATCTCTGGTGCTTCTGGAAGTCTCCATTCCACTGCAGGTTCCTGAAGACCTGACTTGGAGAATTCCCCACATCTGTAGTCAGTGTGCATCTGTTCCCATCCTGCCTTGTTCTTGGGATGCCAGCTCTGTTCTGAGGCCTGTCCGGACTCTCCAGAGGTGCAAGTGGCAACACTGGCAACACACAAAATTTCTATCATGGAAGGCTGACTTTGATGAATTCTTTTTTTAAATCGAAGTATAGTTGATTTATAATGTTGTGTTAGTTTCTGGTGCACAGCAAAGTGATCCAGATGTATATATGAATGCATGCATGCTAAATCACTTCAGTCACGTCCAACTCTTTGCAATGCTATGAACCATAGCCCACCAGGCTCCTCTGTCCATGGGATTCTCCAGGCAAGAATACTGGAGTGGGTTGCCATGCCCTCCTCCACATATATATACATATATTCTTTTTAAAATATTCTTTTCCATTATAGTTTATTACAAGATATTGAATATAGTTCTCTATGCCATACCAATAGGACCTTGTTGTTTATCATTTTATCTATAGTAGTTTGTATCGGCTAATCCCAAATTCCTAAACTGATACCTCCTCCACCCCATTTCCCCTTTGGTAACCTAAGTTTGCTTTTGTGTCTATGAGTCTGTTTCATAAAAAGTTCATCATATTTTAGATTCCATATATAAGTGATATCAACTGGTATTTGTCTTTGTCTGACTTACTTCACTTAGTATGATAATCTCTAGGTTCATCCATGTTGCTGCCAATGGCATTATTTCATTCATTTTTATGACTGAGTAACATTCCATTGTATATAGACACCTCACCTTTATCCATTCATCTGTTAATGAACATTTAGGTTGCTTCCATATCTTGACTTTTGGAAACAGTGCTGCTATGAACATTGGAGTGCATCTAACCTTGATGGATTCTTGAGTCCCCATCACTCCCACAGTGAGCTGGTAGAGGCTATCCCCCTGCGCTGCTTGGCTGTGCCACCGCATGGAACAAAGTCATTGGCAGGCCCAGTGTTTGCTTTTTAAACTTCCTTGGGTCACCCAATGGAGTGAGATCAAATGGGATAATAAGACAGGCTGACATCTACTGATTAATTATGCACCAGGTACTATTCTGAAAGCATTCTTGGGATGAACTCATTTAATACAACTATGTAGTAACTATGACATTACTACTATTATCATCCCCATTTTACAGACAGCAGAAACACAGACAGTTTAAGGAACATGCTCAAAGCCACACAGCCAGCAAGCCGCAGAGAACTCCTGCTCTCACCCATTACACTATCATGCCTTTTAAAGTGAGAGGGACTGGGATGGAGAGTGATGTTCAAAGAGGACAACTTTGGCCTTCTTTGTAACATTTTACAAGGAGATCAGATTCACTATTAGTTGCGTGATTAAAAAAAATCCAAAAGGAAAATAAAATTAAGCTAAAAACCTGGGACAGTTGGTGAAATTTGAACATGTTCTGGAGAAGAGATAAAAACCTTATACCCATGCCATTTTGCAAAGTTTGATAATGCAAATGAATATCTTTGCAGAAATTATGACTGAAGAATTTAGGGGCAAAAGGCTATCACATCTGCAACTTTCTTTCATATAACTTGGAAAACAGATATGAAGAGTGAGAGAGAATGCACAAAGTATAAAGGCAATGGGTCAGCTTGCTAATAATTGCTGATACCAGGAAAGGGTATAAAGGAAGTCTTTGTACTATTCTTGAAACTTTTCTGTACATTTCAAACTATATCAAAATAAAAGTTACTGAAAGGATCTCTGTCATGCAGGATGGGTTTGGTATCAGATGCTATTCCTAGGATAAGTTTAGAGGCCTTGTGAGAAGAAGGTGGGTCTGAAGTGGCCTGGGAGCAAATACTCTCCAGCTGGGTCCTCTGGCCTCATCCCCGGGAACTCCCTTCAGTGGCTCAGTCCCCTTCCCTCCTCTCCTCCAGCCTCCATTTGCTTCTGGCTTCTTCCCTTCCCCTTTCCCACCATCTGGCTGCCTCCAGCCTCTCGGCCTGGAGTGCCTCCCAAATTTCCCCACTGCCTTCTGAGCCAGGAAGGGAAGTATCACTGGCTCTCTAGGTGGAAGACACTGGCAGCCCATGTACTCCTCCAAGCCCTTCATGACCTCTCAGAGAATATAGGCTGTGCTTGAGGCTGTCAGGGTGACCCCACTCTTGGCTCAGACTGGTTGAAGAGAAGGGACTGGGGCTTGTATCCTTCAGAGGGTGTTACCAGCTGAGAGCCTGGAGTTCTCGCTCCCAAAAGAAGTGGTCCTACCACATTGGGTGAGGACCCTGCCTGGGAGGCTGCTCTCCCTGAGGAGCCAGTGGTCTGGGCGGGGTGTTTGGCTGCTATTGGGCTCCCACGAAGAGGAAAAGGCACACCCTGGGAACTATGGTGCCTGCCACTAAGGAACTCCACTGAGGAGGAGCTGCTGAATGGTAGCGTCTCTCCCTGGGTCCTTATCTCGAAGGGAACCCAGTTGTGTATTAAGCTGGCCTGCTGGGAAAGCCCCTTGTTGATGGGCCCGACTCTGGTCTGAACTCTATCTGCCTGGACTCTGGTCTTCTAGAAAATTCCTCAGCTAGCCAAACTAATTTCCAAAAATCCCATGTGACGGTGGCCTGGGGGACTTTTTGTCCACATGTCCTGAGAAGGCTGCCACATGTTCTGGCCTTGCCTCTCATTTGTGTTGGTCCCATATTTCTCCAGCTAGGGAGCTTCCCAGGTGGTGCTAGTGATAAGCCAATGCAGAATGTGTAAGAGACATGGGTTTGATTCCTGGGTCAGGAAGATTCCCCTGGAGGAGTACATGGCAACCCACTCCAGTATTCTTGCCTGGAAAATCCCATGGATAGAGGAGCCTGGTGGGCTACTGTTCATGGGGTTGAAAAGAGTCAGACATGTGAACAACTTAGCATGCATGCAGGTGCTAAGTCATCTGCACAGGTACAGGCATTTGGGCTCATCTGGCCAGAAATGAACCGGCTCCATGCCAGGCAGTGTGGCAGAGCAGGTAAGCATATGGACTCTGGAGCAGCCTGCTGTCCAGGCTGTCTGGATTGGATTCCTGGCTCTGCTATTTACTAGCTGTGTGACTTTGCACTGGTTACTTCACCTGTCTGTGCTTTGGTTTCCCTCTGTAGATGAACAGAGTTAGTATGCTGCATATGTTTAGGTGCTCCAGACAAGGCCTGCTGCATGGTCAGTGCTACCCTCCTCACTATGGCTGCTGAAGTCCTCCCAGGACTTCAGGAGTACACCCCTGGGGGTAGCTTCATTTTTAAGAAAATTTTATTTATTTAATTTTTTTTATTGAAGTATAGTTGTTTTACATTGTGTTAGTTTCTAGTGTACAGCAATAGTTAGACATATATATCTATCTTTTTTCTTAATCTTTCCCATTATGGTTTATTGCAAGATATTGAATATAGTTCCCTGTGTTATACAGTAGGACCTTGTTGTTTATCTATTTTATAAATAGACTTTGTATCTGCTAATACCAAACTCCCTCCCCTGCTTCATTTCCCACTTCGGTAATGGTAAGTTTGTTTTTTATGTCCGGGGGCAGCTTCATTTGCATTGAGGTGCGGAACAACCCAAATTGGAAAGCCTAAGCCTTGGTCCTGAGTTGCTGAATTGGTCAGAGTGCTGACGTCCTTGTTTGTGGGCCCAAATGGCAGTTTGATCCCAGTGCCCAGGTCTTCTGGGTGATGGGATGAGAGTTTCCTTCTAGATGCAGAGGGGACTAGGTGTAGAAGCTGAGTCTTACTCTGTACTAGGGACTTAAAAGGAGCTTGAGGAGACACCAGATTGAAAACATGCTTTCCCTTGTGATACCCACAAGTTCCTCACTCACAGAATATCATTTAATTGCCGACTCAGCCAAAATGTCTGTTGATGAGGGGACAGACAACAACAACAATAATACTAATCAGTAATGCTTATATAGCATTTATCATGCCATTTGAAGCACCTTTACACATACATATCCTAACAACTCTTTGAGAGATTCTATTTTTATTCCTATTTTAAAGGTGAGGAAACAGACTCAAATAGGTGAAGTAACTCACATGAGTTGAAACAGCTGGTAAGTGACAGAGCCGGGCTTTCAAACCCAGCAGTCTGGCTTCAAAATCCACACTCTTAACAACCCTGCTCTACTGTCTTGAGTTTGAAAAGGCTATTATATGATTTTAAGAGAAGCAGAGGCTCCTGAAGCTGAGCTGCAGCTGGGCCCAGGATGAATGTGCAACTCAATACGCAAATCCTAAACCTCAATCAAGGTTCCAGAGTGGCGAGGCCAGTGCGGGGGCTGCTGCAGAAATGAAGGCAGGGC
This sequence comes from Odocoileus virginianus, assembly GCF_023699985.2. Classification (NCBI taxonomy): domain Eukaryota; kingdom Metazoa; phylum Chordata; class Mammalia; order Artiodactyla; family Cervidae; genus Odocoileus; species Odocoileus virginianus. The sequence goes on from NC_069708.1 coordinate 28,526,527, forward strand.
CATTCCTCTGACAACAGGGGCTCCTCAGGCATATTTCACAGCCAGTGCCAGAAGGGAAGTGAAGGACAGGAGTCTGGAACTCGAGGTGGTTACCATGGAAACACACAGTGTGGTAACACTCCAAGCTCAGATGAGCCTGTCTGGGTCTTGAAAAAAAAATAATTGATATTTTTTTAAACTCTAGACTTTTTTGAGAAGGGCTTAGGACAAACCCTCTGTGAAATTCAGATGAATTTTAAGCATATTTGCTAGTGACTGCAGTCTTTCACATAACAACCCAGAGGATTTATAAACTACTATAGTGACTCAGCTGGTAAAGAACCTGCCTACCAATGCAGAAGACACAAGAGATGCACGGATGCAGGTTCAATCCCTGGGTCCAGAAGGTCCCCTGGAGGAGGAAGTGGCAACCCACTCTGGTATTTTTGCCTGGCGAATCCCATGGACAGAGGAGCCTGGTGGGTTAAAGTCCATAGGGTCGCAAAGAGTCAGACACAACTGAGCATGCACGCACATGCCCAATGGTGTATAGTGTAGCATAGCTAGAAAAGTGCTTGCATGTGAAGAGGCATAGGATAAGATAGTTGAGGAGAATGCATGTGAGGAGCAGGAATGCGTTTGGGGCAGGTAGGTGTAAGGAGACAAGTTAAAGGGAGGGATAGTGTTCACTGAAGTGTGAGTAGCAGGGGTGGCAGGGAGGGGAGAGAGAAGGTGATTTAGAGCTGGAATCCACAGCGCTGATTGGCCACCCCTAGCCCAGTCTGCCTCTCCTGGATTTTCATTCATCTTTGCTGTGAGGATGGCATCCACTGTGGCTCCTGAGCTGGTCCCCTACCCTGATGTCAGGTCTGGGACGTTCGGCATGAAAGGGGTCTGTTTAGCTTCTTTGAACTCCAAATTAGTGAAAAAGAAACTTCACTTTCTCACATAATACCTCTTCCCGTTCCTGCTATTGTTATCCCCAAATGTGAATTGTCTGTAGGATGCACTTTGGCAAATAACAGTACAGAGAATGGAGGCTGTTCTCTTGGCCTGCTTTCAAAGCCTTCTGTGATCTGGCCTCAGCCTCCTGTGCAGCCTGATTCTCCTCCCTGCTTTGTGCATCCTATATGGTAATCAAACTGAGCCCCACACTGTTGCAAGCATACCCCAAGTTTTCATGCTTGATTGGTCTCTACCTGAGTCCTGCCCACTGTCTAGGACTCAGAGCTACAGCTCAGAGACAGGAAGGCATTACCAGAGTCCCTTTATCTGGACACCATGGTTCTGCCCTGAGGGCCCTAGGTGATAAGGCTGACCGAAAGGAGAGGTGAGAAGACCCAAGGCAAGAAGTAGGAAGTTTCAGTACCCTCTGCCTACCTTCCAAAGATAGAAATGGGTTGAAATTATTCTGCGGGGCAAGTCTCTGACTAGAAGTGTCCTTGGCCATCTGATCTCGCTCCTCCAGGCTTCTTCCCCTTGGAACCACTCACTTCACTGGGATTCATTGAACAAGTATAGAAAGACCAAGACAGGCTCAGGAAGACCTCAGCAGGAGTCTTACTGAGGACAGGAACTGTGCAGCATGGTGGTAGTAAATGGGCTTTGTTTGGTGTCTGACAGGCCTGGGTTTCAATCTTGTATTGGCCACTCAACAGCTTTATGATTTGCGTAAATCACTTCACTTCCCTAACCTCAGTTTCCACATTTGCAAAGTGGAGATGATATCTACCTCATATGAAAAGGAAGAAATGTTTGTTTAAAGGATTACATGAAACAAATTTAGGAAAATCATCTGGTGAAACACCTGGCCTTCTTTGACAACCATTTTAAAGTGGCCACCCCATCCCTTTCTGTCCCTTTCAGTTCAGTTCAGTAGCTCAGTCGTGTCTGACTCTTTGTGACCCCATGAACCACAGCACACCATGCCTCCCTGTCCATCACCAACTCCCGGAGTTTACCCAAACTCATGTCCATTGAGTTGGTGATGCCATCCAACCATCTCATCCTCTGTCGTCACCTTCTCCCCCTGCCCTCAATCTTTCCCAGCATCAGGGTCTTTTCAAAAGAGTCAGCTCTTCGCATCAGGTGGGCAAAGTATTGGAGTTTCAGCTTCAACATCAGTCCTTCCAATGAATATTCAGGACTGATCTCCTTTAGGATGGACTGGTTGGATCTCCTTGCAGTCCAAGGGACTCTCAAGAGTCTTCTCCAACAACACAGTTCAAAAGCATCAATTCTTCTGCACTCAGCTTTCTTTATAGTCCAACTCTCACATCCATACATGACTACTGGAAAAACCATAGCCTTGACTAGATGGACCTTTGTTGACAAAGTAATGTCTCTGCTTTTTAATATGCTGTCTAGGTCGGTCATAACTTTCCTTTCAAGGAGTAAGCGTCTTTTAATTTCATGGCTGCAATCACCATCTGCAGCCATTTTGGAGCCTCCCAAAATAAAGTCAGCCACTGTTTCCCCATCTATTTGCCATGAAGTGACGGGACCAGATGCCATGATCTTAGTCCTCTGAATGTTGAGTTTTAAGCCAACTTTTTCACTCTCCTCTTTCACCTTCATCAAGAGGCTCCTTAGTTCCTCTTCACTTTGTTCCATAAGGGTGGTGTCATCTGCATATCTGAGGTTATTGATATTTCTCCCAGCAATCTTGATTCCAGCTTGTGCTTCATCCAGCCCAGTGTTTCTCATGATGAACTCTGCATATAAGTTAAATAAGCAGGGTGACAATATACAGCCTTGACGTACTCCTTTTCCTATTTGGAACCAGTCTGTCCCTTAAGCTTATTTGATATTCATTACCACCTACCGTTTATTTGCTTATTTATTGATTGATGAATCACTCCATTAGAGTATACTTTTCACAAGAGATACAATTTTATTATTTTAATTACTATATTCCTAGGGCCTTCAATAGTTTCTGACTCATAGTAAGTCCTCGTATATATTTATCGAGTGAGTGCATGTATTTATATATAGATGGCTATAACTCTTATGCATAAGACCTGCAACGCTGTGAGTTTGGGGCATTGCTGCTGTCAAGAATGTGACCTAGCACAAGGTGTATTCTGGGGAGTACTTTTCTAGGGCCTGTGTTTGGGAAATAATGCATATTAGCGTAGAGGTTTGGGGAGCTTCTGCTGTAAAGACAAGAGTAGCCCAACTCATTTGGTTATCATATTAGTTTACTAAGGCTGCCATAACAAATTGCCACAAACTTGGTAGTTTAAAACCCAAGAAATCTCTATTCCTTCACAGTATTTATGGGCTAGTCATCCAAAATCAAGGTGCTGGCAAGGCCACACTCCCTTTATAGGCTCTAGGGGACAATCTGTTCTTGGCTCTTTTAGCTGTTAGCCCACTTTCCCTGGTGGCTCAAGGGGTAAGGAATCCGCCTGAAATATAAGAGACCTGGATTGGATCTGGAGAAGAGAATGGTTACCCACTCCAGTATTCTTGCTTGGAGAATTCCATGGACAGAGGAACCTGGAGGGCTACAGTCATGGGATCACAATGACTTGGGCATGAGTGAGTAACTAACACTTTCTTTCACTTTTCCACATGGCTTGGCTTGTAACCATGACTCCAATATCTGCCTCCATCTTTATATGGCCTCTCCCTCATCTATTTGTCTAATCTCCCTCTATTTCTCTCTTATAAGGACAATTGTGATGGCATTTAGGGCCCACCCAGATAATTCAGGATTGATTCCTCATCTCAAGATCTTTAACTTAATTATATCTGTCAAGACCTTGTTTCTTTTTTTTTTAATTCTTTTTTTTCCATTTATTTTTATTAGTTGGAGGCTAATTACTTTACAACATTGCAGTGGTTTTTGTCATACATTGGAATGAATTAGCCATGGATTTACATGTATTCCCCATCCCGGTCCCCCCTCCCACCTCCCTCTCCACCCCATCCCTCTGGGTCTTCCCAGTGCACCAGGCCCGAGCACTTGTCTCATGCATCCAACCTGGGCTGGTGATCTGTTTCACCCTAGATAATATACGTGTTTTGATACTGTTCTCTTGAAACATCCCACCCTCGCCTTCTCCCACAGAGTCCACAAGTCTGTTCTATACATCTGAGTCTCTTTTTCTGTTTTGCATATAGGGTTATCGTTACCATCTTTCTAAATTCCATATATATATGTGTTAGTATACTGTAATAAGACCTTGTTTCCAAACAAGATGACACTTAACAGGTTGTGGGGCCTAGGGCTGGACAGATCTTTGGGAACCATTATCAGTCAACCAGTCACTGTCTCCCCTATTTCCCACAACTCCTCTACTGTTTTGAGAAATGGTGAGCTGAGAAAAATGGGTTTTTAGAAAGGATAGAAGTAGATATGGGAGTAGAGCACAGGAAGAAACAACTTGAAAACATAAAAGGATACTATAATTGTCAGGCTCTTCTCAGGGTGGAAGAATGAGGCTGGATATTGACCAAGCTCTCCTGCTGATTCTTTTTGTGTGTCAAGGACTAGGACCCACTGCGAACAAAGACATGGAGAGGTAATTACGCCAGATAGAGAGTGATGACCACGCTGTACTTATTTAATTAGGCCAGGGAGGGCGTCTGGGTATGGGTGGTTTTCAAGAGCTCTCCAGGTAATTGTAATGAGTAGCAAGAGTGGAAAACCATTTGGACAATATTGCCCATATGATGAGAATGTAAAAATAGAGCTGTTAGTGAATATTATCTATAATAATAGTAACAAAGTTCATAATGTTGACATCCATAATTAACCCTCTTGACCTTCTCAGGGAGATAACAAGGGAAGTGCCAGGAACACTGGCTGCCTCTGTAGGGGGAGGGTGGGGGAGATGCTCAGTAAGTGTGAGGGACAGAGACAAAGCAGAAAGTGTCTCTGGAGCCACCGATGTGTGAGAACTTCAGCCCCCAGCCAGAGTCTACAGGACCAGGGCTGGCAGGACATAGGGACCCAGCAGAGAGCTGCCAAGGGTTGTGGGAAAGAAAGAGGAGGTGGTGTTTATTTAATAAAAGAAGGGAAAGCCCTTGGTCTGGGTCCACTGGTCAGCAACCTCTATTTCCTCCTGACCCAGCTGGAGGAGGAGGCAACTCTGCCACAACTGCTGAGGCTGAGGCTGGGTGGGGGGGGGGGGGGGTCTTCAGCAACACTGCTGACTCTCTGAATGAGAAGTTGGCCTTTAGGATGGGCCAAGAATTTTTGGTACCAAAGTATTAAATGTAAATTTGAGGTTTAAGCTAACTGGTATGAGGCTTTATAATGATGGATTAAACCTTTTTGCTGTTGGTGCTTCTATAAAGGAATACTTCCTTCTTTCATGGGGGTCTTTTTAAAAACATTTAAAAAATTTTTATATTGGAATATAGTGAATTAACATTCCATGGGGTCTTATCCAGGGCTTTTCTGTCCACTATCTCCTTAATCCCGTAACTCTCTGAGGAAATAAGCCAGGCAGGCATTATTGCTAGTTTTTCCTCGTTTAAAAAATTGTGGTAAAATATACATCACAAGGGGCTTCCCTAGTGGCTCAGACAGTAAAGAATCTGCCTGCAATGTGGGAGACCCAGATTTGATCCTTGGGTCGGGAAGATCCCCTGGAGAAGGGAATGGCTACCTACTCCAGTATTCTTGCCTGGAGAATCGCCATGGACAGAGGAGCCTGGAGGACTACAGTCCATGGGGTCGCAAAGAGTCGGACATGACTGAGCGACTAAGCATGGCACAGCACATAAACATCAGGAAGAATACTCTATTTACTGCATTTTATGTCTGACTCTCAGCCTTCTCCTCCCACAGTGATGGGATGGAGTAAGAACTATATGTCAACGTGGATTCTTTGTTTTGAGTCATTTAATTTAGACATATTATTTTAACATAAGTGCTTTTACTTTGGCAGCTGGCATGCAACTTCTAAAAATTGTGGCAAAATACACATAAAGTTTACTCTCTTAATTATTTCTGGGTACAGTTCACTGGCATTAAGTATATTTGAAGTTTTGTACAACCATCACTACTATCTCCAGAGCTCTTTTCATCTTTCTCAACTGAAATCGTTCTCATGAAACACTAACTCCCATTCCCCTCTCTCCCTAGCCCCTGGCAACTACCATTCTACTTTCTGTTTCTATGCATTTGACTACTCTATGTACCTCATGTAAGTGGAGCCATATAGTATTTGCCCTTTCTTGACTCATTTATTCCACTTAACATAATATTTTCAAGGATCATTCATGTTATAACATGTGGCAGGACTTCCTTTTTAAGGCTGAATAATATTCCATTGTATGGATATATCATATTTTATTTATCCATTTATCCATCAATGGACATTTTGGTCTTTTCCATCTTTTGGCTATTGTGAATAATATTGCTATGAAGAAGGATTATTATTATTTTTCAGGAAAAGAAAGTGAGGTTCATAAATGATGATATAGCAAATAAGTGATAGAACCAAGATTCAAATGCTGACTTGGCCCAAATCCATACCCATTGTCTGGTCTAGTGAAAGTGAAAGTTGCTCAGTTGTGTCTGACTCTTTGTGTCCCCATGGTCTGTATGGTCCATGGAATTCTCCAGGCCAGAATACTGGAGTAGGTAGCTGTTTCCTTCTCCAGGGGATCTTCCCAACCCAGGGATCAATCCCAGGTCTCCCACATTGCAGGCAGATTCTTCACTAGCTGAGCCATCAGGGAAGCCCTGGTGGCTTTTGTCTGGGCTAGACAGCCTCCAAAGAAACAGTTGTCCTGCTCTTCCTCTCCACCCTTCCACCTCCAACAGCACTTAGTCCCTGCAAGCTGGCACTTCACACTCCTTGGAAGCTTGGAACAGGCCCACATAGCAAAGACTCTCATGAAGAATGAGAGTCTCATGGAGAATGAGGGGCTTTATCTTTCACAAACCCCAGGGGCCAAGTGGCTAGACTTTTCTGCTTGGGTGACATTTGTGTCTGTTTCTTAGCAAAAGGAAGATGTTGAGGTCTCTCCTTTCCTAGTCTGTGTCCTGCCTCCCAGGTTATCCTGACACCCTGGTCTCCTATAGGGCACATTTATTCTTGAACAAACATCACCACTAAGCCCCCAGGAAGAGCTGGAGGAAGAGACTGGAAAGTTCCTGCCTGGAGTTTTCTGTCTCGGTTAGGTCTGAGAAACAAGTCTCTTACAAGCTGTATGGCCTTCACTTCTTTCATCCTCCAGCTGTTATCCGACATTTAGAAAGGAAATACCTCATCAAAGCTTTGCATGACACTTGTGAAAACACCTCTGCATCTAAGCATGTGGGAAAATCCCTGAAGGTAACCCTGTCTTTTTTGCCTGCTTCTAAGGAAAGCCAGCCCCTCCAATAAGCACAAAAGATAGAGGAATCAAAATTCCCTAAGGACTGGCATTAAACCTTCAAGTGGTATTTCAGCCACAAGTCACACTCCATTTTGTGTTTCAGCTATGCCATAACCCAGGCAGTCATCTCACCAGGAGCGTGGGAAGGAATAGAAGAAGCAAACTGCACAATCCAGGGAATCCAAGTGTCACAGCAGGTGTGGGAGAGAAGCAGGCTATAGTTGGGGCAGACAGTGGTGGTTTCTGTTTGACAGCCATGTCTCTCCCCTTCTTTCCCACAGGGGAGCCTTTCTCCCACAAAAGAGGTTGGAAATGCCAGGTACTCAGTTTCCCAGCCTCCTTTACAGGTAGGAATGGTTATGTATGATGACTAATTTCTGAACCGTGGTACATAAGGGGAAATCAGCTAGAAGGTTTCAGTAAAAGGGTTCCCTGTCTTAAAGAGAGAAATTGGTGAGGTCTGTTCCTCCTGTAGCTTCTTGTCTTTTGATATGGCTGTGTGAAGCAGCCATCTTACAGTTATGACAAACCTGAGGACAAATGTAAACATGCTTAAAAAACTGGAAGGATAGAAACAGTCTGGGGTCCTTGATGAAGTCTTTGTGCTCCTGAATAATCCCCGAGACTACTCTGGGTTTATGAAGTGAGATGAAAAAGTCCCTATTTTGTTTTACTTGCAGCCAAAAACTTCCTCACTTGCACAGTATCTCAGAGTAGACCATGGGAAAGCAGAGGTCAGTTTGTATCAAGTGAGGCAAAGGGCATGAGGCTGGGGCCAGAGTCCATGTTGCCCAAGTTGAAGTGAGGAAGGCTCAGGCTCCACCTCTTGTAGCCACTTAGTAAGAGATAGCCTAGGAAAGAGCTACTGATAGGACCTAGGTGTGTCAGCGCAGACAAGACTAGGCTATCCAGTGATAACAGCAAAAATATCCAAACCTCAGAGGGTTAACCAAACAGAACTTTATTTCCCACTCACATTAGATGTGCAACACATGTTGACCAGGGCTTGGCTCATCATAGCCACTCAAGGACCCAGGCTGATGGTGGTCCCATCTCAGCCCATGCTCTCATGGCTACTGCAGTCATGGGAAGAGAACGAGATGAACTGAAAACTGTCTCCTAAAACTTCATTGGCCAAGGCAAGCCACACAGCCACATCTAACTTCAATGGGGACAGGATGTGCAGTTCAGCCACGAGCCTGAAGGAGGACCCATTTGTAGACCTAGTTGCCTTTAGCACTCGTCTCTAGTCAAAGCTTGATTTTCAGATGGATTGGAGGGCAAGGGGAAGATATTGATTTCTCAGGGTCCATGTGGCCAGGGCCAGAGGTGGGACATCTGTTCTACCCACCTTCTAACATCCAAGTATAGAAGCAAACATGATACCAGTCTTGCCCAGTGCTATCTTAGAGCCCCTCGGGATGGAATCAGTTACACTGGAAACAATGCCAGGACATTAAAAAAGCATTGTTTTCCTCTGTCAGGCTGTATTTATTTCCTATTGCTGCTGTAACAAATTATTATTAACTTAGTGGCTTAAAATAACACAAATTTATTCTCTTACAGTTGTGGAGGTCACAAGTTTGAAATGGGTCTCACTGGACTAAAATCAAGGTGTTGGCAGGATTACACTCCTTCTGGAAGCTCTAGGGAAGAATTGGTTTCCTTGCCTTTGCCAGCTTCTAGACACTGGCTGCATTTCTTGGCTCACAATCTTTTCCTCATCTTCAAAGCTGGCAACGTCAGGCTGAGTCCTCAGGCTACCATCTCTCTGGTTCTTTCACTCTGGCTCCCTCTTCCACTTACAAGGACCCTTGTGATTACATTGGCCCACTCAGGTAATACAGGAGAATCTTGCCATCTCAAAGCCAGCTGATTAGCAACCATAATTCCATCTGCAATCCTTAATTACCCTTTGACATGTAATATTAATACAACATATTCACAAGTTCTTGGATTAGGATGTGAGCATCTTTGGTGGGGTGGGGAGGGGAATCATTTGGCACCCCCCACAGGCCTAGGAAGAAAAGGAGTCTCCATCCTAGGAACAAAAGTGTCACCATCATCTGGGAGATGCCCCGTGAATACATAATGTGGGGCTATAGCCCCATTTAAGGGTTTTAAAGTTAGATCTGACATTGTCATTTTCAAATTATTTTTAAATCATAAGCTCTAAGATTGCTTTACTGTGATATTAGATCAGTTTTAATAAACCTACTCAGCAGTGAATTAGTTCATCCTTTTAGGCGTCATAGGCTGAAGGCTGTGTTTTTCCCTCTTGTATTTTCCTCTTTCTCCCCACAACCCACCAAAATGAAGTCAGCTCTGCACTTTACTGTCTCAGGAGAGGTACATAGACTGGCAGCGGGAGGACAGAGAGAACTGTGGGTCTCTAGACCCTGTTTCCTAGTATTGCTCTGAGGAGCTGGTAATTCTCCAGAGTGGAGTGCTCCCCCCTTCACCCAGTTCATCCAGAAATACCAGGGCTCCCAGCTGTCTAGAAGATTTCCTCAGCTTTCTACAAGAGCAGCAATGGGCAGGGGACAATGAGAACAATTAGTGACTTGGTAGCAACTTATATACTATGGATAATTGATGACCAGATGAGGCTCCCTCAGATGTCTGGCACTGTGGAAATTTCCAAGATCTAGTCTTGGTCTCAGGGAGGCAGGAACTGCAAGAATGACTCAGGTAGAATTTCCCAACCCTCTACTCAGATAGGGTGAAGAATCGAAATTAAGTTGATTTAGAAAAACAATAAAGAGAAGTACTATTTCTTGTAAGAAAGAAACACACTTTTCAATCTGCTGAGGAGCTTGGTTGAAGTGGGAGTGAAGGCAAAAGGGAGCCACGCAATTGCTTGGGAAATCACATGCTTAAAATGAAGGTTTTAGTTTTCTTTATCCACATTCAGAAAATACAATCTCATCTATGGAGCATTTTATATGAAATAGCATTATAGGAAGACTGAGAGAATGGAAAATGGCTGGGGTACCCTTAATGAACATCACCTACATAAAATTTTCCAGCCTTTTTGGACAACAATTGGGTAGTATCCAGAAAACAGATGCATCTTCTTTGAATCAACAACCCCAGCAGAACAAGCGCTCAAAAATTTATGTATGAGGATATTCTCAAATAGATTTCCTCCTCTCTAGCCTTCCTCTCGGGGCTCAAGTTGGGATCTCTCACCTGGCCCACTGTAACAGACTCCTATCTGATTTCCCAGTGCCCAGTTCTGCCTCTCTATGGAAAGGCTGCTCAGAAGACAAACCTAATCATATACTTCCCTGTTTTGAAACTCCATGATGGTCTTCTCCACTACTTTCTGAACACAGGCCAATGCTCTAAGCTTGCCACACAAGGCCCCATTAACCTGGCTCCTTAACAACGACCCCACTTCCCAAGCATGCTGCAAAGTTCACTCACCAAACCGATCAACAGGCCCTTTGTGCCTCTGTGCATGCTGTTCCTATATGCTCTGCTCTAACTCAGTTGCCTCCTTACCCATTGAGAAGTTCTTCCTTTGAGAAGCTGGTCTTGAATGCTTTCTGCAGTAGTAGGTGTTTCTCCCTTGGGCTCCCACAGTACTGTGTGCATCAGGATGGAACATACATTAGCGCTTTGGATTGTCATTTTAAAAACATTTCTTTCTCCTTCATGGATGAGTTCTTTGGATGTACAGGCTATGCTTGTTATCTCTATATTTCTGCCATTTAGTAAGATTCTCAATAGTTCTCTCTGAGGATATGGTTTCAAACTTGCGCAGTTCCTCATTCTCCAAAGTCACCTCCCTTTGGTCTCAGTCACCTCAGACTGGAGGGAGGGCTAGAGGTACTGGAGCTAGAGATTTCCTCAACACCAGTGAGACGGTGGGGGGCAATAAAGTCTACTTTCACTGAGATGGCTCAACAAAAGAACCCAATATCTGTCACTTTGTGTGATCATGGGCAAATCAGTTTTCCAGACTGTTTCTTCTCAATAAAATGGACATAATAATAATGGCTACCTCCAGAGACTGTTGTGAAGGTACTGAGGAAGTCATGACGTCATGTGTTAATGACTTCCAAAGCACCACTTTAGCTCAAAGTGGCACAGAAAAAGAGAGATATAAAAAATTAAGTCCCTAATTTAGGAACCTGATTCATACAGATGAAACCCTCCTTATTCCATTCCCACTGTTCAAACTAAGCACATGCTTAATTCTGCCTTTACCTGTGGGACATTGTCCTCCTCTCTTCATGCTATCTTTTTAAAAAAAAATTTTTTTTGGCTGCACCCTGTGGCATGTGAGACCTTAGTTCCCAAACAGGGATTGAACCTGTGCCCCCTACATTGGGAGTATGGACCACCAGGGAAGTCCCCATGCTATCTTTTTTATTCTATCTCCAGTGATAGAAAATTATCTCATCTCTCTCATGACATGGTCAACTGGATATTGGAGCTACAGATCCAGACTCCAATTTCAACTCTGCCATTTCTTAGCTGCATGAATTGGGGCTGGCTACTTAACCTCTCAGTGCCCCAGTTTCTTCGTCTTCTATTTCCTAAGTATGTGATAAGGAATAAATAAGACCATGTAACTTGTTCCTTTCATTTTCAGTAATCTCCAAGTCTACTCTTATTCAGCCTCCCACACATTTAATCACACCTAGGATGTCTTCTTCATTCAACCAGAGTTTCATTTTCAAGATTTTAAACTTGGAAATCCACTTTTCTGAGTATAACCCCTGTTTCTTTCAGTTCTCTTTCTTCTACCAGAGTCAGTCTGTCTTCAGCTTGGCTTCTGGCCCCTCAAGCCATCCTCATTCTCCCAGGCCACCTTAGTCTGATCTCAGCCACCCCCCTGCCAAGTCAGAACCCTGTGTCTAGCCATGTCACCATGCTTTCACCACCTCCTTGTGCTTCCACACTCCTTTCTCTGGATGATCTCTGGGCTTGGATAACTGTCTGCTTACTGTTTTAGTTTACAAATGTCCAAATTTGCAGGAGAGAGTGTTTTACTCCTATGCTATGGGAGTAGAGGACTCATTACCAAAAAATCTGTCTGCTTCTCCTTGATCTTCTTTTGCCATGGCTGGGGAAGAATTGTCTCCTTTCATGCCAACAGTCTCCTCTGACGGGTACCTTGGCTCCTACCCCATATCGTCTCCTCAAGACCTTGCTCCAACAGTGATCCTTTGTATCATTCATTTACCTCTGCACTAGTTCTTTCTACATTTCTTCCAGCATATAATATACTCAGACCCCTTCCATTCTGAAACCATCTTCTCGCCCTCCACTCCAGAGACCACCCTACCCCAGTTGCTCCCAGCATCAAATGTTTTCAGAATATAGTCTACATGAGCTCCCCACCTGATCATAACCTACTTACTTGTTATCTGCTTCTGCCACTTTATTTTGTTGCCAACTTGACCACCACTAACAGTCTCCTAGCTGCCAAACTCAAATGGAAGTTGTTACTCTCTATACAGCACTTGTCACTCTGGCCTAGCTGTCTTTTTTTGAAGCACTCTCCTTTGTTTATCTTCACTGCTACTTTATTATGGTTTTCCCTCTATCTATTCTCTTTATTACCCATGAAGCACTCCCTAGACACGACTCACTCAGTGAATACCTTTACTCTTATGATTTCAACCGGGCATTGGCAGACTTTTTCTTAAAGGTCAGAGAGTAAATATTTTCAGTTTTGTGGGCCAAAAGGCAAAATAAAAGCGATCATGTAGGTACTTACATAAACATTTAAAATATAAAAATTGTTTTTAGTTTACAAGCTGTACAAAAGATGGTTGTGGGTTTGATTTGGTCAGTTGGCTATAACTGACCTTTGGTTTCAACTACCATCTCTGAGCAGAAAACTCCCCAACTGATACCTACAGCTCCCACCCCTCTGGAGGGAACTTCTAGAGTTCCATACTTGTGTTTCCAATTGCCTACAGAATATCTATACTTTGCTATCCCCCACACACCTCAAGTTCAATGTGTTTAAAAAAAATCTTCTCCCCCAAATTTCTTCCTTTTCCTGAATTCCCTATTTTTGTTAATGGTGTCATGATATCCTGTCACCCAGTCCAAAGGCTTTCATGCAGAAGGAATCCTCTTATATGAGGAAAGTTTGCCATTTTGTTTTATTCAGGTTATCAACTGATTAGGTAAAACACACCCACATGATTGGGGGGCAGTCTGCTTTACTCAGTTGACTGATTTAAACATTAATCTCATGAAAAACACTCTACTGAAATACCCAGATAATAATATCTAGGCACTCTGTGGACCAGTCAAGCTGACACATAAAATTAACCACCTCAGATAGCATGGACTTCTTAACAATATTTAGTATTCTGGTCTGTGCAGACAGATGCCTTTCCATTTATTTGTGTCTTTTTTAGTTTCTTTCAGCAATGTTTTGTAGTTTGCAGTGTACAAGTCTTTTGACTCCTTGCTTGAGTTTATTCCTCAGTATTTTATTCTTTTTTGATGCTAATGTCAATGGAATTGTTTTCTTAATTTCCTTTTCAAATTGTTCTTTGTTAGTGTATAGTAATACAACTGAATTTTGTTTTTGGATTTTGTGTCCTACAACTTTGTTGAATTTGTTTATTAGTTCTACCAGTTGTGTGTGTGTATGTGTGTGTGTAATCTTTTGAGTTTTGCATGTACAAAATCATGCTATCTGCAAAGAGATAATTTTACTTCTTTCTGATTTGGATGCCTTTTATTTCTTTTGCTTTCTTATGTGCTCTGGCTATGACTTCCAGTATGTTGAATAGTAGTGGTGAGAGTGGGCTTCCTTGTCTTGTTCCTTACCTTAGAGGAAGAGCTTTCAGTTTTTCACCACTGAGTATGATGTTCATTGTGGACTTGACTTATATGGCTTTTATTGTGTTGAGGTAATTTCTTTCTACTCCTAGTTCTTTGAGTGTTTTTATCATGAAAGAGTGTTGAATTTTTATGCCTCTATAGAGATGATGATGTGATTTTTGTCCTTCATTCATGTTAATGTGTTTTATTGCATTGATTAATTTTTGTATGTTAAACTATCCTTGCATCCAAGGGATAAATCCCATTTGACCGTGGCACATAGTCCTTCTAATGTGCTGTTGAGTTCGTTTTGCTAGTATTTTGTTGAGGATTTTTGCGTCTGCATTCATCTGGGAAACTGGCCTGTAGTATTCTTTTCTTTTGGTGCCTTTGATGTCAGGATAATGCTGGCCTCATAAAATGAGTTTGGAAGTGTTCCCTCTTCTTCAATGTTTTGGAAGCATTTGAGAAAGATTGGTATTAATTCTTTAAACGTTTGATGGAATTCTCCAGTGAAGCTATCTTTTCCAGATTGTCTTTTTTTTCTTTGTGGGGAGGTTTGTGATTACTGATTCAATCTCATTATTGGTCTATCAGGTTTTCTGTTTCTCCTTGATTCAGTTCTGGTAGATTGTGTGTTTCTAGGAATTTATTCATTCATTTCTTCTAGGTTGTCCAATTTCTTGCCACAGTTGTTCATAATGTTCTTATATAATCCTGTTTGTTTCTGTGGCATTGGTTGTAATATCCCTCTTTTATTTCTGATTTTAGTTATTTTAGTCTATTTCTCTTAGTTAATCTAGCTAAGCATTTGTCAGTTTTGTTGATCTTTAAAAAAACTAATCTTAGTTCTGTTGATTTTTTCTGTTCTCTTTCCTATTCTTTATTTCTTTTATCTTTGCTTTAATCTTTATTATTTCTTTCCTCTGCTAGCTTTGGGTTTAGTTTGTTCTTTTTCTAGCTCCTTGAGGTATAAAATTATGTCTTTGATTTGTGATCTTTCTTCCTTTTTAATGTACACATTTATAGTTATAAGCTCCCAGCATTGCTTTCATTGTACCCCATAACTTTTGGCATGCTGTGTTTTCATTTTTCCTGTCTCAAGATGTTTTCTAATTTCCCCTGTGCCTTCTTTTCTGACCCGTTGATTGCTTAAGTATATGTTGTTAAACTTTCATATATTTGTGGAATTTTCCCATCTTCCTGTGCTGTTGCTTTCTGGTTTCATTTACTGTGATCAGAAACGATACTGTGTGTAGTTTCAGTTTTCTTGAAGTTGCTAAGGCTTGTTCTGTGGTTTACCATGTAGTTTATGCTGCAGAATGTTCCATTTATATAGGGGGATGTGTATTTCACTGTTGTTGAATGGATTGTTCTGCATATGTTGTTAAGTTCAATTGGTCTGTAGCCTTGTTAGGTCCTCTATTTGCTTGTTGATCTACTGTTTGGTTGTTTTTATCCATTATTGAAAGTGGGATATCAAAGTGTCTTACTGTTATTGTGTGGCAATATATTTCTCCCTTCAAATATGTCAACATTTGCTTTCTATAGTTAAGAGCTCTGAGGTTTGGTGCCTAAATTTGTGTAATTGTTATACTATGTTGATGAATTGACCCTTTTAGGATTATATAATGTGCTTTGTAACTTATTACAGTTCTTTACTTAAAATCCATCTTATCTGATATTAGTATAGCCATTCCTGCTCTCGTTTTGCATGGAAAATCTTTTGCCATTCTTTCATTTTCAGCCTCTGTGTGTTCTTAGACCTAAAGCAAATCTCCTGTAGACAGTGTATACGGATTCTGTTTGTTCCCTAATCCTTCAGCAAATCTATGTGTCTTGGGAAGTTTAATCCATTTACATTTAAGGTAATTATTGATAGGATGGACTTTACTACCAGTTTGTATTTATTATTTTCCCTATGTCTTGTAGCTTTTTGTCCCTCCTTTCATCTCTTATTGCTTTCCCTCCAATTTCATTGATTTTCTTTTTTGTAGTGATATGTATTAATCCCCTTCTTATTTCCTTTTTTATATATTCTACAGATATTTTCCATGTGGTTTCCTTTGGAGTTATATAAAACCTTCTTAAGTTATACACTATTTTAAATGGCTGAAACCAGCTTCAGGAACATATAAAAACTGAATTCTTTCCCAACTCGCTCCCTTTTTATGGTATTAATAACATACATCTTTATATATTGTATACCCATTAATATAGGTCTATAATTATTTTTATGTCTTTCTTATTTAATTCTATTCACCAAAACTCTCATAGTGTTTGGTCCATGTATTTGTCTTTACCAGAGAACCTTATATTTTGACATGGCTTCAGAGTGATGTTTACCATCCCTTTGTATCAGTTGGAAGGACTTCCTTTAGCGTATGTTGTGGAGCAGGTCTAGTGGTAAAGAACTCCATCAGCTTTTGCTCATCTGGGAACATTTCCAGTCTTGTGGAAGTGGGGCCCAGTATCTGAGACGGCTGTGCAAGTGCAGTATTGGACAGTTGTGTGGGTGAGGGTATCTTCCTTTCATCTCTCTCTGTCTCTGCCTCTCTTCCTATATTCTCCTGCATGATAAGATTTTCTATGTAGAAAGAATAAAATGCACATACGAACTTAAAAATAACCTAACTGCCCTAAACTACAGTTTTGGTTGGCACAGAACTCACCTTCTGAAGAACCACATACAACTGTTTGACCAAATGTTTCATCACCACATACCTAAGAGTAACAACTTTTCATCCTGCCATAGCTTTACCATTATGGCTCCAAGTCCAATCCTTCCTATTCAGCCAATTCTAAAACTTTAGATTCTGTAACTTACAGCTTGCACTTTGAGGTACCAAATTCTAAACCAATTAGAATCTGAATTAAGCTCCAGTAACAGGGACTCCAAAAACAGTAGCTTAAACAAATTAAGTAAAAAAAAATTTTTTTTTTCTATTTAAGGAAAAGTTTGAAGATGGGCAATCAAGGGCTGAAATAGTACTTCATGATGCTTTCAGAAATTCAGACTCCTTTTGTATTTCTGCTCAATGTGAGAATGATCATTTAGCCTTCTCAAGATGGCTGCCTGAGCTTCATCTTTCACATCTGTCTTCAAGGCAGCAGAGAGGAAGAGAAGAAAAAGAACAAAAGGAGATTGGTCAACTGATTCAGCTCTCCCATTCATGTTTCTTTGCCATAAAATATATTTGTATCAGCATTTAGGTACTTTTAGGTAGGAAAGATGATACTCTGATTTCACTGCTAGTTTCAGCAAAGTATACTTTCAAAGAATGATATATCCAGTGTGGAGTTGGCAGTGGTACATCAAAACAGATGTTAAACAAAGAGCACTCAATCTGCAAAGAGATTTATAATAATAATTTAAAGCTTCATGATCTAGGATCATTCCAATTTAAAACACTATGAAATGAGACCATCATGAAAAATAAAATCAACTTCTGATGGTAAGAAAAGGAATATAGGGCAAGAAGAAAACTAGAATTTGTTGAGTTAAGAGTACGAGCTTTCCATAAGATAGATATTATTCTTCAGTGGGAAACCTTGAAGATACAAAATAAAATCCAAATATTTGGTCATGTAATACAAATTTTACCTGAAATAAAGCCAAAGCCATAGATTCTGGTTCTGGCTTGTCAGCTATTCCCTGCACTAACTTATCTGCAGAAGCATCTGGCCAATTTGTACCTAGTGAGCCTTTATGCATGCTAATGGGGTTCAGGTAAAATGACTCTGTAAAATGACAGAGCTGAAAGAGGATTCTTCACCCTGGGGGAGTTATCAGTATACAATAAGAGACCTGGATCTCGTATTTTTGTTTCCTTATTATAATTCAAATGCATTTCTGAGTGTGATTTTATTTTTGAAAATGAATCTGTGTCCTCTGCTTACACTTAACAAGAGTAATTAAAAAAAACTACTCTAGCTTTAAGGAGCTGACATACACATGCCATACATACAGTCCCAGCCATGGGACATGCTGAGGTCACCTTGCTTCCTGAGGAATTTTCCCCAAAGCTCTATGTGATGACTTCTACTTATGTCTCACTGGCCAGAATTTAGTCATGTGCTTATCCCTGTTTGAGGAAGACTGGAAAATGTACCTTTGTAGCTTGCACGTATTGCTGCCCCCAACAAAATTAGAGTTTGTTAACAAGGAAGAAGGAAAGAAAAGATCTCATGGAGGCCACTCTAACTAGTTGGGACAGAAAGGAATTTATCCCTTGCAGATTTGTTAGAAGGGCTATAGAAGAAGCTCTAGGTAAAACTCTCAGAAACATTTGCTTAATTGGTCTAACTTCAGAAACACTGCCTCTATGATTTCTATCCATGCCAGGGAAACCATGACCTCTGCCCAGCAGTTTCCTCATGTTACTTGCAAATCAAAGCCTTCTGCAGAAATAACTTAATGGTGAGAACCACATCACAGGCTTGCAACGGGTGTTGGGAAATGTAGATTAAGAAAATTATCTGAAGAAGATGGGATTCATAGTAGTGGTGAGTAAGCATATTTCATTGATTCTAAGACAGGCTTTTGTTTTTTGTTTTGTTTACATTTTCATGTTTCTAACATGAGCATACTTTTGACAGTGCCAGCTGTTGGTGATCTGCCAGTTTTATGATGTAGTTTTTGTTACTTTATACGTACATGAAACCCTCTTAGAAAGCATCTCCACTGACAGGGTGCAGATGGGGGTCTCAGTAGTTTGGAAGGAAATCCTGGACCAACAGTGAAGCACTCTTTATAAATGTTGCCCCACCAAAGACTTGCCTGTGGTGCAAAACTAGCAACACTGATAATTCTGAGTTGAAAGGGACTAATAAAATTCTATACTAAATAGAAAGAACTCCTGGAAATGTTATAATTTTCTTTAAATTTTTTGTGTATTTCTAAGAGATTTACAAAATAATTGTAAATGATATGCTTCAATAAGAACAAGATAAGAACATCTAAATGATAAGGGATTGACTCGGTTGTACGACACTCAGGAATTGAGCCTGAGGAAATCATTTAAAAGAAAAAAAATTCTCTGTGTATAAAGAAGTTTGCTCACAGCAGTGTTGTTTATAAGGGCAAAAAACCCTGATAGACACTTATATTTTCATCACAAAAGCTACTAACATCTGTTGAAAATTTACTATGTGCCAAGCCCTCTGCATACATTATGTCATTTGATTCTCACAACAGCCATGTGAAGTAGACACTAATCTTATCCCTATTTCATATACGAGACACAAGCCCGTGATAACTTGTCCAAATTCAAACAGCTGGTAGGTGGTGGAATCAGGATTTAAACTCTGGTCCAGGGGTTACAACTCTATGTTATGCAACTGTTAGAAAAAGAAGTATGTTGCAATAAAAATAATATACTGCACTGTTCTAAGCGAGAACTCACGAAATCTGAAAGTATCTAAAAATGTTGTATTAAAACATGAATGTACAGAATGGGTTTCAGGCAACCAGTAGGTCCAATGTCTCTGGATCTTTCTTGGGTTATGGAACTTGTGTTACTCTGTTCAAGCTACCAAAACCAAATACCACAGGCTAGAAGGCCTAAATGAAGAGCATTTAGTTTCTCACAGTTTGGGATACTAGAAATCCAAGGTCAAGGTGCCAGCAAGTTCAACTCATGGTGAAAGCACTCCTCTTGTATTGTAGTTCACCACCTTCTCTCTGTTTCTTCACATAACATTTCCTCTGGGTATGTATGGAGAAAGAGAGAGAGAGATCTCTGGTATCTCTTCCTCTTATAAGGATATCAGATCCTATGGGATTAGGGCCCCACTCTTACAACCTCTGTGTGTGTTGTGCTTGGTTGCCCAGTCATGTGTGACACTTGGCACCCATGGACAATGGCCCACCAGGCTGCTCTGTCCATGGGAATTCTCCAGGCAAGAACACTGGAGTGGGTTGCCATGCTCTCCTCCAGGGAATCTTCCCATCACAGGGATCGAACCCAGGTGTCCCGCATTGCAGGCAGATTCTTTACCATCTAGACACAATGGAAGTCCAAGAATACTAGGGTAGGTAGCCTATCCCTCCTCAAGGGGAACTTCCCGACCCAGGAATCTAACTGGGGTCTTCTGCATTGCAGGCAGATTCTTTACCAGCTCCCTTAATTAACCCTAATTACCTCTCTAAATGCTCCATCTCCAAATTTAGTCACATTGAGGGTCAGGGCTTTAAGATAGGAATTTGGGGGCAACACAATTCAATGATAGGAATCCTTTGAGAATCTAATGAAAGCTCCTTACACCCGCCAAGAAGACTGTACACATTGCCTCCCACAACTTTGCACACA
Source organism: Odocoileus virginianus (assembly GCF_023699985.2). NCBI lineage: Eukaryota > Metazoa > Chordata > Mammalia > Artiodactyla > Cervidae > Odocoileus > Odocoileus virginianus. The sequence goes on from NC_069708.1 coordinate 28,546,959, forward strand.
ATTTCAGGGCGTTCTTGGAACCCAGGTTGAGAGCCACTCATCTAGGTCACCTTCCTCTTTTCCCAGATGGGGAGACAGGAGGTTCAGAAAGTGGAAGTGCTTTTCAGCAGGTTAGGAGAGAGGTAGGTCTCCTGATTCCTCATCAAGTGCTTGCCCTACCTTACTCTGCCTTGTGTTAGGCCTGTTAGGTCAACAATCCACAGTGACCCCAAAACACTAGAGATTCCGTGGATGCAGTGAAGGGGAGTGCTTCACCTGGGATGCTCAAGTGAGTGAACAAGGCTCTAGCTATAACTGACAGTAAATGGGCCAGATTTCATTGTTTCAAGTAGTCGTGAGTTTGGGAAATAGCTGCACCAACTTCAACATACATCCACAAGAGGTCTGATTGTGAAGAGATGGAGGTGCTTCTGTTCTAACTAACGACAAAGTGGGAACTGAAGGGGTATAGGTGAATTGTCTTCTGGCCTTGACATGGCACTGTCCCTCTACTCTCAGATTCCTCATTTGTACACCTCTCAGGAGGAGACCTATTAGATTTCTGCATCAGATTATCTAGCTCTAATATTTTGTCTGATTCTGGGGCAGGAACCATGTGGGAAAGATCTGTTGAGGTGTTTGGGTCCTAGAATTATGGGCAAACATTTTGTTTCAAAGCATCTTCTGATGGTGTCCTAGAATTAGCAATGAAGCAAATGACATTTAAAGAGATGAAAAATCCATAAGAAGAATCTGAGAAGATCCTTTACATACTCAGTCATTTAAAGTAAATTCTGGACATAAATGTTTACTCAATGTTTGCTTCAGGCCCATCCTTAAAAAGGGAGGTGAATTAAGATAGCTGGAATTTTAAACAACAAGGTTAGAAGATGGAACAGTATTTTTAATAGGAAATGTTATTTTATTTTTAGGCAGAGAGGTGACCCCAGAGGATGATTTTGTTTCATCTCATCAATCAAAGAGATTTGAAAAAATGACATTCTTCCTATTGGCCTTATCAATGCCACAAACCAGTGTGGAGCCTTCACTTGGACCACAAGACTAGAAACAAAAGGAGGCACACTCACTGTGGGGTGGAGGCTATCATTTCAGGAAAATTCTTCCAGTTTTGCTCCGTACAAAGAACAAGGAAAGGGCTTGAAGGGTTGTGCACACCCACCTACTGCTTCTGTGCCAGTGGAAGGTGGGAGCTCACCCAGTCTAGCACATCAATGGTCTCAGTTTCTGTCTGAGGAGCAAGAGGAAGAAAAGAGCTGCTGCTGCGGGGAGCAGGGTGAAGGTAGGTGTTAAGATAGCAGTGCCAAACGGGCAAGGTAGGGAGATGCAGCCCATCCAACCACCACACCATTACCATCACCACCATATTGGCTCAAATAAGCCCCTCAGTCTCTGGGGTTAATAAGCTAATCACAAAGAACAGGAAGAACTCCTAAGGCCTGGCTTCTGGCCCTTCCCAACAAACAGCCTTAAACGATACTGCCCTCGGCTGGTCAAATAGTTATGTTGCAATGCAGGCACATGAAGCCTGTGACAAAATTCAACATCCATTTACGACAAAAACTCTCCAGAAAGCAGGAATAGAAGGAACATACCTCAACATAATAAAAGCTATATATGACAAACCCACAGCAAACATTGTCCTCAATGGTGAAAAATTGAAAGCATTTCCGCTAAAATCAGAAAGAAGACAAGGGTGCACACTCCCACCACTACTATTCAACATAGTTTTGGAAGTTTTGGCCACAGCAATCAGAGCAGGAAAAGAAATAAAAGGAATCCAGATAGGAAAAGAGGTGAAAATCTCACTGTTTGCAGATGACATGATCCTCTACATAGAAAACCCCAAAGACACTACCAGAAAATTACTAGAGCAAATCAATGAATATAGTAAAGTTGCAGGATATAAAATTAACATACTCTGTATTTTTGGCCTTCATTTCTTTTTCACAGGTTCTTGGTGCTCCACCTCTGAGAGGAAGTGGATGGGAAGGGAGAAGTCTCTGAGAAATTGCAACCAAATACAACACTTCTGTGGGTTTCAGCACAAATTCACAATTAAATTCTGAGTTAAAATGTACTACCCAAATATGGAATATTATTAAAAATTGAGATTGATATTATAATTATGTAAGCATCACTTTCTTATTTTTAGCAAACAGCTATGAGTTCTTGTAAACAAAGCTATTAATATAAGTGATATAAGATTACTAATCTCAATTAGATATGTTACAAACAAAGAAAGTAATTTCGGTTCTACTGGTTAGAACATAATTACAATAGGCTTATACTGGGATGTTATTTCCCTTAGCATTATCTTTCTCTCCAATTATACTGAAATGTAACATAGAGAAGAAGTTGCAATGTATATGTGGAGTGTAATAATTGATTATGAAGTATATACCCCCAAGTCACAGAAGAGGATAGTGCTGGCTTTCCCTAAGACTTCTGAAGTTTCCCTGTCTTATATTAACCCCATTCCTTCTTCAAGGAGAATATCCACACTCTTACTTTTGTGCCAACCTTTCATCCCTTTTCCTCAAAGTCTTATATTGTATATATATCTTTAAATGATATGAGTTAGCATTGACAGCTATTTACAGCTGTATGAGTGAAATTATTAAGTGTATCTGTTTAATTTCTTACTTTTTCAATCAATGTTAAATTTGTAAGCTTCATGCTTATTCTGTATAGTTCTACTTTGTATATTTTTGCTGATGGAACTATATTTATTCATATGAAGATGATCTCCCAGAATATTGGGCTTTGATGGTCAGCACGACTTACTTCTGGGAGGGCCAGAGGGCCGTAGGAAATAGACACCACTCTTAAAGGGGACATGCAACATCTCACATGCTCCAGGACCCAGGGCTGAAGCAATAATTTGAAAGGAGCCTGGGTCAGAGGCAGCTGCTGATCTTGGAGAGCCTCCCAGAGAGGCAAGAGGCAGCTGGACTCACCCTGGGGGCATCGACACTGGAAGCAGCCATTTTGCAGAGCTCCTTCTACCACATGGTCACTGGTGCTAACAAGTGCCATTTTGGAATCCTCCCTTAGCTTATTAGCACCAGTGCTCAGACCTGCCCATCAGCCTGTAGGCAGTAATATTAGGGCAGGCCAAGCTACTAGCCAGGCAGAGACAGCCCCACCCACAAGCAAGCCTGCTGTCTTAAGACTCCCTGGAGCTGGACCTGTCAATCAGAGGCCCCGACACACCACACTGGCCCTATACACCAGTAAGAAGGCATTAAGCCAGGACTCCAGGGTCCTGCAGTCAGAGACCCTGGGACCTAGTTCCTGCCCAAAGCAGGTCATCACTAGCCCCAGGACCAGTTTTACCCATCAGTGGTTAGGCCCCAGCCCTAGTATGCCCTGGATCCAGCCCCAGCCACCAATGGCCCAAAGCACCAACTCCTGGACTCCTCCAGAGCCCTGAAGCCAGAGAACCCAAGAGCGAGCTCCACACACCAACAGGCAGACAACAGCAACCGGAGTAACTCCAGCCCTGCAGCCTGCCCTACCAGGAAATACGTCATCCACCAGCAGGCCCACACCAGCCCCAAGAGCCACTGAGTCCCAGCACAGTGTACCAGCAAGTCGACACCAGGTCTGGGACACTTTGGAGCTCTCAGCCAGCAGCTCTGGAATCCGTCCCCACACTGCAGCCTGTGGAAGCCCCCTTTGGGACATCTAGGATCCCACAGCCAGCCATGTCGGGAACTGGCCCCACCCAACAGTGAACTGAGACCAGCTCTGGGGCCCCCAGGGCCCTGCAGCTAGAGACCCAGGAACAGAAACAGATCTCTACACACTAGTGAGCTGGCACTAGCCCCAGGACACCCTGGACCCCAAACTCAATCAACGGCAGGACAAACCAGCCTCACGATACCTTGGCCTCTCAGCCAGCTGCCTCCAGAAACAGCCACACTCACCAGCAGGACAAGCAAAGGTTTGGGATACCTAGGACCCCGTAGCTGGCAATGCAGGAAATAGCCCTATGAAACAATTGGCCTACGCTAGATCTGGGATTCCCAAGCTTGCACCTATTCACAAGAGAAACAGGCTCAAAAAACCCTCAGGGACACAGAGCCAGCAGTACCATGACCCCACCGCACTCATAAGTGACTGGCAGACTCCACACAAAGCAGCGCCTGGCAAGCAGTCAGACTGGAGGCTAGCTAGCCCTATGAGACCATGCCTCACATACGGGGCATCCCTAGAGCATGTAGCTCTGGTGACCAGAGGGGAGTGCACTGCAGAGATGCATGGGATGTCTCCTACAAAAGGCCATTCTTCCAAGATTGGTAGATGTAATCAACCTACTAAACACATAGGATTAAAAACGCAAATTAGACAAAATGAGGAGACAGAGGAATATGTTCAAAACAAAGGAGCAAGGTAAAACCCCAAAGAAGCACTAAGTGAAGTGGAGGTAGGCACTCTACTTGAGAAAGCATTCAGGGTACGATCATAAACCGGATCAAAAAACTCAGGGCAAGATTGGATGGACAGGGAAAGGAGTTACAAGTTTTTAGCAGAGAATTGAAACTCTAAGACAAGAAACTCTAAAATTCTTAGAGGAAAACAGGCAGAATATTCTATGACATAAATCACAGCCAGATTCTCTATGACACACCACCTAAAGTAATGGAAATAAAAATAAACAGTGGGATCTAACTAAACTTAAAAGCTTTAGCACAGTAAAGGAAATGATAAACAAGGTGAAAAGACAACCCTCAGAACGGGAGAAAATAACAGCAAATTAAGCAACTGACAAAGAAGTAATCTTCAAAAGATTCAAGCAGCTCATGAAGCTCAAGACCAGAAAAACAGAAAACCCAGTCAAAGACTTGGCAAAGTATCTAAATAGACATTTATGCAAAGAAGACACAGAAGGCTAATAAACAGATGAAAGATGCTCAACATCACTCATTATTAGAGACATGTAAATCAAAACTATAATGAGGTATCACCTCACACCAGTCAGAATGGTCATCATCAGAAAGTTATAAACAATAAATGCTGGAGGGGATGTGGAGAAAAGGGAACCCTCTTGCACTGTTGGTGGGAATGTACATTGATACAGTCAGTATGGAGAACAGTATGGAGAGTCCTTAAAAAAAAAAAAAAAAAAAAAAACTAGGATTCAAACTACCACAAGACACAGCAATCCAACTTCTGGGCATATACCATAAGGAAACCATAATGGAAAAAGACGCATGAATGGATAAAGAAGTTGTGGTACACATATACATTGGAATGTTACTCAGCCGGAAAAAGGAATGCATTTGAGTCAGTTCTATTGAGGTGAATGAGCCTAGAGCCTATTATAGAGAATGAAGTAAGTCAGAAAGAGAAAAACAAATATCTGATATTAATGCATACACATGGAATCTAGAAAGATGGTACTGATGAGCATAGTTGCAGGGATGAAATGGAGACACAGACATAGAGAACAGATTTGTGGACACAGTGGGGGAAGGAGTGGGTGAAACAAATGGAGAGAGTAGCATTGAAACACATACATCACCTTATATAAAACAGATAGCCAGTGGGAAATTGTTGTCTGACACAGGGAGCTCAAACCTGGTGCTCTGTGACAACCTAGATGGGTGGGATAGGGTGGGAGCTGGGAAAGAGGTTCAAGAGGAGGGTACAAAAAAACAGACGAAAGGGACATATATATACCTATGGCTGATTCCTGTTGATATATGTCAGAAACCAACATAATATCTTAAAGCACTTATCCTCCAGTTTAAAATAATCAATAAAATAGTTTAAAGAAAACCAAAAATAAAAAATCTATAGGAGAACCAAACAGAACTGAAGAGTACAATAAGTGAAATGAAAAATACACTTCAAAGGAAGGTGAGATGATACAGAGGGATGGATCAATAAGCTGGAAGACAGAATAGTGGAAATCACTGAAGCTGAACAGAAAAAAGAAAGAATAAACAGAAATGAGGATGGTATCAGAGACCTCTGGGACCACATCAAGCATAGAAACATTTGAATTCTAGGGGTCCCAGGAGGGGAAGAAAGAGAGAAAGGGGCAGAGAATACATTTGAAGACATACTAGCTGAACACTTTGCTAACCTGGGAAAAGAAATGGGCATCCTGGAACACAGAGTCCCAAACAAAAGGAAGACCACACCAAGACACATTGCAATTAGAACGGCAAAAATTAAAGCTAAAGAGGGGATATTAAAAGCAGCAAGGGAAAAGCAACAAGTTACAAACAAGGGACTTTTCGGCAGAAACTCGGCATGCCAGAAGGGAGTGGCATGATATATTTAAAATAATAAAGGGAAAAACCTACACTCAGAAGATACTACTGGTAATCTGTCATTTCTTCAAATCTGTCATCTAGATTTGAAGGAGATCAAAAGTTTTACAGACAGGCAAAAGCTAAGAGTTCAGCATCATCAAACCAGCTTTACAGGAAATGTTAAGGGGACTTCTCCAAGCAAAAAAGAAAAGACACAATTAGAAATATGAAAATGATGAAAGGAGTAAGTTCACTGATAAAGGCAAATATACAGTTTACAAAGCTGTATCAATGACTTACAAAGCTAGTGGGAAGGTTATAAGACAAAAGTAGTAAAATCGTCTATATCCGCAATATGCAGTTAATGCATTATTGTTGTTTATTCGCTAAGTCATGTCCGACTCTTTGAGATCCCGTGGACTGTAACCTGCCAGGCTCCTTTGTCCATGGGATTCTCCAGGGAAGAATAGTGGAGTGGGTTGCCATTTCCTTCTCCAGGGGATCTTCCTGAACCGGGGATCGAACTCACGTCTCCAGCACTGAGCCACCAGGGAAACCCCTTAGTTAACGAATATACAGGGGGAAAAAAAGGGAAAATATGATGTCAGAAACAGTAAACATGAGGAGAGGAGTAAAAATGTGGGGGCGTTAAAATGTGTTTAAACTTAAGAGGTCGGCAATTTAAAATAATCAGATACAGAAAGAGTTACGCACAGTACAGGGAATATAGCCAATAACTGTGTACTATCCTGCATGGTGGCACATTATAACTAGAATTATAGTGCTGACCATTTTGAAATATACAGAAATAATAAATCACTATGTTGTGTACCAGGAGCTGACATAGTGTTGTACGTCAATTACAGTTCAGAAACAACCAAACAAAGAAACCAAGATTCACAGAAAAAGATTTCAGATTTGCACTTACCAAAGGGTAGGTGTTGGGGAGGGGACAGGGGTGGGCAGAAGGGATACACTTCCAGTTATTAGATAAATAAGTATGAGGGATGTAATATATAACATGATAAATGCAATTAACTTTGCTGTATGTTATATATCAAAGTTCTTAAGAGAATAAATCCCAAGTGTTCTCATCACAAGAAAAATATTTCTTTATCTTTAATTCTCTATCTATATGAGAAGATGCATGTTTACTAAACTTATTGTGACAATCATTTCATGATGTATGTATGCCAAATCATTATGCTGTACACTTTAACACATACAGTGCTGTATGTCAAGTATATCTGAATAGAACTGGAAGAATCATAAGAAAATCTTGATGCCATAAATTCAGAAGGACAGGACATCATCTATGCAATATTCCTGCTGAAATGTTTAACCTGAATGGAATCAGGAAGCAGCAATCAGACAAATTCCACTGGAGAAGCTTTCTGAAAACCACCTGGATTGGATCTTTAAAAATTTCAATATCATGCAAGACCAAAAGAATCTAGGAAAATGTTAGAGTTTAAAGGACACTAAAGTCCCTTGACAACCAAATGCACTCAGTTCAGTTCAGTCGCTCAGTCATGTCCCACTCTTTGCCACCCAATGGACTGCAGCATGTCAGGCCTCCCTGTCCATCATCAACTCCCGGAGCTTGGTCAAACTCATGTCCATTGAGTCGGTGATGCCATCCAACCATCTCATCCTCTGTCGTCCCCTTCTCCTCCTGCCTTCAATCTTTCCCAGCATCAGGGTCTTTACAAATGAGTCAGTTCTTCGCATCACGTGGCCAAAGTATTGAAATTTCACCTTCAGCATCAGTCCTTCCAATGAATATTCAGGGCTGATTTCCTTTAGGGTGGACTGGTTGGATCTTCTTGTAGTCCAAGGGACTCTCAAGAATCTTCTTCAACATCACAGTTCAAGAGCATCAATTCTTTGGCGCTCAGCTCTCCTTACAGTCCAACTCTCACATCCATGCATGACTACTGGAAAAACCATACCTTTGACTAGACAGACCTTTGTCGGCAAAGTAATGTCTCTGCTTTTTAATATGCTGTCTAGGTTGGTCATAGCTTTTCTTCCAAGGAGCAAACATCTTTTAATTTCATAGCTGCAGTCACCATCTGCAGTGATTTGGCACCCCCCCACCCCGAAATAAAGTCTGTCACTGTTTCCACTGTTTCCCTGTCTATTTGCCAGTAATTCATGGGACAGGATGCCATGATCTTCATTTTTTGAATGTTGAGTTTTAAGCCAGCTTTTCCACTCTCCTTTTTCATGTTCACCAAGAGGCTCTTTAGTTCCTCTACGTTTTCTGCCGCTAGAGTGGTATCCCCTGCCTATCTGAGGTTATTGCTATTTCTCCTGGCAATCTTGATTTTGGCCTGTGATTCATCCAGCCCAGCATTTCGCATGATGTATTCTGATTATTTAATCAGGGTGACAAAATACAGCCTTGATGTACTCCTTTCCCAATTTTGAACCAGTCCATTGTTCCATGTTTGGTTCTAACTGTTGCTTCTTGACCGCATACAGGTTTCTCAGGAGACAGGTAAAGTGGTCTGGTACTCCCATCTCTTTAAGAATTTTCCACAGTTCATAATGATCACAGTCAACGGCTTGAGCATAGTCAATGAAGAAGTAAATGTTTTCTGGAACTCCCTTGCTTTCTACGTGATCCAACGAATGTTGGCAATTTGATCTCCGGTTCCTCTGACTTTTAAAAACCCAGTTTGTACATCTGGAAGTTCTTGGTTCAAGTACTGCCGAAGCCTAGCTTGAAGGATCTTGAGCATCACCTTACTAGCACCAGGGTCTTCCTTGGTGGCTCAGATGATAGAGAATCTGACTGCAATGCAGGAAACATGAGTTCTGGTCCCTGGGTCAGGAAGATCCCCTGGAGAAGGGGAATGGCTTCTCGCTTCAGTATTCTTGCCTGGAGAAACCCATCAACAGAGGAACCTGGTGGGTTGCAGTCCATGGGTTTGCCAAGAGTCACACACGACTGAGCAACTAATACTTTCACTTTCACTTACTAGCATGTGAAATGAGCACAGTTCTATGGTAGTTTGAACATTCTTTGGCATTACCCTTCTTTGCGATTGGACCCCATGAACAGGATAGAAATGTAACAGATTTCTATATAATGCTTTTGTACTCTGCAACTTTACTGAATTGATTTATGAATTCTGGTAGATTTCAGGTGGCATCCTTAGGATTTCCAATGTATAGTAACATGTCATCTGCAAACAGTGACAGTTTTAATTTTCCTTTTCCATTTTGGATTCCCTTTGTTTCTTTTTCTTCTCTGATTGCCATCTCATAATGTACTTTCTACAATTTATTAAATAATATGGGTTTATTGAAATTAATTTACACACAAAATCTAAGTGCCTGCAAACATTCTATTATGGAACCACCACTACAATCAACATCAAAAAATATTTTCATCAGCTACAAAATTGTTTCATGCTCTTTGGTAGTTTAACCCCTAATCTCAAGCCCGAGACCCTGGCGATCCCCAGTCTGTTTTCTTGTGTCTATAGTTTGGCCTCCTCAAGACTGTGAAATAAATGGAATCGGGAAGTATGGAGATTTATCCATTTGGATTCCTCAGAGAAAAGAACATATAGGTGACTTCTGGATGTGCAATGTACATTTATGTCACCCGAGTATAGTTACATGGGTTGATTGGTTCATAATCATTTGTGATACTGAGGGCTTACACTCTCCACAACTTGTATATGTATAGTCTGTTTAATTCATATTTAATTAAATGTAATTAATCTTTTATGTTTGGAAGGGCTATTTTATGAAAAAGCAATAGTAAATCTTTTTTAAAAAGTGAATCATCATTGTAAAAGTCAGGCTGGCAGATACCTCAAGAGGACTAGGGAGGAAGAAGTGACGGGCTTGGAACAAAACGGGCGTTCAAACCTACAGGTCTGTTCTTCATCTGCATCTGAGCAGTACTTCCCAGGCCTTCAATATTGCACAAGCACAAAAATCTGGCAGCCCCAGTGTGCCCGGCCGGATCTGGCCAATGCAGGTGAGACTTACCCCACATTAAGTCAGCTGAGTAGCAGCCTTTATTGCATCTGCAAGCATAACCAACTGTGACCACGCAAAGGAAAATACAAGCCAACTGCAGGGATTAGGACTTGGACATTTTGGGGCAAGATTACTGTGCTCACCGCTCGAGGTTCCCTCTTCAGGACTCACCTACTCTACCTTCTTTGCTTGTGCCAATCTCCTTCAAGAGTCCAGAGAGAGAGGTAGACCTGGGGCTGGTGCCGGTGGGGTGTGGGTGTGATGGGGAGGGAGCATCTTCCCAGGTGTTGGACAGGCAGCAGAATCAGGCAGGATGGGGCCTAGGGATCTCCAAAGCAGCTGTCACTGTCTCCCAGGCTGGAGAAGGGGCATGAGGGGGAAAGGCAACAGGGGTGCACTGAATGAGGCCGAGCTTCTGCATTCCTCCTACCCCCTGGGGCCCAGATGGATTTCTTTAACCTATGCCTCAGGCCCTGCCACAGATTTCCCACTGGAAGTGGAAGGCTTGGGGCTGAGCCAAGGCCTGTGATGTCTATGTTTCCAGCAACATTATAGTGAGGTAGTTGGTCTGAACTGTGTGCTCAGAGGAGGGAAGGGAGCCTGGTAAAAAGTGAACGAGGGGTTGTGTTCACGCCCTCGCACCTCCACTTCCATGAGCTTCTCCACTTCCTCACCCTGGTGACCACAGTCCCGGGCCCCTCTCTGCCCAAGGGTGGTGCTGATGCTGGTGCTGGACTTCTCCCCGGGCACAACTTACCTACATGTCTCGGTGGGCAGAGACCTCAGCTGGACGGTCTCTGCCAAATTTACTCACTCAGACAACAGCGAGATGGGCTACACCACCAGGCAATAACCACTGGATCAGCTGTAGACTAAGTGATCAAGCCCACCTGCTCCGGGGAGGGGACTGAGTGGAAGGAGTAAGTCCCACGCATGTTCTTTTCTGACCCTGAGGTCTCTGATGGTTCCAACCCTCGTAGTCTGTCCACCTGACCTCATGCCATGAGCCCCAGAAGGAAGTCAACATGAGAACATGGGGGAAGGGTGGACCCAAGTGCACCCCATTGCTCAGGTGCAGTCACCCCTAACTCCCCACAAGTAACCAGTTTGCCGGGATGGAGGGGGGGTTCTCCTGTTTCTAAGATGGGCAGCTATGTCCCAGGTACCCTTTCAATTTTCACTCATCCACGCCCTCAGCAGTTGGCAGACATCACAGTATTGCAAGGTAGGATCCAGTGCCTCCTCCAGCGACTCCAACATTTTGAGATGTCCTGTCCTGAGGTTTGGTGAACTGCATCCTCCCCTTCTATGTTTTGGGAACGTGACAACACCCCTTGAATAAAGGAGATCTGACCCTTGCTTTGGCTCACTCAATGTCTTACAGAATCTGGACCAGTCTCTACTTCCATTACTGCCTGAATCACATCTTTCTGCCTCAAGGGGCATTATCCCTGATGACTTTTATTCACACAGAGAGATGCCCAGGCACAAGCTTTGAATGTGCTACCCACCATCATACCCTCTCTTGTGAAATAAAAGCATGGTCTTTCAGGAAGGGAGTCAGGCAGAACCTACCCTCACTTCACTCAAATACAAATGTGTCCCTCTGAGTCACAGGCTGACACAGCCCTGGGGTCTTGGCTAAGAGAAGGAAGTCCTCCCCAAACTTCAGGGTGGGGGGGAAATTGAACATGGATTTCAGACTCTGTCTTGGGTGCCCTAAAAGTAGTCTGGGAGACTGAGCTGGGACACTCCGGGAAATAGCCTTTGCAGGAAAATCTATGTCATGGGGCTGATGGAACAGTATTTGATGGAGACCCTGTAAGAACACAGACTTACCAACCATACTTGTCATAGAGCCTGACAGGCCCCTTTCCACTCAAGGGCAGAGAGACATCCAGGCTGCAGGAGTGTAGGCTGGTCAGCTGGCTAGGGCAGGGAGGATATGAAAGCTCCAAGGACTGGACCATCCATCTCTAGCTGTCAGGGTGCACTCTGACCCAGATTGGCACCAGATGCCTCTCCTGACTTCCAGCTCAGCAACTAACCTGAGCTTTTCTCCTGTGTTCCCTGTACCTTCCCTCCTGCTCCCCAGTTCACTGGGTCCAAGATTCATCCTCATGCCCTTTACTGAACCCGAGGAAGGGGAAGCAAAAGTTTTGGTGCCTGAGTCTCAGGGGTGAGTGCTAAACAGGAGAGGGGGAGAGTATGCAGGTTCCTGCTTGCAAGCTGCCACCGGGGGTTGGGGTAGGGTTCCACTGAGAGGGTAGGGCCCAGAAAGGGGGAAGATGAGCAAACCCGTGCCTGTTACCACCTGCTTAAGTAAACATGCAGGCAAGGTCATCGATGGCAAGCCAGGGGAGGCATCGAGGGTGCTCTGACAGGAAAGCAGAGGGGTCAGGGTAAGCAGGGCAATGAGTGCAGTGAGGGAAGGGTGAGAGACTGGAGCTCTGTAAGGGGGTCATGAGTTCCTTCTGACAGGGATGCAGAATGGCAGCAATGAATGGAAACTGCTAAACCCCAGAGGAGGGTGTTTAGAGAACTAGAAGAGGGCCTTTAGGGGACTGGGAGGATGTGCCAATGTGGCCAGACAGAGCCCACACAGAACACAGACTGGGGGGCTCCGCTGGTCTGATGGCCTGGATGGTAGCAGAGGCTGACCCAGAGTCCCAACACAGATTCCAGAGGTACTGTTCTGGAAAATGCTCTGATGTGGAACAGCTCCCCACCAGGCCTCGTCCCACTCCCTTAACCCCTACCCCCCAGAGAGAGGGCAGAACACAGAATATGAGAAGTCCTTTAATCAAAAACTGCTGTGAGACTGGGGCAGAGAGGGGGCAAAACAAGGGCAGAGGATGCCCTGGTGGAGGCAGAACAAGAGGCAACAAGCTTGGCCGCAGCTCGCCAGCCCCGGAGGTAGCAGCTGCTCCTCTTGCAGGAAGATACTGGGCTCAACCTGTAAAACAGCAGAGTCAGGGAAGAGCCTCAAGCCAGGGCCAGCCCACAGCCCTGCTCAACAGCCAACGTTGTGGGAAGAGGTATGCAGTGTGTAACACTCACTTCAAACGATCTGGAACTTGTCAGCCAGGTACCGCTTGGAGGCTGCAACAGGGAGAGGCATAAACAGGTGCTCCAGACAGACGGACATAGAAGCCTGAACCCCTGTCCCCGTGGGGAACCACCTAGCCCTGCAACCTGAAACCCACATACCCCCAGCCCCGATGCAAAGAGCTCTGGGCCTGATCACTCCCCACTACCGGAATTAAATGTGGAGCCATTTCCTAAAAGGAAACAAAATGTGCCAGCAGCTCTCAAGCTCGGGGCCATGCCCAAACCATTCAAAAATTGTCTCGCAACAAGACCCTTAGAGGCCACACCGGATCAACAAGGCATCTCTACAAGTCCTATCAGAAGGAGCTCTCTAGGACTCGTCTGGCTGGCAGAGTGTGCACACAGTCCACACAGTACTTTGCTACTTGTCCGCATGCCCAGCTGAATATGCACCACACGCTCCAGGGACAGGCTTCATAGGTTCTCCTCCCCACAGGAATGCTGATCCCTACAAGGCCCCCTGCACCTGCAGCCCACCCCACCCCAAGGGCCCACCCCGATTCTGCACTAAGAACCCGCTTCTCTCTGTCCCTGGTTCCTCATACCAAGTTGCTCCTTAAGGTCATCTATTTCTCTCTGTAGCACCAGACACTAGGCCAGCAGACACAGGAAGAAGAGAAATGGTTAGTATACACCCGCCTCCCCTCTCCTCCTCCTCTCCTCTCCCCCGGGCCCTCCATCCCAAAGCCAGGTGTCCAGACTGGCAAGCAAAAGACTTTCCTCAGTGGAAAGGAGGTGGGCTCCCTCCCTGGGGTGCAGGATGGGATGGGGGTGGGGGGCCCACACATGTCAGTTGCACTTGGACCCAGATCCCACCATGGGGTTTGGGTGTGCATTTCCAGGAGCCAGAAGAAGCATTACCCGAGGACAGCCCTGCCTTCCGCGTGGCTGCTGCTGCCTTTTCGGTCTTGGGGGATGGTCAGTTGGTTCCTGGTCACCTGACAGGGAAAGGACACACAATCCAGCTTCCCAGGTACCCAGTGAGGTGGAAAGGCCCAGGCCGGGTCTAACGTGAGGTGAGGCAGTACCACCCTCTGCCTAGCATCAGGCCTCCCCTGATCTGCCCGGCAGGCAGCTGAAACCTTCTCTCTGGGCCTGCCCCTCTTATTCCTCAGGGGCAGCCATTTCACCACGATGGTCGCCAAAGACTGTGGTTCTGGGTTCGAGCCTCCCAGAGCGGCAGCCACAGCCAGCACCTGGGAGAGCAATGTGGGCGAACAGCACTTCACAGAAAAGGCTATTAGCGTGCAGGTCTACGCCCAGAGTAGCTGTTGGGGCACTGCCCCCGATCACCCCTGCCAAACAAATCCCACGCAGAAGGTGATGGGGCCAGGTCCAGCCCTGTTGACACCCTGTTTCTCATGGGAGAAGCGGCCTGAGAGCAAGGCTGAGCCCCCAGATGAGAGAGAGAGAGTCAGAGACAGAGGTTTCTGCCCTCACCGCTGGCCTCCTCCCCCCATATCAAAACCCAGGACACTCACCTGAGGGGCCAGGCCCTCTGGGCCTGACTTCTCCCTTGTTCATGGCCACGGGCTCTGAGTTTCCTGAATCCTGTGCACCTCGGATGTTGAGGTTGGCGCTGCTGGGTTCTCCATGATGCACCCATGGACAAGATGGCCCTGGTCTGTCAGTGGTCAGCTAAAAACAAAGATTTCTCACTGATCTGGAGTAAGGATGTGTGTGTGCACACGAGGTGTGTGTACCAGTGCATTTATATGTCTATGTCTGTGTGTGTGAGAGCTCATGTGATTCAAGACGGAGCTGAGGCAGGGAATTGGAAAGAGAATTGAAAGGCTGATCTCTTCAGCACATTCTCTGTCAGTCAGCCCCAGGCCAGCAGGCCGAGCTGAGCTGGGGACAGCAGTGTGGCACTGAGAAAGCCTGGGGCCCCTTCAAGGAAGGTTTGGGGAAGAGCTAGGAAGTAGGATTCAGGAAAGTGATGCGTCTAAGCACCGAAGCCCTGTGAAGCTTTTAAGGGGTCCCCTCAAATCAATTCAGCTACCAGCTCTCCCTTCCACTCCAGCCCCAGCCTGGTGGAGGAGGCTGGAAACAGGCCAAGGGTGGAGAACCGAGCCCAGCACACCCAAAGTGCTACCTTAACGTTTGTCCCTAGTGAAAGGACCCCAATCTGGCATCTAATGACCCAGCGACCGAGGGCCACCCAATGACGACCCCTGAGAAATGGAGAGAGGGGCACGGAGTGAAGACCTGTGTCCTGGGGAGGATGGGGGGGGGGAAGAGTGGGGACAGAGAAGGGGTCTGGCCTACTCACTT